>NC_090323.1:45265249-45884727 GCF_040869045.1 Eurosta solidaginis
AGTTTCAATCTCGCGATATTGTGCTACATCCAAGAAATGAAGAATTACGGCGTGTTTCAGAGCTTCACCGCAGCTATGATGCATTACAATATCCATTATTGCACTGGAAAGATGACGACGGCTATCATATCAATATACGAATGATAGATCCACGAACCGGTAAAATTAAATGAATTCAATTTAATATGTATTGTATTTATTTCAAAACAAGAAGACATCACTTTAATTTTCTGATAATGTATTCATCATAGGTCGTGACGTACAAAAAACATTTAGTGCGATGAATTATTATTCGTATAGATTCATGATTCGCCCACAAGAAGACAACTTTATTATGCGATGTGGCAAACTTTTCCGCCAATACGTTGTTGACATGTATGCGAAAATTGAAGCAGAACGCCTTAATTATCTTCGATTCAATCAAGCCAAATTACGATCGGAAGAATACATACACTTGCGAGATGCAATAGTGAATGATGGCAATGTTAATGATATCGGACGTTTAACAATTTTACCATCGACATATGTTGGCAGTCCGCGCCACATGCACGAATATACGCAAGATGCAATGTCATACGTTCGCAAATATGGTCGTCCCGACCCATTCATAACATTCGCATGCAATCCACAGTGGTCTAACATAAAAAACAATTTATTTGATGGTCAGAATCCAACAGATCAACACGATATAACAGCACGTGTATTTCGGCAAAAAGTAAGAGCACTGATGGATTTGATTATCAAATTGTGAACTTTTGGGGAGGTGCGTTGCTGGATGTATTCGATTGAATGGTAAAAGAGAGGGCTGCCGCACGTGCATATCTTGGTATGGCTGGTTCGTAAAATAACACCCGATCAAATTGATATCATTATATCAGCTGAAATTCCAGATGAAACATGTGATCCAGAATTATTTGAAGTTGTCACGAAAAATATGATCCATGGCCCTTGGGGTCAGATAAATATGAATTCGCCATGCATGATCGTTGGAAAATGTTCAAAACGGTATCCAAGTGCATTAACTTCGGATCGTATTACAGGTGCCGACGGATACCCGTGGTACCGACATCGGTCACTGGAGGATAATGGCCATACAACAACAATTAAATACGCAATCAAGATGTTGCAGTTGATAATCGTTGGATTGCGCCTTATTCTCCACTATTGTCAAAAGTATTTCAGGCTCACATAAATGTTGAGTACAGTAATTCTGTGAAATCGATTAAATACATTTGCAAATATGTGAATAAAGGCAGTGATATGGCTGTTTTTGGAGTAGCTGGTGACAATAGCATTGATGAAATCGCACAATATCAAATGGGGCGCTACATTTGCACTAATGAAGCTCTTTGGAGAACTTATTCATTTCCAATTCATGAGCGATATCCTGCTGTGGTTCATTTGGCTGTTCATCTTGAAAAATGTACAGCAGAGAGCAGCACAACCACCAGGAACAACTTTAACTGCATTCTTTCAATTGTGCGAAAGCGATAACTTTGCCAGAACGTTACTGTATTCAGATGTAACGCATTATTTCACTTGGACTGCAAAGAAATGGCAACGACGTAAACAAGGAACACCTCTTGATGGCCATCCGGGTGTTTTTTTTTTTTGCAGATACAATGGGAAGATTGTACACAGTTCATCCAAACAATGCAGAATGTTATTATTTGCGATTGTTGTTAGTAAATGTTGTTGGGCCACGTTTATTTCAACATGACGTATCGTGAGGCATGCGAGCAATTAGGTTAGCTTGAAAATAATGCGCATTGGGATTTTACGCTTCACGATGCATCGATTGCTTCTTCTCCACATCAAATACGTATCTTATATGCCATAATCGTGTCAACATATTTTCCATCAAATCCTCTTAAATTGTAGAATAAATACAAAGATTTTATGGCAGAAGAATATTTGATTCGAATGCGTCATCACACAAGAAACACTGATTTGCTGATTTCATTGGAAATGTATAATGAGGCATTGATGGCGATTGAAGATATGTGCCTTACGATTGCAAATAAAGGATTAGGGCAATTAGGTTTGTCACCACCCAATCGTCCAATTCATAATTTATTTGATCGGGAATTGCAACGTGAACAACAGTATGATCCCAATGAATTGCAAACATTTGTGAATTTGAATGTTCCTAAATTAAAATCAAAATATTGCCTGTGGTTCCACGATCAACACCGGCGGATGAGATCAACGCATGTTTAAAGTCTTCTCTTCTGTGGCGACATGTGCAAAAATTGACATTGAACAGAAATATGCGCGTTCAATTCCACAACGACCAATCTGCAGATCGGTTCTCGAAGCAATTGTTAGATATTGGCAATGGAAAAGTTCGAGTCGATAATACAAATGGATTGATTACATTGCCTAACAATTTCTGTACCATTCTCCAATCAACAGAAGAGTTGATTGAAAGTGTGTTTCCAAATATTGTTCAAAATTACAGGAATCACAATTGGTTGAGAGAACGCGCAATACTGGCACCAAAAAAATTACACGTCAATGTAATCAATTATCAGATTCAAGAAAAATTGCCAGGTGCAGTGATATCATATAAATCTCTTGATAGCGCAATGAATGCAGATGATGCAGTGAATTATCCAATTGAATTTTTGAATTCATTGGAACCACCTGGTATGCCACCTCATTATTTGAATTTAAAGGTTGGCTCATCAATTATTTTACAGCGGAATTTAAATGCACCAAAACTGTGCAAAGGCACAAGATTAGTAGTAAAAAAATTGATGCCGAATTTAATTGAAGCGACAATATTGACCGGAACAGCGAAAAATGAAATTGTACTCATACCACGTATTCCACTGATTCCAACAGACATGCCATTTGAATTCAAGCGTTTGCAATTTCCAGTGCGTCTATCATTTGTCATGTCCATCAATAAGGCACAAGGACAAACGCTTCAAATATGCAGACTAAATTTGGAGGAGCCGTGCTTTTCACATGGACAGCTATACGTGGCCTGCTCAAGAGTTGGAACTTCAAATTGTTTGTTTGTGCTCGCTTCCAATGGGCAAACTAAAAATATTGTATATCCAAATGTTTTGGATTGACATTAATAATTTTGAAATACAATGCATTCATTTCATAAAAAAAATTTATAATCTTTCATTTCTTTTCTTGGTTGGTTGCTACGAAGTGCAACGGGGTCCGCTAGTTATGTATAAATACCAAAAATTAATCGAAGAATAAAGATGTTCCATGCGCGAACTTCGGTGGAAAGCAGCGGAGCTTCACAAAATTCTAGTAAGCAACTTCCACCACACCAAAAACTTTAACACAATTTTTAACATAATCTAACCACACGAAATACACTGATGGTAGTTTTAGAATGTAAAAGTATAAATTCTGAACACATAGCTGAATTAAAAGTGTACAAATAATTGTTAAATAATAAATACAGACAGTGGTAGTTTAATAAATTCTGCTGTGGTAAGTGGTCGATGTGACCTACTAGAGGTTTTGTGAAGCTTCCTTCACACCATTTTTCGTCCCTGCAACGTCTTTATTCTTCGATCAATCTTTGTAAATACTAAGGCAACTTCGTAAAAAAAAAAAACAATTATCGTTGGGACATCATACGGGTAACCAAGTTTTACTTTTTATACTCAGTTGAGCAGAGCTCACAGAGTATATTAACTTTGATTGGATAACGGTTGGTTGTACAGGTATAAAGGAATCGAGATAGATATAGACTTCCATATATCAAAATCATCAGAATCGAACAAAAATTTGATTGAGCCACCATGTCCGTCCGTCTGTCCGTTAACACGATAACTTGAGTAAATTTTGAGGAATCTTGATGAAATTTGGTATGTAGGTTCCTGAACACTCATCTCAGATCGCTATTTAAAATGAACAATATCGGACTATAAGCACGTCTACTTTTTCGATATTGAAAATTTGGAAAAACCGGAAAAGTGCGATAATTCATTACCAAAGACGAATAAAGCGATGAAACTTGGTAGGTGAGTTGAACTTATGACAAAGAATAAAAAATTAGTAAAATTTTGGACAATGGGCGTGGCACCACCCAATTTTAAAAGAAGGTAATTAAAAAGTTTTACATGCTGTAATTTGGCAGTCGTTGAAGATATCATAATGAAATTTGGCAGGAAAGTTACTCCTATTACTATATCTATGCTTAATAAAAATAAGCAAAATCGGAGAAGGACCACGCCCACTTAAAAAAAAAATGTTTTTTAAAGTCAAATTTTAACAAAAAATGTTATATTTTTACAGTATATAAGTAAATTATGTCAACATTCAACTCCAGTAATGATATGGTGAAACAAAATGCAAAAATAAAAGAAAATTTCAAAATGGGCGTGGCTCCGCCCTTTTTCATTTAATTTGTCTAGGATACTTTTAATGCCATAAGTCGAACAATCATTTACCAATCCTTGTGAAATTTGATAGGGGCTTAGATTCTAGGACGATAACTTATTTCTGTGAAAAAAGGCGAAATCAGTTGAAGCCACGCCCAGTTTTTTTACACAGTAGACCGTCTGTCCTTCCGCTCGGCCGTTAACACGATAACTTGAGCAAAAATCGATATATCCTTACGAAACTCAGTTCACGTACTTATCTGAGCTCACTTTGTATTGGTATAAAAAATGGCCGAAATCGGACTATGACCACGCCCACTTTTTCGATATCGAAAATTACGCAAAACGAAAAAATGCCATAATTCTATACCAAATACGAAAAAGGGGATGAAACATGGTATTTGGATTAGTTTAATGACGCAAAATATGACTTTAGAAAAAACTTTGTAAAATGGTTGTGACACCTACCATATTAAGTAGAATGAAATGAAAAAGTTCTGCAGGGCGAAATAAAAAACCCTTGAAATCTTGGCAGGAATACTGTTCGTGGTATTATATATATAAATAAATTAGCGGTATCCAACAACTGATGTTCTGGGTCACCCTGGTCCACATTTTGGTCGATATCTGGAAAACGCCTTCACATATACAACTACCACCACTTTCTTTTAAAAGCCTCATTAATACCTTTAATTTGATACCCATATCGTACAAACACATTCTAGAGTCACCCCTGGTCCACCTTTATGGCAATATCTCGAAAATGCGTCCACCTATAGAACTAATACCCACGCCCTTTCAAAATACTCATTAACACCTTTCATTTGATACCCATATCGTACAAACAAATTCTAGGGTCACCCTTGGTCCACCTTTATGGCGATATCCCTACACGGTGTCCACCTATGGAAATAAGGATCACTCCCTTTCAAAATACTCATTAACACCTTTCATTTAATACCCATATCGTACAAACAAATTCTAGAATCAAACCTGATCCACCTTTATGGCGATATCCCTAAATGGCGTCCACCTATAGAACTATGGCCCACTCCCTCTTAAAATTCTCTTTAATACCTTTCATTTGATTCACATGTCATACAAACACATTCCAGGGTTACCCTCGGTTCATTTTCCTACATGGTTATTTTCCCTTATGTTGCCACCATAGCTCTCAACTGAGTATGTAATGTTCGGTTACACCCGAACTTAACCTTCCTTACTTGTTTATTATTATTACAATACAATTACAATTACAATTGCCTAATGGAGTCAAAAATCTAGACGGTGTTGTGGGCGCTATTTATACATTAGTGGATTGCGTGAATAAAAAATAAGTAGAAACTTCTAGATTTCAGGAAATGGGCACAAAGAAAATATTTGACTGTTTTCAAAATAAAATTTGCGTGTGATTCGTTTATATTTGAACAGCTTAATTGTGCTATTGAATTGAGAAACGCTTTGTGATATAATGTTTGCATTTTTATTGAATAAATACAGAAAATTGAAAAAGGTACACTAATTAGTTTTATCTGTTTGTATTTTAGTGAATAAACACTAATTAGTTTTATCTGTTTCCAAACTGCTAACTTGTATATTTTATACCGTCACAAAGCCAGAGTTGGGAGCAGTGCACCAAGTTTTGAGCAGTAACATTTCTCGAAGTTAAGTAAATAAATAAATAAATATAAGGCGCGATAACCTCCGAAGAGATTTTGCACCGAACTTCTCTTCCAATTTACGTCGTGCTCCTTTTTTTAATTTTTTCTACAAATTGGCGGGACGGGACCTACTTGTTTTATGCCGACTCCAAACGGCATCTGCGAGGCAGATGAGTTTTCACTGAGAGCTTTTCATGGCAGAAATACACTCGGAGTGCTTGTCAAACACTGCCGAGGTTCGACCCCGCTCAGAAAAATTGTCTTCTAATTGAAAAACCTGGCTTGAGACTTAAGCTAGAAGACACTCACTTTTCTCGGAACCGGACGCAGCTATAAATGTTTTGTTAGGGTAATAAATTGCCAATAAAAGAGGTATAAATTATTTAATATATAATACTGTTGTTTGCTGTAGTGTGTCTGCCACCTTAATACGACCCTAGCAAATGTTATCTCAACTGGAAGACCAAAATAAGTACATATATGCCATCTCAATTGGATGTACAGAAAACATACATGGTGTCGCAGATTGCAGAATAATTGAAAGAACAAGAGACAAGCATAACAATACAACTCGAAGCAGAAGAAGAGCATCTCTCGGCAAAGCTGGAGGCACAAGAAAAAAGGTCTCATCGCAGATGGAGGCGTTTAGTGACCGACAACATAAAATTAAAGCCGAGATGGATGCTTTGAAAGATCGAATCCAGGAGTTACAATTAAACCGCCCAATAACTTCAACGTTCACTCTGGTTCTGTTCCTAAATGGATATAGTACACGGTCCACATTGCGAACCTGTGTATCTTTTTCATATAACAGGGTCGCACCAGCCAACACAGTGATGTCCTTCAAATACAATTTTTTGTAACCAATACTTCCATACTGAAAAATATATGTAGGCAGGTTCGCAATGAAACAGGACTTAGTTTGAGACTTTTTTCGTCACTTGTTAAGTTTAAAGTAAAGCAAGAAAACTTTTGTGGCGCGTTTATTCAAATAAGCAAAAACTTTACCTTCTAGATTTCAAGAATTTGACACAATAGAAATACAAACATCTAAATTTAAGTAAGGCTGGGTGCGAATTCGCCTAAATTTTAGGTACCTAAACGAATATTCCACTGGAACTTTCCAGCACTGCAATAATTTAGGAAAAAGCTGTCAAAAAAAAGTTGATGTGAAATCCTAAATTGTTTATTTCTGTTAAGAAAATAATAACAATACGGGAAATGTGGTATTTTTGATGCGTTTTCACGCTTAAAAAGAACAGAGGTCAATAGGGTCTGTGCTAAGTACCTATCCCAAGATAGCAGTTCAAGAAAATGCAGTGGCTCCGTTTTATGATGATTTTTTTCGGACATAGTGCAGCACGTGCACAATGACCTTTTCCACAATCCCGAATTCAATACTGGATGTTAGTACGCCTCCAATAACTTCTTTGGGCCAATTAGTGCACTTGGTTGCCAAATATGTTCAGGTTGTGGCCCATAATTCAGAAGGATCCAATTTTAGTTAGTTGTAAATTTCTCAGCTATAACTACAGATGTATAATTTTTATAGTTTCTCTCATACTCCATGCGCTTGAGTGTGTGAGCTACACTTTCACAATCACAATTGCATACCTTTAGGGGCATTTCAGATAAGATATCTGCATGTGCTTGTGCGTTGATCTCACCTGCGTGTACCTACATATGTGTAGACATAATGATTGATTCGTTTATGTAGATACATAATGATTGATTTATGGATGTGCATGCAAGGCGCTGCTTAGCATCGACTTAGAGATGGCAGCACCCCTTAGTTTTGCTAATATTCTTAACGCTGCCCCCCATCTAAGTCTGATCGTCCCGATCAGATAAATCTCCCGATCTAAACGCCGCTAGCATCTCCAAATGTACCACTCTTCTACTCCGTGGCTTCCCAGTGGTTTGTATGCGGTAGATGGTGTCACTGATCTTCTTCACAACTTTGTACGGGCCTTCCCGACTGCACCGAATCTTGGATGGAACACCTTTCCGCCGGTGAGGGTTGCATAACAGTACCAAATCTCCCTCCAAGAAACTTTCCGAATTATTGTTCTCATCGTACCTGCGTTTCATCTTACTACTCATTATCCTTGATCGTTCCCTCGCACTCTGTTGTTTGGCCAATGAACTACTTTGTAGAGCTGGCTGTTGACGGATTGGCTTCACATACTCAGTATCGTTCCGACGTTTCCCAACAGAAGTGCGTGCTGGCTTGAAACCACCCTTGCATTCTTTCTGCAAAATTCGTTCAGTCGTTTTAGTGCGTCCATTAGGTTTTGTCAATGCCAGTGTTTCTCTCGCAGGTACTTTTGATTTCGCTTTATTTGGCCCATTCGATCCATCAACCTTTGCTCGATCTACTTTCCTTGACTTTCGTGGTCTCTGTTGAATCTTCTCCACCAGTACCCGATTACTGCTGAACCCTTTCTCCAAACTAAAGTTAAGTGGTATATCCTGGTTCTTATAGCGCATAATCTTTCTTCGCATATCGATCCTGATGTCATGGTCAACCAAGAAGTCCACTCCCAATATGACTTCATCAAAAATTTCCGCCACAATTAATTTGTGTAGAACCATGACCATAACAATTAATACCTCACATATCACTTCTCCCTGGACTTGGTTATACTCGCCTGTGACCGTACGCAACCTTGCTCCAGGTAACGGTTTTACTCTCCTGTTGACTAAATCAGATCGAATCAAGGAATGAGATGCGCCCGTATCTACAGTCAGTACACGCTCCTTGCCATCCACATTCCCTCTGATGGTAAGACTGCTTGATTTCCTTCCAATCTGCGACAAAGATATCACAGGACATTCAATAGCTGGAGCTAGCTCTCGATTTTTACATCTGGCACGCTCTTGCTTATCTCCTCCAGGTTTGCGTTTACGGTCACCCAAGTTGGAACTACCAGGACCAAGATCGCAATGACGTGCAATGTGACCGGGCTTCCCGCATTTGAAGCATTTGATAACACTTTCACTCCGCTTTTGCGATCCTTTCCGCGCCTCCAATATTGCGTCTACCCACTCTGGCCTTTCTACTTCCACACGGCGTGCTTTGAAAACTGGCTTACACAGAACCGACGCTGTTTCCTGAATCAGAGCTAGCGAAACCGTTTCTGCGAATGTTTGCTTGGGTTTACGTATGTGGCTCGCTTTGTTTCGACGTCCCGTATGCCATTTATAAAGATCTGAATCTTTACCCTTTCAGTGTATTCCACGGGTGCGTCCGCATTCGCTAAATGTGCCAGCCTTTCAACATCCGACGCAAACTCTTGCAATGTCTCACCAGGCTTCTGGAAGCGGTTCAGTAACTCCATTTGGTATATCTGTCTCCTATGCACAGTTCCGTATCGTCTCTCTAAAGCACCTATCAATGCTTCATAACTGTTCCGTTCGTACTCTGGAATCGCCTGTAAGATTTCCGCTGCAGGTCCTTTCAATGCCACGAACAGTGCAGCAACTTTATCTTCCACATTCCAGTTGTTCACTGCTGCGGTCTTCTCAAACTGTAGCTTGAAGACCTGGAAAGGAACAGAACCGTCAAAGGATGGAGTTTTTACCTTCGGATTAGACGTTGAAACGACTGGGCGGTCCAATTGTAATTCCTGGATCCTATCTTTCAAAGCATCCATCTCCCTCTATTTTATCCTGTCGACCACTGAAGCCTTCATGAAACTGGGTTAGTTTTTCTTCCATATGCGCTTCCAGTTTCGATGATATATGGACTTCCTGCTCTTCTAGTTGTGTGGAGATCTGAGATGATATCTGTGCTGAAATTTGTGCCGACATTTCGGAAATACGCGTCTCCCGTGCTTCAATCTTAGATGTTATGCGTGTCTCCTGCGATTCCAGATGATATGATATTTGTGACGACGTTTCTGAAATGCGTGCCTCCTGTGCTTCCATCTTGGGTGTTAAACGAGTCTCCTGCGATTCCAGCTGAGAGGCCACTGTCGATGTTTGAGCAGTTATTGCAGCCAATATCATGTTCAAGTCTGTGCTAGTAACAGTCTGCGATGTTTCGTTTTTCTCTTCAATTTTTATTGTTGTCTCGTCGACATCAAGATGAAAGACATTCTCTTCCACGTTAATTTCTTCTGCTTCCATTGCCTCTAGTATTCGTGCCTGAAGTTCGAGTTTAATGCCGGTTGTATTCAATCCACGATTGTCAAACTCCTTCTTCAGTTGCTGGATCTTCAATTCACTGAACTTTGCCTTGTCCTTGTTGTCCTCTGGAATTTGTTCAACAATTCCTCTTCTGACACCAATTGTAATGAATTTACTGCAATTCCTCTTATTTGCAATCTTCTACTAACGTTCGTATCGCTAAACTGTTGAATAAATAACTCCAATATTGAATAATGGAAAAATGGCCCTTATTAAAGTACTTCACAATAACACTTATATTTTGCAACTAGCTTAAAACCAAACTGACTGATAGCTTAAATGAAACTGATTCTCGCCTCTACTGTTGTTGCCTTTTTATACTGTCTGATTTCCTCGTTGCATATTTCTAGGCTTTTCTAATTCCAGAACTTATTAGTTAGTTATAAATTTCTCAGCTACAACTACAGATGTATAATTTTTATAGCTTCTCTCATACCCCATGCGCTTGTATGTGCGAGCGACACTTCCACAATCATAATTGCATACCTTTAGGAGCATTTCAGATAAGATATCTGCATGTGCTTGTGCGTTGATCTCAGCTGCGTGTACCTACATATGTGTAGACATAATGATTGATTCGTTTATGTAGATACATAATGATTGATTTATGGATGTGCACGCAAGGCGCTGCTTAGCATCGGCTTAGAGATGGCAGCACCCCCTAGTTTTGCTAATATTTGTAACAATATTCTATATTCCATAAGTACGGGACAACTACCCAGAAAGTGTAAAACGTTTTCTTCGTTTCCTGAGTTGCAAATTGGGCAGCGATTATCTGGATGCTCAAGATGAGGTTCATAATTTAGTTTCAATAGTTCTCCTCTTACGCGAAACAAATTGTTGATCGCATATATGCTAAATTCATCTCTAAAATAATTAAGCTCACAAAGATTATGTTCGAGGGCGGGGTTAGTTCGTCTTACTTCGCTAGCCTGAGCTTTTAACAGAAAATGTTCCCTTTTCACTGCATCTATTTTAGCTAATATATTGCGGTGCCAATGTATCCACAAAGTGTTATCATTATAAGCTTTTATTTAGTTTCACTTTTGTTGTCTGTAATGGAATCTTGCAAGTTAAATTCGATACACTTTCCGGAGTCCGATTGAGCTGAAATTTTGCACACATGTATAACTCCGATGACAATGCAATATTGCTTTGTTAGAATTCGATAAATTAATCGATAACACAGTTATCGGTAAAGATTTGTATTTACTTTGGCATAACAGCCTAAGTCCCGTACAAACCCGCCGGTACCTATCCGTGGATTGTGATATTTGGATGTGGTGAATCACGCGTGTCACGCGTGGTGAATCTCAACGCTTGCGAAAAGCGGAGACACAACCCTCTGTTGTATTTCTGTGTATAACCAACATAGCTGAATTTTTAAGGCTGTTTAACTCTGTAATCTTTTCTGTAATTCATTTTGCTTTTGGAAAAATTACCTATTTGAAAAAAACTGGCTGAAAAATATTGGCATAACAGCTTAAGTTAAATCAAGAATGGAAAATCTTGGAAAATTTGAGCAGATGTGGCAATTTCGCGCGTCCGTTGAACGAAGTATTACACAATCTGCTGATCATCGCTAGGAAATTAGCGACATTCCATCAACTAAGCAGCACTTTAGCAATACTACTGTTATTATTTGGCCGCTCAAACACACACATATTAATTGTGCATTAAATATAAAATATACAAATACACCATAATAATTTACACGGCCAAAGCCATAATAATTTATACGGGTCATCAATTCTTTCTCTGATTCAAAATCTGAACTACCAGCGCTACCATCAACAGCTCAGTGTCATCATTGCCAGTAGCGCCAATAACACCAAACTCGTGCCTGACACACAAAAGTCGTTTCACTCAATAGCGCAAGTAAAATGTACTACGCACTCACTACTAAGTAGCGTCAAAAATTCGCTTGGAGTAATTTCGTCAATGAGCTACCATTGAGCTGGCACCGCATTGGCGCTGGCGCCATGCAATTTACATCACTAAAATTGCGCGAATGCCCAGGCTCATGACTTTGTTAATCCAGATGGTGAAAACGAACACTCAAAGGAATGCAACCTTGCAAACAACAACCGTCATTTTCAAAGTGTAAAAATTCTGTGATACAACGAACGCTAACGCGGTTAGGCTCTTATCGGTAAGTGTTGCATACTTTTCTGCGCACTTGATTTTGTTTTACAGATTTTTGGCGATGGAATTTTAGCTAAGCCAAAGTTGGAATATTAGCCGTGTTTTTTTATACACGCGTATAGGTTTACGTTTGCGCGTGAAAAAAAACGCCTATCCTCGCTTACATAAGCTTAGGAGACCCATCTAGCGGCAGTGGTTAAACAACTAGCTACAGCTACAGCGTGTACCGAAAAGCGGAGACACGACCCTCTGTTGTATGCCTGTGTATAAAATATAGCTAAATCAGTTGCGATGAATTGTGGACACACATAGAATACATAGAATTAGTGTAGGGGGTGAAACAAAAACACATATTTCAGTTACATCTGCGTATAATGCGTATTGGAATTTATTAGTACACATTTGATTCAGAGGTGTATTTAAAGTTTGGCGCTTAGCAGTCCATATAAATTATAAGCGTATAGACGTTTACGTGTAAAAAAAAATACTACTATTATTTTAAAACAGATTTAACACACAGAGCAGATATCTGCAATGAGTAGTTGTAAACTGAACGCCACATAGGCCAAGTCACAATAAAATATGATTTTAAGTTAGTTAACACTGTTTGACACAATTTTATGTGTGCTCTCTGTCAAAAGCCGAGTTAGGTCTTTAGCAGGTATTCGAATGGAAGAACTTGACTGTTCAAAGTTGACTTCGAAGAAACCCTGTAATGTTGATGCCTTAAAAGAAATGGATATAATGAGAAACGTTACAAATAACTAAGTAAAGTTTACGTAACTAATTTAAACAATATTTTATTACCCTACTAAAAATTAAAAAAAAAAAAATTCATGTTTAAATTTAATTTAAGAAAAAGGCTTTTCTAAGAACAAGCTTATATATATTACTTGTTAGTAAAACGAACTAAAAAGTAAAAAATAAAATTAAAGAAAAAAAAAATTTTTTAAAATAAGCTTTTATTATTTTGGTTAATAAAATTAACTAAAAAGTAAACAATAAATTGACTCTAAAGAAATATAACACTTTATAAGTTCATTGTAAGCTTAAACGATAATTAGGCTTTTTCGTCTGCGACAAAAAAATTCTATATCGTATATAATTATATATTTTTAACATTAAATCTTTACACCTAAATTATTAAAGCTTACAGTTTATATCACAGTCCTAATTGTTATAATAAAAGCGTGTTACATTGCGATAGCAAGAAAATGAGATCCTAAATTTTCTTAATTATACCATCAAAATTTAACACGTTTTTTATTAGAACAATTTGGACTGTGATATAAACTGTAAGCTTTAATAATTTAGGTGTAAAGTTTTAATGTTAAAAATATATAATTATGTACAATATAGAATTCTTTTGTCGCAGACGAAAAAGCCTAATTATCGTTAAAGCTTACAATGAACTTATAAAGTGTTATATTTCTTTAGAGTCAATTTATTGTTTACTTTTTAGTTAATTTTATTAACCAAAATAATAAAAGCTTATTTTTAAAAAAGTTTTTTTTTTCTTTAATTTTTTTATTAGAATTGGTTCACCGTACTCATTGGCAAGCGCATCCCACTTTTGGAAATATTAAGACCTAGTTTCTAGCAAGTGCATTGCGATTAGCTTTGGAAGACAGTTATTACCCATTTCCATAACCCTGCAAATATAATTGCAATGTGTTTTCAAGAAGTCAATATACTGTTACGAATATTATCAACCCTAAGGTGTATTGCCATCTGTAACCCGATGCTAAGCAGTGATTGTACGCACATCAATAATTCAATCATTATGTCTACACATATGTACGTATACGCAGCTAAGAAGCAACGCACAACCACATGCATATATCTGAGATACTCCCGAAAGTATGCAATGAGAGAAGCTATAAAATCGTGCATCTGTAGTTACAGCTGAGAAATTTGATAGCTGATGGCCAACTACTAGATTCTAGAAATGGGAGCGCCTAGAAGATGCGAACGAGGAAATCAGAGAGTATAAAAGGCAACAACGGTAGAGGCGCAATAACCCAGGAAACACGCATAACCCAGGAAACACGCATAACAGAAATGTCATCACAAATATCCACAAAGACACGCATAACATCCCGCTCCCGCTGCACCGATCCCTCCTTCATTTGCGTCTGTCGCTTCGTCACCGTCCGCTACCACCAGTGAGCGTGCTCGTGATAAATCTGCTACTGATAATACCAATACCAATGCTTTTGAAAATAATTCTGCTGCCGCTAACACCAATAATGCACGTAAAGTTGTTGTTGGTACTAGAACAAGTTGTGAGCTTGATGTCGCTGCTCGTCTGGAATGGTTTCATGTAGGATCGTTCAAACCGTCCGTAGAAACTACTGACATCGCTACGTATATAGCAAAACATACTTGCATCAAAGAAAACTCTATATCATGCTATAAATTAATAAAAAAAGATGTAGCGGTAGAGACAGTAAGTAAAGTAAACTTCAAAATTGGAGTTCCGTCCTCAGATAGAGCAAAAATTATGGACTCGGGGCTGTGGCCGTCAAATGTCAAAATCTGGCCGTTTGAGGGGGCGGTATTTTGGTGGCTGTAGCATCTTCTCTGGCAAGTCGTGAGGTGCAACTACACGTTAATGATGCCAACATTGAGCAAATTTGTATTTCTGTAAATATAGGAGAAACGTTCCTTGATAGTATAAATGAAATTTTCTTTATTGCTAGTTACATCCCACCAAATAACAATTATGGAATGTACAAGTCACATATTGATAATATCAGCTTTATTATTGATTCTCTATTACCTCACCAAACGCCCTGTATTTTGGGTGACTTTAATCTGGGTTCTATTCAATGGGTGAGAGATCCTGATGACGGCTTTTTAACCCCCTTTACATCTAAAAAGGATGTCGAGGACTTACTTTGTGATACATTGTACTCCTTTAACCTATCTCAAATTAACGACATTGGAAATGATTTAAACAGAGTGTTAGATCTAATTTTTATAAACAATGATATATCCTGTGATATTTATAAGTGTGATATGCCACTCACCTGTGAATCGGTTCATCACAAAGCAATCTCTATCCAGTTCTCTTTCTATAAATACGATAATAACTCCATTGAACCCGAGTACTACTTCAATTTTTATAAGGCGAATTTTACGGCTCTGAATGCGTTTTTCGACTCCATTGATTGGAATTTAATCTTTGAGCAATTAGACTTATCAAATATGTATATAAAGTTCAAGAGCGTAGTAGAAGAAAGCCTTAACTTATACGTCCCAGCCCACAGAAAAAAGAGATCTTTCAATCTCCCATGGTACACAAAAGAACTTTTGAGGTTAAAAAACCAACGAAACAAAGCGCATAAAAAATTTAAGAAAACTGGCTCTGCTGATGACGAAGCAAAATTTGCTGAGTGCAGGAAGAAATTTGAATGCCTATCCAAGTTCCTTCATGATAAATATATTAATTCGCTTGAGACTAACATAAAAGCCAACCCGAAGTCTTTTTGGGTTTTTGTTAACTCAAAACGAAGATATAACGGTATGCCGAAATCAATGGAGTTTGGAGGCAAAGTTGCTTCCTCAACTCAGGAAGCATGTGAGCTCTTTGCCGACTTCTTCGGGTCGGTATTTAACAGGTTCCGGACAGTTAGTACGTCATGTGATACAACTGTCATAGCGGAGTCTGTAAATATTGGTCAGTTCACGGTTACAGAGGAAGAAGTCCTGGAGTCCCTTATGAACCTTGATGTATCTAAGGGGGCTGGATACGATCTTCTGCCACCCTTGTTCTTAAAGAATTGTGCGGTTTCACTCTATCCGCCTCTTACTAAAATCTTTAACAAGTCCCTTGAATGTGGTAATTTCCTTGACGAATGGAAAGTGGCATTCTTATCGCCAATTTATAAGTCTGGCCCTCGAAACAAGGTAGACAACTATCGACCCATTGCCAAGCTATCCATCATCCCAAAGCTGCTGGACAAAATTGTAAATGACCAGCTATTTGCAGTTTTTAAAAACTATATTGTTCCTCAACAGCATGGTTTTTACCCAGGGAGATCCATCAGCACAAATCTCACAATATTTGTTAATTGTGTGGTTAATGCGATTGAGGACGGCGAACAAGTGGACACTCTGTACACTGATTTCGTAAAAGCTTTCGATAGTCTCAATCATAATCTTTTACTTAATAAACTCGAGAAACTCGGAATCCACTCCAACGCCCTAAGTTGGCTTGAGTCGTATCTCCAAAACAGGAAATTAATAGTAAAGATCGGCAGCAATCTCTCCAAGCCTATAATCGTTACATCAGGAGTACCACAAGGTAGTCATCTGGGCCCTTTACTCTTTTCTTTATTTATAAATGATATCTGCCAATGTTTTAAATTTTGTAGTTGCCTGATGTACGCTGATGATCTAAAACTTTATTACAGAGTTAAACACATTAGCGACTGCATAGAGCTACAGCAAGACATCTTGGAATTGATAAAATGGTGTAATAGTAACGGTCTTTTCTTGAACTTCTCCAAGTGTAACATTATCACATTCACTCGGAGAAACGCATGCATAATGAACAGCTATTACTTTAACGATAGCGACTCATTCAATCGTACAACTACTGTTAAGGATTTAGGAGTATACTTAGACTCGAAGCTTAGATTAGGGAGTACATAATCAGTGCTGCCAATTCAAAACTCGGCTTTCTCAAACGTAATTCCAAAGACTTTTTTGATCCGCTAACGCTGAAAAGTCTTTACATTAGCCTTGTAAGATCCACTTTGGAATATGCATGCATCATTTGGGACTCAGACTTTGTAACACATTCCAGCCGGTTAGAAAGAGTTCAAAGGAGATTCACTAAATTCGCGCTTCGACGAATGTTCACTTTTGAATCGATGCCATCTTATGCACTAAGATGTAGAATTTTAAATATTCAGTGCCTTAATACTCGAAGGAAAATTTGTGGTATTTTCTTTATCAAAGACATTTACGACAACAAAATCGATTCTCCGGAACTACTTTTTCTTCTCCCCTTCTATGCACCTGAAAGGTGTCTAAGGGACAAATACATTTTCTACGTCCAAACGCGTAGAACGAATTTTGGAAATAATGAACCTATTCACAGAATGATCTCCTTATGTAACTCTGTTTGCAATCATGCCGATTTTAGCTCATGTAAAGAACATTTTAAAGCTGATGTTATTGATTACTTTCTTTTCAATTAATATGTTTCAGTATTCGTATTACTATATAAATGTTTTTACATGTAGTTTTATTTAAGCAGTACCGAATTTTTTTTACAAAAATTTTTTGTTATAATGTCGTTGTATTTATAAATTGTTACCATATATTTTTCTATCTCGATAATTTTTGTTTAAGTTGTTACATATCTGTGAGGACTATGTCCGGTAGATAATAGTAATAATAATAATAATAATAATAACATCCTAGATGGAAGAACAAGAGGAGCGCTTATCATTGCAGGTAGCACAAATGTCTTCGCAGTTAGAAGCACAGGAAGCAAGGGTAACATCAAAGATGGAAGCGCAGGATGCAAAAATCGCTCAATTTCAGGCAGAAGTCGATGATTTGAAGGGTCGTATGCAGCAGTTACAACTAAATCGCCCAGCTGTTTCAGCGAGTAATCCAAAGGGAAAAACACCATCCTTTGACGGTTCTGTTCCTTTCAAGGTGTTTAAGATTCAGTTTGATAATACCGCAGCAGTGAACAACTGGAATGCTGAAGATAAAGTTGCTGCACTATTCGTGGCATTGAAAGGACCTGCTGCTGAAATCCTACAGACTATTCCTGAGGGAGAGCGGAACAATTACGAAACATTGATGAGCGCTCTAGAGAGGCGATACGGAAGCGAACACCAAACAGAGTTGCAAAACCGCTACCAAAAATCTAATGAGACTTTGCGTCAGATGTCGAAAGGCTTGCACATTTGGCGAATGCCGACACACCCGTGGAATACACCGAAAGGGTAAAAATTCAGAGCTTTATAAATGGCATACGGGACGTCGAAACGAAGCGAGCCACATACGCAAACCCACAGCCAGAAGCGGTATCACATGCATTGACTCAGGAAACTGCCTCACTATTAAGTAAACCAGCATACAAAGCTCATCGTGTGGAAATGGAAAGACCAGATTGGGTAGACACAATATTGGAGGCGCTGAAAGGAACGCGAAAGCGGAGCGAGAGAGTTATCATATGCTTCAAATGCGGGAAGCCCGGTCACATTGCACGTCATTGTGATCTTGCTCCTAGTGGCAACATGAGTGGTCTTAATAACAAAGATGGAAGAGATGAGCAAGAGCGAGTAAGATGTAGAGATCGAGAGCTAGCTCCAGCTATTGAATGTCCTGTGATATCTGTGTCGCAAATTGGTAGAAAATTGAGCAGTCCTGCCGTCAAAGGAAAGCTGGATGGCGAGGAGCGTGTACTGACTGTATATACGGGCGCATCTCCTTAATCCGATCTGATTTGGTCAATAGGAGAGTAAAGCCATTACCTGGAGCAAGATTACGTACGGTCACAGGCGAGTATAACAAAGTCCAAGGAGAAGTGGTATGTGAGGTATTAATTGGAAAGGTCATGGTTCTACACAAATTCATTTTGGCGGAGATTGTTGATGATGTCATATTGGAAGTGGACTTCTTAGTTAACCATGACATCAGGATCGATATACGGAGAAAGATTATGCCCTATAAGAATCAGGATATACCACTTAACTTTAGTTTGGAGAAAGGGTTCAGCAGTAATAGGGTACTGGTGAAGAAGGCTCGACAAAGACCACGAAAGTCAAAGGCAAAGGTTGATGGATCGAATGGGCCAAATAAAGCGAAATCAAAAGTACCTGCGATAGAAACACTGGCATTGACAAACCCTAATGGACGCACAAAAACGAAGGAACGAATTTCCCAGAAAGAATGCGAGGGTAGTTTCAAGCCGGGGCGCACTGCTGTTGTGAAACGTAGGAACGATACTGATTATGCGAAGCCAATCCGTTAAGTGCAAGCTCTACGAAGTAGTTCATTGGCCAAACAACAGAGTGTGAGGGAACGGCCCAGGGTAATGAGTAGTAAGATGAAACACAGGTACGACAAGAACAATAACTCGGATGGTTTCCAGGAGGGAGATTTGGTACTGTTATACAACCCTCACCGGCGGAAATGTGTTCCATCCAAATTTCGGTGCAGTTAGGAAGGCACGTACAAAGTTGTGAAGAAGATCAGTGATGGCCAACTAGTAGATTCTGGAAATGGAAACGCCTAGAAGATGCGAGCGAGGAAATCAGAGAGTATAAAAGACAACAACGGTAGAGGCGCAATAATCAGTTTTGATCAAGACGCTATCTGGCGAGCAATAGCAGTATTATTTATTGTGAAGTACTTTAATAAAGGCCATGTTTCCGTTATTCTATATTGGAGTTATTTATTCAACAATTTAGTGATTCGAACTTAGCAGAAGGTTGCAAATAAGAGGATTTGCAGTAAATTCGTTACAATACAATTCAGGGATCCGGTTTCGAGATGAATCATATAATTCGGGGTGTTACGCGGTAATCTGAACAGCCTTTTTATAAAGTACCTCAGCAACTTTTCTACTTCTTCGTAATATTCAATTGCCCACACTTCTGATGCATAGCCCAATACTGTTCGTACAGCTGCTTCAAATAGTTTGTACTTATGACTATGAGGAATGTATTTTTAGACAAAAAGATCTCCAGGTGCTGTTTATAGCGCAGTTTGCTGATTTAAGCTTACTTGACAAAAGTTTATTGTACGATGCATTGTACGTTACAAATACACCTAGATACTTGTATTCCTTAACCTTCTCCAGCTCTTGTACACATAAATGCCACTTTTCATCGCTACAGTATCTACCTTTTGAGCCCCTGAATATGAGTACTTTTGTCTTATTCGTATTTATTGTAAGCCCTCAGTCACTACAGTGCTCCTCTAGTTTGTTGATCATATTCTGTAATTGTTTTTGGGTTTCTGCTAAGATAACTACATCATCGGCATACATAAGTATCTTCATATGGATGCCCCCAAACGTAATACCCTTTGGAAAGTGATTCACAAAATCGTCCAGGAAAAGAGCAAACAGAAATGTGCTAAGTAGGCATCCTTGTTTAACACCCGTTTCTGTTGGAAACCATTCTGAGGAAGTGCTACCATCCCACACCCTTGCAACGTTAGTTTTTTAGAGACCGCTTATTATTTCTAGCATTTTCGATGAAAGACCAAAATTACTTAATTTGAAGAAAAGAGAATTTCGTATTATAGAGTCAAAAGCGGCCTTAAAGTCCACGAACAAAGCATACAGTTTTCCCTTCTATGAAATGTAATACTGAGATATGCTAGATAAACTAAAAATATGGTCGATTGTAGAGTATCCCTTTCTAAATCCCTCCTGGAACTCACTTAAAAGCGAATTCCTCTCTACTCACGCCGCTAACCTTTAATACAAAATGGAGGTAAATATTTTTGCAATGGCATTCTGAAAGGGAATTCCTCTGTAATTATTTTGGTCATTTATGTCTCCTTTTTTAAAAAGTGGGAATATAATAGCCTTCTGAAACAGCGAAGAGACCGTACCAGAGTTGTAAGCAGTTCTATAAAGTTAGGAGGGGCATGTTTAAAAAATTCCGCGTGAATGCCGTCAGGCCCTGGTGCTTTATTATCTTTAGTTCTTTTAAGTGCGGTCTTCACTTCAACCGCCGTAATTTCGCAATCCAATTCCCGTATAGTCACGAAGGGCAGTACAAAACTTAGGGTAGATACACTACTGTTTTGGTTTAGCAGAGAGGAAAAATGCGCTCCCAAACGTTTCGCGTCTAACTCTGCACTCTTCGCGAACCCCGAACCATTTAGCTTCCTCACAAACCCCCAGTACTGTTTACTGTCTTTAATATCGCCAAGTTTCATGGCCATATTTTTAAAATATACGTGTTTTTTATGCGTGCAAATTTCTTTAAATTCTTTGTTAAGATTTTGATAATCTCTCAAACTTTCTTGCGTACCAAGTCTTTTAGCTTTACGTAAGGCTGAAAAGGATGTAGTTCTGGCTTCTATGTACCCAAAGTCAAACCAGGGGTGCACGTTCTTTGTACACACTTTTTTGTTTTTAATGAATAAACACTAATTAGTTTTATCTGTTTCCAAACTGCTAATTTGTCTATTTTATACCGTCACAAAGCCAGAGTTGGGAGCAGTGCACCAAGTTTTGAGCAGTAACATTTCTCGAAGTTAAGTGGGCTGACATAATCAAGATCCTGTGTTAAGTGTTAATGAGACGTAAATTGATTGTGGACTTAAACGTTCGTTCATCCTTCCCATATTCGTAAAATCGTAAAAGTGCAAACAGAAGTCCTACGAAACGGACGTGTTATTCTTCGCTCCGTGGTTGTGTGTGTTTTTTTTTTTTTCTTGCTATTCTTACAAGTTTAATAGTTTGTGACTGTTACTATATTAAAAAAGTGATTCTTCTTTTGCCAAATTATTAATGTAATGCCGAATGAGGGGGGCGAAGGGTTGAGATAGGCGAACCGAATGTGCTGTGTGCTAAGTGCAATGACCTCTGTCATCTGAAGTGTGTCAACATATCAGTGGATGATCTTGATTTTCTCACCGCATCAAATAAATCGTTCTTTTGTAAAATATGTTCGGTTGTGCGTCGCACGTCTATTCGAACTCCGCCACCAATGGCTCTCCCCGCTAACATTGCCGATAATATGGAGTGCAATGATAATCTAAGCGACATCATTAAAGGCATTACCGATCTACGCTGTGAAAATAGTCTGTATGAGAGCAACCCAAATTGAATTTGCTGCGTGAAAACCTAACTCGATTTCCAATTTTTGTTCTGCGTGACATTTAGATTTGACGTTTACACACGTGCTTTACATTGTCGCAACGCATGCTTATTTGTGTTAGTGTGACCAAACATTTTTCAATATAAAGATATTGCATGCGCGAACTTCGGTTGAAAGCAGCGGAGCGTAACAAAATTCTAGTAGGTCACTTTCACGCAATTTTTAATATAATTTAAGCACAGAAATACACTGATTGGAGTTTTAGTGAGTAAAAGTTGAAATTGTGAACACATTATCTGAATAAAAAGTGTACAAATAATTATTAAATAACAAATACAGACAGTGGTAGTTTAACAAATTCTGCTGTGGTAAGTGGTGAATGTGACCTACTAGAATTTTGTGAAGCTTGCCTCACACGATTTTTCGTCTATGGAATGTCTCTATATTATATCGTTTCTGGTGCGACAAAGCCGGTTGTTTGCGTGCGCTAAAAAAACGCAGTGCGGTTTTATTAGGTTGGCATGTCAGATACGAGAACTCTCAAATATCACAAAAGTGTGATTCTTTATCATCCGAAATTCGTTCACTACACTGAACTATTGATGATAAGAACGATTCAATTTCTATGCTGAGTGCTGAACTAAAAGATCTGCACAGTGTTGTTGCTGCCTTTACTAATGAACTCAAATCAACTTTCGCAAATGCTGTGGACAGTAATAAACAAACAACGTCTGCAAAAACAAAGCATCTAGTAATTAAAAACAATGATTATGTCAATGGCAAGTTTTCGGCTGCCAAAGCAAATACTAAGCAATCTAGCGGAACTCTTAAAGCTAACTCGCAAGTTGATCCGGCTGCAAAAATAAAACAGGCAGCCCTTCTTAATGAAGAAATGTCATCAAGTAAAACTAGTTCAATAGATGACACGGCTGCAATAACCATAACACGAACAGATGATATTGGGAATAAAAGCCCGACTATATCATCTATTCAGTGTGCTACTGTGGATTTGTCTACATTTAGTTCATGTAATGATGCCCCAAAATCACTTTTTTCAACAAAAACGAATTCCATTAACGCTCCGAACGCGGACCCGAGCTTGCTGCTGACGTCTGGGAGTGCTGCTGCTGAATCAACTATTATAGCTAGCAACAATTGTGCTACACCTGTTACTGACAAACCTATGTATTCCGATATTGCACATTCTGGCCATCAGGTATCAGTCGCTACAAAATCTAGTGATAATAATAAAAATATTCTTAGCAAATCGCCCAATATTGTGGTAGGTAGTAACTCTAATGCTAACCTTAATTTAGCTGTTCGTCTGAAATGGTTGCATTTGTCGTCGTTTAAACCAACCGTAAACGCAAGTGATATTGTTGACCACGTCTCGAAAAATGCAAATATTTCACCCTCATTAATTCATTGCTTCAAATTGGTTAAGAAAGAGGCTGATCCTAAATTGTTATATAGTAGCTAAATGTGATAATCGCAAAGTTTATAAAAGTATAACCATTTATTATCAAAATATATCGCAATTGAGAACGAAGTCTAAAGAAGTATTTTTAACCACTTCACGGTGTTATTATGATGTCTACGTTATTGTCGAGATTTGGCTCAATGATGACTTTTCAGACTCAGAATTTTTTGATCAAAGGTTGTTCCACACCTATCGTAAGGATAGAGATCCCATCAAAACGGGACGTCTTAGAGGTGGTGGAGTATTAATTGCTGTAAGGCGTCCCCTTCTGTCCTCCCTTATTCCGCTCCTTAATAGTGACTCTCTCTTGCATCAGCTCTGTGTTTGTATTACGGGGTCGTCGGGCAAGTTATTTATTTGCGTCTCTTACATCCCGCCTTGCAGCACAGATTTGCTGTACTGTGCTCATGTCAATAACATATTTGACCTTTACGAAAACAATGTTGATAGTCATTTCTGCGTTTTGGGTGATTTCAATCTAAGTAAGGTTGTATGGTCAAAAATTATTAATGATAATGCCCTAACGCCTATTAATATCCATCATCCTCATGAGATCAATTTCTTAGACACCCTTTTTGGGGCTAATTTAATGCAGATTAACCACTTCGTTAACCAGTTAAATAATATCCTCTACCTTATTTTTGTTGCTGAGAATCTAATTACTCACTTGACCGAATGTACGTTTCCTATTTATAAGTCTGATATGTATCATGTACCATTATCGTTATCTATAGAATTCTTCGACCTGGTGCCGAATAACAACATTAAAAATACTGTCCGCTCCTATAATTTCAAGGATGCAAATTGTGATACTCTTAACTCACTCATATCTGAAATTGATTGGAACTCTATTTTCTTTGCTAAAAACCCTGCTGAATGCTTCGATGCCTTCCTGCTTGTGTTGTCAGACATCTTCAGTACGAATCTCGCTTTACTACCGGTCAAAATTCACAAACTATCCTGGTACACTACTAGGTTAAAAAAACTGAAAAATCAAAGATATAAGTACCATAAATTATATAAAGCGACTTTCGACATTTCTTTTAAAGATCAGTATACCTATTATATGACTCAGTTCAATGTTCTTGATAAGTTCTTATACAGTAAATACATTACCCGATTTGAGGATGAGTTAAAAGCAATTTCTAAATCTTTTTGGAACTACGTTCTGTCTAAGAAAGGTTGTACTAACATCCCAACCTGTGTGAAATTTAACGATACCAGTTCAGAGAGCCTGGCTGTTTCAGTAAACCTTTTTGCTGATTTTTTCAAATCACAAATGTAGATTTAATGTGGATGATATCAACAACAGGTATTCCTTTGATACACCAAAGTGCTTAAACTTTGGGTCCCTGTCTGTATCTGAAATGGACATTATTAAGGGCATCTCCTCCTTACAGTCCTCACTGAAAAATGATATAGATGGTTTGTATTCCATTGCGCCATATAATACAATCATCGATCCATATCAGCATGGCTTTATTGCAGGGCGTTCGACTGTCACAAATCTAGCGGTTTTTCCCCAGTTTTGTGTCTCGGCGTTCAAGGATGGATGTCAAGTTGACACCATATATACAGATTTTTCCAAGGATTTGACACAGTTGCGCATAAATTACTTTTGTGGACACTTGAAAACATGGGCTTTCATTCCAGTTTTCTGTTGTGGCTGAAGTCTTACCTAGAAAATAGGATATATTTTGTTGAAATCGAGAAAACTAAGTCCTACAAATTCTTAGCAACTTCGGGTGTACCACAAGGTAGCATCCTTGGTCCTATTTTATTCATAATTTTTATTAATGATGCTGGCTCTTTTATTTAATAATTTGGGAAAAATTTAAACAACGTGACATCAGGACGGACAAGGCGACAGCTGTTTCGATTATACCTTGTAAATCTCTTCAAAGCCTTTTCTCCCGGGAGTAGGAGACGAACCCGCACTCCTACGATAGTTGAAATGGTTACAACCGCATTCAGCTACGTCATGGCTCTTGCCTAAAATATTCCAATTATTTACTTTATGCAGACGATTTAAAACTCTTCCGTAAGATCACCAGTATTTCTGATGCTTTGCGGCTGCAGAAAGATCTGAATGCTACTAACGATTGGGCTTCACAAAATAATCTGCGACTCAACATTAGTAAATGCTGTCAGACAAAGTTTACTAAGTCAATGAATATCCTTTCGCCCCTGTATTTGATCTCAAACGTAACGCTTGCCTCAGTTGATGAGTTTCGTGATCTTGGCGTAAATTTTGATTCGTCTTTTACCTTTGTTAATCATGTTAACTTTCCTATACCAAAAGCGTATACCAACTTAGCTTTCTTACGACGATATGCGAAGGATTTCAAAGACCGTATACCAGAAAGATTTTGTATAATTCCTTAGTACGTTCAAATTTAGAATATGCCTCAGCTATTTGGAATCCGATATACCCTTCACACTCTTTAAGAATTGAAAGAGTTCAGCGGAAATTCATGCGGTTTGCTCTTCAACCTCTACACTTTGATAATCCCATGCCACCCTACAATGCGAAATGCATGCTTATCAATGTCTTGCCACTTGAAGTCAGGCGTTATGTTCAAGGCTTAATGTTTATTTTTGATATAATATCTGGTGCTATTGATTGTTCTGAACTTCTGGGTCAGGTAACTTTCAATGTCCCTAACAGAACCCTCCGCTTTCACAATACATTCCGTATTGAAGTGTTGCGTTCTAATTACTTCAGCTTTGCTCCTCTTATAAGAGAACTTGTAGAATTCAATCACCTATGTAGGGGTCTAGATTTTGATTTTGCCATGTCTAGGTCTCTCTTCAAGGCATATATTGAGTCTTACTATCTATCACATATCATGTATGACTTACATAAATTAATAATTTAGTTCTAAGTAAACCTGTAATCTAGTTAGTAAGGTATGTTACCATTGATTCAATAGATAAATCAAATGAAATTAAAAATTTAGTGATTTATATAGCAATGTCACGCAGAAAGTTAATGAAAAAATTTGCCAAGTTTTCTACATTAAAGCCCTTAATGAACACAATGTTCCATACAAAATACAAATTCTTAATTATCTCATTTTTGCTTTATTCAGTGCTTAATGGAGTAAAAAATCTAGACGGTTTTGTGGAAGTTATTTATACATTAGTGGATTGTGTGAATAAAAAATAAGTAGAAACTTCTAGATTTCAGGAAATGGGCACAAATCAAATATTTGGCTGTTTTCACAGTTAAATTGTGCGGTCGTATTAAGGTGTCAGACACACTATAGCAAACCACAATATTATATATTAACAAGTAAGGAAGGCTAAGTTCGGGTGTAACCGAACATTACATACTCAGTTGAGAGCTATGGAGACAAGATAAGGAAAATCACCATGTAGGAAAATGAACCTAGGGTAACCCTGGAATGTGGTTGTATGACATGTGTATAAATGGAAGGTATTAAAGAGTATTTTAAGAGAGAGTAGGCCATAGTTCTATGGATGGACGCCATTTAGGCATATCGCCATAAAGGTGGACCAGGGCTGACTCTAGAATGTGTTTGTACGATATGGGTATCAAATGAAAGGTGATAATGAGTACTTTAAAAGGGAATGGGCTTTAGTTCTATAGGTGAACGCCTTTTCGAGAAATCGCCATAAAGGTGGACCAGGGGTGACTCTAGAATATGTTTGTACGATATGGGTATCAAATGAAAGCTGTTAATGAATATTTTGAAAAACAGTGATCCTTAGTTCCATAGGTGGACGCCGTTTCGAGATATCGCCATAAAGGTGGACCAGGTGTCTCTAGTTGTACGATATGGGAATCAAATGAAAGGTGTTACTGAGCATTTTAAGAGGGAGTGGGCATTAGGTCTATAGGTGCACGCCTTTTCGAAATGTCGCCATTAGGGTGGGCCAGGGGTGACTCTAGAATGTGTTTGTACGATATGGGTATCAAACGAAAGGTGTTACTGATCATTTTAAGATGGAGTGGGCATTAGGTCTATAGGTGGACGCCTTTTCGAGATATCGCCATTAGGGTGAGCCAGGGGTGACTCTAGAATGTTTGTACGATATGGGTATCAAACGAAAGGTGTTACTGAGCATTTTAAGAGGGAGTGGGCATTAGGTCTATAGGTGGACGCCTTTTCGAGATATCGCCATTAGGGTGGGAAAGGGGTGACTCTAGAATGTTTTTGTACGATATGGGTATCAAATGAAAGGTGGTAATGAGTATTTTAAAAGGGAGTAATCCTTAGTTCTATAGGTGGACGCCTTTTCGAGATATCGCCATAAACGTGGACCAAGGGTGACTCTAGAATGTTTGTACGATATGGATATCAAACGAAAGGTGTTACTGAGCATTTTAAGAGGGAGTGGGCATTAGGTCTATAGGTGGACGCCTTTTCGAGATATCGCCATTAGGGTGGGCCAGGGGTGACTCTAGAATGTTTGTACGATATGGGTATCAAATGAAAGGTGTTACTGAGCATTTTAAGAGGGAGTGGGCATTAGGTCTATAGGTGGACGCCTTTTCGGGATATCGCCATTAGGGTGGGCCAGGGTGACTCTAGAATGTGTTTGTACGATATGGGTATCAAATGAAATGTGGTAATGAGTATTTTAAAAGGGAGTAATCCTTAGTTCTATAGGTGGACGCCTTTTCGAGATATCGCCATAAAGGTGGACCAAGGGTGACTCTACAATGTTTGTACGATATGGGTATCAAACGAAAGGTGTTACTGAGCATTTTAAGAGGGAGTGGGCATTAGGTCTATATGTGGACGCCTTTTCGAGATATCGCCATTAGGGTGGGCCAGGGGTGACTCTAGAATGTTTGTACGATATGGGTATCAAACGAAAGGTGTTACTGAGCATTTTAAGAGGGAGTGGGCATTAGGTCTATAGGTGGACGCCTTTTCGAGATATCGCCATTAGGGTGGGCCAGGGGTGACTCTAGAATGTTTGTACGATATGGGTATCAAACGAAAGGTGTTACTGAGCATTTTAAGAGGGAGTGGACATTAGGTATATAGGTGGTCGCCTTTTCGAGATATCGCCATTAGGGTGGGCCAGGGGTGACTCTAGAATGTTTGTACGATATGGGTATCAAACGAAAGGTGTTACTGAGCATTTTAAGAGGGAGTGGGCATTAGGTCTATAGGTGGACGCCTTTTCGAGATATCGCCATTAGGGTGGGCCAGGGTGATTCTAGAATGTGTTTGTACGATATGGATATCAAATTAAAAGTATTAATGAGGGTTTTAAAAGCGAGTGGCCCTTAGATGTATATGTGAAGGCGTTCTCGCGATATCGACCAAAATGTGGACCAGGTGATCCAGAAAATCATCTGTCGGGTACTGCTAATTTATTTATATATGCAATACCACTAACAGTATTCCTGCCAAGATTCCAAGGGCTGTTGATTTCGCCTTGTAGAACTTTTTCATTTTCTTCTACTTAATATGGTAGGTGTCACACCCATTTTACAAAGTTTTTTCCAAAGTTTTTTCCAAAGTTATATTTTGCGTCAATAAACCAATCCAGTTACCATGTTTCATCCCTTTTTTCGTAGTTGGTATAGAATTATGGCATTTTTTTCATTTTTCGTAATTTTCGATATCGATAAAGTGGGCGTGGTTATGGTCGGATTTCGGCCATTTTTTATACCAAGATAAAGTGAGTTCAGATAAGTACGTGGGCTAAGTTTAGTAAAGATATATCGGTTTTTGCTCAAGTTATTGTGTTAACGGCCGAGCGGAAGGACAGACGGTGGACTGTGTATAAAAACTGGGCGTGGCTTCCACCGATTTCGCCCATTTTCACAGAGAACAGTTAATGTCACAGAATCTATGCTCCTACCAAATTTGAGAAGGATTGGTAAATTTTTGTTCGACTTATGGCATTAAAAGTATTCTAGACAAACTAAATGAAAATGGGCGGAGCCACGCCCATTTTGAAATTTTCTTTTATTTTTGGATTTTGTTGCATCATATCATTACTGGAGTTGAATTTTGACTTAATTTACTTATATACAGTAAAGATATTAACTTTTTTGTTAAAATTTGAATTAAAAAAAAATTTTTTTTTAAAAAGTGGGCGTGTTCTTCATCCAATTTTGCTAATTTTTATTTAGCACATATATAGTAATAGTAGTAACGTTCCTGCCAAATTTCATCATGATATCTTCAACGACTGCCAAATTACAGCTTGCAAAACTTTTAAATTACCTTCTTGTAAAAGTGGGCGGTGCCACGCCCATTGTCCAAAATCCTACTAGTTTTCTATTCTGCGTCATAACTTCAACCCATCTACCAAGTTTCATCGCTTTAACCGCCTTTGGCAATGAATTATCGCATTTTTTCGGTTTTTCGAAATTTTCGATATCGAAAAAGTGGGCGTGGTTATAGTCCGATATCGTTCATTTTAAATAGCGATCTGAGATGAGTGCTCAGGAACCTACATACCAAATTTCATCAAGATACCTCAAAATTTACTCAAGTTATCGTGTTAACGGACGGACGGACGGACGGACGGACGGACGGACATGGCTCAATCAAATTTTTTTTCGATCCTGATTATTTTGATATATGGAAGTCTATATCTATCTCGATTCCTTTATATATGTACAACCAACCGTTATCCAATCAAACTTAATATACTCTGTGAGCTCTGCTCAACTGAGTATAAATATTTTACACCTCATTCATTGGCAATTTACTACAGCAAAAAAAAATTGGCTTGAGACTTAAGCTAGCAGACACTCACTTTTCTCGGAACCGGACGCAGCTATAAGTTTTTTTTGCTGTAATAAATTGCCCATAAATGTAATATTAGCTTTTCAAGCCTGGTATGTGCGTTCGTGGAGCGTTGCAACTTTTCGGTGGGAATGTGGCTCCTTGGATGCTAAAGCGACCGAATGGGAGTCATTCCGCCAAGCACACTTATGTTTCGGTCTTCCACAAGATTTTATGTTTTTCAACTGAACTGTCCACCTGCACGCTAGTGCGCCAACGTTCCCGCTGAGCCAATGCAGACGCTGGAAACCAAAGCTGTTGGTGGATGGCACTCTGGAGATCATCGTGCTTCGGACGTATATGGTTTTCCTGGCACTGGGCACTCTCTAGGCTATTAGGCGTGGGCTTGGCAAGGAAGCTGGTGAAGAATGCCAATCACTTGGTACTACGCAATACGGTTTACACAGGTCTTCAAAAAAGATAATTCGGAGATTTTTCCGCTGGTGATCTGCTACTAACTATTTCACCACTTTGGTGACTCGCTTGCATACAGGAGGTAGAGATGTCCAAAAAAGAGCTAACTGTAGGCGCGTTTTATACCCTTCAGAGGCCGGAAGTTAAGCTTTCCATTGCAATAGATGCGATCTATCTTTTATGTATATTAATTTTCTTTAGGGACACAAGACAACAGCGCCATCAACGGGTCGAACTTTGATTCTGTTAACGCATGCGAAACATTTTTTTTTAAAGACAGGTAATACCAGTACACGGGTCATTCGCAGGCTTATTCGCCAGGGACCATTACAAGTGCCTAATGGAGTCGAAAATCTAGACGGTCTTGTGGGCTTTATTTATACATTAGTGGATTAAAAAAAAAATGTAAGGCGCGATAACCTCCGAAGAGATTTTGGGCCGAGCTTCTCTTCCTATTTGCGTCGTGCTCCTTTTTAATTTTTCTTACAACGTGGCGGGACGGGACCTACCTGGGTTAATGCCGACTCCGAATGGCATCTGCAAAGCAGATCAGTTTTCACTTAGAGCTTTTCATGGTGGAAATACACTCGGAGTGCTTGCCGAACACTGCCGAGGGGATACCCCACTTCGGAAAAATTTCTTCTAATTGAAAAAGCTTATTTCTAAAATTTTGATGTTGCATTGTCCGGGGTGTGAACCCGGGGTCTTCGGTGTGGTAGGCGGAGCACGCTACCATCACACGACGGCGGCCACCGAGGCCTTAGTTTGAGACTTTTTCCGTGGCGCGTTAATTCAAATAAGCAAAACTTCTAGATTTAACTTAAACCTGTATAAACTAAATCTTATAATTTAAATCACACTACCCGTTATAGCTATGAAATTTTTGGGTGAAATACCCGTGGAAAATTGCAACCATTTTATGGATAAACCCCTATTTTCATAAAAAATATAACAGGTTTAAAAAGCATTTTAAATTAACATTTCCGTACAAATTTTTGAGTTATCAGAGCCTTATAAACCTATTTTATTTGTTATGGTTATGGAGGGAAAACTACAAAGGTTTATAAAACTTTTTAAAATGATGTGTCCATTGCAATTTCATATAATAGGAGCTTAAGTCGCTGTTTATAAACAAATATTTTTGTTGTTGAAACTCGTAATTTTGGGAAGAGGGGGTAACGAGGTAAGCGCGAGCACCGAGTTTCTTGTGCTCGCCGAGTTGCTCTGAACTGTTTTTCTTCTGTTTTCAAATTCCGGTTTTTGTGAATTTTTTTGATTGAGGAACTTTTGGTTGATTTTGAATCGACATTTTTATAAGTTTTTTTTGATATTTCTTACACATATTTCAAAATAATTTTTAAAATTATCAATGAATAAAAAAATATTCAGAAAAAATTGATATAAAATGTCAAATTGTTGCTTAGAAAGAGTCGCCGTGTGTAAATATGTCGAAGTCGAAGCACAGGCACGGGACCAAATATTCCGTTTGCCCGATATTAGTTGAGCCTATAGTGCTATGGCCATACGGCCTGCACTCAACCTACCCGAGGCCTTCAGTCTTGTTGCAGTGGCTAATGCTACATTTTTGGCAATTAGATCTGCAGGCGTGATGTGTAGAATGCTACTGTCGGAGAAGCTTTTAGGGCTCCCGTAATGCTAATCATTGATTTTGGTGTTCGTACCTTTTTGTGTGGCTGTCCACCGAACAAGGACCCTATAGTAAAGTAAGGGTTTGGCAATTGCCGTAGGAGAGTTTGGCTGATAGGCCCCACGTTCATCCTAGCATCTTATTTAGGATTACTCCTACATATTTTGGGGTTATATTGTTCTTGTAGGGTTACACCTCCAAGCTCAGGCTTGGTCCAATTAGCGACCTTATATCTCCTAGTAAATAATACTAGATCGATTTATCCGCGCTAGTGGTTAACTCGACGCCAGATGCCGAGACCTGTACATCCCGGTATGCCTGATCCATCAGAGAGTTGATTGTTGTTAGGCATCTGCCGCTTATTATGACTGAAACGTCATCTGATATGCAGTTTGACTGGTCCTCCGTGGAACTGTCTAAGCAATTGGTTGATAACTACCGTCACCAATACTGTGGACGCCCCTAAAACCCCACCTTGCGGCGTTCCTCTGTTTACAGGTTTAGTTGCCTGGACCCCATTGCTAAGTGATTACTCTGCATCTTAACATCGAGCCGATCCATTTTGTAAAGGTGGAATGAACTTTAATTGAGTTGAGTTTGTCCGCGTTTACTCGTTTCGAGATATTGTTGAAAGCTCCAGAAAAACACCTAGAGCATATTTTTGGTATTCCAGGGCTTTCTCTATACATATTTATGACCCAATGCAATGCAGTATTGATTGACTTTCCTTTGGTGTAGGTATGTTGTGCTGAAAATACTAACTCCTCATTCATCTTTGATGTCCGCACAGACATTTTTCTATGAAACCCTCTTCGACCTATTGATTTCAGTTTTAAAAATCTACAACAGATCTCTATATTCGTCCCAGTACTTCTTGTTTTCCGCAACTTATGCCAAGTTAAGAAACTCGTTTACATGCCCTGTAAGAAGATTCAACTCCTTACTCCACCATGGTCGCTTTAATTTCCCTTTGAATTTTCTCAGAGTTGGTGCACTCCTCCAACTCCTCAACGGTGGTAACCTCTCTTGGCTGCCCCAGTCTTCCTGATACACATTTCTGCCATTGTCTGATAGATGTGTACATAAATTCTGGTCTCCACAATACAACACGCGTACACCAAAGGCATGTCGGTAGACACTGCATTGCAGAGGGTGGTAATAAGAATAGAGAAAACCCTGCAACATAAGGACTATGCTCTAGGAGTTTTCTTAGACATTGCCGGGGCTTTAAATAATGTTTCTAAATGGGCGACTATGGATGGTCTTAATTATATTAAAGTACATCCAGCCTTAACGAGATTCATCGGCTGCATGTTAAATTACAGGAAGATTACATCACAATGGGGATTGTAAGAGGCCACGAAATCAGCGGACATGGTCACACCGTAGGGAGGGGTGCTATCACATCTGCTGTGGACGCTGGTGATCAACCAACTGCTTAGGCGATTCGATGAGGGACCCGTAAAACTTACGGCTTACACAGGTGACGTTGCAATTGTCATAAGTTGAAAGTGCCTTCCAACGATTAGCTCTTTGATGGATCGTGCGCTTCGGGATATTCGTACATGGGCATCTTATGTCGGGTTGAAAGTCAATGCGGAGAAGATGGATATGGTCTAGTTTACAAATAGGTACAAGATCCCGAATTGGACCAGGTCTAAGTTAGGAGGGCTGACCCTACAGCAGAAACCTTGCACAAAATATGTAGGAATCATCCTAAACAGTAAGCTGTCATGGAAGCTCAGCGTGGAGGAGAGGGTGAAGAAGGCCTCAACGGCACTTCGTGCATGTAAAAGAATGCTGGGGTGTACGAGAGGGCCTCTTTCTTATTAGGTTTTTACAGCGATTGTAAGCCCTATACTATACTATGGAGTTCTTGTTTGGTGTAAAGCCACACAAAAAGCAACCTACCTCAAAAAATTAGAGGGGGTGTGCAGACTATCAATTCTTAGCATTACGGGAGCCCTGAAAACAACGCCGACGGCTGCACTGTATGCCATTATGCACATTCCACCTGTAGACCTGGTAGCAAAGAACATAGCGTTAACAACTGCAACCAGGCCCGGTGCCTCCGGGCAACTTGAGCGCCGACCAAAAGGCCACAGTAGTACAGCGTCATCAATCACAAGACCAACAGACTACCTGATTCCCTATCTGCGCTTCGAGGGCGATCTTAAGCCCACAACAGAGGTGGACGGTTGGCGCAAGGGTGCTCAAATGGCAGACGAGGCGATACATGTGTACACAGATCTTTGGATCCATCTGGAAGGAGTAGGGTCTGCAGTATACTGTTCTGATCCGGAAATAAACAGATCCTACAGGCTGTCGCATTACTGTATCGTTTTCCAAGCGAAATAGTAGCCGTAACCAAAGAAGTAGAAACCCTGGAAGAAAATAGCGTAAGCTGTAACCGTGTTAACTTTTATATTAACAGTCAAACAGCAATTTAGGCAATAATCGCGCATAGCATAGCATCTAAATGCGTGTTAGAGTATAAGCAGTCCCTGGAGAGAATCGGGACACGGAGAAGCATACATCTATATTGGGTCCCAGGGCATATGGGAATCGATGGGAATGAAAAAGCGGATGAACTAACTGAAAAGGGCGCATCACCTGAATCTTGCTCCGTAGACGTCCCAATTAGACTGGGCGAGATTAAGCGAAGGCGCGAGGTGCACATGATCGACCAAGCAGAAAAGGCGTGGGTTCAAGCGCGGGGCTGTAAAGTGTCGAATATTATGTGTAGGTCTTACAACCTTAGACTAACAAAGTTGCTTCTATCATTAATAAGACGAAAGAAAAGAAAACGGGACACTGCCTTCTGGCGTCACATGCCTTTAAATTAGGCTTGATCAGCGATAGCAGATGTAGAAAGTGCGGGCTGGAGGAGTAAACGATCAAGCACGTTCTGTGCTCGTGCCCTGCGCTTGCTAAGACTCCAGCTAGTAGGAGTGATACAGCTGTCAGATCTAGAAGCAGCAAGTGGCTTAAGTCCTAGGAAGCTTTTGGTATTTGCCAGGAGGATGGAATTATTTTATAACATAGGTCCTGGTTTTTGATAGGGTTTTTCAAATTGGTCGTTAAAACAAACTTCTGGTAACACTACGGACTCATACAGTCTATGTGAGGTCCTCATGGCCGGCCAGTTCAACCTAACCTAACCATTGCCAATGAGTTTCATAATCGGTGAAATAGAAATAAATTTATGATTTTGATTGAAGTCAATAAAGAAAGTAATAGCTTTATTTATCACATGTTCAATGAATATAACCAATACTTTTTTTTGAATCGCAATCAACCACATTTTTTTAATAATACCTTAAAAATATCGTCATTTCGACTATTGAGTGGAATTTCAGACTATCTCAGCCACCATTTCGAAAACGCGCTACCTCTGCATAAATTTAAAATGTTTTGACGTGCGCTGGGGCATTTATACAAAAATTTCTGTAATGGGGCTTTCATCCGAGATAGGGCGATGTTCCACTCAGCAGTCATATATGTATGTAATACTCCGATATTGCTAAAACAATATGTGCACAATACCTTTTTCATTCATGAAGTATTTCGATTGTAGCAGTTTAAGTTTTACAATAAAAAATTGTAATTTAGGTAACAGAAATATATCAGCACTCTGATGTTTGCGAGTGCACCCTCTCTGTACTATTTACTTAGAAGTATTACACACTTTTATGACAACATTTAATTTACAACTACACTTATGAACATTCCGTTTTACTTTTTATATAATTATAAGCACGACTTCCTATAGATAAATCTGTATATAACAACGGATGATTCTTTTGATAAGATCCTGCCACAGCACAAAGAGCTCCGTCCACTACGCCCGGTGCTCCAGGATCTACTTCACATGTTGAACCAAATCCATAAAACATTTTTCTTATAGCGCCCATTTTGCCACGGAAAACGCGACTAAAAAAGTGCTTTTCTCCTAAAGTTTCGAGAGTAGAACGGATATTATAACTAGATTCTTTTCGTGAATACGATCCGCTAACTGTAATTTGATTGCCCGGTTGTATTGTAGTTTTGCAAAGAGTTATTCTTCCTACTAAATCTTCGTCAAAACTGGGATGCACTTGAATTATACCTATATCGATTTCCACCGTTCCCGTGTCTTCTTCAGAACACCATAAAAGAATCGCTTGGCGAAAAGGCTCTTGCACCGTTTGAGATATACTGTTTATACCAGATTTAACTTTGATCTCTCGATAAGGTCCTGCTAACACCAGGCATTCGAAAGCTGTAATCGCGTGTTTCAAAGTGACCAGTGATCCAACGCAATGGTATTCATCGTTCTTATATATTCCCACCACAAATGATGTATCCTCTATATTCACAGAACTGCTAGAACTACCAACTCCAGCGCGAAATTCCGCTTTCGTGTAGATGAAAGGGAAGCTAAGCGCGACCAACAGGATATAACTTCGTAAGCACATTTTAAATTATAACTTTATAAGACGTTTGTTAAATATAGAGTAAACCAAGATAAGTTTTGCAGGCGCTATTTATACATTAGTTGGCTGTGTGAATAAAAAATAAGTAGAAACTTCTAGATTCAGGAAATGGGCACAAAGCAAATATTTGGCTATTTTGAAAATAAAATTTCCATGCGATTTGTTTATATATTTGCACAGCTTAATTATGCTATTGAATTGAGAAACGCTTTGTGATATAATGTTTGCATTTTTAATGAATAAACACAGAAAAGTACAAAAGGTACACTAATTAGTTTTATCTGTTTGTATTTTTTATGAATAAACACTAATTAGTTATATTTGTTTCCAAACTGCTAACGTGTCTATTTTATACCGTCACAAAACCAGGTTTGGGAGCAGTGAACCAAGTTTTGAGCAGTAACATTTCTCGAAGTTAAGTGGTCTGCCATAATCAAGATCCTGTCACTTTTCTCGAAACTGGACGCAGCTATAATTTTTTTGTTGCGGTAATAAATTGCCAATAAATGTAACATTAACTATTCAAGCTTGGTATGCGCGTTCGTGGAGCGCTGCAACTTTTCGTTGGGAATGTGGCCCTTGGACGCTAAAGCGACCGAATGGGAGTCATTCCACCAAGCGGACTTATGTTCCGGTCTTCCACAAGATTTTATGCTTTTCAACTGAACTGTCCACCTCCGCACTAGCGCGCCATCGTTCCAGCTGAGCCTATGCAGACGCTGGCAACCAAAGCTGGAGGTGGATATGGTATTTTTTTTTCTTCACCGTATCAGAAAAATAAAGCTGACCCAGTGGATAATGCCGGCAGTTACTGTTGGTGGATGGCAATCTGGGGATAGTGCTTCGCACGTATATGGTTTTCTTTACACTGGGCACACTGTAGGCTATTAGGCGTGGGCTTGGCAAGGAAGCTGGTGGAGGATGCCAATCACTTGGTACTGCGCAATACAGTTTTGACACAGGTCTTCCAAAAAGAGAACTCGGGGATTTTTCCGCTGGTGGTCTGCTACTAACTATTTCACCACTTCGGTAACTCGCTTGTACTTGTCCAAAAAAGAGCTAACTGTAGGCGGTGGGCCCTTTTATACCCTTCAGAGGCCGGAGGTAAAATTTTCATTGTAACAGGTGCGATATATCGCGATGTGGAAGATGTTAAAATTTTTTTTAGCTTTTTGTATACTAACTTTCATTCTTCATTCATTTTTCTTTAATTTTTTTAAAGACAAGTAATACCAGTACGCTGGGTCATTCGCAGGCTTATTCGCCAGGGACCATTACATGTGCCTATTGGAGTCAAAGATTCAGACGGTCTTGTGGGCCTTATTTATACTGTAACAAATATTAGCAGCACTAAGGGATACTATCATCTTTAAGCCGATGCTAAGCACTGACTTGCATGCACATCAATAATTCAATCATTATGTCTACCCATATGTACATACACGTAGCGGAGAAGCAACGCACAACCACATGCATAAATCTGAGATACTCTCGAAAGTATGCAATGGTTGTGCAAGTGTCGCTCACACATACAAACACATGCAGATATCTTATCTCAGATGCTGCCAAAAGTATGCAATTATAATTGTGTTCACACATACACGCGCATATGAGAAGCAAAAAACGTAGTAGTTTTATAGCCGATGGCCAACTAGTAGATTCTGGAAATGGAAGCGCCTAGAAGATGCGAACGAGAAATTACAGAGTATAAAAAGGCAGCAACAGTGGAGGCGCGACAATCAGTTTCATTTAAGCAAGCTATTGGTTGTGAAGTGTCAGTGTTATTGTGAAGTACTTTAATAAAGGCCATTTTGCATTATTAAATATTGGAGTTATTTATTGAACAGTTTGGCGATACGAACGTTAGTAGAAGGTTGCGAATAAGAGGATTTGCAGTAAATTCGTTACAATACATTAGTAGATTAAAAAAAAAAAAAATTAAGGCGCTATTACCTGCGAAGAGATCTAAGGCTGAGCTTCTCTTCCAATTTGCGTCGTGCTCCTCTTGATTTTCTCTACAAATTGGCCGGACGGGACCTACATGTTTTATGCCGACTCCATTAGTAGATTGTGTGAATAAAAAATAATTAGAAACTCCGAGATTTCAGGAAATGAGCACAACCAAAATATTTGGCTGTTTTCAAAATAAAATTTCCATGTGATTCGTTTATATTTGCACTGCTTAATTGTGCTATTGAATTGAGAAACGCTATGTGATATAATGTTTGTAGTTTTATTGAATAAACAAAGAAAAGTAAAAAAGGTACACTAATTAGTTTTATCTGTTTGCATTTTTAATGAATAAACACTAATTAGGTTTATCTGTTTGTATTTTTAATGAATAAACACTAATTAGTTTTATCTGTTTGTATTTTTAATGAAGTAGTAGTAATTTGTTTTATTAAACAGAATTTTTTTTTAAAAAGTTGATTACAATATAAAATTTTTTTATATCTAAACTTTGGCGTAGTGCCGTCAGTTTATAAGTACTTGTAGTAGGGTTTTGTGTACATTATATAATAAAATATTTCTTAAATATAAGTTTCAGAATTCCTCTTCTAAAATTTGCTTCCTATATTTTAACGTTGATTTAACGTACTGATTCAATGTGATCCAGTTTTTACCATTTAGGTATTCAATAATCTCTTGGTGTGTTAATACACTTTGTTTAAAAAATAATATTCTATATTTCCCTCACTAGGGTAGGCACCTTGTCGTTGGTGTGAGGGCTAAGCCGAACTCTACAGCGCCCGACTATGAGGCTGAGCTGTTTAGGACTGACGTCTACGCCGTTTCGCGCCATAGGAGGGCGGCGGGATGTCGGTCACCAAGAACTGCCAACCCCGTAATCCAGGGTGTTATGCGGACCGTGCCTATTGGATGATTTGCAGCCAGGGATACATTCGGCTGTATTCGAACGGAGCCTTCCCTATACCGGGCCACCTTGGGAAGTATTTATGGCCTTACCACAGTAAGGGGCGCTGCTGTGGCGGATGGTTTTTCCCCGTTTATAATATTGGACCGCTGAACCCGCCTTGTCGGGCAGGTGGTCGCACGACAAAGATGAACGACTCATTACCTGATTGTAATAAGGACGATGTAAAGAGGAGGACTGAGTCGCAATCCAAGGACGACAAATACGAATTAAGCTATGCGTCGGACTCGGGGAGCGAGAGTAGTGCTGATTAAATGAACTCCGTGTTGGAGAAGCACACGAATGAAAACGGAGTAGAAGAATGGAGAAGGGTAGGGAGCAGAGGAAGTAAAATAGCTCTCTCGCAGTACCGTGCAGTACTAAGAATTGTACAAAGCTTGGGAGCAGTGGTCGATCCAACAGAAGTGGAGATCGAACGCTTGGAATGGGCCCATGAAGCGGTAGAAGTAGGTCGACGGCAGTTCAAAAGGTTTGCTGCGAGAAACCCTTGGTTCTGCAACCGGTACGAGGAGGAAGAAGCGTCGAATGGCAGAATGAAGAGGCAACGTTCGGCGGAAGGCGACAAGCCTGACTTCAAGAGGCAGAGAGGACCCAGTCCTAGAACCGCGAGACAGGGCAGTCGCATAGACAAGACAAGTAGGCCCAAAGCTGTAAGACAGATGGGCTCCAATAGCGAGGTAGCAACTACCTCGAAAGCTGCGAGCCAGAGGGAAGTTCCAACTGCGGAAGTAGGAGATAAGCCAAATAGAGATAACGCTAAGACTCCGGCTTTCTCGGAGGCGCTAAAGGGAGCTAACGCTAAGACCACGGCTTTCTCGCAGGTGGAAAAGGGAGATAACACTAAGACTCCTTCTTTTCCTGAGAAGATGAGTGATGTGGCAAAGCAGTCACTGACTGTGGCGCTGGTTGATCGTAGCGGTCCTTGCGGTTAAATTACTTGTGAAAGGTGAAGATCTGTGGGAAGGGAGCTTATTAGTTTAATGCTTAAGATGATGCGGGAACAACCAAGTAATCCCCTTCCAATCTTTGATTCGGGGGGCTGGTATAATGGTGTAGAGATGATAGCGTGCGACAACATCGCGAGCTTTCGGTGGCTGGAAGAAGTGGTTCCAAACCTCCAAAAGTAAGGCACGAACGCGCGGTTTGAGGTGGTGGATAAAGCGCAAATCCCCACGGTACCAAAAGTTAAGGTATTGATACCATGCGTGATGAAGTCGGAGGATACACTGCGACTTTTGCAGAATCAGAATCCGAACATACCGACACAGGATTGGAAGGTACTTACTGTATCTCGGCCTACCGAGGATGGTCAGTTCTACATCTTCCAAATAAACAAGCAGGCGGGGGATATTTTGTACACGCAGCTTGGCAAAATGTCCTTTGGCGCTGGAAAAATTTACATGCGACTCAGGAAAAGAAGTCCCGAGGATAAAAACCCTAACACGCTAGAGGTGGGCGAAGTCGAAAAGGACCTCAAAAGCCTAAGGGGAAAAAGACAGGTGGAGGTCCCTGACGTCACCACGAACGTGCTAGAAGAGGACCAACCGCTAAATGGTGCTGTGACTCGCACAGAGGAACACCCGGCACAACAGTCACGAGATGCTGAAGGGGGCCTCGAATACTCTAAACCAAAAGGGCAAGGGGAGGACGACGACGTCAAGACGAAGGTGCTGGAGGGGGACAATCAGCCCAATGGTGCTGCGAGTCCTACAGATAAACCTCCAAAACAGTAAAGTGGCGTCGAGCCATCTCCTCCTAACCCTTGAGGAGGGTTCGTTTGACGTGGCGCTGATCCAGGAGCCGTGGCTCTCATCGGTAGGAAAGGTTTCTGGACTTAGTGCGCTCGGGTTTGGCGTTTGCTACGCGCAAACGGAAGGACGGGTGCGAGCTGTAGTAATGGTAAGGAAACAGCTGGATTCATATATGCTGCCTAATTACACCACTGAGGATCTCGTAGCGGTGGCCGTTGAGCAAAAGAATAAGCAGGCATTTATCCTGGCGTCCTGCTACATGGAGTGCAAAAGGCTAGTACAGGAGGAAGGGCGCAAAGGGCGGTTGATCATAGGCGCAGATGCAAATGCGCACCACAATGCGTGGGGAGGAGCAGATACGAACGAGAGAGGCGAATCTCTATTTTGTTACTTTCTGCAAACCAACTTGCAGATAGCCAACAGGGGGAAATGTCCCTACATACATTGGTCTAACATCCAGTAATGTTCTGGATATTACATTGAGCTCCGAGCGTGATATATCAACGTATTATTGGAGGGTTCTTGATAGACCATCCTTCTCCGACCATGCGTATATCAGCTTCAGCATCCCCCTAAAGAGGGTAGAGAAGGGAGGAACCTTTAGAAACCCTAGGTCAACGAACTGGACTAAATTCCATAAACATGTAGAAACAAAACTGGGACAACCCAAAGAGGTTGCTAATGTAGAGGAATTGGAGGAGTCGAATGAATTCCTAACAAGGACGCTTATGACTGCGTATAACAAAGCTTGCCCTCTAAGAAGATTCAGAGGAAAAGCAAAGCCGCCATGGTAGAGCAATGAGCTGAGTCTTCTAAGAAGACAGGAACAGGAAATGTTTAAGCTCGCAAAGACCGCGGAAAGCGAAGCGCGTCGGGACGAGTACAGGGATCTACTGAGGATCTACAAGCGTGGAATTACCAGGGCGAAGAGAAACTCATGGAAAAGTTTCTGTACGGACATAGAGTGCTCCAGCGAAACAGCACGGTTTAAAAAAGTCCTAGCAAAGGGAAACATAGTCCATGGTCACGTCATAGTGAGGAATCCCTTGAGGTGCTTTTCGATACACATTTCCCATCGGGAGACGGTTTAGAAGAGCCAGCAGACATCACTCACACTTGAGCTAGTAGTGCCGGGCTTGGTGACCGATAACAAGATCGTGTGGGCAGTGAAGACGTTTTCTAAGTTTAAATCACCGGGCCCAGATGGTATATTCCCGGGCATGCTACAAGTTTCAAGTAGGGCCGTCGTGGAATGGCTTAAAATAATATTCCATGGGTGCATAAGACTGAAGCATGTACCGCACTCTTGGAGAACTGCTCGTGTAGCTTTCCTACCAAAGGCGGGGAAGATCGGTCACGTGTATCCCAAAGACTATAGACCCGTAAGCTTAAAATCATTTCTGCTCAAAACCTTTGAGCGGCTGATAGATATGTACATAAAGTCCAACGTGGATGAAAAGCTGCTCTCCACAACACAGCATGCGTACACCAAAGGCAAGTCGGTAGACACCGCATTGCATAGGGTGGTAATAAGCATACAGAAATCCCTGGAATATAAGAAGTATGCTCTAGGAGTCTTCTTGGACATTACCCGGGCTCTCAATAATGTTGCAAAATGGACGATTATGGATGGTCTTAATTACATTAAAGTACATCCTGCCTTAATCAGATGGATCGGCTGCATGTTAAATTGCAGAAAGATTACATCACAATGGGGATTGTACGAGGCCACAAAATCAGTGGACAGGGGCACGCCGCAGGGAGGGGGCTATCGCCTCTGCTGTGGACGCTGGTCATCAACCAACTGCTGAGGCAATTCGATGAGGGACCCGTAAAACTTACGGCTTACGCAGATGACGTTGCAATTGTCATAAGTGGAAAGTGCCTTCCAACGATTAGTTCTTTGATGGATCGGGCGCTTCGGGATATTCATACCTGGGCATCGGCGGGTTGAAAGTCAATGCGGAGAAGACGGATATGGTCTTGTTTACAAAGAGGTACAAGGTCCCTAATTGGACCAGGCCTAATTTAGGAGGGGTGACCTTACACAAAATATCTAGGAATCATCCTATACAGTAAGCTGTCATGGAAGCTCAACGTGGAGGAGAGGGTCAAGAAGGCCTCAACGGCACTCTATGCATGTAAAAGAATGCTGGGGTGTACGTGGGGCCTATCGCCCTCTCTTTCTCATTGGGTTTTTAGAGCGATTGTAAGCCCTATTGTATACTATGTAGTTCTTGTTTGGTGGAAAGCCACACAAAAAACAACATACCTCAAAAAATTAGAGGGGGTATGCAGACTATCGATGCTTAGCATTACGGGAGCCCTGAAAACAACCCCGACGGCTGCCCTGCATGCCATTCTGCACAGCCCACCTGTAGACCTGGTAGCAAAGGACAAAGCGTTAACGACCGCAACCAGGCTCGGTGCTTCGGGCAGCTTGAGCGCCGACCATATGGCCATAGTAGTATAGCGTCATCAATCACAAGATGAACAGACTACATGATTCCCTATCTGCGCTTCGAGGGAGATTTTAAGGCCACATTAGAGGTGGACGGTTGGTGCTGGGTGCGCAAATGGCGGACGAGGCGATACATGTGTACACCGATCGTTCCAAAGTAGTGGAAGGAGTAGGGTCTGCGGTATACAGCGCTGATCCGGAAATAAGCAGATCCTACAGGCTGCCGGATTACTGTAGCGTTTTCCAAGCGGAAATATTAGCCGTAACCAAAGCAGTAGAAACCCTGGAAGAGAATAGCTTAAGCTGCAACCGTGTTAACTTTTATATTAAGCTGCAACCGTGTTAACTTTTATATTCGAGCTGTAATTAAGGCAATAATCTCGCATAGCACAGCATCTAAATGCGTGTTAGAGTGTAAGCAGTCTCTGGAGAGAATCGGGACAGGTTGGGTACCAGGGCATATGGGAATAGATGGGAATGAAAAAGCGGACGAACTAGCTAAAAAGGGCGCATCCCTTGAAGCTTGCTCCGTAGATGTCCCAATTAGATTGGGCGAGATTAAGCGAATGCGAGAGGTGCACATGATCGACCAAGCGGTAAAGGCGTGGGTTCAAGCGCGGGGCTGTAAAGTGTCGAAGATTATGTGCAGGTCTTACAACCTTAGACTAACACAGTTGCTTCTATCATTAAAAAGAGAGGAGTGTAGACTCATGACGGGTATTCTGACTGGACACTGCCTTCTGGCGTCACATGCCTTTAAATTAGGCTTGGTCAGTGATAGCAGATGTAGGAAGTGCGGGTTGAAGGATGAAACGATCGAGCAAGTTCTGTGCTCGTGCCCTGCACTTGCCAGGCTAAGACTCCAGCTATTAGGAGTGATACAGCTGTCAGATCTAGAAGCAGCAAGTGGCTTAAGTCCTAGGAAGCTTCTAGTATTTGCCAAGAGGACGGAGTTATTTTATAATATAAGTCCTGGTTTTTGATAGGGTTTTTCAGTTTGGTCGTTGAAACAAACTTCTGGAGGTCCTTATGGACCGGCCAGTTCAACCTACCTACCTACCTAGGCAACAATTTATTTCAGAAAAGAAAACGCTATAAAATTAGGAAGGGGAAAGCGATAGAGTTAGACGAAAATAGAGGTGGTGGAGAAGGGACTAGGTGCTAGAGAGAGAGAAATAGAGATATATATGGAGTAGAAAGGAGAGAATGCGACGAAGAGGAGAAAGAAAAGTAAGGGGAAAAGGAAATTGGGACGAAAAAGGAGACAGGGAGAGAGTGTAAGGCGGGAGGGACAACAAATAAATAAAAACTAGTAAGAGGAAATGGGCATTGGGATGATAAAGGAGAAGTGGGACAGGGATATAGTGTAAGGGGGAGGGAATTTAAAAGATAAAAACCTCTTAAAAACCATATGGATAAACCAAAGTTAGGGCAGAACAACGTCAGAAAATTGTTTCAAAACTATTTTATATAAAAAGCAAAAATTTCTATAACGGAACAGAGGGTACTAGTATTTTTGCCTCGGTATGGTGTTCTCTATTTTTCTTAAATAAATAATTTGTTTCAATTTCATAAAATTTTTTTTTTAAACGGGTTTATTTAGCTTGACTTGACAGGCAGGCCGCATGCACGGCGAATTTTTTAGTTGAAATTTAAGTAACTTCCCGATAAGCTTCAAGCTTGAAACTTGGAATATAGTTCAGAACCCGATGACAATGCAATAATAAGAAAAAAATCATATTTGGAACACATAATACATGCAAGTATAAAAAGCGACTTATGAAAAAAAATCACCGCTAGGTGGCGCAAGGATCGATATGTTCACAAAAATCGTATTTGTAGTCCGATTTCGCACATATTTGGAACACATAATATATACAAGAATAGAAAGCGAGCTATGAAAAAAATCCCCGCTAGGTGGCGCAAGCATCGAGATATTCCAAAATATCGTACTTGTGGTCCTATTGGCTCATATTTGGAACACATAATACCTATAAGAATAGAAAGCGACCTATGAAAAAGTCGCCGCTAGGTGGCGCAAAGATAGAGATATTCACAAAAATCGTATTTGTGGTCCGATTTCGCTCATATTTGGAACACATAATACATACAAGAATAGAAAGCGACTTATAAAAAAAATCGCCGATAGGTGGCGCAAGGATCGATATATTCGCAAAAATCGTATTTGCGCTCCGATTGGCTCATATTTGGAACACATAAAAGAATAGAAATCTGCCTATGAAAAAAAATCGCGGCTAGGTGGCGCAAGGATCGAGATATTCACAAAAATCGTATTTGTGGTCCGTTTTGGCTCGTATTTGGAACACAATACATGCAAGAATAAAAAACGGCTTATGAAAAAAATCTCCGCTAGGTGGCGCAAGGATCGAGATATTCACAAAAATCGTATTTGTGGGCCGATTTGGCTCAGGTTTGGAACACATAATACATACATGAATAGAAAGCGACCCATTATGCCCGATTTGGCTCATATTTGGAACAAATATTGCATACAGTTCGATAGAAGTTACTTCAAAATATTTTAGATTTGGAGGAGGGACAAGCATACGTGGCGCAGAGTCGAGTAAAGTCTTTGATGGTCGAGTAAAGTCTGTGATGGTTATAGAGAACTCGGGGATTTTTCTGCTGGTGATCTGCTACTAACTATTTCCCCACTTCGGTGACTCGCTTGCACACAGGAGATAGAGATGTCCAAAAAAGAGCTAACTGTAGGCGCGTGGGCCCTTTTACACCCTTCAGAGGCCGGAAGTTAAGCTTTCCATTGTAACACATGCGATCTATCCCGCTGTGGAAGATGTTAAAAAATGTGTAGCTTTTTTATACTAACTTTTCATTAGGGACACAAGACAACAGCGCCATCAGCGGGTCGAACTTTGATTCTGTTATCGCATGCGATATATTTTTTTTAAAGACAAGTAATACTGTATCATTCATTCCTTCACTATTCATTCATTAATTTGTACAAACATATATTTTTACTCATTTTGGTATATCTTGTGATGCACTGAGTCTTACATACATATTCAGTCAATTGCACATACATATATTCCGACACGCGCCACGATAGTCACTGTCTCGTAACTCGAGACGTATTCTGTTACAAGTTAAATCTGTCGATTTGCTCACCACCAGCCCTTGCCTGCACACAATTTATTCCCACAACGCATTGACACTTAACTTACTCTATTCTGTTTTTGCATGTTCCACAACTAAATGATATTTGGTTACAAAGCGTTTCCCACAACTAATGTCATTACCGCTGAGCTTGCGTTTCCCACCGAACTTCATATATGTATCTACGCAGTTCATATTTTGTACATTTAGAATGTAAGTATGTATTAATGTAAATATGTAATGTAGGTAGCTCACAAGAATTAATTAAAATAATTTTGTATAAATACCAAAGACTGATCGAAGAATAAAGATGTTCCATGCGCGAACTTCGGTGGAAAGCAGCGGAGATTCACAAAATTCTAGTAGGCCACTTCCACCACACCAAAAACTTTAACACAATTTTTAACATTATCTAACCACACAAAATACACTGATTGTAGTTTTAGAGTGTAAAAGTATAAATTCTGAACACATAGCTGAATTAAAATTGTACAAATAATTGTTAAATAATAAATACAGACAGTGGTAGTTTAATAAATTCTGCTGTGGTAAGTGGTCGATGTGACCTACTAGAGGTTTTGTGAAGCTTGCTTCACACTTTTTTTCGTCCCTGCAACGTCTTTATTCTTCGATCAGTCTTTGAAAATACTAAGGTAACTTTGTAAAAAAAAAAAAAAATAATTATCGTTGGGGCAATACGGGTAACCAAGTTTTACTTTTTTATTATTATAACAATACAATTACAATTACAAGTGCCAAATGGAGTCAAAAATCTAGACGGTCTTGTGGGCGCTATTTATACATTAGTGGATTGCGTGAATAAAAAATAAGTAGAAACTTCTAGATTTCAGGAAATGGGCACAAATCAAATATTTGGCTGTTTTCAAAATAAAATTTGCGTGTGATTCGTTTATATTTGAACAGCTTAATTGTGCTATTGAATTGAGAAACGCTTTGTGATATAATGTTTGCATTTTTATTGAATAAATACAGAAAAGTGAAAAAGGTACACTAATTAGTTTTATCTGTTTGTATTTTTAATGAATAAACACTAATTAGTTTTATCTGTTTCCAAACTGCTAACTTGTATATTTTATACCGTCACAAAGCCAGAGTTGGGAGCAGTGCACCAAGTTTTGAGCAGTAACATTTCTCGAAGTTAAGTAAATAAATAAATAAATGTAAGGTGCGATAACCTCCGAAGAGAATTTGCGCCGAGCTTCTACTCCAATTTACGTCGTGCTCCTTTTTTTAATTTTTCCTACAAATTGGCGGGACGGGACCTACTTGTTTTATGCCGACTCCAAACGGCATCTGCGAGGCATATGAGTTCTCACTGAGAGCTTTTCATGGCAGAAATGCACTGGGAGTGCTTGCCAAACACTGCCTAGGGGCGACCACGTTTAGAAAAATTTTCTTCTAATTGAAAAACCTTATTTCTAAAATTTTGATGTTGCTTTGCCCAGGGTGTGAACCCAGGGCATTCGGTGTGGTAGGCGGAGCACGCTACCGTCACACCACGGTGGTCGCCGAAGTTAAGTGGGCTGACATAATCAATATCCTGTCAATTTTCTCGAAACCGGCTCAGCTATAAACTTTTTTTGCGGTAATAAATTGCCAATAAATGAGCTCTGTGAAGTTGGCACCTCCATTTGCGAGTAATTAAAAAAACCAAAAGCCATTCGTTTGTCCACGTTTGTCCAAGAAAAATTTTTTTTTTCGAAAAAATTAAACATCTTTGTTATAACTTTTTAACAAAAGGTGGACAAACGAAAATTTTCCTGGACAAACGTGGACAAACGAATGGCTTTTGGTTTTTTTAATTACTCTCAAATGGAGGTGCCAACTTCACAGAGCTCAATAAATGTAATATTAACTACTCAAGCCGTTCGGAAGCTGTACGTCGGGTTTTCACGAAGTACATTTTACTCGGAACCGCTGCATCCGGTTATAAATATTTTTTTGCGGTAATAAATTGCCAATAAATGAGGTATCAATTATTTAATATATAATATTGTTGTTTGCTGTAGTCTGTCTGCCAATTTAATACGACCCTAGCAAATGTCATCTCAACTGGAAGACCAAAATAACTACATATATGCCATCTCAATTGGATGTACAGAAAACATACATGGTGTCACAGATTGCAGAATAATTGAAAAAACAAGAGACACGCATAACAATACAACTCGAAGCACAAGAAGAGCATCTCTCATCAAAGCTGGAGGCACAAGAAAAAAAGGTCTCATCGCAGATGGAGGCATTTAGTGACCGACACATAAAATTAAGGCCAAGATGGATGCTTTGAAAGATCGAATCCAGGAGTTACAATTAAACCGTCCAATCACTTCAACGTCCACTCTGGTTCTGTTCCTAAATGGATATAGTACACGGTCCACATTGCGAACCTGTGTATCTTTTTCATATAACAGGGTCGCACCAGCCAACACAGTGATGTCCTTCAAATAAAATTTTTTTTAGGCAATGCGCTGCAGTAACTAATACTTCCATACTGAAAAATATATGTAGGCAGGTTCGCAATGAAAGAGGCCTTAGTTTGAGACTTTTTTCGTCGCTTGTTAAGTATAAAGTAAAGCAAGAAAACTTTTGTGGCGCGTTAATTCAAATAAGCAAAAACTTTACCTTCTAGATTTCAAGAATTTGACACAATAGAAATACAAACATCTAAATTTAAGTTAAGGCTGGGTGCGAATTCACCTAAATTTTAGGTACCTAAACTAATATTCCACTGGAACTTTCCAGCACTGCAATAATTTAGGAAAAAGCTGTCAGAACTGTGCGAGTTGATGTGAAATCCTAAATTGTTTATTTCTGTTAAGAAAATAATAACAATACCGGAAATTTGGTATTTTTGATGCGCTTTCACGCTTAAAAAGAACAGAGGTCAATAGGGTCTGCCGTAAGTACCTATCCCAAGATAGCAGTTCAATAAAATGCAGTGGCTCCGTTTTATGAGGTTTTTTTTTCGTACATAGTGGAGCACGTGCACAATGACCTTTTCCACAATCCCCAATTCAATACTGTGATGTTGGTACGCCTCCAATAACTTCTTTGGGCCAACTAGTGCACTTGGTTGCCAAATATGTTCAGGTTGTGGCCCATAATTCAGAAGGATCCAATTCTTGTGTCGCCAACATAAGCTTGAATAAATTTGAGCTCACCATCACGTACAATCGATCGGGCCTTAATCCCAGCAGGGATCATCGCTCTATGATCTATGAGTTACTTAAATTGAATGGACAATTTAGTTGCATATACAATATTGAAAAATCAATATTTTTGTTTTAGAAATTTGACATTTGAATTTAAGTTGAAAAGTATGCTCATAAAAATTCTAAATTTTAATTTGGCACTGGCTTACCGACAGTTTCCAGTGGTTTAGGTTCTTTCTCTATTTAGGCAGAAATTTAGCTGAACTCACACACAGCCTAAAGCTATATAAACTAAATATTATTATTCAAATCATATTGCCCGTTATAGATATGAATTATTTGGGTGAAATACTCGTGAAAAATTTTAACCCTTTTATGGATAAACCCCTATTTTGATAAAAAATATAACAGGTTTAAAAAGCATTTTAAAATGACATTTCCGTACAAGTTTTTGTTTTATAAGAGCTTTATAAACCTATTTTATTTGTTTTGATTATGGAGGGAAAACTACAAGAGGTTTATAAAACTTTTTAAAATGACGTGCCCATTGCAATTTCATATAATAAGAGCTTAAGTCGCTGTTTATAAACAAATATTTTTGTTGTTGAAACTCGTAATTTTGCGAAGAGGGGGTAACGAGGTAAGCGCGAGCACCGAGTTTCTTGTGCTCGGCGATTTGCTTTGAGCTGTTTTTATTCTATTTTCAAATTCTGGTTTTTGTGGTTGATTTTGAAATATTGGAAAAAGAATAAAATATGATAGAATTTTTTTAATCTTTATTTCAATCCTTAATCCAAAACAATTGGATACACTACATTTTTCGTTTTTTCATCTGGGATATGAATAAACAAACAATTTGGAATGCCTACTCTGGTACAGGCAACGTATAGCTGTCCGTGCGAAAAGCGCGGTTCCTCAAAATTCAATCCGCATACTCGAAGCGTTTGTCCTTGCGCCTTGTTGACTGACATAGCAAATGACAGGCGCACTGGAAATTGCAAACGCTTGAATTCAAATGGCATGTCTGTTGGTATCAGTGGCATTCGCGGTATAAGCACAATTTCACCTTTGGCTTTGTCGGTCAGTATTGTTGCTTCAATTAAATTCGTCATCAACTTTTTTTACATTCAGTCTTGTTCCATTACACAATTTTGGTGCATTTAAATTCCGTAATAAAATAACTGATGAGCCGACCTTCAAATTTAAACAATGCGGTGGCATACCAGACGGTTCCAATGAATTCAAAAATTCAACTGGATAATTCACTGCGTCATCTGGATTCATTGCGCTATCCACTGACTTGTATGTTGTCACCACACCTGACAATTTTTTCAGAATGTGATGATTAATTTCATTGACATGTACATTTTTTGGTGCCAGTATTGCGTGTTCTCTCAACCAATCGTGATTCATGTAATTTTGAACAATATTTGGGAACACTCTTTCAATTAATTCTTCTTTCGATTGGATAATTGTACAAAAATTGTTTGGCAATGTAATCAAACCATTTGTTTTGTCGATTGGAATTTTGCCATATCCGATCACTAACAATTGCTTCGAGAACTGCTCTGCAGACTGAGAACTGTGCAACTGAACACGCATGTAATGTAAATTTTTTCACGTATCGCCACAAAAGGGAAGACTTCAAACATGCATTGATCTCATCTGCCGGTGTTTATCGTGGAATAACGGGCAATGTTTGTCGAAAGTCACCTGACAATAAAATTAAAGCACCACCAAAAAGCTTTCGGTTTGCACGCAAGTCTTGCATCGTTCGATTTAATGCTTCCAATGATTTTTTGTTTGCCATTGTACACTCATCCCATAGAATGACCGTTGCTTGTTGCAAAACCTTTGCCATTGCTGAACTTTTGGATATGTTACAGGTTGGAGTTTCAACCACCTGTATATTCAATGGCAATTTTAAAGCTGAATGAGCTGTTCGTCCTCCATCCAATAAAGTTGCAGCAATTCAAGAAGAAGCGAGTGTCAAAGCAATTTTCTGTTGCGATCGAATAGTTGCTAAAATCAATGGAATCAAAAATGTTTTTCCCGTGCCGCCAGGTGCATCCAAAAAATATAATCCACCAGTGTTATCAGAAACAGCTTGCATTATTTTGTCATATATATCCCTTTGTTGATTGTTCAATTTGGTGATGTTGGATTGAACAAATGTACGTAAATCGCTACAATCGAATAGTTGTTCACGCTGCAACTCTCGATCAAATAAATCATGCATTGGACGATTTGGTGAAATCAAAGCAACTGCCCAGTGCTTTATTGGCAATCGCAAGACACATATCTTCAATTATTATCATAGCTTCATTGTACATTTCCAATGTAATCAGCAAATCAGGATCCATTGTTCTACGACGCACTCGAATTAAAATATCTTCAGTCATGTAATCTTTATATTTATTCCACAATTCAATTGGATTCAATGGCATGCATGTTGATATTATAATCGAAAATAGCACTCGTATTTGCTGTGGATGAGATGAAATCGATGCATCATAAAGTATTGCGTCCCAATGAGTGTCATCTTCTAACAAATGCAAGAGCTGACATGCTTCGCGATATGTCTAACAAAAATGGCCGCGAATTGTTCTTAAATCCTCAAATGATTTTGGTCCTCGAACGTTTACCAACAACATTGGCAAATAGAAACATTCAGCATTGTTCGGATGTACCGTATACATCCTGCCCAAGGCATCTGTTTGGAAAATACCTGGATGACCATCAACTGGGGTTCCTTGTTTACGCCGTTGAGATTTTTTCGATGACGCATTCCTGATGTAATATTGCGGTAGTTGAACATATGTCAAATTTCTGGCAACTGTATCGATTTCAAACAATTGAAAAAAAGCAGTTAAAGTAGTTCCTGGAGGTTGTGCTGCTCTCTGCTGTACATTCTCAGCAGGAAATAAACTCGTTGACCATTCTCCAGATCAGGGATGCACCTTAACGTTAAGCTAATCGTTTATCAAAAAATTTCCACCGTTTCCGTTGAAACACTTCGAAATATTATCGAGAAAGAAATTATCAAGATAAATTGTATCTCGTTTTTAACCGAAACGAAAAGCTTTCGCGAACGTTAAAAACGTTAACAAAACGGTAATACTTTATGTGACATCGGTTCGTTGGTTAAGCATGCCTGCTCCAGATGAATTGCCAAATAGACAACAACAGGATGTCTTTCATCATTTCTATTTTCACCATCTACTCTAAAAACAGCCATATCACTTCCTTTATTCACATATTTACAAATGTATTTGATAGACTTTACTGAGTTACAGTAATCGGCTTTCGTGAACGATGTGGGCCTGAAAAACTTTTGACAGTATCGGTGAATATGGCACCACCCAACCATTGTCAACTTCGATGTCTTGATTGCGCACTCTTATTATCGCCGTTTTACCATTATTTTCAAATGATCGACGTCGATACAACGGATAGCCGTCATTGCTTGTTATGGTATCGGAAATTAATGCTCTCGGATACCGCTTTGAACATTTCCCATCGATCATACATGGTGAATTCATATTTATTTCACCGCATGGACCGTGAATCATGTTTTTTGTTACCACTTCATATAATTCTGGATCGATGGTTTGATCGGCTGATATGACGCTATCAATCTCGTCCGGTATTATTTTACGTACCAGCCATATCAATATGTGTGCGTGTGGCAGACCTCTTTTCTGCCATTCAATCGAGTACATCCAACATTGTACCTTTACAAAAATGCTAAATTTCACAATTAAATCCATCAGTGCTTTCAATTTTTTCCGGAATTTTTTTATATCGTTCCACATCGGATTACACGTAAAAGTGATGAAAAGATCTGGTCGGCCGTATTTTCGAACATATGACATAGCATCCTGTGCATATTCATGCATGTGGCGTGGACTACCAATATAAGAAGCTGGTAATATCGTCAGACGTCCGATATCATTCACATTTGCATCATTCGCTATTGGATCTTGCAAATGTATGTACTCTTCAGATCGCAATTGGGCTTGATTGAATCGGATGAAATCGAGACGTTCAGTTTCAATTTTTGCATACATGTCTACAATGTATTGGTGAAAAAGTTTACCACATCTCAGAATGTAATTTTGTTCTTGTGCACGAATCATGAATCGATAAGAATAATAATTCATCGCACTAACTTTCTTTTGAACATCTCGACCTGTAAAAAACATGTTCATTCGATTTTAGATTTTAGTTTTTATTTAATATCTGATTAATATAATTAGTATATTATTTACCGGTTCTTGGATCTATCACTGGTATATTAATGTGATAACCATCATCACCTTTCCAATGTAGAATTGAATATTGTAATGCATCGTAACTGCGATGTAGCTCCGAAATACGCTGTAATTGTTCATTTCTATGGTGAAGTACAATATCGCGGGATTAAAACTGATCGCCAATAATTACAATTGCCACTTCATCAATCGTCGGTACATTAAATCTTATGGCATGCTTACCAAATGGCGTTTTATCCGCTCTGATTATGATTTTGTGATTATCAGATGGCATACGATCGCGAGCGGTTTTGAACAATTTCACCAATTCATTGTTCTGATGAAAAAATCTTTGGAGATCACAAATAATCGCTCGTTTTGTATGTGAGCCAATTGTGCAACGTTCATTCAACTCACGATTTTCATCCCCGATAAAATATATTTGCAAAAATTGATGGTTAGCTTTAGGAAATGGTAACAATGCACCCGCTCGATGATAAATCTGACCTTGAATCTGTAATATGTATGCAATGTAATTTGATGTTGGATCAAAATCCTTAAAAACACTGTAAAAACCATTACTTAGATCTACAGAACAATTAGATATTCCACATGGAGTAATCACCTTAAATATCGGCATAAAATTGTCTCTTATAATTTTTGTAGCACCAAAAGAAGTAATTTGAAATGATGAATTGTATTCTTGTATATGATTCATGAAATGCTTCGATATTGGTGATCCTCCAAAAATCAATGAGTGCAATGGATCATGCGCCATTCGCACAACACATGCCAGCCATTTCACCCAGAAACTTAGCTGCTTCACAATGTGGACATATCGCACTCATTAATCCAATATATCCATGCATACAGTAATCAATTTGTGGATCGTAATTAAAAGTAGCACGATACATATTTTCTAGAACAGGACGTCGTATTTGTCTTGGTTGTGCTGGATTTCTTTACCGCTGTGGTTCTACAGATATATTCCGTGCATATCGTTCACGTCGTATTTCATTATGTTGTGACAGGTCATCAATACTTTGCGCTCTTCTTTGAAGTAACATTCTGTTAGCTATACACGTACGTCGACCGATATTTTGACGTCTGGCTCGAGGCATTTTCTTCAAGAAAAAGGAAACAAATTCTCTAAAACTCCATGCTCAACGCAAGAAATTTAATTTAAGAAAAGTACATGTGTAAACAAAAAATGCGTGGTCGAAATACACCCACACGTAAATGACCAAAAGACAAAACGAAAATACAAACCGTGCAAAAAATTTGATGAAAAACACAATAAAACACGTGCGTACGATTAAATACAGTTGAAATCACTAAATGTATTCTCTAAAATGAACGAAGAAAGAACATTTGAAAAAATAAATTTGAAGAGAAAAACATGATACATCATTGCCACAATTTTCTACTATGTTTTTGTTCAACGATACGACATACTTACAGAAGGAATTCCCAATGTATTATAAATATTGATATGAATTCAATTGAAAATGAAGAAATACTCAATTATACATAAATATTGAACACATGTGTTGATTCTCCATAGTTCATAAGAAAAAGACCTAATGTCAATATACACCGAAAGTACGATGTGACATATATGTTGTGTTGTGGTGTATCTCTTTGCATTGTATCTGAAAAATCCCTATTGCTAAAATGGCAGCCATGTTCATTGTTCATAGTCTTGTCTAAGAAAACTCGATCAGATGCAGATGAATCAGTACAACACATCATAAATACATTACTTCATTACTTTTTTTCATTTTTTTTATTCTAAGGCATCAGAGTAAAAAAGTTAGTAAGTGTGTAGGAACAACACTTTTCGCGGCGCTAGTGAATATATTCGTTGAACTCGAGGGATCCATGAGCTAGGTTACCAAGTAGTTGTAGCCATAATGATTAGAAAACAGGTGGGCGAATGTTTCTAACGTTGACTTCATCCGTATTTCGAAGAAACATTGTATATGTAAATCTTATGGCTATAAGATTTGGTAGTCGTAAATTTGCAAGTTGAATGGCAACAGTCAACGATTCTGTATATTCGTTGTCCTAATAAGTGATTTCTCGTCGTGAAAGAAGATTGAACACGTTGCGCCGAACCGTTGTTTGTTGGGACAGTTATATAATGAAGAGATATTGTAAATTTTCAGTAAGGAAGCGACCATTTTAAAAGAACCAGTTGAAATTTGCGGAATGGCTGGTTTTGATTTCGGGAAATCTAAAATATTGACCGAAATAATGCACAAGCGCTTCGTCGTAAAAAATGCAATGAACTCGATACTCTTCAATTCTTGTTTGCCAAAATCCCAACAAAAATGAATTTGCCGATGCGAAATGTATGAAATCTTCATCAGAATGCAGTCGGTCAGCAATTTCCAAGATTATTTCAACTGTATTCATGGTTGTTTCTGAAGAAGAGCAACGCCATTCTATTACAATGTTGTTTCTTTGACACAACAAAATCACACTTAATAAATTTCGTGGGACAATACTCACCAAATTGAAGCACAGCATATACCGCATTTACTTAATTCCAGTTCATTTATTTTTTTTGTTCACAGTTTTTATGAAAAAAAAAAAAAAAACAAATTACTTTTTTTATACTCAGTTGAGCAGAGGTCACAGAGTATATTAACTTTGACTGGATAACGGTTGGTTGTACAGGTATAAAGGAATCGAGATAGATATAGACTTCCATATATCAAAATCATCAGTATCGCAAAAAAATTTGATTGAGCCATGTCTGTCCGTCCGTCTGTCCGTTAACACGATAACTTGAGTAAATTTTGAGGTATTTTGATGAAATTTGGTACGCAAGTTCCTGGGCACTCATCTCAGATCGCTATTTAAAATTAACGATATCGGACTATAGCCACGCCCAATTTTTCGATATCGAAAATTTCGAAAAACCGAAAAAGTGCGATAATTCATTACCAAAGACGGATAAAGCGATGAACCTTGGTAGGTGAGTTGAACTTATGACGCAGAATAGGAAATTTGTAAAATTTTGGACAATGGGCGTGGCACCGCCCACTTTTAAAAGAAGGTAATTTAAAAGTTTTGCAAGCTGTAATTTGGCAGTCGTTGAAGATATCATGACGAAATTTGGCAGGATCGTTACTCCTGTTACTGTATGTATGCTCAATAAAAATTAGCAAAATCGGAGAACAACTACGGCCACATTAAAAAAATTTTTTTTAAAGTAAAGTTTTAACAAAAAATGTTATATCTTTACAGTATATAAGTAAATTATGTCAACATTCGACTCCAGTAAGGATGTGGTGCAACAAAATACAAAAATAAAAGAAAATTTCAAAATGGGGGTGGCTCCGCCCTTTTTTATTTAATTTGTCTAGGATACTTTTAATGCCATAAGAACAAAAATATACCAATCTTTGTTAAATTTGGTAGGGGCTTAGATTCTAGGACGATAACTGTTTTCTGTGAAAAAGGGCGAAATCGGTTGAAGCCATGCCCAGTTTTTATACACAGTCGACCGTCTGTCCTTCCGCTCGGGCGTTAACACGATAACTTGAGCAAAAATCGATATATCTTTACTAAACTCAGTTCACGTATTTATTTAAACTCAATTTGTATTGGTGTAAAAAATGGCCAAAGTTACGAAAAATGAATAAATAATAATTCTATACCAAATACGAAAAAAGGGATGAAACATGGTAATTGGATTAGTTTATGACGCAAAATATAACTTTAGAAAAAAACTTTGCAAAATGGGTGTGACACCTACCATATTAAGTAGAAGAAAATGAAAAAGTTCTGCAGGGCGAAATCAAAAGCCCTTGGAATCTTGGCAGGAATACTGTTCGTGGTATTACATATATAAATAAATAAGCGGTACCCGACAGATGATGTTCTGGGTCACCCTGGTCCACATTTTGGTCAATATTTCGAAAACGCCTTCATATATAAAACTACGACCACTCCCTTTTAAAATACTCATTAACACCTTTCGTTTGATACCTATATTGTACAAACGCATTCCAGAGTCACCCCTGGTCCACCTTTATGGCGATATCCCTAAATGGCATCCACCCATAGAACTATGACCTACTCCTTCTTAAAATTGATATAGAATGTCAAATTGTTGCTTAGAAAAAGTCGCCGTGTGTAAATATGTCGAAGTCGAAGCACAGGCACGGGACCATATATTTCGTTTGCCCAATATTAGTTGAGGCTATAGTGCTATGGCCATACGGCCTGCACTCAACCTCGCCGAGGCCTTGAGTCTTGTTGCAGTGGCTAACGCTACATTTTTGGCAATTAGATCTGCAGGCGTGATGTGTAGAATGGCAAGCAATGCTACTGTCGGAGTAGCTTTTAGGGCTTGCGTTATGCTAATCATTGATTTTCGTATTCGTACCTTTTTGTCCACCAAACAAGGACTCGATAGTAAAGTATGGGTTTGGCAATTGCCGTAAGAGAGTTTGGGTGATAGGCCCCACGTGCATCCTAGCATCCTATTTAGGATGACTCCTAGATATTTTGGGGCTCTATTGTTCTTGTAGGGTTACACCTCCAAGCTCAGGCTTGGTCCAATTAGGGACCTTATACCCTCTAGTAAATAATACTAGATGGATTTATTCCGTGTTAGTGGTTAACTCGGCGCCAGGTGCCCAGACCTTTACATCCCGAAGTGCCTGATCCATCAGAGAGTTGATTGTTGTTAGGCATCTGCCGCTTATTATGACTGAAACGTCATCTGATATGCAGTTTGACTGGTGCTCCGTCGAACCTCCTAAGCAATTGGTTGACAACTAGCGTTACCAATACTGTGGACGCCCCTAAAATCCCACCTTGCGGCGTTCCTCTGTTTACAGGTTTAGTTGCCTAGACCCCATTGCTAAGTGATCACTCTGCAGCTTAACATCGAGCCGATCCATTTTGTAAAGTCGGGATGAACTTTAATTGAGTTGAGACTGTCCGCGTTTGCTCGTTTCGAGATATTGTTGAAAGCTGTAGAAAAACACCTAGAGCATATTCTTGGTGTTCCAGGGCTTTCTCTATATTTATGACCCTATGCAATTCAGTATCGATTGACTTGCCTTTGGTGTAGGTATGTTGTGCTGAAAATACTAATTCCTCATTCATATTTGATGTCCGCACAGACATTTTTCTATGAAACCCTCTTAGACCTATTGATTTCACGTTTAAAGATCTATAACAGATCTCTATATTCGTACCAGTACTCCTTGTTTTCCGCGACTTCTGCCAACTTAAGAATCAATCTCGTTTACTTGAAGTCAGTAAAGAAAGTAACAACTTTATTTATCACATTTTCAATGAATATAACCAATACTTTTTATTGAATCGCAATCAACAACATTTCTTTCTGATAATACCATAAAAATATCGTCATTTCGACTGTTGAGTGGAATTCCACGCTATCTCAGCCACCATTTCGAAAACGCGCTACCTCTGCATAAATTTAAAATGTTTTGACATGAGCTGGGGTATTTATACAAACAATTCTGTAATGGGGCTTTCAGCCGAGATAGGGCGATGTTCCACTCAGCAGTAATATATGTGTGTAATACTCCGATATTGCTAAAACAATATGTGCACAATACGTTTTTCATTCATGAAGTATTTCGATTGTAGCAGTTTAAGTTTTACAATAAACAAGTAAGGAAGGCTAAGTTCGGGTGTAACCGAACATTACATACTCAGTTGAGAGCTATGGAGACAAGATAAGGAAAATCACCATGTAGGAAAATGAACCTAGGGTAACCCTGGAATGTGGTTGTATGACATGTGTATAAATGGAAGGTATTAAAGAGTATTTTAAGAGAGAGTAGGCCATAGTTATATGGATGGACGCCATTTAGGCATATCGCCATAAAGGTGGACCAGGGCTGACTCTAGAATGTGTTTGTACGATATGGGTATCAAATGAAAGGTGATAATGAGTACTTTAAAAGGGAATGGGCTTTAGTTCTATAGGTGAACGCGTTTTCGAGAAATCGCCATAAAGGTGGACCAGGGGTGACTCTAGAATATGTTTGTACGATATGGGTATCAAATGAAAGCTGTTAATGAATATTTTGAAAAACAGTGATCCTTAGTTCCATAGGTGGACGCCGTTTCGAGATATCGCCATAAAGGTGGACCAGGTGTCTCTAGTTGTACGATATGGGAATCAAATGAAAGGTGTTACTGAGCATTTTAAGAGGGAGTGGGCATTAGGTCTATAGGTGCACGCCTTTTCGAAATGTCGCCATTAGGGTGGGCCAGGGGTGACTCTAGAATGTGTTTGTACGATATGGGTATCAAACGAAAGGTGTTACTGATCATTTTAAGATGGAGTGGGCATTAGGTCTATAGGTGGACGCCTTTTCGAGATATCGCCATTAGGGTGAGCCAGGGGTGACTCTAGAATGTTTGTACGATATGGGTATCAAACGAAAGGTGTTACTGAGCATTTTAAGAGGGAGTGGGCATTAGGTCTATAGGTGGACGCCTTTTCGAGATATCGCCATTAGGGTGGGAAAGGGGTGACTCTAGAATGTTTTTGTACGATATGGGTATCAAATGAAAGGTGGTAATGAGTATTTTAAAAGGGAGTAATCCTTAGTACTATAGGTGGACGCCTTTTCGAGATATCGCCATAAACGTGGACCAAGGGTGACTCTAGAATGTTTGTACGATATGGATATCAAACGAAAGGTGTTACTGAGCATTTTAAGAGGGAGTGGGCATTAGGTCTATAGGTGGACGCCTTTTCGAGATATCGCCATTAGGGTGGGCCAGGGGTGACTCTAGAATGTTTGTACGATATGGGTATCAAATGAAAGGTGTTACTGAGCATTTTAAGAGGGAGTGGGCATTAGGTCTATAGGTGGACGCCTTTTCGGGATATCGCCATTAGGGTGGGCCAGGGTGACTCTAGAATGTGTTTGTACGATATGGGTATCAAATGAAATGTGGTAATGAGTATTTTAAAAGGGAGTAATCCTTAGTTCTATAGGTGGACGCCTTTTCGAGATATCGCCATAAAGGTGGACCAAGGGTGACTCTACAATGTTTGTACGATATGGGTATCAAACGAAAGGTGTTACTGAGCATTTTAAGAGGGAGTGGGCATTAGGTCTATATGTGGACGCCTTTTCGAGATATCGCCATTAGGGTGGGCCAGGGGTGACTCTAGAATGTTTGTACGATATGGGTATCAAACGAAAGGTGTTACTGAGCATTTTAAGAGGGAGTGGGCATTAGGTCTATAGGTGGACGCCTTTTCGAGATATCGCCATTAGGGTGGGCCAGGGGTGACTCTAGAATGTTTGTACGATATGGGTATCAAACGAAAGGTGTTACTGAGCATTTTAAGAGGGAGTGGACATTAGGTATATAGGTGGTCGCCTTTTCGAGATATCGCCATTAGGGTGGGCCAGGGGTGACTCTAGAATGTTTGTACGATATGGGTATCAAACGAAATGTGTTACTGAGCATTTTAAGAGGGAGTGGGCATTAGGTCTATAGGTGGACGCCTTTTCGAGATATCGCCATTAGGGTGGGCCAGGGTGATTCTAGAATGTGTTTGTACGATATGGATATCAAATTAAAAGTATTAATGAGGGTTTTAAAAGCGAGTGGCCCTTAGATGTATATGTGAAGGCGTTCTCGCGATATCGACCAAAATGTGGACCAGGTGATCCAGAAAATCATCTGTCGGGTACTGCTAATTTATTTATATATGCAATACCACTAACAGTATTCCTGCCAAGATTCCAAGGGCTGTTGATTTCGCCTTGTAGAACTTTTTCATTTTCTTCTACTTAATATGGTAGGTGTCACACCCATTTTACAAAGTTTTTTCCAAAGTTATATTTTGCGTCAATAAACCAATCCAGTTACCATGTTTCATCCCTTTTTTCGTAGTTGGTATAGAATTATGGCATTTTTTTCATTTTTCGTAATTTTCGATATCGATAAAGTGGGCGTGGTTATGGTCGGATTTCGGCCATTTTTTATACCAAGATAAAGTGAGTTCAGATAAGTACGTGGGCTAAGTTTAGTAAAGATATATCGGTTTTTGCTCAAGTTATTGTGTTAACGGCCGAGCGGAAGGACAGACGGTGGACTGTGTATAAAAACTGGGCGTGGCTTCCACCGATTTCGCCCATTTTCACAGAGAACAGTTACCGTCACAGAATCTATGCTCCTACCAAATTTGAGAAGGATTGGTAAATTTTTGTTCGACTTATGGCATTAAAAGTATTCTAGACAAACTAAATGAAAATGGGCGGAGCCACGCCCATTTTGAAATTTTCTTTTATTTTTGGATTTTGTTGCATCATATCATTACTGGAGTTGAATTTTGACTTAATTTACTTATATACAGTAAAGATATTAACTTTTTTGTTAAAATTTGAATTTAAAAAAAATTTTTTTTTAAAAAGTGGGCGTGTTCTTCATCCAATTTTCCTAATTTTTATTTAGCACATATATAGTAATAGTAGTAACGTTCCTGCCAAATTTCATCATGATATCTTCAACGACTGCCAAATTACAGCTTGCAAAACTTTTAAATTACCTTCTTGTAAAAGTGGGCGGTGCCACGCCCATTGTCCAAAATCTTACTAGTTTTCTATTCTGCGTCATAACTTCAACCCATCTACCAAGTTTCATCGCTTTAACCGCCTTTGGCAATGAATTGTCGCATTTTTTCGGTTTTTCGAAATTTTCGATATCGAAAAAGTGGGCGTGGTTATAGTCCGATATCGTTCATTTTAAATAGCGATCTGAGATGAGTGCTCAGGAACCTACATACCAAATTTCATCAAGATACCTCAAAATTTACTCAAGTTATCGTGTTAACGGACGGACGGACGGACATGGCTCAATCAAATTTTTTTTCGATCCTGATTATTTTGATATATGGAAGTCTATATCTATCTCGATTCCTTTATATATGTACAACCAACCGTTATCCAATCAAACTTAATATACTCTGTGAGCTCTGCTCAACTGAGTATAAAAATTGTAATTTAGGTAACAGAAATATATCAGCACTCTGGTGTTTGCGAGTGCACCCTCTCTGTACTATTTATTTAGAAGTATTACATGCTTTTATGACAGCATTTAATTTATAACTACACTTATGAACATCCCGTTATCCTTTTTATATAATCATAAGCAAGACTTCGTTTAGATAAATCTATATACAACTTTGACGAAGGAGAGAAATAAGATCCTGCCACAGCACAAAGAGCTTCGCTTACAACGCCCGGTGCTCCAGAATCTACTTCACATGTTGAACGAAATCCAGAAATCGTTTTTTCTAAAATTCCCCTTTCCCCACGGAAACGACGAACAGAACAACAAATTTCTCCTATAGTTCGAGAGTAGAACGGATATTATAACTAAATTCGTGTCGTTAATACGATCCTTACTTACTTACTTAATTGGCGCTTAACCGTCTAAACGGTTATGGCCGTCCAACAAGGCGCGCCAGTCGCTCCTTCGCTCCGCCAACCGGCGCCAATTGGTCACACCAAGGGAGTTTAAATCGTTTTCCACCTGGTCCTTCCAACGGAGTCGGGGCCGCCCTCTACCTCTGCTTCCATAGGCGGGTTCCGATAGAAACACTTTCTTGGCCAGAGCATCATCTTTCATTCGCATAACATGGCCTAGCCAGCGCAGCTGCTGCGTTTTAATTCGCTGGACTATGTTGATGTCTGCGTATAGCTCGTACAGCTCATCATTAAATCTTCTTCGGTACTCGCCATCGCCAACGCGTAGAGGTCCATAAATCTTTCGAAGAACTTTTCTCTCGAACACTCCCAAAGCCGCTTCATCTGCTGTTGTCATGGTCCATGCTTCTGCCCCATATAGCAGGACGGGTACGATAAGTGACTTGTAGAGTATGATTTTTGTTCGCCGAGAGAGGACTTTACTTTTCAATTGCCTACCTAGCTAGTTAATACGATCCGCTAACTTGAATTTGCTTGCCCGGTTTTAATGTACTTTTTCAAAACTCTATTGTTCCTACTAGATCTCGGTCAAATTCGGAATTCACTTGAAGTATACCTATATCGATACCCTCCGTTCCCGTGACTTCTGTATAAAAATGTGAAATACTCGCTGTGTGAACGTGATCTTGCCCCGTTTCAGATATACTGTTTATACCAGCTTTAACTGTGATGTTTTTCCGTTTACCTATCCGCAGGCATTTTAAAGCCGTCACCACGTGTTTCAAAGTGACCACTGATCCAACGCAAATATATATATCGTGATCATATATTCCCACCACAAATGATTTATCCTCTGTATTCACAGAGCTGCTAGAACTACGACCTCCAGCGCGAAATTCCGCATTCCTGTAGGTGAAAGGGAAGCTAAGCGCGACCAAGAGGATATAACTACGTAAACTCATTTTAAATTATAACTTTTTGAGATGCTTGTTAAATATTGAGTAAATCCAGATAAGTTTTGTGAGGTGGGTTTTGTCGAAGGCTGAGGTAAGCTCAGCCGCTCCAGGGTCAGGCGAAGGTCCCACTAACCTCTACCAACTAATAACACAATTAGTTGTTGTTTTGTTCCGAACACACACGCACACACGATGCAGCTTTTGCCTTTCGATGCCGGTAGCCTTTAATCCCAGAGAGAGAGGGAGAGAGAGAGAGAGATAGAGAGATATGCCACGAATGATAGCGCAGTAGCGGCGGAAAGATGACAGTACAGGTCGCGGTTCTCAGGGAACGGTGGTGATAATCCTAAAGTATCTTACCCCAGAGAGAGCTTATGGATTGGTTCAGGCGGGTTGCGGTGGTACTCCTATGGCTAACGATAGGTGGCGGCGGGCAGTAAGGGCGCAGTTTGACCTTGGTGAAGTACATATATCTATGTTAGTAATACCCAACGTACAAATATATGTGTATAAGTTAAGCAAGTCATATTGCTTATTCCAAATAAAACACAAACTTTATTTTATATTAGATAATCACTTTTATTTAATAAATTAAATTGGTTGCTTTGCAACCTTACTTTACTTCCAACGAACTGCCTTTGAAGGGCGATGATACCGCCTTAAATACCCTTGTGATCAGCGTTATTCACCTGTTGATGTTGTTGTGCAGAAAAAGATCGTTATGATGCTATTGCTAGCAACCTAGCAACAGAATTGTATTGCTTCGGACGTGCATCAGTCATATCAAGGCATAACCTGTTGTACCGCTGGCCTACCTACCAAGCTCGTCAACCAAACGTCGCTTGCTATGCAGTGGGTGGTAAAGCGGGCAATGCTTATGTGCTGTATGCCCATCATGTTGTTATGCAGAATAGGTCGCTTTGATGTTATTGCTAGCGACCTAGCAACAGAGTTGTGCTGATCAGACGCACATTACTTCATATCGCGGCGTAGGCTGCTGGCCTACCTGACAAGCTTGTCAACCAAGCTTTGCTTGCTATGCAGTGGGTGGTAAAGCAGGCAATGCTTATATGCTGCATGCCCAGCCTGCTGTTGCTAAGATAAGTGCAAGCAGCGATCACCCTTTGTTGTGATAATAAACGAGCTCACGCATATGATGTTGCTATGCTGATTATAATATTATATCTGGTTTGTTAGGCAAAGGCAGGTAGCGGGTTGTGGGTTGCTGTTGGGCTGCGTACCCAACTCGTGCAATTGTTGTTGCTATGCTGTGATGTCAGGCATTTAGGCAAGTTATGTTTCTAATGTAGTTGGATTGTTGGTAAGCTGCATCAACTGACTATTGACGCTTTAGTTTTCTGTTGCCCTGGTATGGCCTATTGCTGCAGCAGGTTATATGCAAGGAAATGCCTTTGTTATGTAGGTGGTGGTATCATACTTTAACTTATACATGGGTACTGGGTAGATTCAGTACTCCTCTCAGGCAGCCTCGGACAAGAGTCCTAGCGACCATGAGCTGTGTAGTGAAGTCCACCGTTGCATTCGGCTAGGCACCCCAATCAGGAGGCGGGGGAGGGAGATGCTCCTCGGTCACCCTGAGTGAACTGTCCGCGCCTCATGCCATCCCTATTTGTGGCTGGGTAGACTCAGTACTCCTCACAGAGAGCCTCGGACAAGAGTCCTAGCGACCATGAGTGGCGTAGCAAAGTCCACCGTTGCATATGGCTCGGCACTTCAACCAGGGAGCGGGGGAGCGAGATGATCCTCGGCAACCCTGGGTGAACTGTCCGCGACAAATGCCACCCGTATTGATATTTATTGGGCCTGGCATGTCCCTCAAGTGCAGCCTAGGACTGGTCCTAGACGCGCCTTGGGGGAACTACCCGTGCCCATCCGTCCTTCAAGGTAGAAGGGGAGCGTATCCCCTCCTACCCCGTGGGACGTTCTGCAAAAGGTTGGTTTCCCATAGGTGGGTGGGGGGAGATCCGTGAGCCCGATGGGTTCGCTGAGAGTCTGCCCCGTTCACCGTGGGACCCTTTGATACCTACCATTGTAAGTTTGCCTTGGCCTTACTTACCTAGGTTAAGTATGCAGTAGGTGATGGCGTTTGCCATTATATACCTCGCAACGTATAAAATTTTTAAGAATTCAGCTCATCAATAACTCCTCGTATTGATAGCGAATGAAAAATGCACGTCAAATAGTCAGTACCACGTGTGCTGAGTATCTTTGGTTGTTCACTGTTGGTACTTGGCACACCATGTGCAGGTGGTTGTTCGCTGTGCAAGGCGATCGTAGGGTATGTATATTTAATTGGCATATTATGTGCGGATGGTTGTTCGCTGTGCAAGGCGAACGTAGGGTATGTATATATTTAGTGTTAGGGTATGTATATATTTAATGTTAGGGCAGTGAGTAGGTTATTGTGACGTAGCATTTTGCTACGTTACAGTTTTGTAGGCGCTATTTATGCATTGGTGGATTGTGTGAATAAAAAATTTCTGAGAGGGTCCGGGATTTAGAGGTACTATGACATTTTTTTTAATTCAGGAGAGTCTTAATTGTTCCATGTGCACTTTTAAGCCGAATTTCAAAAGCAACGAAAATCTGCATTTCGTTTTAATATTACAGTGAAGTGTGAAAAATAAAAATCTATATCTTAATATATAAAAAACACGTGTCACATCATTTTCGGCCGCGATGGACTCCTAAACTACTGAACCGATTTTGAATTTGTTTTGCACCCCATTTATAGTTTAATCTAACTTGAGACATAGGATAGGTTATATATCAGTTTATAGTCGCAATATTATTTTATTGCAAATTTTTTTATTTGTTTATACGTAATAATAAAATGTTACGTATACGCAGTGGTGCATCTCTTTTCAGTTGGTATGGATATGTTTGTGCTTTTTTTTTATTAGGGGGACTCATGAAAGCATATAAACTTATAAGGTGTAAAATTATATCCATTTACACACGCTGTTATATGAACGCACCTAGTAATACTCTTGATAAACTTGATTGTTTATCAGCTGTATTATTGCCAAACAAATTTTTTTTGATTGTTATACAAATTAAAAAATGCCAAGATTAACTGAAAACAAGTAAGGAAGGCTAAGTTCGGGTGTAACCGAACATTACATACTCAGTTGAGAGCTATGGAGACAAGATAAGGAAAATCACCATGTAGGAAAATGAACCTAGGGTAACCCTGGAATGTGGTTGTATGACATGTGTATAAATGGAAGGTATTAAAGAGTATTTTAAGAGAGAGTAGGCCATAGTTCTATGGATGGACGCCATTTAGGCATATCGCCATAAAGGTGGACCAGGGCTGACTCTAGAATGTGTTTGTACGATATGGGTATCAAATGAAAGGTGATAATGAGTACTTTAAAAGGGAATGGGCTTTAGTTCTATAGGTGAACGCCTTTTCGAGAAATCGCCATAAAGGTGGACCAGGGGTGACTCTAGAATATGTTTGTACGATATGGGTATCAAATGAAAGCTGTTAATGAATATTTTGAAAAACAGTGATCCTTAGTTCCATAGGTGGACGCCGTTTCGAGATATCGCCATAAAGGTGGACCAGGTGTCTCTAGTTGTACGATATGGGAATCAAATGAAAGGTGTTACTGAGCATTTTAAGAGGGAGTGGGCATTAGGTCTATAGGTGCACGCCTTTTCGAAATGTCACCATTAGGGTGGGCCAGGGGTGACTCTAGAATGTGTTTGTACGATATGGGTATCAAACGAAAGGTGTTACTGATCATTTTAAGATGGAGTGGGCATTAAGTCTATAGGTGGACGCCTTTTCGAGATATCGCCATTAGGGTGAGCCAGGGGTGACTCTAGAATGTTTGTACGATATGGGTATCAAACGAAAGGTGTTACTGAGCATATTAAGAGGGAGTGGGCATTAGGTCTATAGGTGGACGCCTTTTCGAGATATCGCCATTAGGGTGGGAAAGGGGTGACTCTAGAATGTTTTTGTACGATATGGGTATCAAATGAAAGGTGGTAATGAGTATTTTAAAAGGGAGTAATCCTTAGTTCTATAGGTGGACGCCTTTTCGAGATATCGCCATAAACGTGGACCAAGGGTGACTCTAGAATGTTTGTACGATATGGATATCAAACGAAAGGTGTTACTGAGCATTTTAAGAGGGAGTGGGCATTAGGTCTATAGGTGGACGCCTTTTCGAGATATCGCCATTAGGGTGGGCCAGGGGTGACTCTAGAATGTTTGTACGATATGGGTATCAAATGAAAGGTGTTACTGAGCATTTTAAGAGGGAGTGGGCATTAGGTCTATAGGTGGACGCCTTTTCGGGATATCGCCATTAGGGTGGGCCAGGGTGACTCTAGAATGTGTTTGTACGATATGGGTATCAAATGAAATGTGGTAATGAGTATTTTAAAAGGGAGTAATCCTTAGTTCTATAGGTGGACGCCTTTTCGAGATATCGCCATAAAGGTGGACCAAGGGTGACTCTACAATGTTTGTACGATATGGGTATCAAACGAAAGGTGTTACTGAGCATTTTAAGAGGGAGTGGGCATTAGGTCTATATGTGGACGCCTTTTCGAGATATCGCCATTAGGGTGGGCCAGGGGTGACTCTAGAATGTTTGTACGATATGGGTATCAAACGAAAGGTGTTACTGAGCATTTTAAGAGGGAGTGGGCATTAGGTCTATAGGTGGACGCCTTTTCGAGATATCGCCATTAGGGTGGGCCAGGGGTGACTCTAGAATGTTTGTACGATATGGGTATCAAACGAAAGGTGTTACTGAGCATTTTAAGAGGGAGTGGACATTAGGTATATAGGTATTCGCCTTTTCGAGATATCGCCATTAGGGTGGGCCAGGGGTGACTCTAGAATGTTTGTACGATATGGGTATCAAACGAAAGGTGTTACTGAGCATTTTAAGAGGGAGTGGGCATTAGGTCTATAGGTGGACGCCTTTTCGAGATATCGCCATTAGGGTGGGCCAGGGTGATTCTAGAATGTGTTTGTACGATATGGATATCAAATTAAAAGTATTAATGAGGGTTTTAAAAGCGAGTGGCCCTTAGATGTATATGTGAAGGCGTTCTCGCGATATCGACCAAAATGTGGACCAGGTGATCCAGAAAATCATCTGTCGGGTACTGCTAATTTATTTATATATGCAATACCACTAACAGTATTCCTGCCAAGATTCCAAGGGCTGTTGATTTCGCCTTGTAGAACTTTTTCATTTTCTTCTACTTAATATGGTAGGTGTCACACCCATTTTACAAAGTTTTTTCCAAAGTTATATTTTGCGTCAATAAACCAATCCAGTTACCATGTTTCATCCCTTTTTTCGTAGTTGGTATAGAATTATGGCATTTTTTTCATTTTTCGTAATTTTCGATATCGATAAAGTGGGCGTGGTTATGGTCGGATTTCGGCCATTTTTTATACCAAGATAAAGTGAGTTCAGATAAGTACGTGGGCTAAGTTTAGTAAAGATATATCGGTTTTTGCTCAAGTTATTGTGTTAACGGCCGAGCGGAAGGACAGACGGTGGACTGTGTATAAAAACTGGGCGTGGCTTCCACCGATTTCGCCCATTTTCACAGAGAACAGTTACCGTCACAGAATCTATGCTCCTACCAAATTTGAGAAGGATTGGTAAATTTTTGTTCGACTTATGGCATTAAAAGTATTCTAGACAAACTAAATGAAAATGGGCGGAGCCACGCCCATTTTGAAATTTTCTTTTATTTTTGGATTTTGTTGCATCATATCATTACTGGAGTTGAATTTTGACTTAATTTACTTATATACAGTAAAGATATTAACTTTTTTGTTAAAATTTGAATTTAAAAAAAAATTTTTTTAAAAAGTGGGCGTGTTCTTCATCCAATTTTGCTAATTTTTATTTAGCACATATATAGTAATAGTAGTAACGTTCCTGCCAAATTTCATCATGATATCTTCAACGACTGCCAAATTACAGCTTGCAAAACTTTTAAATTACCTTCTTGTAAAAGTGGGCGGTGCCACGCCCATTGTCCAAAATCTTACTAGTTTTCTATTCTGCGTCATAACTTCAACCCATCTACCAAGTTTCATCGCTTTAACCGCCTTTGGCAATGAATTATCGCATTTTTTCGGTTTTTCGAAATTTTCGATATCGAAAAAGTGGGCGTGGTTATAGTCCGATATCGTTCATTTTAAATAGCGATCTGAGATGAGTGCTCAGGAACCTACATACCAAATTTCATCAAGATACCTCAAAATTTACTCAAGTTATCGTGTTAACGGACGGACGGACGGACGGACGGACATGGCTCAATCAAATTTTTTTTCGATCCTGATTATTTTGATATATGGAAGTCTATATCTATCTCGATTCCTTTATATATGTACAACCAACCGTTATCCAATCAAACTTAATATACTCTGTGAGCTCTGCTCAACTGAGTATAAAAAACTAAAACGCCTTTACTTGCTGATGTGGGAGATTTCTGATGAAAATGCCTGCTGTAATGTCTGCAAGGTTGCATTCCTTTGAGTTTACCGCGTTTACACAATGAAATGTACGCGTAAATTTATACAAATTGTGTAAATGATATTTCATACAAAATTTGACAGCTCGTTTACGCACTAGATAAATTTATACGTTTACGTGAGTCCCCCTATTATGTTATTTGACTTTACATACATATAATATATATATAGCAAATCACCAGGGCCGGCGAGAGGGCGGCCCGGGGTTTCTGAGGGGCCCGCGATTTGAGGTACTAAGACATTTTTTTAATTCAGGAGAGTCTTTAGTTGTTCTATGTGCAATTTTTAAGCCAAATTTCAAAAGCAATGAATATCTGCATTTCGTTTTAATATTAAAGTGAAGTGTAAAAATAAAAATCCATATATATTAAACTGACTCGGAGTGGGACTGGGACTGGGACTGGAATAAAATACGTACCACCCTCTGGGAATGGCAATAAGGGATGAAGAAGAATGAGAAGGAATGGAGAGAAGAGAAGAGAGAGAAGGAGATTGAGAAAGAGATAGAATGAGATGAAGATGGAGATAGATGAAACGAAAAAGACGGAGGTAGGAGCGAATAAAAGGATTAGGAAAAAGTGAAGAGGGGTGGGAGGGTAGAGTCAGACGGAAAAAGCTTAATGAAATGTATGCAGATAAGCCAAATTTAGGGCAGGACAACGTCTGCCGGGTCTTCTAGTATTATATATTAAATGTTTTATACCTCATTCATTGGCAATTTACTACAGCAAAAAAAATTTATAGCTGCGTCCGGTTCCGAGAAAAGTGATTGTCTTCTTGCTTAAGACTCAAGCCAGCTATAATTGCCAATGATTGTAATATTAACTATTCACGTCGTTCGGAAGCTGTACGTCGGGTTTTCGCGAAGTGTCTGCTGGCTTGAGACTTAAGCAAGCAGACACTCACTTTTCTCGGAATCGGAAGTTATAATTTTTTTTTTGCTGTAATAAATTCCCAATAAATGTAATATTAACTATTCAAGGCGTTCGGAAGCTGTGCGTCGGGTTTTCACGAAGTGCCTTCTGGATTGAGACTTAAGCTAGCAGACACTCACATTTTTTCGGAACCGGACGCAGTTATAATTTTTTTCGCGGCAATAAATTGCCAATAAATGTAATATTGTAACGAATTTAGGGCAATTCCTCTATTTGCAACCTTCTACTAACGTTCGAATCACTAAACTGTTGAATAAATAACTCCACTATTCAATAATGCAAAATGGCCTTCACAATAACACTTATACTTCGCAACTGATAGCTTGCTTAAATCAAACTGATTTTCTGATTGCTCAGCTGGCACTCTTTCATACCCTGTGCAGTGTCGCTCGCATACTTCTAGGCGTTTCTATTTCTAGAATCTACTACTTATTTATCAGCTATAAACTAATCAGCTATAGCTACAGATGCAAGCCTATAGCCTCTCATATGCGCGTGTATATGTGACTGATACTTGCACAAATTATTGCCTACTTTTGGGCGCATCTCAGATAAGATATATGCATGTGTTTGTGCGTTTTCTCTCCGCTGCTTGTATGGCCATAAGTATAGACATAATGAGTGATTTATTGATGTGCATACAATTCACTGCTTAGTGTTGGCTTAGAGATGATAGTATCCCTTAGTGTTGCTAATATTCATCAAAATATTAACTATTCAAGCCTGGTATGGGCGTTCGTGTAGCGTTGTATATTTTCTTTGGGAATGTGGCTCCTTGGATGCTAAAGCTACCGAATGGGAGTCATTCCGCCAAGCGGAATTACGTTCCGGTCTTCCACAAGATTTTATGCTTCTCAGCTGAACTGTTCACCTCCACACTAGTGCGCCAGCGTTCCAGCTGAGCCGATGCAGATGCTGGCAACCAAAGCTGGAGATGGATGTGGTATTTTTTGTTTGTCACCGGATCAGAAAAATAAAGCTGACCCAGTGGATAGTGCCGTCAGTTTCTGTTGGTGGATGGCAATCTGGAGATCGTGCTTCGCACGTATATGTTTTTTTTTGCCACTGGGCACTCTGTAGGCTATTAGGCCTGGGCTTGGCAAGGAAGCTGGTGAAGAATGCCAATCGCTTGGTACTACGCAATACGGTTTTGATACAGGTCTTCCAAAAAGAGAACTCGGGGATTTTTCCGCTGGTGATCTGCTACTAACTATTTCAACACTTCGCTGACTCGATTCCACACAGTAGGTAGAGATGTCCAAAAAAGAGCTAACTGTAGGCGCGTGGGCCCTTTTATACCCTTCAGAGGCCGGAAGTTAAGCTTTCCATTGTAACAGATGCCATCTATCGCGATGTGGAAGATGTTATAAATTGTTTAGCTTTTTGTATACTAACTTTTCATTATGGACACAAGACAACAGCGCCATCAACGGGTCGAACTTTGATTCTGTTATTGCATTTGATAATTTTTTTTTTTTAAAGACAAGTAATACCAGTACGCTGGGTCATTCGCAGGCTTATTCGCCGGGGACCATTACAAGTGCCTAATGGAATCAAAAATCTAGACGGTCTTGTAGGCGTTATTTATACATTAGTGGATTAAACAAAAATAATAATAAATGTAAGGCGCGATAAGCTCCGAAGAGATCTAAGGCCGAGCTTCTCTTCCAATTTGCGTCGTGCTCCTCTTGATTTTCCCTACAAATTGGCCGGACGGGACCTACATGTTTTATGCCGACTCCATTAGTAGATTGTGTGAATAAAAAATAATTAGAAACTCCTAGATTTCAGGAAATGAGCACAAACAAAATATTTGGCTGTTTTCAAAATAAAATTTTCGTGTGATTCGTTTATATTTGCACAGCTTAATTGTGCTATTGCATTGAGAAACGCTATGTGATATAATGTTTGTATTTTTATTGAATAAACAAAGAAAAGTACAAAAGGTACACTAATTAGTTTTATCTGTTTATATTTTTAATGAATAAACACTAATTAGTTTTATCTGTTTGTATTTTTATTGAATAAACACTAATTGGTTTTATCTGTTTGTATTTTTAATGAAGTAGTAGTAGTAGTAGTAATTTATTTTATTAAACAGAATCTTTTTTTTTTAAGTTGATTACAATATAAAATTTTTTATAACTAAAATTTGGCGAGGTGCCGTCAGTTTATAAGTACTTGTAGTAAGTTTTTCTGTACATTATATAATAAAATGTTTCTTAAATATAAGTTTCAGAATTCCTCTTCTAAAATTTGCTTCCTTTATTTTAACGCTGATTTAACGTACTGATTCAGTGTGATCCAGTTTTACCATTTAGGTATTCATTAATCCCTTGGTGTGTTAATACACTTTTTTAAAAAATAATATTCTATATTCCATAAGTATGGGACAACTACCCAGAAAGTGTAAAACGTTTTCTTCGTTTCCTGATTGGCAAATTGGACAGCGATTATCTGGATGCTCAAAATGAGGTTCATAACTTAGTCTCAGTAGTTCTCCTCTTACGCGAAACAAATTGCTGATCGCATATATTGTAAATTCATCTCTAAAACAAGTAAGGAAGGCTAAGTTCGGGTGTAACCGAACATTATATACTCAGTTGAGAGCTGTGGAGACAAAGTAAGGGAAATCACCATGTTGTAAAAGGAACCTAGGGTAACCCTGGAATGTGTTTGTATGACATGTGTATCAAATGGAAGGTATTAAAGAGTATTTTAAGAGGAAGTGGGCCATAGATCTATAGATGGACGCCATTTAGGGATATCGCCATAAAGGTGGACCAGGCCTGACTCTAGAATTTGTTTGTACGATATGGGTATCAAATGAAATGTGTTAATGATAATTTTAAAAGGGAGTGGGCCTAAGTTCTATAGGTGGACGTCTTTTCGAGATATCGCCATAAAGGTGGACCAGGGGTGACTCTAGAATTTGTTTGTACGATATGAGTATCAAATGAAAGGTGTTAATGAGTATTTTAAGAGGGCGTGGGCCTTAGTTCTATATGTGGACGCCTTTTCGAGATATCGCCATAAACGTGGACCAGGGGTGACTCTAGAATTTGTTTGTACTATATGGGTATCAAATGAAAGGTGTTAGTGAGTATTTTAAAAGGGAGTGGGCCTTAGTTCTATAGGTGGACGCCTTTTCGGAATATCGTTATAAAAGTGGACCTGGGTTGACTCTAGAATGCGTTTGTACAATATGGGTGTCAAACGAAAAGCGTAATAAGTGTTTTAAAAGGGAGTGGGCCTTTGTTCTATGGGTGGACGCCTTTTCGGGATATCGCCATAAACGTGGACCAGGGGTGACTCTAGAATGCGTTTGTACAATATGGGTATCAAATGAAAGGTGCTAATGAGTATTTTAAAAGGGTGTGGGCCTTACTTCTCTAGGTGGACGCCTTTTCGAGATATCGCCATAAAGATGGACCAGGGGTGACTCTAGAATTTGTTTGTACGATATGGGTATCAAATGAAAGGTGTTAATGAGTATTTTAAAAGGGTGTGGGCCTTAGTTCTATAGGTGGACGCCTTTTCGAGATATCTCCATAAAGATAGACCAGGGGTGACTCTAGAATTTGTTTGTACGATATGGGTATCAAATGAAAGGTGTTAATGAGTATTTTAAAAGGCAGTGGGCCTTAGTTCTATAGGTGGATGCCTTTTCGAGATATCGCCATAAAGGTGGGCCAGTGGTTACTCTAGAACTTTTGTGTACGATATGGATATCAAATGAAAGGTGTTAATGAGTATTTTAAAAGGGTATGGGCCTTAGTTCTATAGGTGGACGCCTTTTCGAGATATCGCCATAAAGGTGGACCAGGGGTGACTCTACAATTTGTTTGTACGATATGGGTATCAAATGAAAGGTGTTAATGAGTATTTTAAAAGGGCGTGGGCCTTAGTTCTATAGGTGGATGCCTTTTCGAGATAGCGACATAAAGGTGGACCAGGGGTGACTTTAGAATTTGTTTATACGATATGGGTATCAAATGAAAGGTGTTAATGAATATTTTAAAAGGGAGTGGGCCTTAGTTCTATAGGTGGATGCCTTTTCGAGATATCGCCATAAAGGTGGGCCAGGGGTGACTCTAGAATTTTTTTGTACGATATGGGTATCAAATGAAAGTTGTTAATGAGTATTTTAAAAAGGCGTGGGCCTTAGTTCTATAGGTGGACGCCTTTTCGAGATATCGACATAAAGGTGGACCAGGGGCGACTCTAGAATTTGTTTGTACGATATGGGTATCAAATGAAAGGTGTTAATGAGTATTTTAAAAAGGAGTGGGCCTTAGTTCTATATGTGAACGCCTTTTCGAGATATCGCCATAAACGTGGACCAGGGGTGACTCTAGAATGTGTTTGTACGATGTGGGTATCAAATTAAAGGTATTAATGAGGGTTTTAAAAGGGAGTGGCCCTTAGTTGTATATGTGAAGGCGTTTTCGAGATATCGACCAAAATGTGGACCAGGGTGATCCATAACATCATCTGTCGGGTACCGCTAATTTATTTATATATGTAATACCACGAACAGTATTCCTTCCAAGATTCCAAGGGCTTTTGATTTCGCCCTGCAAAACTTTTTCATTTTCTTCTACTTAATATGGTAGGTGTCACACCATTTTACCAAGTTTTTTTCTAAAGTTATATTTTGCGTCAATAGACCAATACAATTACCATGTTTCATCCATTTTTTCGTATTTGGTATATAATTATGGCATTTTTTTCATTTTTCGTAATTTTCGATATCGAAAAAGTGGACGTGGTCATAGTCGGATTTCGGCAATTTTTTATACCAATACAAAGTGAGTTCAGATAAGTACGTGAACTGAGTTTAGTAAAGATATATCGATTTTTGCTCAAGTTATCGTGTTAACGGCCGAGCGGAAGGACAGACGGTCGACTGTGTATAAAAACTTGGCGTGGCTTCAAACCGATTTCGCCCATTTTCACACAAAACAGTTACCGTCCTAGAAGCTAAGCCTCTACCAAATTTCACAAGGATTGGTTAATTTTTGTTCGACTTATGGCATTACAAGCATCCTAGACAAATTAAATGAAAAAGGGCGGAGCCACGCCCATTTTGAAATTTTCTTTTATTTTTGTATTTTGTTGCACCATATCATTACTGGAGTTGAATGTTGGCATAATAATTTACTTATATGCTGTAAAGATATTAACTTTTCTTTTAAAATTTGAATTAAAAAAAAAATTTTTTTAAAAAGTGGGCGTGGTCGTCCTCCGATTTTGCTAATTTTTATTGAGCAGACATAAAGTAATAAGAGTAACGTTCCTGCCAAATTTCATCATGATATCTTCAACGACTGCCAAATTACAGCTTGCAACACTTCTAAATTACCTTCATTTAAAAGTGGGCGGTGCCACACCCATTGTCCAAAATTTTGCTAGTTTTCTATTCTGCGTCATAAGCCCAACTCACCTACCAAGTTTCATCGCTTAATGCGTATTTGGTAATGAATTATCGCACTTTTTCGATTTTTCGAAATATTCGATATCGAAAAAGTGGGCGTGGTTATTGTCCGATAGCGATCTGAGATGAGTGCCCAGGAACCTACGTACCAAATTTCATCAAGATACCTCAAAATTTACTCAAGTTATCGTGTTAACGGACAGACGGGCGGACGGACGGACATGGCTAAATCGAATTTTTTTTCGATACTGATGATTTTGATATATGGAAGTCTATATCTATCTCGATTCCTTTATACCTGTACAACCAACTGTTATGCAATCAAAGTTAATATACTCTGTGAGCTCTGCTCAACTGAGTATAATAATTGAGCTCACAAAGATTATGTTCGAGGACGGGGTAAGTTCGTCTTACTTGGCTAGCTTGAGCTTTTAACTTTAACCCTTTTCACTGCATCTATTTTAGCTAGTATATTGCGGTGCCAAGGTCTTCACAAAGTGTTATCATTTATTAGAATTGGTTCACCGTGCTCATTGGCAAGCGCGTCCCACTTTTGGAAACATTAAGACCTAGTTTCTAGCAATTGCATTGCGATTACCTTTGGAAGACGGTTATTACCCATTTCCATAACCCTGCAAATATAATTGAAATGTGTTTTCAAGAAGTCAATATACAATTCTGGGAGTCCGGTTTCGAAATGAATCATATAATTCGGGGTGTTACGCGGTAATCTGAATAGCCTCTTAATAAAGTACCTCAGCAACTTTTCTACTTCTTCTTAATATTGAATTCCCCACACTTCTGATGCATAGCCCAATACTGTTCGTACAGCTGCTTAAAATAGTTTGTACTTATGACTATGAGGAATGTATTTTTTAGACAAAAAAGATCTCCAGGTGCTGTTTATAGCGTATTTTGCTGGTTTAAGCTTACTTGACAAAACTTTATTGTACGATGCATTGTACGTTACAAATACACCTAGATACTTGTATTCCTTAACCTTCTCCAACTCTTGTACACACAAATGCCACTTTTCATCGCTACAGTATCTACCTTTTGAGCCCCTGAATATGAGTACTTTTGTCTTATTCGTATTTATTGTAAGCCCCCAGTCACTACATTGCTCATCTAGTTTGTTGATCATTTTCTGTAATTGCTTTGGGGTTTCTGCTAAAATAACTACATCATCGGCATACATAAGTATATTTATATGGATGCCCCCAAACGTAATACCCTTTGGCAAGTGATTCACGAAATCGTCCAGGAAAAGAGCAAACAGTAATGGGCTAAGTAGGCAACCTTGTTTAACACCCGTTTCTGTTGGAAATCATTCTGAGGCCGTGCTGCCATCCCACACCCCTGCAACGTTAGTTTTGTTGATGCTGTTTATTATTTCTAGCCTTTTCGTTGAAAGACCTAAATTACTTAATTTGAAGAAATTTCGTATTATAGAGTCAAAAGCGGCCTTAAAGTCCATGAACAAAGCATACAGCTTTCTCTTCTTTGAAATCTAATACTGAGATAAGCTAGATAAACTAAAAATATGGTCGATTGTAGAGTATCCCTTTCTAAATCCCGCCTGGAACTCACTTAAAAGCGAATTCCTCTCTACCCACGCCGTTAACCTTTGATACAAAATAGAGGTAAATATTTTTGCAATGGCATTCTGAAAGGAAATTCCTCTGTAATTATGAGGGTCATTTATGTCTCCTTTTTTAAAAAGTGGGAATATAATAGCCTTCTGAAACAGCGAAGAGACCGTACCAGAGTTGTAAGCTGTTCTATAAAGTTAGGAGGGGCATATTTAAAAAATTCCGCGGGAATGCCGTCAGGCCCTGGTGCCTTATTATCTTTAATTCTTTTAAGTGCGGTCTTCACTTCAACCGCCGTAATTTCGCAATCCAATTCCCGTATAGTCACGAAGGGCAGTACAACACTTAGGGTAGATACACTACTGTTTTGGTTTAGCAGAGAGGAAAAATGCCCTCCCAAACGTTTCGCGTCTAACTGTGCACTCTTCGCGAACCCCGAACCATTTTGCTTCTTCACAAACCCCCAGTTCTCTTTACTGTCTTTAACATCGCCAAATTTCATTGTCATATTTTTAAAATATACGTGTTTTTTATGCGTGCAAATTTCTTTAATTACTTTGTTAAGATTTTGATAGTCTCTCAAACTTTCTTGCGTACCAAGTATTTTAGCTTTACGTAAGGCTGAAAAGGATGTCCTGCTGGCTTCTTTGCACTCAAAGTCAAACCAGGGGTGCACGTTCTTTGTACACACTGTTTTGTTTTTAATGAGTAAACACTAATTAGTTTTATCTGTTTCTAATTATCTGATGCTAATTTGTCTATTTTATACCGTTACAAAACCAGAGTTGGGAGCAGTGCACAAGGTTTTGATCAGTAACATTTATCGAAGTTAAGTGGGCTGACATAATCAAAATACTGTGCTAAGTGTTTATGAGACGTTAATTGATTGTGGACTTAAACGTCCGTTCATCTTTCCCATATTCGTAAAATTTAGTGACTTAAGCTAGCAGACACTAATTTTTCTCGGAACCGGGCGCAGCTTTAATTTTTTTTTGCGGCAATAAATTGACAATAAATGTAATGTTAACTATTCAAGTCGTTCGGAAGCTGTACGTCGGGTTTTCACGATGTATCTGCTGGCTTGAGTCTTAAGCTAGCATACAATCACTTTTCTCGGAACGGGACGCAGCTATAATATTTTTTGCGGTAACAAATTGCCAATAAATATAATACTAACTATTCAAGCTTGGTATGCACGTTCGTGAAGCGTTGCAACTTTTCAGTGGGAATGTGGCTCCTTGGATGCTGAAGCGACCGAATGGGAGTCATTCCGCCAAGCGGACTTATATTCCGGTCTTCCACAAGATTTTATGCTTCTCAACTGAACTGTCCACCTGCACGCTAGCGCTCCAATGTTCCAGCTGATCCGATGCAGGCGCTGGCAACCAAAGCTGTTGGTGACTCGCTTGCACACAGGAGGTAGAGATGTCCAAAAAAGAGCTAACTGTAGGCGCGTGGGTCCTTTTATACCCTTCATAGGCCGGAAGTTATGCTTTCCATTGTAACAGATGCGATCTATCGTGATGTGGAAGATGTTAAAAAGTGTGTAGCTTTTTGCATACAAACTTTTCATTAGGGACACAAGACAACAGCGCCATCAACGGGTCGAACTTTGATCCTGTTATCGCATGCGATACATTTTTTTTTTAAAGACAAGTAATACTGTAGCATTCATTCCTTCACTATTCATTCATTAATTTGTACAAACATATATTTTGACTCATTTTGGTATATCTTGAGATGCACTGAGTCTTACATACATATTCAGTCAATTGCACATACATATATTCCGACACGCGCCACGATAGCCTACTGTCTCGTAACTCGAGACGTATTCTGTTACAAGTTTAAGCTGAAGATTTTCTCACCACCAGCCTCTGCCTGCACACAATTTATTCCCACGACGCATTGACACTTAACTTACTCTAGTCTGTTTTTGCTTACTAAGCATTTCCCACAACTAAATGATATTTGCTTACTAAGCGTTTCCCACAACTAATGTCATTTGCGCTGAGCTTGCGTTTTCCACCGAGCTGCATATATGTATCTACGCAGTTCATATTTTGTACATTTAGTATGTAAGTATGTATTAATGTAAATATGTAATGTAGGTAACTCACTAGAATTAATTAGAATAATTTTGTATAAATACCAAAGACTGATCGAGGAATAAAGATGTTCCATGCGCGAACTTCGGTGGAAAGCAGCGGAGCTTCACAAAATTCTAGTAGGCCACTTCCACCACACCAAAAATTTTAACACAATTTTTAACATAATCTAACCACACAAAGTACACTGATTGTAGTTTTAGAGTGTAAAAGTATAAATTCTGAACACATAGCTGAATTAAAATTGTACAATTATTAAATAATAAATACAGACAGTGGTAGTTTAACAAATTCTGCTGTGGTAAGTGGTGAATGCGACCTACTAGAGGTTTTGTGAAGCCTGCTTCACACTATTTTTCGTCCCTGCAACATTTTTATTCTTCGATCAGTGTTTGTAAATACTAAGGTAACTTCGTCAAAAAAAAAAAAAACAATTATCGTTGGGACATCATATGGGTAACCAAGTTTCACTTTTTTATTATTATTACAATACAACTACAATTGCCTAATGGAGTCAAAAATCTAGATTGTCTTGTGGGCGCTATTTATACATTAGTGGAATGCGTGAATAAAAAATAAGTAGAAACTTCTAGATTTCAGGAAATGGGCACAAAGAAAATATTTGTCTGTTTTCAAAATAAAATTTGCGTGTGATTCGTTTATATTTGAACAGCTTAATTGTGCTATTGAATTGAGAAACGCTTTGTGATATAACGTTTGCATTTTTATTGAATAAATACAGAAAAGTGAAAAAGGTACACTAATTAGTTTTATCTGTTTTTATATTTAATGAATAAACACTAATTAGTTTTATCTGTCTGTATTTTTAATGAATAAACACTAACTAGTTTTATCTGTTTGTATTTTTAATGAACAAATACTAATTAGTTTTATCTGTTTGTATTTTTAATGAATAAACACTAATTAGTTTTATTTGTTTGTATTTTTAATGAACAAACACTAATTAGTTTTATCTGTTTGTATTTTTAATGAATAAACACTAATTAGTTTTATCTGTCTGTATTTTTAATGAACAAACACTAATTAGTTTTATCTGTTTATATTTTTAATGAACAAACACTAATTAGTTTTATCTGTCTGTATTTTTAATGAATAAATACTAATTAGTTTTATCTGTTTGTATTTTTAATGAGCAAACACTAATTAGTTTTATCTGTCTGTATTTTTAATGAATAAACACTAACTAGTTTTATCTGTTTGTATTTTTAATGAACAAACACTAATTAGTTTTATCTGTCTGTATTTTTAATGAATAAACACTAATTAGTTTTATCTGTTTGTATTTTTAATGAACAAACACTAATTAGTTTTATCTGTCTGTATTTTTAATGAATAAACACTAATTAGTTTTATCTGTTTGTATTTTTAATGAATAAACACTAGTTAGTTTTATCTGCTTGTATTTTTAATGAATAAACACTAATTAGCTTTATCTGTCTGTATTTTTAATGAATAAACACTAATTAGTTTTATCTGTTTGTATTTTTAATGAACAAACACTAATTAGTTTTATCTGTCTGTATTTTTAATGAATAAACACTAGTTTTATCTGTTTGTATTTTTAATGAACAAACACTAATTAGTTTTATCTGTCTGTATTTTTAATGAATAAACACTAATTAGTTTTATCTGTTTGTATTTTTAATGAACAAACACTAATTAGTTGTATCTGTCTGTATTTTTAATGAATAAACACTAATTAGTTTTATCTGTTTGTATTTTTAATGAATAAACACTAATTAGTTTTATCTGCTTGTATTTTTAATGAATAAACACGAATTATTTTTATCTGTTTATATTTTTAATGAATAAACACTAACTAGTTTTAGCTGTTTGTATTTTTAATAAATAAACACTAATTATTTAATAATTTGGGAAGAGAAAAAAGAAAAGGCTTTGAAGAGATTTACAAGGTATAATCGAAACAGCTGTCGCCTTGTCCGTCCTGATGTCACGTTGTTTAAATTTTTCCCAAATTATTAAATAAATTATAAAATTAAAAAATTGCTTCAAATAAATGTTTTTCATACATTTAAAAAAAGCAATATGGGCAATCCCCGATTATTAAAAATCATACAAACACTAATTAGTTTTATCTGTTTGTATTTTTAATGAATAAACGGTAATTAGTTTTATCTGTTTATATTTTAAATGAATAAACAATAATTAGTTTTAGCTGTTTGTTTTTTTAATAAATAAACACTAATTAGTTTTATCTCTCTGTATTTTTAATGAATAAACACTAACTAGTTTTATCTGTTTGTATTTTTAATGAACAAATACTAATTAGTTTTATCTGTTTGTATTTTTAATGAATAAACACTAATTAGTTTTATTTGTTTGTATTTTTAATGAACAAACACTAATTAGTTTTATCTGTTTGTATTTTTAATGAATAAACACTAATTAGTTTTATCTGTCTGTATTTTTAATGAATAAACACTAATTAGTTTTATCTGTCGGTATTTTTAATGAATAAACACTAATTAGTTTTATCTGTTTGTATTTTTAATGAACAAACACTAATTAGTTTTATCTGTCTGTATTTCAATGAATAAACACTAATTAGTTTTATCTGTCGGTATTTTTAATGAATAAACACTAATTAGTTTTATCTGTTTGTATTTTTAATGAATAAACACTAATTAGTTTTATCTGTTTGTATTTTTAATGATTAAACACTAATTAGTTATATCTGACTGTATTTTTAATGAATAAACACTAATTAGTTATATCCGTTTTTATTTGTAATGAACAAACACTAATTAGTTTTATCTGTTTGTATTTTTAATGAACAAACACTAATTAATTTTATCTGTTTCCAAATTGCTAATTTGTCTACTCTATACCGGCACAAAACCAGGGTTGGGAGCAGTGCACCAAGTTTTGAGCAGTAACATTTCTCGAAGTTAAGTGGGCCGACATAATGAAGATCCCGCGTTAAGTGTTAATGAGACGTTAATTGATTGTGAACTTAAACGTCTGTTCATCCTTGCCATATCGTAAAATTTAGTGATTTCTATAGCAATGTCACACAGATGGTTAATGAAATAATTAGCCAAGTTTTCTACATTAAAGCCCTTAATGAACCTAATCTTCCATACAAAATACAAATTATTGATTATCTCATTATTGCTTTATTGAGTATGTAATGGAGTAAAAAATCTAGACGGTTTTGTGGAAGTTATTTATACATTAGTGGTGTTTGTGCACAACTCGCAAAGATAAAACAACAACAAGTTTGAAGTCCAATGGTTGGTTTATTAAATTTATTAATTTTGTACAGAGTAAACTCATTTATTTGTCTACTGTAGAATGACGACTGACTTTTACTGTTTTTCAATCATCTCCGCTAGCTGTGCAAAGTGAGCATATGATTATCCAAAGTATATGTACATAAGCACACACATATAGCATGTTATTAAGAGATGTGCGTTTATCTGCGATGAGAACTCTATCCCCCGCTCCGTTTTACGTGTTGTTGCTGCATGGCGCTCAATCCAATTTTGGTTAATTTGGAAAGTTAGGGTACGCTCACACATGCCGGCCCCTATGCCATATCCATGGCATACGAATCTTCTTTGTGCTTAAAAGTTCGACTCCCCTAACAGGTGTGATAGAGGCTTGTCAGTGGATGTCGGCTAGTTTTAATGTTCTATTTGGTGTCATCTGCTAAGGAAGGAAGGAAAGGGTATTCAGAGTGTGTGCTAATTTGAGTGCTCATAGGGTGTTTCAATGGGCAAGCGGCAAATTTTTGAGATGCAACGTTTGTAACTTCCATTTTTTGTGCGGACGGTGACAACGCGCACTAAGCCGTCGCTTCCCGGATGGGTGTCGACAATCCTTCCAAGTATCCATTGATTGGGTGGTAAAGGATCATCTTTAATGATGACGAGATCATTCACTTTCAAGTTTGGTTGTTGGTTGCGCCACTTTGGCCGGGATTGTAGATGACTAAGCCAATCTGAAGACCACCGCTTCGAAAACTGCTGAATTTGTTGCTGTAATTTAATATATTGACGAGTAGGTGATATTTCTAAATTGGCTGGTTCGGGTGGAGCAAGTAACGAGTCACCGATCAAAAAATGACCGGGAGTCAACACGAGCAAGTCGTCACTATCTGATGTGAGCGGTCGAGAATTCAAGCACGACTCAATCCTTGCCAGTACGGTTGATAGCTCTTCAAACGTGAGTGGAGTACCATTGCAAATACGTTTAAGATGATGTTTTAGGGTTTTTACATTCGCCTCCCACAATCCGCCAAAGTTTGGTGAGTGTGGTGGATTAAAATGCCATTGTATGCCCTTGTCAGCCAAAAATGGTACGATATCACTTTGCAGGGATTCGCGAAATTTTTGTGCTTGTAATTTGAGTAGCCGTTCGGCACCCATGAAATTTGTTCCACAGTCACTATACAAATCGTGAAAAAGACCACGGCGACTAATAAATCGTTGCAGAGCGCACAGAAAATCATAAGTTGACATACCTGAAACTGCTTCGAGGTGGACAGCCTTAGTTGTTAAGCAAATGAAAATGGCAATGTAGCCTTTATATGTTGTATGTCCGCGATAGCGTGATGCTTTAAGGTCGATGGCTCCCGTGTAGTCGACGCCTGTGGCTAAAAATGGACGAACGTCGATAGCAACTCTTGCCTGTGGCAAATCACCCATTAACTGTGACGAAAACAGACGATGCATTTTTTGATGAAAGCAGCTATAGTTCTGCGTGAATGAATGATCCATAAACGTTTGCGGATAAATTCTGACGTTAGTTGGATACCCCCATGGAGTGTTGATTTATGAGCAAAACCAATGAGAAGATGTGTAAATCGATGATTTTTTGGAAGGATAATTGGATGTCTTTCCTTGTAAGGTAATTGCGATTGCCTTAAACGGCCTCTCACACGAATAATTTTGTTATCGTCCAGGAATGGTGTTAGGCTGAAAAGGTCACTTTTATTTTGCACCATTTCATGCTTGGCTAGCGCCTTAATTTCGCCATAATAGCATTGGGTTTGAACCATTTGTACCAGCCGAGTGAGACTATTTTGTAACTCCGCGGCTGTTAGTGGACCTCGTAATCGAATTTCCGAAGGATTTGTGAGATTGTATTTAACTCGTAATAGCATGGCTGTGATCCTTAACAAACGAGTATAAGATGAGTACCGCTCAAACAAGGGCAGTTTCTCATTGACTACAATGGCCACGTTGACCATGTGTTCGACGTCTTCTTCATCCTCCAAAAAGGTCCAATCCGAGGCAGGCCAGGTTTCTTTCGGATTGCACAACCAAGTGGGGCCGTGCCAATATAGATCACAATTTACAAGCTGTGTTGCTTTCAAGCCTCTTGATGAATGGTCGGCGGGGTTTTCATGAGTCGAAACATGATGCCATTGTTTGAAATGCGATTCGGTATGAATGAGCCCTACGCGATTTGATACGAATACAGGCCAGGGGTTTATGTCCCCCCTTATCCAGGACAAAACGATGGTGGCATCAGTCCAATAGTATACTTTAATTCGGTTCGCATCTATGGAAATGTGTGTAAGTACCCATTTGACAAGTTTTATGCTTAAAACTGCTGCACAGAGTTCGATACGAGGAATACATATAGGTGGTTTTGGGGTTACCTTAGTTTTGCCTGTGATAATATTAGTATGGTAGTTACCTTGAGAATCTTGCACGCGTAAATATACATTGGAAGCATACGCTTGTGTGGAACCATCACTGAATGCGTGAAGTTCTATAAGTTGTGTTGTGGAAGGTGAATAATTTAGCCATCGTGGAATTTGAATTTCGTTTATCGCTTGCAGATCGTAGACCATCTGTTCCCACTCAAGGATCAAACTCTTTGGGAGTTGTTCGTCCCACTCTAAATTGAATGACCACAGATGCTTCAAAAATATCTTGGATGTGACAATGATCGGATTAATCAAACCCCAGGGATCAAAAAGTCTCGATATCTGAGAAAGCACAGAACGTTTTGTAACACCTGTGTGATGAACATTGGAATCGAACTTGAGGTTATAACGGAAACAGTCCTCTCTTGATTGCCAACGCATGCCTAAGGTTTTCAGTGTTTCCTCGCTGTTTAGCTCGAGAGAAGATGTACTATATTGCTGTTCTGATGGTATTGATTTGAGTAGCTCTGCTGAGTTGCTCGCCCACTTGCGAAGTTTCATACCGGCGGAGCCTAGGGCGGCTTGCGTTTGATTACGAATCTCAATTGCCTTTTCTATAGTTTCACTCCCAGTGTAAACATCATCCACGTATATCTCCTTCATAAGTACTGATTCAGCCAAGGGGTAATGCTCTCGTTCGTCTCGTGCTATTTGATGTAGCGTTTCGTTTGCCAAGTATGGTGCTGAAGCGGTACCGAAAGTTACTGTTGTTAACTTATATTCAGTAACTTCACCATCTGCGTTGCGCCAAAATATTCGTTGGTATTCAGAATCTTCTTCCTGCATATGTATACAACGAAACATTTTTTCAATATCGGCCGTAATTACATAAACATGCAGACGCCAGTTCAATAAAACAGCTGGTAGGTCGTTCAAAAGGCGAGACCCACTACACAGAATGTTGTTTCTATGATTTCCCACTAGAAGACCTGGCTGACGCATCAAAAACAACCCGACACTTTGTTGTCAAACTATCTTCCTTCATCACGGTGTGATGGGGCAATATACAACACGAGTAAGATGGTTGATTGTTGCAAAATTGCAAATGTTGTTCTTCGTTAGTCTGAACAGGCGTTATTTGATTGAGGTCGAAACATTCTTTAATTGTTGCAGTGTATTGGTCTTGGACCTTCATGTTATTGTTAAACTTACGCTCGAGTAAATAAAAACGATTAAGTGCATTTTGCCGAGTCTTGCCTAACGTCAAATTCGAGTCAAAATGCTTTTTCAATGGTAAGCGTACTAAGTATTTTCCGTTTTCCTGACGAATTGTAGTCCTGCATTAGTATTCTTGACACCATATCTCTTCTGGAGTATGTTGTTCTTCAGTTGGAGTACTTTCAAGTGCGTAGAACTTCTTCACGAGCGCATCCAAATCTTCCAAGCAAATGTGCGAACAGTTTGTTGTACTGCTAAATTTATAAGGGGTTGAAATTGATATCGCCTTACCCGATATAATCCAACCAAATGCTGTTTGTTGGGCGATGGGCTCGTCACTGCGGCCCTTTCGTAGTCCTTCCATTATCAAATCCGAAAAAAGGTCTGAGCCAATAAGTAAATCAATAGGTAGTGATCGATAAAATTCCGGGTCTGCCAATTCGAGATCACGTAAGTGAGGCCAATCATGATATGATACGGTTGTAACTGGTAAATTCTCCTTAACGTTTTTAACGATTGAAGCTGTGACGTCTAGCTGAAAGTTTTCAGCAATTCGTGATTTTATTGTAAATTGTGTGATATATATTCCAGATGTTTGCTGACCATTTGTTAGTTTTATGTTAGTTTTGGTGGGCCAGCGTTCCAATTTAAGGGTGTCTGCAGCTCGCTCACTGACTAGAGCTCCGGTGGACCCTTGATCGATTAACGTGCGCAATAAAACTGTTTCGATTTCGGAGCTAATATTATTGGTACTAATAGTACGCCTATGTGATGGCGTGGTAGACGACGTTGCTGCAAGATGTGAAAAAGATGATGGATTGTTTATGGTTTGAGGAAAATGCAATAATATATGGTGTCGTTTGCCACATTGTTGGCAGTTCCGATTGCTTGGACATGTGGAAACCAAGTGTGTGGAACTAAGACAATTGACGCAAAGCCTGTTGGTGTCAACGATAGTTTTGCGTGCAAAACAATCCATGGCTAGAAATTTGGGACAACGTCGAGTTATATGACTCTCTTTACACAAGATGCAACTAATGCCTTTACTATCAATAGAGCTAGAAATGTGGTTAACCCTTGAATCATGACGAAATTTTAATCTTTGAGTTGATTGTGAAGGTAAACTCAACCTTTGCTATGCCGCCGATTTTGAATCACTATTATTTGATTTTAGCTCAAGGGATTCGAGCGTCCGATAGCGAACCTCAATAAAATCGCAAAACCTTTTGAATGTTGGAATTTCCCAATTCCTGTTCCCAAAATTGATGGGTTTCCCTAGGGAGTTTACTAATAAGAAAGTGCACAAAGACTTGAACGCAGGCATCGACATCGACCTTTAAATTGCGTAGTGTACTAAAACACGATCGGGACGTGTCGATTAAATGCTTTAACTTAGTCGAATCTTCCTTGGCCACGATGGGTTGGGAATAAAACAGTTGCATACAATGTGTAAACAAAACTCGGGGATTGTTGTAACGACCCAGCAGAGTTTCCCATGTAAGGTTGTAGTTATCATTGGTCAACGGCAACTTCATAATGTCGTCATCAAACCCAATAGGCCAAGCAAGTCGGAGATAATTGATTCTAATTTCAAAGTACGTAATGGTTTTTCTCGTTTCGGGATCCTTTTTAAAGTTTTTGAGGGCACTTTCGACTTGGCGTTGCAGGTCCAGCTGCATAGTATAAACTTCTTCTGGTGACATCTCGTTCCCCATTTTTAGAAAAAACAGAAACCCTCAAGCACTCAAGCAACAATAAGCACACACTTACCTCACAGCGGTCACTTGAAAGTCGACGAGTTCAGCACGTAAAAGACGCCGATTTGTTCTCGATGTAACACTATTGTTGTTTCCAGGTAAAACACCCAACCTTGTTGTTATGGAATGGATTATGGCTTCAATGCCCTTCGCGAATGCCAATGTCAAACGTATGATGATATGTTTGTAGAAGGCCTCACCCGGTGCACCAAAATGTTTGTGCGCAACTCGCAAAGATAAAACAGCAACAAGTTTGAAGTGCAATGGTTGGTTTATTAAATTTATTAATTTTGTACAGAGTAAACTCATTTATTTACCTACTGTAGAATGACGACTGACTTACTGTTTTTCAATCATCTCCGCTAGCTGTGCAAAATGAGCTTATGATTATCCAAAGTATATGTACATAAGCACACACATATAGCATGTTATTAAGAGAGGTGCATTTATCTGCGATGAGAACTCTATCCCCCGCTCCGTTTTACGTGTTGTTGCTGCATGGCGCTCAATCCTATTTTGGTTAATTTGGAATGTTAGGGTACGCTCACACAAGTGGATTGTGTGAATAAAAAATAAGTAGAAACTTCTAGATTTCAGGAAATGGGCACAAATCAAATATTTGGCTATTTTCACAGTAAAATTGTGCGGTCGTATTAAGGTGGCAGACACACTATAGCAAACCACAATATTATATATTAAATAATTTATACCTCATTCATTGGCAATTTACTACAGCAAAAAAAATTTATAGCTGCGTCCGGTTCCGAGAAAAGTGAGTGTCTGCTAGCTTAAGATTCAAGCCAGCAAAATTGCCATAAATGTAATATTAACTATTCAAGTCGTTCGGAGGCTGTACGTTGGGTTTTCAAGAAGTGTCTGCTGGCTTGAGACTTGTGCCAGCAGACGCCCATTCTGTCGGAACCGAACGCAGCTATAATTATACCTTTCATGAACATGAAATGGTATATTAACTTTGGTCCGATGTTTTTAACGTTGAGAAATACAGAAGATAGACTCACCATTAAGTATACCGAATTGATCAGGGCGACGAACTTAGTTGATATAGCCATGTCCGTCTGTCCGTCCGTCCGTCTATCTGTTTGAACGCAAACTAGTCCCTCAAATTTTGAGATATCTCAATGAAATTTGGCACAAGGATGTATTTTTGTATTATATTAGATATTTGTCGCATCTGGTAGGATCGGACCACTACTATAACATATATCTCCCATACAACCGATCATTCAGATAAGACGATTTTGGTCATTCCTGTCGCAATTTAGAAAGCATAAACGTGAAACTCGGTGACATATATTCTAGTATATCTTAGAAGATATCCTGAAAAAATCACTTTGATCGGAGCTATATATAGTATATATCCCATACAACCGATCAGATAGAAAGATTTTTGGCAATTTCTCCCTTAATTTCCAATATAAAAACGTTAAACTTGGTGATATTTATTCTAATATATCATAGAAGATTTCATGAAAAAATCATTTCGATCGGAGCTATATATAATATATGTCCCATACAACCGATCGTTCAGATAGAAAGATTTTTGGCAATTTCTCCCTCAATTTCCAATATAAAAACATTAAACTTGGTGATATTTATTCTAATATATCATAGAACATTGCCTGTAACAAGTAAGGAAGGCTAAGTTCGGGTGTAACCGAACATTACATACTCAGCTGAGAGCTATGGAGACAAAATAAGGAAAATCTCCATGTAGGAAAATGAACCTAGAGTAACCCTGGAATGTGGTTGTATGACATGTGTATCAAATGGAAGGTATTAAAGAGTATTTTAAGAGAGTAGGCCATAGTTCTATGGATGGAAGCCATTTAGGGATATCGCCATAAAGGTGGACCAGGGCTGACTCTAGAATTTGTTTGTACGATATGGGTATAAAATGAAAGGTGTTACTGAGCATTTTAAGAGGGAGTGGGCCTTAGGTCTGGGTATCAAACGAAAGGTGTTACTGAGCATTTTAAGAGGGAGTGGGCATGAGGTCTATAGGTGGACGCCTTTTCGAGATATCGCCAATAGGGTGGGCCAGGGGAGACTCTAGAATGTGTTTGTACGATATGGGTATCAAACGAAAGGTGTTACTGAGCATTTTAAGAGGGAGTGGGCATTAGGTCTATAGGTGGACGCCTTTTCGAGATATCGCCATTAGGGTGGGCCAGGGGTGACTCTAGAATGTTTTTACGATATGGGTATCAAACGAAAGGTGTTACTGAGCATTTTAAGAGGGAGTGGGCATTAAGTCTATAGGTGGACGCCTTTTCGAGATATCGCATTAGGGTGGGCCAGGGGTGACTCTAGAATGTGTTTGTACGATATGGGTATCAAATGAAAGGTGGTAATGAGTATTTTAAAAGGGAGTAATCCTTAGTTCTATAGGTGGACGCCTTTTCGAGATATCGCCATAAAGGTGGACCAAGGGTGACTCTAGAATGTTTGTACGATATGGGTATCAAACGAAAGGTGTTACTGAGCATTTTAAGAGGGAGTGGGCATTAGGTCTATAGATGGACGCCTTTTGAGATATCGCCATTAGGGTGCGCCAGGGGTGACTCTAGAATGTTTGTACGATATGGGTATCAAACGAAAGGTGTTACTGAGCATTTTAAGAGGGAGTGGGCATTAGGTCTATAGGTGGACCCCTTTTCGAGATATCGCCATTAGGGTGGGCCAGGGGTGACTCTAGAATGTTTGTACGATATGGGTATCAAACGAAAGGTGTTACTGAGCATTTTAAGAGGGAGTGGACATTAGGTCTATAGGTGGACGCCTTTTCGAGATATCGCCATTAGGGTGGGCCAGGGGTGACTCTAGAATGTTTGTGCGATATGGGTATCAAACGAAAGGTGTTACTGAGCATTTTAAGAGGGAGTGGGCATTAGGTCTATAGGTGGACGCCTTTTGAGATATCGCCATTAGGGTGCGCCAGGGGTGACTCTAGAATGTTTGTACGATATGGGTATCAAACGAAAGGTGTTACTGAGCATTTTAAGAGGGAGTGGGCATTAAGTCTATAGGTGGACGCCTTTTCGAGATATCGCATTAGGGTGGGCCAGGGGTGACTCTAGAATGTGTTTGTACGATATGGATATCAAATTAAAGGTATTAATGAGGGTTTTAAAAGCGAGTGGCCCTTAGATGTATATGTGAAGGCGTTCTCGCGATGTCGACCAAAATGTGGACCAGGTGATCCAGAAAATCATCTGTCGGGTACTGCTAATTTATTTATATATGCAATACCACTAACAGTATTCCTACCAAAATTCCAAGGGCTGTTGATTTCGCCTTGTAGAATTTTTTCATTTTCTTCTACTTAATATGGTAGGTGTCACACCCATTTTACAAAGTTTTTTCCAAAGTTATATTTTGCGTTAACAAACCAATCCAGTTACCATGTTTCATCCCCTTTTTCATATTTGGTATAGAATTATGGCATTTTTTTCATTTTTCGTAATTTTCGATATCGATAAAGTGGGCGTGGTTATGGTCGGATTTCGGCCATTTTTTATACCAATATAAAATGAGTTCAGATAAGTACGTGGGCTAAGTTTAGTAAAGATATATCGGTTTTTGCTCAAGTTATTGTGTTAACGGCCGAGCGGAAGGACAGACGGTGGACTGTGTATAAAAACTGGGCGTGGCTTCCACCGACTTCGCCCATTTTTACAGAGAACAGTTACCATCATAGAATCTATGCTCCAACAAATTTGAGAAGTATTGGTACATTTTTGTTCGACTTATGGCATTAAAAGTATTCTAGACAAACTAAATGAAAATGGGCGGAGCCACGCCCATTTTGAAATTTTCCTTTATTTTTGTATTTTGTTGCATCATATCATTACTGGAGTTGAATTTTGACTTAATTTACTTATATACAGTAAAGATATTAAATTTTTTGTTAAAATTTGAATTAAAATAAATTTTTTTTTAAAAAGTGGGCGTGTTCTTCATCCAATTTTGCTAATTTTTATTTAGCACATATATAGTAATAGTAGTAACGTTCCTGCTAAATTTCTTCATGATATCTTCAACGACTGCCAATTACAGCTTGCAAAAGTTTTAAATTACCTTCTTGTAAAAATGGGCGGTGCCACGCCCATTGTCCAAAATCTTACTAATTTTCTATTCTGCGTCATAACGTCAACCCACCTACCAAGTTTCATCGCTTTAACCACCTTTGGCAATGAATTATCGCATTTTTTCGGTTTTTCGAAATTTTCGATATCGAAAAAGTGGGCGTGGTTATAGTCCGATATCGTTCATTTTAAATAGAGATCTGAGATGAGTGCCGAGGAATCTACATACCAAATTTCATCAAGATACTTCAAAAGTTACTCAAGTTATCGTGTTAACGGACAGACGGACGGACGGACGGACGGACATGGCTAAATCAAATTTTTTTTCGATACTGATGATTTTGATATATGGAAGTCTATATCTATCTCGATTCCTTTATACCTGTACAACCAACCGTTATCCAATCAAAGTTAATATACTCTGTGAGCTCTGCTCAACTGAGTATAAAAATCTTTTCGATCGGAGCTATATATAATATATATCCCATACCGTTCGTTCAGATAAGGGGATTTTTTGCCATTTCTTATTTTATATTTATCTTAAAAATCGTTTAGGTATGTACATCTTTTCACTATACATTTCTTATCTTATACATCCGATTATTTGGAGATTACGAACGGGATAAGATTATTGTTCAGCCCCAGTCATGAAAGGTATGAAGTCCCGTCCTTACTTGTTTTTTTTTTTTGCGTTAATAAATTGCCAATAAATGAGGTATAAATTATTTAATATATAATATTGTTGTTTATAATAGTGTGTCTGCCACCTTAATACGACCGGACCACGCTTCCTTCTCAATCTAAACACGTCTGCAGTGATAGTACTTACGGATATCATCACACGCCATTATTGCACCAATGCTGCGACGGTGGTGCATATCGACCAGCTCCCTCTGCAGAAGCTGTCATGAAGAGGATGATGAGGAGTATATTTATCATTTTCTCTATCGATGTACAGCACCGCAAACAAAAGGACTTAGATTTCTTTTTCGACAGTCTGGCAGAGGCTGAGAAGCTGGGAAGTTATCTGTTTGGATGAATGTGCCACCACAGGGCACCCACTGAGGGCACTCAAAATGGAAAAAAATTTCCTGGATCCAAATCTCTGTCTTATCTATCAGCTTTCTACACAAAATCGTCATGATAAAATGATGCAAGACGTTGATTCCTTTGCAAGTCAGGCCGTCTGCTAGACGCGTTGTTGTTGTTGTTGTAGCGATAAGGTTACTCCCCGAAGGCTTTGGGGAGTGTCATCGATGTGGTGGTCCTTTGCCCGATACAGATCCGGTACGCTCCGGTAACAAAGCTCCATTAAGGTGCTAGCCCGACCATCTCGGGAACGATTTATATGGCCACATTAAACCTTCAGGCCATCCCTCCCTCCCCACCAGAGCCAGAGCCTCGTCTGTTAGTTAAACGGGATTCACCGCTCGAAGGTGAGGTTGACAATTGGGTTTGGAGAAGCTATATATTGCGCTGGCAACCTGAAAACGTTGCGCTACACAACCCCTTGAATCTGGTATTTTAGTCGCCTCTTACGACAGGCACACCTACCGCGGGTATATTCTAACCCCCTAACCCGCTAAAAGACGCGTCATGCGTTGAAGTGAAGCCAGACACTAGGCACTTGAAATCGCAATATCGATGGCTTACGAAATATTTCTGTATTTCTTTTTGAGGCTACAAAAGAATATATAGTGATTTCACAGGCCGCGTGAGTTTCAACAAAGCCGATGTATTATCACACATATTGGTAACACCCTAAAGCTTCCTATATTTGGGTTACTTGTGATTGGTGGTAATGATATACTACATATCTGCCATTGTGAAAAAAAAAAAATATATATATATATGTTTAATAAAAGGACGCATCTATCAAAGGCCGCAATTTGGATAGAAACATCAACTTACGACAAACAAACAAAAAATTCCAAAATAAAATTGACATTTCCGCATCAAGATCAAGTTACAACAATTTCCGTACTTAGTTACTATTGATGAATGCAAAGATGATGCGATAATGCAGTGTCATGCCTAACAAACTTTAAACGGAAAAAAATTACATAGAAACAGGCCTCCGGGTATTTGGATGATGTGCTGCTATCGATTATCAGAGGGTTTGTTTGGGTGTGTGTCTTCAATGGCTTTTTTAATCTTAGAAAAACTTGCGGTTGCATGTCTTTAGGGCGTGTTCAATTGGAAAGCGACAAAGTATTCAAATAAACAGTCGTTAGAAGATGGAAAAATATTTAGTAAATAGAAAAGAATAAGCAAGAGCAAAGGAAAACAAAAAAAGTAAATAAATATAAAGAAGCAGGAGAAAAATATAAGTACAAAAAATAAAATAAAAAAAGTTAAGCACTTCCTTTATATAAATGGACAAAAATCAGCGAAAAATGTTTCCTTATATAAAGACATATTCTGACTAAAATTTGATTTTTAAATTTTGACATAGAAATTGCAAAAGGATTTATGAGAAATAAAAATATAAAGTGAGGCGCACAATACGTGGATTGGAAAGTTGGTAGGAAAGGAGATATTACACTGCGTTACAAAAACGAGCTTTAGTTCTGTCATATGAACGAACTTTTACGGAAAGGGGAGAAAAAATAAAAATACGCGTGTATCGGCGATTTGCATGTACACGTCAGATTTTTTTTTTTAAAAGTTACTGTTGATAAACTACAAATATATGGAGTAGGATGGGTCGAAAAAATTTGTTTTTTCGGAACGCTTTAGTAGTTAAAAATTTAGAGAAGGGACTTCAAGTTATGCCGAAAAAAGTAGAAAAAAATAAAAAAACAAGTAAGGACGGGACTGTCTTCGGCTGTGCCGAAGACTTCATACCTTTCATGAATGGGGCTGAACAATAATCTTATCCCGTTCGTAATCTCCAAATAATCGGATGTATAAGATAAGAAATGTATAGTGAAAAGATGTACATACCTAAACGATTTTTAAGATAAATATAAAATAAGAAATGGCAAAAAACCCCCTTATCTGAACGATCGGTATGGGATATATATTATATATAGCTACGATCGAAATGATTTTTACAGGAAATCTTCTATGATATATTAGAATATATATCAACAAGTTTCACGTTTTTATATTGGAAACTAAGGGAGCAATAACGAAAAATCTTTCTATCTGAACGATCGGTTTTATGGGATATATATTATATATAGCTCCGATCAAAATGATTTTTTTATGAAACCTTCTATGATATATTGGAATAAATATCACCAAGTTTAACGTTTTTATATTGGAAATTAAGGAATAAATTGCCAAAAGTCTTTCTATTTGAACCATCGGTTGTATGGGATATATACTATATATAGCTCCGATCAAAGTGATTTTTTCAGGATATCTTCTAGGATATATTAGAATATATATCACCGCGTTTCACGTTTATACTTTATAAATTGCGGCAGGAATGACCAAAATCGTCTTATCTGAACGATCGGTTATATGGGAGATATATGTTAAAGTGGTCCGCTCCTACCGGATCCGACAAATCTTAATATATAAAAAACACGTGTCACAACATTTTTGGCCGCGATGGACTCCTAAACTACTGAACCGATTTTGAATTTTTTCTGCACTTCGTGTGTAGTTTCATCTAACTTGAGAGATAGGATAGGTTATATCTCAGCTTATAGTCGCAATATTATTTTATTGCAAATTTTTTTATTTCTTTATACATACGTAATAATAAAATGTTACGTATACGCAGTGGCACTCATATTTTCAGGTGGTGCGGATATACTTCCGTGTAATTGCTTGGTGTTTAATTAAAAAACCCGCGTATCAATATAAAATATTATAGCGAATGATATCAAGTATAGCACATCAACAGGCCCGCCGAGAGGGTGGGGGGGGGGGGGGAGGGTTTCTGAGGGGGCCCGCGATTTAGAGGTACTACATTTTTTTTAATTCAGGAGAGTCTTTAGTTGTGTAGAGGGTAATTTTCATACCCCTGGGTGACTAGGGTCTCAATATATAGGCCAAAACGTGGGCCAGTGAATGCCTAGACAGTGCTTATACAATATGGATATCAAATGAAAGCTGTTGATGAGTGCTTTAGTACAGAGTAATATATTATCCAGAGACGGACGGGGACTGGGTTTAGAACTAGGACTGGGACTGAGACTCGGAGTGGGACTGGACTGGGACTGAAATAAAATACATACCAGAAGAAGAGAGAGAAGAGAAACGAGAGAAGGAGATTGAGAAAGAGATAGAATGAGACGAAGATGGAGATAGATGAAGCGAGAAAGGCGGAGGGAGGAGTGAATAAAAGGATTAGGAAAAAGTGAAGAGGGGGGAGGGCAGAGTCATACGGAAAAAGCTTATTAAAATGTATGCAGATAGCCCAAATTTAGGGCAGGATAACGTCTGCCGGGTCTTCTAGTGTCTAATATAATACAAAAATACATCCTTGTGACAAATTTCATTGAGATATCTCAAAATTAGACGGATGGACAGACGGACGGACAGACGGACATGGCTATATCAACTCAGTTCGTCGCCCTGATCAATTCGGTATACGTAATGGTGAGCCTATCTTCTATATTTCTCAACGTTACAAACATCGGACCAAAGTTAATATACCATTTCATGTCATGAAAGGTATAAAAAAAAAATTTTGAAAAAATCTGAGAATTGATAAAAATCTATTTTTTTTAAATTTGACGTGATACAGACATTTCCACGAGTCTGCCTGCAAAAATTCAACTGGATTGGATCACGGAAAGAGGGTTAAAAATCGATCCAAAGTATTTCAGACAGGCAGACAGACGGACACTATGAGCTTTATACTTTATACATCAAAACAAATTCTGACTGTGTACATGAAAATCGCCGATACACGCGTATTTTTATTTTTTCTCCCCTTTCCGAAAAAGTTGGTTCATATGACAGCACTAAAGCTCGTTTTTGTAACGCAGTGTAATATCTCCTTTCCTACCATCTTTCCAATCGAAGTATTGTGCGCTTCACTTTTATATTTTTATTTCTCATAAATATTTTAGCAATTTCTATGCCAAAACTTAAAAATAAAATTTTAGCAAGGAATATGTCTTTATATAGGAAGACATTTTTCGCTTGATTTTTGTCCATTTATATAAAGGAAGTGCTTACAATTTTTTATTTTATTTTTATTTTCTCATTTTCTTACATTTTCTCGGCGTAATTACCTATCTGTTAAGTTTTACGCTTGTAGCCCAGTGAGAACTTACACAAAAATCAATCCCAAAATTCCCTCCGTTCCGTTTCATTTTTCTAATATCTCAGTACGTGCGTCCCCTAACGAAACCTTTGTATTGTGTCATCTAGACTGTCATCCACCTCTGAATTAAGCTCTAAACTTTTAGCCACTAACTCATCAAGAAGTTTTTTAAAACGGGTGTCAAATTTGCAAATTATTATCTAATTTCTTCGATCCGTACGCCACCCAACGGAATTCCTTTCTGCTTTTGTTCCTTTGTCACGGCGTCTTAACCTGTCTCTGAGGTTTCATGTTTGCAGCTCAATGAAAAGTTACTTTAAAATCGATCTCAAAAACACCAAATTTACAAATTCTTATCTAAATATTTCGATCCGTGTGCCACCTAACGGAATTTTTTCCTCCTTTTCTACATTTTCTCGGTTGTCTTATTACATCTGTGAAGTTTTACAGTTGTAGCTCAATGAAAACTACATAAAATAAAAATCAAACCGAAATTCCTTCCGTTCCGTTTCATTTTTCTAATATCTCAGTACGTGCGCCCCCTAGCGAAACTTTTTGTATCGTGTCATCGGCTGTCATCGACCTCTGATTAAGTTTGAAATTTCAAGTCTTTAGTTCATCGAGAAGTTACTTAAAAGCTGATTTGAAAATTTCGATCCGTGCCCCATCTAACGGATTTTTTCCCTTTTGTTGCATTGTCCATGGTGTTTCTAACCTATGTGTAAAGTTTCACGTACGTTTGTAGCTCAATGAGAAGTTACTTAAAAATCGATTGGAAGATTTGTATGAAAAGCGGAAAAACATTCAACCGCCCCTAATATAAAGGAAGTAAAAACAATATACTTTTGCAAGACTTCGAAATCCATCCCGCATAAACTTAAAGCTATTTGCTTTGTTTTAGCTGCAGATAAAGTTTGAATGGGTGGGAGTTGTGAGGCTTATACTGCCATTCTAGTAAATCAATGTGTGCATGTGCCACGCGCACCATGTCGTATACGTAATCTCGTTTTAGTGTGAGGTGGCAAAATGCAAAGCCATTGAGTTGCCATCGCGTCTGTATGAAGTATGAAGTCCTGCTGACAGTGAGACAGCCAGCCAGGAAGCATAAGGAAAGTAGGCAGCCAGTCTACGGGAAATCCTTCTCCTCTGTCACTCAATTGTTTATTGTAATGCTGTCTGTATAAAAAGTGGCTCGTTTGGAAGTTTAAGAATCAATAGCTGAGTGGGCAGCATTTAGGTGATTCAATTTTGAATTTCCCTACATATCAATACAATTTGATTACTCTTTCTGACTAAATAATGAGTTATCATACAATTGAACAAAAGAAATAATCAAATATGAATAGTTTTGATGATGAAAAGCTAAAAAGCATTTTTCGATCACATTTTGGAATCATTTTTGAAGTCTTTTAATGACTAAATTTTAATATTTCATAAAAACCAACAAAAAGAATAATCAAATATGCTTACCTTTGATGATCAAAAACTGAATATAGTTTTTCAATCACATTTTGGAATCATATTTGAATCAAATGTGTTTGCTTTAGGTGATCAACAATTTATAATCATTTTTCATTCTGCTTTCTGAATCTTTTATGAATATATTTGTTGACTGAATAATGAATTTTATACTTATTGAAATTTTACTTTTCATTAAAAGTTTTATTTTTTTCACATACACATATTTTTTCAATCATGAAGCTAAGAAAAAATATATAAAAATTTTATTATTTATGCAAAAGATATTCTTCAAGACAAAAATAATGTAATGCTGCTCGTGAACGAAGATTTCCCCAACCATTTCTCCCCTTCATCTTCCCAGAAAATACATAATGATTGGACAATACATAGGTTGTGAGCTATTTGAACCCCAGGTAAGCGAAACTATATTGACATACATACCTGGATACGGCTTCAACATCCCGTATCGCATCCGTATTTTAAGATGCAGACGATAATGCTGATGTTGGATGTTGTAGTCGTAGGTGTATATCGGTGAAGTTTGTTTGCGAGTTACCTGTGGTTCGAATAGCTCACTTTCGCATGCTTTTTTCCCCTGATGAAATAAGATTATTATGTAATATCATATTTTGAATGAGATATGAAGAATAAATGCATTATAGTGGCATTCAAAAATGATTCAAAAATCTCAACCAAAACGATTGTAATATATTCACGAATATGATCAGAAAATGACTTTGAAAAGCAGTCAAATATTACTCTAAAACTATTAAAGCTCAATTTTACAATGTTATCAAATATGAATAAAAAGCGTTTCGAAATAGGAATCATAAATGATTATTCAAGAATAATCACATTTATGGTACATTTTTCTCCCGACGATACGTTAATTTTCGAACAGAAAATGCTTTTAAATTTGAACGTTTTTAATCATCTTGCGGTATGATATTTAAATATTTTTTGATCAAAATTTTCAAAAAATGCTGGCTGGGAGGGATTCACGTCATAAAAGGGAGGGACGTCATAAAACATGACTTGTCTTACTAAAGCTTCTACTTAGTATATTTGTAATATAACTTAAAGTAGATGATCACGTTTTCCGTTAGGGACGTTGAGACTAAGATGCTCTGAAAATTTATAAAATGAGCACATTTTTCAAGCTGAAGTTTTTTCTGTCTACAGTCTGTAGTCTGTTCTGAAGGCCTAAAGTCATAAATAATAAGTATAAATTGACTTAAGAACATTGAATAGATTACTGGCTCTCTCGTATTGTGCAGCATTTACCCTATTATCTTGATTCCCAAATTACTAGCAGAGGCGTAAAAGATTGTATTTACTATTATTGCAATCTGCCGTCACTTCAAGGTAATTGATTGCAATCAATTTGACGATTGAAATCATAGAATCTGCTTGCATCTCTTAATTGGTTGTAATCAAGTCGAAGTGATTTCAATCAACAACAATTATATTAGATTAGGCGGTAGCTGCTCTAGTAGGGGAGCTCACTTGGACAGCATCAAAGTCCGTTGTGATACCACATAAAATAATGGTGACGTAGCTATACCTACTTAGCGAAACGTTGCGTAGCAACAATATAGTTCCTTATAAAACCGATCCCAATCTTGGATAAGTCCGGCGATCCTGCCATCCACTTCCGGCAAGAAGGATCTTGCTATCCTGTAAGAGGTAATGCCCGCCCAACGCTTGCTGAGCTCACTAGAGGCCCATGTATGCAGGAGCACATCACAGGTGGACAGCGAAATTTCGAAATCGCTACAGTCATCTTTATCCATCTCAATTATACCAATGCGGGTTAAGAGATTCGTTTGACAGTTGCCTAGGATAGAACTATGACCCGAGCTACAGATAATCTTAATCATAAAAGAGTTCGATGCATTCGCAAGCGAGTTCAGGCTCTGCTAGACCACCCTCGATCACGCCATAGTTGAACTAAAGGCCTTTATAGAAGCTTGGCTATCAGAGCAGATGTTAAATTTCATAACCGTAGTATCACTGGAGAGCATTTCACCCACCGCATTCTTAATCGCAGCAACGTTCGCTTTGAAGACGCTGCAGTGATCAGCCAACTTAAACTTGCGGCTTACATTCAGCTTTTTACACCACCAATCTTTCCGGCCAGCTTCGACCCATCCGTGAACAAGTTAACTGGTCCCTGCTCAGATGAGCCCCCTTCCCCACTCCTCTTTCGAGGCAAAGACTGGGGTGCAGGTTGCACAGGGAGTAGTTGCCAACACACAATAGTCTGACCTGTGAGGTATAAAGTCGAACTTGGTAAGAAACCTTGTAAAACTCGCGAGCTTTTCGACATTCAATTTAGTTTTTGTATTGGTAGTATTATATAGAGCCCACGATTTCTTCTCTCAACCGAGAATTTCGAGAAAATACGTAAGCTTTGAAGATTTTACTGCTACACTCTAGTGAAATTCTATGAGCGGAGTAGGAGACTATCCAAGGCCAGTCTATACCTCTACTGTCATCAATCACTAATGGAAAAGTGAGCTGTCGGTCAAAATATTTTTGTTTTGCTGCTTTTTGTCAATACATGAGCAGAAAAGTAGATAACCGGGTCTACGATGTTTAGGCATCAGCATTGAGATGCCTTTCGCCCTCACGAAAAAAAAACACCCGTTATATGGATAGCCTCCCGCAGCTGATACCGCTCCTCAAACGTTCATCACTTGTCAACGCATCTTGAAGCGTAGATACAACAGTTTGTCTGCGCAGATTTGGTTTTATCATAAGCCGCACTATTGTGTCGTTATCAGTTTTTGTACGAATTTTTTTCCATCATTCAATTGACGATATTTTGCTCTGTTGTGTGTGAAAACTAAAGTGTAATGGCGATAATAAAAGCAAACAACCCCGGTAGCGTTGCTGGAGACAAATTTCATTTAAGCTCTGAATATATGGTGTCAAATTGCATCTTAACTAACAGCAATGCATGGCAAACACGATATAATATTAAAATGGAGGGGTGAGGGGGGGGGGGGGGGGGGGGGTGGTGCGGCTTTATTTTATTTGGTCTTTATGTTTGTGAAGGTTTTTTGTTGTTTCTTTTGTTGTTGTAAATTATTTTTTCGTTAGTGCTGTTTAAACCAAATTGCACGCAGCGGAAACGGTAACGCAACGAAGCAAAAGGCAAACACAAAAACAACAATAGCAAATAGCGACCGCAGGCTGTAAACCAATTCATTGAAATGGTTAAAATGCACGCTTCAGCCAGCCAAAACTGTGCTTGCTTTAAATCAATTCGTTTGGCTTCTGTTTCCTGCTTTTCATTTCGGTGCTTTCATCTCATTTCCCTCCCCCCCCCCCCTCTCCCTCCAACAGTTGACTCATTTATTTCTTTTCACTACTTACTTGTCTTTTCAGCCTTCTTCTTACTCTTTCCTAATAATACTTTTACCGAAATTTATTTTGTCTTAAATCTGCTTAACCCAGCCTGCGTTTATGCTGTTTGTGCATTTACTCCAATCTTCTGCAGTATTCACTAATCCCTTCTATTCTTGTTCTCACACTCTATGATTGTTCTAAGTACTTGCACATTTAGCCTTCATTTGACTCTTTGAAGTCTTGTGCAAGCCAAAGCTTTAAGCAGCTCAGTCATATTTGAAATCCATGCAAATCCGTTACAAAATTCACAAAATGCTGCGGAAACAAGGAAATAAACAAAAAATAATCAAAAGAAATTTATATATTTAGGGCAAGCGTTTATATGAGTAAGGAACTGGAAGAAATTGAGTAAAGTGAAACCTTAAGGCTGAAAGCTTATGAAATTGTTAAACTTTCTTCTATTTTTCTTCTTTACAATCTTCTTTAAGAAAAAACCAGAATTTCTGAGATGGTTCTCTCTCTTCTTCTTGTATCGATAAGGACACTCCCCGAAAGCCTTGGGTGTTATCGATGTTGATAGTCCTTTGCTGGCGGCAGATACGGTACCTCCTGGTAACAAGCACCGTTAATTTTATTTTATTTGGTCTTTATGTTTGTGAAGGTTTTTTGTTGTTTCTTTTGTTGTTGTAAATTATTTTTTCGTTAGTGCTGTTTAAACCAAATTGCACGCAGCGGAAACGGTAACGCAACGAAGCAAAAGGCAAACACAAAAACAACAATAGCAAATAGCGACCGCAGGCTGTAAACCAATTCATTGAAATGGTTAAAATGCACGCTTCAGCCAGCCAAAACTGTGCTTGCTTTAAATCAATTCGTTTGGCTTCTGTTTCCTGCTTTTCATTTCGGTGCTTTCATCTCATTTCCCTCCCCCCCCCCCCCTCTCCCTCCAACAGTTGGCTCATTTATTTCTTTTCACTACTTACTTGTCTTTTCAGCCTTCTTCTTACTCTTTCCTAATAATACTTTTACCGAAATTTATTTTGTCTTAAATCTGCTTAACCCAGCCTGCGGTTATGCTGTTTGTGCATTTACTCCAATCTTCTGCAGTATTCACTAATCCCTTCTATTCTTGTTCTCACACTCTATGATTGTTCTAAGTACTTGCACATTTAGCCTTCATTTGACTCTTTGAAGTCTTGTGCAAGCCAAAGCTTTAAGCAGCTCAGTCATATTTGAAATCCATGCAAATCCGTTACAAAATTCACAAAATGCTGCGGAAACAAGGAAATAAACAAAAAATAATCAAAAGAAATTTACATATTTAGGGCAAGCGTTTATATGAGTAAGGAACTGGAAGAAATTGAGTAAAGTGAAACCTTAAGGCTGAAAGCTTATGAAATTGTTAAACTTTCTTCTATTTTTCTTCTTTACAATCTTCTTTAAGAAAAAACCAGAATTTCTGAGATGGTTCTCTCTCTTCTTCTTGTATCGATAAGGACACTCCCCGAAAGCCTTGGGTGTTATCGATGTTGATAGTCCTTTGCTGGCGGCAGATACGGTACCTCCTGGTAACAAGCACCGTTAAGGTACTAGCCCGACCATCTCGGGAACGATTTAGTATGACCTCATGAAACCTTCAAGGCCATCTCGCCCTCCACATCCGCTAGATCGATAAGGAACTTGGGGTCGCCAGAGCCTCGACTATTAAACGGGATTCGCTTCGCTCACCTACCCGTGGCGAATGGATTGAATAAGCTATATGTTGCGCTGGCAACGCCTTGAGAGGGTTACGTTACACAACCCCTTGAATCAATTTGGTATTTTAGTCGCCTCTTACGACAGGCATAACTGCCGCTGAGGGGTATGAGATGGTCATATATAAATGTATTTGTATGGATTCGTATAAATATTTGTTTGTTCATCATCATCAATATTTAATACGCGCTTAACCGCCTAAGTGATTTTGACCATTTCGTAACAAGTCTCGCTTGCTATCCCTGTTTCCCAATAACTCACGCTAATTGGGAGCAACAAGAGAGGTCGAGTCTTCCTACAACTGCTTCTGCCTTCCTCTGATACGAAACTGCGTTGTCGACTGAATACGTCCTTGGCCGGAGCGGCTACGTCCATTTGCATAACTGGACCTAACCAGCAATACCTTTGGGTTTTTATGCGCTGCACTATCAAAGCTCATACAGCGGGATACTTTTTTCGGACCGGGTACCTATTAAAACCGGGTACTTTTTTGAACTGGATACTTTTTTGGAACTGAGTAATTTTTAGAACTTGACAGTTTTTTAGAGCCGAGTACATTTTCACAGTCGGGTACGTTTTAGAACCGGGTTATAATTTAGAACGGAAATTTTTTTAAAGGGACAAGTCTAAATGGAGAGTTTTTTTATAACCGGGTACTTATTAGAACTGGGAACTTTTTTAGAATCGAGCACCATTTTGAACAGGCTACTTTTTCACAAACTGGGTACCTCTTACAATTGGGTACTTTTTAAACCTTGTATTATGTATATTTTAACTGGGCCCTTTTTAAGAACCCGGCTCTCTCTCGGAACCGGGAAATAAGAGTTACATACAAACTTGGAAGTGAAGATACTCGCCGTCAGCATCACAGACAGGACCATAAATATTCCGCCGAAGTTTTTTCTCGGGCACTCTGTTTACTAGCTCCAATAACTAACAATTTGTATAATTTGGGCACAAAAAATCGTTCTTGGTATGCTCCTTTTTATCCAGTTCGCTATGCTATTTCCGATAATTTACATTTCTGATCGATTTGTTATAGATATTTACAGTTTATGATGAATATATCGATTAGTACAATATGGTTTGTTAGTCCATGACGATTATATTGAGTAAATACATATGTGTATTTGGTCCTTTTTATATCTTCTTAATATATAAAAATCAGGTGTCACTATATTTGTTCCCGATGGACTCCTAAACCACTGAAACGATTTTGAATTTGTTTTGCACCCCGTATGTAGTTCGATCTAACTTGAAATATAGGATAGATTATATCTCAGTTTATAGTCGCAATATTATTTTATTGCAAATTTTTTATTTGTTTATACGTAATAATAAAATGTTACACATACGCACCGGTACTCACATATTCAGGTGGTGCGGACCACCCTCTTGGACAGGCAATAAGGGATGCAGAAGAATGAGAAGAAATTGAGAGAAGAGAAAAGAGAGAAGGAGATTGAGAAAGAGATAGAATGAGACGAATATGGAGATAGATGAAGCGAAAAAGACGGAGGGAGGAGTGAATAAAAGGATTAGGAAAAAGTGAAGAGGGGAGGGCAGAGTCAGACGGAAAAAGCTTATTAAAATGTATGCAGATAGGCCAAATTTAGGGCAGAACAACGTCTGCCGGATCTTCTAGTATATATATATGAATTGATTTTTTCCATTTCGATCGATTTCGAAACTTTTTAGCTTTCTATTTTTATCTTTCTCTATCTACTATCTCTTATCATAACTCACATATCGTTGCTGCGCTCATAAAAACAGTTATGTGTGTTTCAGTAACTTTTCAGGAGATCAAAAAAACTTATTTCTGGTGTCCATTTGCAAAATTTTGCAAATGTCGTATTTTTGAAATATTTTATGGAAAGTATGTTATTGATGAGTGAAGGAAAAAATCATGTTTTTTAACCCACTACGACGTGATAAATATTTGCGCCATTTTGTAGCACATATCTGCTTTCAAACACGATTCAAATTTGCTTCTGGCGGTAGGGAAATGTATGAAGTTTTTGCCGTATTGCCTCATAATGCTTACGGAGATGACCCCATAAGCTACTAGGAGGTGTAGCTTCATCAATCAGATGTTTGTTGGGGTGCCCAGGTTTCTAGGTATTCAACAGAAACTGGTTGTTTAGCATTTCATTTCTTTCCCTAATAGGGGCTACTCTCGCATCATTGTGTACTTGGTGTTCTGGGGACATAAGAAGACAGCCCGTAGCGGTTCTGAGGGCAGAATTTCGGCAGGCCTGTATTTTCTTCCAGTGAGTATAACCTTTAGGCTTGGCGACCATATCGGGGGCGCGTAGCATGCAATCGGCCGGCCAATTGCTTTGTAAGTAGTAATGAGCGTTTGTTTCTCTTTACCACAAGTGCTGCCGGCAAGAGATTAGAGGATTTTATTACGGCTCTGGATTTTCGATACAATTGCGTTTGCATGCTCTCCAAAATGTAGAGCCTCATGGAACGTCACACCCAAGATTTTAGGGTGTAAGGCAGTCGGTAGCGTGATGTCGATATATTGCACTGAGTTGTGGGCGAGGCTGCCTCCATTTCCGCTCTCGCGATCTTTTCTGTGGACTATATGTCCAGAGCACGTCTGCAGAGGAGATCTTGCTGTGTGTTTGGCCTCTTGGATCGCTGTTAACCTATTAGAGTTAAACTGCAGAATTCTGAAGTGTAACAGGTAAGTGATATGTGTCTACGACTAAGTTGAGGGAGGCCAAGGCGCAATTTCTGTTCTGGCCCTGGCACTGGACGTCCCTGGCATTTGGGTACCCGGTGTAGTTGGGTTTGCGGCCTGACAGCATGGCGCGATGAAACCCTTCGGTGGTTTCTGTCGCTGAGACCAGAACATCTAAGAAAGTGGCACCGTCCAAGGCTGGAGCCGCATTGGCCAGATGTCGCAAACATATATATTCTGTGCTGGCAAATGGTGGTAGGGACTAAGAGTCTGTTTTCCTGACCTACTCGAATGCTAGTGTCGAGCAGAGGGTGAGAAGAAAACGGGGCGGGGGCTGATGCTCGGCATTGCTACCGACTCTACAACGGAGAGTGTAATTATGAGTTGGAGCAGCCGTATGAGCTGGTGGCTCCGTAGGGCGCGAGCAGCAGCGGGCATTTGTTGTGGCTTGCTGAGCAGTGGTGCTAGAAGGTAGTGGGGGCGCTAAGGCGCAGACTACGGGACGCCCTTGGGCGTGAACAGCAAGGAGCCACAAAAGATTTATAAAAGATACGAGGACGTCGGGTTTTGGGGTCTAGCCCAGAACATCCTGTCCGATTCAACCATCCCTTGCACGTGACACACTGACAAGAGTGTGACCGTCCTAAAAAGATTATTTTCCGGCAAACGCAGCAATTTCTCTGGACCGGGGTCAGGTACAGGTCCCGAATTGAATTTGATACCCTCTCGGAGCAGGAGAATATGGCGCAGTCCCGCTGCAAGGATCTGCTGGGAGGATGTGGGAGGGACGCGAGTCGCTCCGGTTTATATAACCGGCTGCCTTGGGAAGCGAGATGGTTTGTAATTATTTTTACATTGAAATCAAAGCACTTTCGCTAGCGCTTAAAAAAAATATAAGCAAGTAAGTATATAGCCGTTTTTCAGAGTACTTCTAGTACTGCGAGCACATAGCTATTTTCGATCACTTCTAAACCAAAAGAGATATAAAATAAAATAATTAAAAAAAAATGTTTAAGTTAAACGGTTTTATTGAAAACAATACTTACATGAAGTAATAATAATACGAAAAGCTAGAAAATAATTAGGTAGGTCCTAGGTACTAGTCATCACACTCCTTATCAATCTAGGGCGTTGATCAGACAATTAATAAAAGCGTTGGGCGCGTGAAATTTCTAAAGATGTGACTGATTAAGGTTCAGTTAGTTTTACTTATGACTATCAGTAGAAATATGACGCGTCCAACGCTTTTATTTAATTGTCTGATCAACGCCATAGATTGATAAGGAGTGTGATGACTAGTACCTAGGATCTACCTAATTATTTTCTAGCTTTTCGTATTATTATTACTTCATGTAAGTATTGTTTTCAATAAAACCGTTTAACTTAAATTTTTTTTTTTTAATTATTTTATTTTCAAGTTTTTAGTCTTTATTTAGTTGCCTATTATTTCTTATTCTATTTAGTTCACTTAGTGACTCATTATTACAAGGACTCTTTCCTGACAATTTGTTACAACCTAAGTCCTCAATACATAATCCTTCCAAAGACTTTACTCGACTCTGCGCCACGTATGCTTGTCCCTCCTCCAACTCCAAAATATTTTGATGTCACTTCTACCGGACTGTATGCAATATTTGTTCCAAATATTAGCCAAATCGGGCCACAAATACGATTTTTGTGAATATCCCGATCTATGCGCCACCTAGCGGCGATTTTGTTTCACAGGTCGCTTTCTATTCTTGTATGTATTATGTGTTCCAAATATGAGCCAAATCGCTCCACAAATACGATTTTTGCGAATATCTCGATACATGCGCCACCTAGCGGCGATTTTTTTCATAGGTCGCTTTCTATTCTTGTATGTATTATGTGTTCCAAATATGAGCCAAATCGGGCCACAAATAGGATTTTTGTGAATATCTCGATCCGTGCGCCACCTAGCGGCGATTTTTTTCTTATTATTGCATTGTCGTCGGGTTCTGAACTATATTCCAAGTTTCATGCTTGTAGCTTATCGGGAAGTTCCTTAAATTTCAATTACAAGATTCGTTCACAACGGCCGTGCAGCCGTGCATGCGGCCATGCGGCCTGTCAACTCAAGCTAAATAAAACCGTTTAAAAAACGGCATATGCAGAAATGTGGGCTCTATATAGTGATAATAAAATATGCAATAAAAAACAATTTGAAAAAAACACATAACTTTACCTATACTGATTGTCTTATAACCCCTATCCCTCGTTATCATATTCTCGTCTACTTTACTCTCATTTATACTTCTTATACCTGTCCTTCCCTAATTACTTTTAATATCCGTTCCTTTCTCATTACACTTCTCGCTCCCACTCCCAAATTAATCCATACTCGCACTCTAAATCCCAATCTTGCTCCTACTCCCCCAATCACTCCCGATCCGAAGCCCAATCGCACTCCCATTTGCCTTATGCTCCTTTTAAATTTTTCCTACAACTTGGAGAGATGACACCTACATATTTTATGCCAATTCTGAAAGATTTTTTTATCACACAATAAGTATGGTACCTAACCTAACCTAAGTATGGCTGCGTTATTTGGGAGGTTGGGAAGGACTTGATTCCAAGCCACCCGCCAAAATCATTAATGTTAATTATTGAAAGCAATAAGTATATGGTTTTTAATTAGGAAGGGCGAGTTGACATAGCAACATAAGGTTTCGTGCTTTTCAAAACTTGATTACCTTGTTCTGTTTGGAACGCCCTGACCCTTACATTGAGCATAAACTCACACAGCAAAACCGGGCTGTTCACCAAGCTCCAAGTTGATTTCGTAATAATTAATACACTTAGCATTTCCCCCCGACTCTGTAGCATAGGTAATTGTTTAAGTTTCAGATGGCTTGAGTAGGTCACGAGATAACGCTCTGGTTCCCATGGCAAGCATCTCAAAGCAAAGAGAAAGAATAGTTCGCCAATTGTTTTTTTTTTCATATCGTACTGCATAGTCATTGGGCTTTGAAGAAATTTTAAGGTCTTATAGAAAACCAATAAGTGACCCAGTTTCTTCAAAGACTTATACCAATTACTTTTTCTTTCTTTTCAGGTAAGCTCTCGCATGAACGTACATATTTGCATATTATTATTTTTCGAAGAACGTAAGTAAATATACACGATATTTTAAGCTTTATTGCAAAATTTTAGTTTTTATTTATTAATAATTAAGTTTGAGCCAGGGCATGAGGAATAGGATACTCTGCCAGTATTGCCCGTGAACGGAATGTTTCTCATCCTTAAGAGGCCTCAGTGGTAGTTAACAGATCCATACTGTGGCGATTGTTGACATCACTATGCTGTTAGTAAATAATCACAAAAACAAAAACAGCAAGCAGGCACACTTACGTACAAGGCAACGAAGAATATTCCACACATTGCTGGAAAGTGAAAAGATATCTCACATACACACATGCAGTCATCCGCTAAGAACCTATTGTTCACACATACACACGCATATGGCTAAATAACCAAGCATGCGATTCAACTGTTCCATGTTCGTGAAAAGTCTAGACCTTAGGAGAAATATGCGAAAGAGGCAACAGAGAGTATAAAAACAGTGCAAGCTGAGGAATAACTAACCTGTTTGATTTAAACACGTTATTAGTTGTGGAGTATAATAGTGAAGTACTACTCCCAAAGTAGTCTCAATAAAAACCGTTTTGTAATACTGTCTATTGGAGTTATTTATTCGACAATTCAGCGATTTGAACTTTAGTAGAAAGTGCATAATTTTCAGGTAATCCCCAAAATTCGTTACAATACAAATGTTACTTAAATACGAGTATGCCAAGGTGTTAGTAGAAGAAGGGAACGCAGGACACCTATCAAGGTACTATATCCTAGCTGGTAGTTCTTTAATGGGCACTTTGTGTTTATTAAATAAGCAATTTATAATAAATACAGTTTTAAAAGAAAACACTCTTTTTAAGTACATTGTAATTAAAACAAATAGTGAAAGAAAAATAATAGTCATATGAAGTTAATGTAGGCCGATTTTTATACTCAGTTGAGCAGAGCTCACAGAGTATATTAACTTTGATTGCATAACGATTGGTTGTACAGGTATTAAGGAATCGAGATAGATATAGACTTCCATATATCAAAATCATCAGTATCGAAAAAAAATTCGATTGAGCCATGTCCGTCCGTCCGTCCGTCCGATAACGATAACTTGAGTAAATTTTGAGGTATCTTGATGAAATTTGGTATGTAGGTTCCTGGGCACTCATCTCAGATCGATATTTAAAATGAACGATATCGGACAATAACCATGGCCAGATATCGAAAATTTCGAAAAATCGAAAAAGTGCGATAATTCATTACCAAATACGCATTAAGCGATGAAACTTGGTAGATGAGTTGAGCTTATGACGCAGAATAGAAAACTAGTAAAATTTTGGACAACGGGCGTGGCACCGCCCACTTTTAAATGAAGGTAATTTAGAAGTTTTGCAAGCTGTAATTTGGCAGTCGTTGAAGATATCATGATGAAATTTGGCAGGAACGTTACTCTTATTACTTTATGTCTGCTTAATAAAAACGCCCACTTTTTAAAAAAAAATTTTTTTTAATTCCAATTTTAAAAGAAAAGTAAATATCTTTACAGCATATAAGTAAATTATGCCAACATTCGACTCCAGTAATGATATGGTGCAACAAAATACAAAAATAAAAAAAAATTTCAAAATGGGCGTGGCTCCGCCCTTTTTAATTTAATTTGTCTAGGATGCTTTTAATGCCATAAGTCGAACAAAAATTAACCAATCCTTGTGAAATTTGGTAGAGGCTAAGCCCCTAGGACGGTAACTGTTTTCTGTGAAAAAGGGCGAAATCGGTTGAAGCCACGCCCAGTTTTTATACACAGTCGACCGTCTGTCCTTCCGCTCGGCCGTTAACACGATAACTTGAGCAAAAATCGATATATCTTTCCTAAACGCAGTTCACATAATTATCTGAACTCACTTTCTATTGGTGTAAAAAATGACCGAAATCCGACTATGACCACGCCCAAATGCCATAATTATATACCAAATACGAAAAAAGGGATGAAACATGGTAATTGTATTGGTCTGTTGACGCAAAATATAACTTTATATAACTGGTCCACCTTTATGGCGATATTTCGAAAAGGCATCCACCTATAGAACTAAGGCGCACGCCCTTTTAAAATACTCATTAACACCTTTCATTTGATACCCATATTATACAAACGCATTCTAGAGTCACCCCTGGTCTACTTTTATAACTATATTCCGAAAAGGCGTTCACCTATAGAATTAAGGCCCACTCCCTTTCAAAATACTCATTAACACCTTTCATTTGATACCCATATAGTACAAACAAATTCTAGAGTCACCCCTGGTCCAACTTTATGGCGATATTTCGAAAAGGCGTCCACCTATAGAACTAAGGACCACGCCCTTTTAAAATACTCATTAACACATTTCATTTGATACCCATATCGTACAAACAAATTCTAGAGTCACCCCTGGTCCACCTTTATGGCGATATCTCGAAAAGGCGTCCACCTATAGAACTAAGGCCCACGCCCTTTTAAAATACACATTAACACCTTTCATTTGATACCCATATTGTACAAACGCATTCTAGAGTCACCCCTGGTCCACTTTTATAACGATATTCCGAAAAGGCGTCCACCTATAGAACTAAGGCCCACTCCGTTTTAAAGCACTTTTCGTTTGATACCCATATTGTACAAACGCATTCTAAAGTCAACCCTGGTCCACTTTTATAACGATATTCCGAAAAGGCGTCCACCTATAGAACTAAGGTCCACTCCCTTTCAAAATACTCATTAACACCTTTCATTTGATACCCATATAGTACAAACAAGTTCTAGAGTCACCCTTGGTCCACCTTTATGGCGATATCTCGAAAAGGCGTCCACATATAGAACTAAGGCCACGCCCTCTTAAAATACTCATTAACACCTTTCATTTGATACTCATATCGTACAAAATATATTCTAGAGTCACCCCTGGTCCACCTTTATGGCGATATCTCGAAAAGGCGTCCACCTATAGAACTTAGGCCCACTCCCTTTTAAAATTATCATTAACACATTTCATTTGATACCCATATCGTACAAACAAATTCTAGAGTCAGGCCTGGTCCACCTTTATGGCGATATCCCTAAATGGCGTCCATCTATAGAACTATGGTCCACTTCCTCTTAAAATACTCTTTAATACCTTCCATTTGATACACATGTCATACAAACACATTCCAGGGTTACCCTAGGTTCTTTTTACAACATGGTTATTTTCCCTTACTTTGTCTCCACAGCTCTCAACTGAGTATGTAATGTTCGGTTGCACCCGAACTTAGCCTTACTTGTTTTTTTTTTTTTAACCGGGTACTATTAAGAATCTGGTATTTTTTTGAACCAGATACTTTTTTAGTATTGAGCACTTTTGGAGCTTCATACTTATTTAGAACTGGGTGTTTATTTAAATCCGGATACTTTTTTGAAACCAAGTACTTGTTTCCGGTTCAGTCCGGTTAGTCCTATATAGTCGTTTACTATTTTAAACGGGTACATATTGAGAACGGAGAAATTTCACCCGAATACACTTAAAACTTATAATACCAGGGTAATATTTCAAATCGGGCACCTTTTAAGAACCTCTTGAAGCTAATATCTTTAAGAACTAGGTACTTTTAAGAACTGAGTACTTTTTTGAAACGGGTACTATTTTGATAATGAAACCGAATACCTGTAAGAGTTGGATACTTGTGAAAACTAAATACTTTTATGAACCGGGGTATTTTTTTTTTGAACCGGGCACTTTTTAAAACTTGACATATTTTTAAAACCGGGTACTTCTTTGAACCCGGGAGCTTTCTGAACCACGTACTTTTTAAAACCAAATACTTTGTTAAAACCAGGTACTTTTTTAAAGACGGGTACTTTTTTAAGACCGGATACTTTTTTGAACTGGATCCTTTGTTAGAAGCAAATACCTTAAGGATCCGGGTACTTTTAAGAACTGAGTACTTTTTTGGAACGGGTACTATTTTGATATTTAAACTGAATACCTGTAAGAGTTGGATACTTGTAAGAACTAAATACTTTTATGAACCGGGTATTTTTTTTTAGAACCGGGCACTTTTTAAAACTTGACATATTTTTGTTTAGAAGCGAATGCCTTAAGGATCTGGGTACTTTTAAGAACTGAGTACTTTTTTGAACCAGGTATTCTTCCAAACCGAATACCTTTAAGAACTAGGTACTTTTAGAACTGAGTGCTTATAGGAACCAGGTAGTTTTTTTTAGAACCCGGCACTTTTTAAACTAGAGATACTTTTAAAACCGGGTACTTCTTAGAACCCGGCAGCTTTTCGAACCACGTACCTTTTAAAACCAGATACTGTGTTAAAACCGGGTACTTTTTTAAGACTTTGTACTTGTTTAAACCGGGTACTTTTTTACAACCAGGTATTTTTCCAGAACAAAATACTTTTTAGAAACAGGTACTTCTTTAAGTAGGGTACTTTGTCGGTTCTTTTCATTAAAAAAAAATTAAATAAATACTTGACGCGATTTACCTCCGATGAAATTTCGGCCGAGCTTCTCTTACAACTTGCGTCGTGCTCATTTTAATTTTCCTTACAAATCGGAGGGACGGGAGCGACTCCAAACAGCAAATTGCAAGACAGTTGAAGTTCCGCTGAGAAGCTTTTCATGGCAGAGATGCACTTGGAGTGTTTGCTAAATCACTTCTGAGGGGCGACCCCGATTAGAAAAATTGTTTCTAATTGAAAAATTTTTTTCTAAATTGTTGATGCTACTTTACCCGGGAGTTGAAACCAGGATCTTCGGTATGGTAGGCGGAGCGCGCTATCACCACACCACGGCGGAAATTCTTTTTATTTGGTGAAAGGAATTTTAAAATATAATAATAAACTCCAATTACCCCTTTTGACCGACTTTCATTGCAATTAATATTTAAAACATTTTCAATCGAAATTGAAATCAAAATTCTAAGTCAAACACAATTTCCAAATTTTCTGAATGTGAAATGAAGCTCCGTAACAACACTAATTGAAATATGTAAAAACATATTTTTCTTTTATTCACAATGCTTTTGATTTTAAATATAACTTTTTAATTTAGTACCAATATGAAACTTATCTTCTCGTTGCAAGACGTTCCATTCTATTGTGGGTTATTTACATTTTGAATAATTAATTTTCAGACTTTGCACATTCAATGTTTGTAGGATTTTAAGATATATTTTAATAAGAAACATATTTACATTTACATATAAGCCATTATAATTATTAGATTGAAATATGGGAAAATGACAGGTGGTCTTTTGTAGCATATTCCAATTTCAAAAATAAAGGCTCTTACACTTAAAAATTCATACATACGTACGTATTTGCTAACATACTTTTATGAATACCCATAATTTATTAACATAGCTGCGCTTATTCAAATAAATATTAAAATGAGTTGTAACCTTAATTTAAGGCGTCCTCATATCACAGTTAGTGCCCTCATTCAACCTTTATATGTTTCATTTCACTTCTTTATGGCGTACTTAGGCTTTTCAGCAACAAAATTTAAATGGGTTAATTGCATGTGGCACATATACTCATTCATAATTAAATAAAGGAGTACAGGTTTGAGCATACACACATACATAAAAACATATGTATGTATGTAGAGCTATTTTTGGCGGGAGCTAAGGTACCTTATTTCCTTGTTATGGATTGTTATACCCTTTAGGGAATCTGGTATCTCTTTCAGAACAAACCGTTAGGTCGTCGTTACACATGAATAATACTCCGATAATAAATTAGTAACACTTCGATAAGGAATCGATAAGTATTCGATAGCAGATCGATAACTTTTTTAATAGCAAATCGATTACAAAACGCCACCAATTCGACAACTTTTCAACAACAAATATATAACTTTTTCATGACATATCGAAAAATTTTATATCAACAATCGATAATCATAAAATAGATACTTGACACGATTTACCTCTGAAGAGATACAGGCCGCGCTTACCTTACAATTTGCTTTATGCTCCTTCTATATGTTTTATGTGGACTCCGAACGGCATCGGACAAATACGCGGAGAATTTGGCGAATCACTGCCGTGAGGCGACTCCGCTTAGATACATTTTGTTTCTATAAAAAAATTTTTTTTTCTAAATTTTCGGTGTTGCTTTGCCCGAGACTTCAACCCAGCACCTTAGGCGTGGTAGGCGGAGCACGTTATCTCCACACAACGGCGACCACCCATCAATCGATATATTTTCGATAATAGACCGATAGGATCAATAAATTTCAGATTACGTGTCAATAACAAATCGATAAGCTTTTGATAACATTATGATAAGTTTGCGATGGCAAATTGATAACTTTTTGATACCAAATCGATAAATTTGCGATAACAAACCCATAATTTGTCGAAAAAACACCTCTTGTTATCGTAAGCAAATTTATATGTTGTTGTTGTTGTTGTTGTTGTAGCAGTGCTTCGCCCCATGCAATAGGTGTGACCGATCACAAATTATCATCAATATCCCCTAACGGGAGTCAAAGGAAACTTGCTGTTGCAACAGGGGTGGACCATAATGAGAGGGGTTGTAGAGGCGTTGGTTCCACAATACAGTTGAACAGATGGTTGGTGTCATGTGGGGACACGTTGCAAGCAGGACATATGTTTTGTATGTTGGTGTTGATTCTGGATAGGTAAGAGTGTAACCTGTTACAGTATCCAGATCGAAGTTGAGCTAGAGTGACTCGCGTTTCCCTGAGGAGTGTGCGTTCCTCTTCTGAAAGTTTAGGGTATTATTCTTTGAGTACAGGATTCACCGGGCAATTCCTGGCATAGAGGTGCGACGCCGTTTGTGGAGTTCACTAAGGACCTGCTTGTGTTTTTTGGCTTCACACGGCTGTGTTCTCAGGTGCCGTATTTCCTCATAATGCTTACGGAGATGACTCCTTAAGCCCCTAGGCGGTGTTGGCTCATCAATGAGATGTCTGTTGGGATGCCCAGGTTTCTGGGTATTCAACAGGAACTGTTTGGTTAGCATTTCATTTCTCTCCCTAATGGGGAGTATTCTCGCCTCATTATGTAGATGGTGTTCTGGGGACATAAGAAGACAACCCGTGGCGGTTATGAGGTCAGGATTTTTGCAGGCCTGTAGCTTCTTCCAGTGAGTGGTCTTTAGGCTTGGCGACCATATCGGGGACGCGTAGCACGCAATCGGCTGGCCTATTGCTTTGTAAGTGGTAGTGGGCGTTTCTTTATCTTTTCCCCAAGTACAGCCAGCAAGGGATTTGAGGATTTTATTACGGCTCTGGATTTGCGATACAATTGCGGCTGCATGCTCACCAAAATGTAGATCCTGATCAAACGTCACACCCATGATTTTGGGATGTAATACAGTCTGTAGCGTAGCGCCATTAACTTGGATGTTCAAAATGGTCGATTAGTCGGTGATAATGCCAAGTTTCGCGGGGTGAAGAAACTGGAGAGATCAGGGAGGTAGCCGTTTATTTTGTTGCAAAGCTACTCGATCTGTGGGCCTGGGCCTGTGGCCATTATTGTGCAGTCATCGGCGTAGGAAACGATAGTAACTCCTTCTGGTGGCGAAGGTAGCTTTGATATATAGAAGTTAAACAAAAGTGGGGATAGGACACCACCGTGTTGTACCCCTTGTTTCATTCTTCGTGGTTTTGATGTTGCGTTTATAAATTGCACCGATGCCTTCCGACCACCCAGATAATTTGCGGTCCACCTTTTAAGACATGGGGGAAGGATAGACCCTTCCAGGTCTTGCAGTAACGTGCCATGGTCGACCGTATCAAAAGCTTTTGATAGGTCTAGCGCAACGACTACTGTTCTATGGTGGGAGTTTTGATTTAAACCGCAATATATCTGGGTGCTAATGGTATTTAGCGTGGTGGTTGTCTTATGAAGTTTTCTATAGCTTTGCTGACGACAGCAAATTTATATCGCAAACCGTTACTCGCCATTTCACAGTCAATAACACACATTTCCTTTCCTTTCATTTCCTTTTATTTCCTTTCCTTTCTTTTCCTTTCCTTTCCGTTCGTATTTCTTGACCTATATAAAATACTCTCTGTTCTAATGTGGTGATATATTGGTTATCATCGTTGAGTACCAAGTCGAATATCTAATGGAAAATCAATCTTGCCTAAAAAATAGCTGGACTGAGTAGGCAATGGAGAACAAATTCAACTTCCTTATAATCATGATACAAAAAATGGAGGTAGTTCCATTTAATGTGACGTTAGCCACTTGACTTTTGCGGGGACAATGACAATTTCATCAAAAACAAGCTACCAGATTGAAAAATGTTACGAATTTTTCTAATTTTGATGGATTTCATTTAACGAATACGACTAAATTACCTTGATAGTTATTTTAAATAAAAAAGAAAAAAAAAATGAGCCCCATGCCTTGGAAATATTTTAATACGAAATAACAGCATATAAAAGTTTTTTAATAAGATTTTCGAGCTCCCGAAAATTGTTTTGGTGGAAGAAACATGGATCGAAGTATGCAAAGCAAGGGCATATAGCCTTCTTAAGTGTCCGTACGATTGCTCAGAACATTTGGACAAAACATACACGTTTGTCAATTGCTTGCTCAAAGGAGGTCCTTATAAACCGACATCGCAATTTCTTGATAATTTGGCTACAAGTCCAAATTTTTTATATTTTTATACTATTTTTTTGGGAGAACATTACCCTGTAGCTCTGCAGGTTAGCCACTAGTTATGAGACAGTTTCTGCACCCCCAGCGGGCTAGGCGGTCAGAATATACCCGCGGTAGGTATGCCTGTCGTAAGAGGCGACTAAAATACCAGTTTCAAGGGGCTGTGTAGCGCAACCCTTCAGGTTGCCAGCGCAATATATAGCTTCTCCGAACCCAATTGTCAACCTCACCTATCCGCGGCGAATCCTGTTTCACTAACAGACGAGGCTCTGGCGACCCCAAGCTCCTCATGGAACTTGAGGGTGGGGAGAGAGGGATGTTCTGAAGGTTTAATGTGGTCATATAAATCGTTCCCGAGATGGTCGGGCTAGCACCTTAATGGTGCTGTGTTACCGGAGCTTGCCGGATCTGTATCCGGCAAAGGACCATCACATCGATAACACTCCCCAACGCCTTCGGGGAGCAACCTTATCGCTACAGAAACAACAACAACAGAGTGTTTCTGACCATTGTAGCAGGGATCACCTTGGGACAGCCCCGCCTATACACATTCTGTGCCCTTTTAGCATTGACATAGATGTGCAGACTTTGGAGGTACACCTTTTCCCAACATGCCTTGAGGAATATCCACTGTAGGGGCATGATAATAGGGCCATGCTAGAACAACAGGATTTTTCGCGTATTTCTTTTCTGTCTAGGGGTGAAGCTGCCATAAAGATATGAGTCATTAACCAATGTATGAGTCATTATCCAATATTTTTCAAAAAATGTAATGATTTACTGTATTCTCAATCAATATATATACACATAAATCGTGCTAAAGCATATTATTATTGTCTCAGATGACCATTGCGCTTTCATCCTAAAGGAAATTTCCATCTCGAAAAACCTCAATTTCACCTTAAACAGTAACGGTATGGCAACGCTTCTGGCAAAACAACAAACATAATGAAACTTCAAAAATCTCCAAATACGTCAAAAAATTTTGAGTGGAACTACCTTCTTTTTTGTATCACACATTTTGTGGTGTTGATTAAAAGTGACAGCTTTGCTTCAAATTGTAAACAGAAAGAAATTGAAATGAAAATAAAGTAAAAAAAAATAGTTGTTGGCATACTACTAGCTAATACTACTCCTCAAACTAATAGTTCGCGAAAAAAGCATGTCGTAGGAGTGTGAAGTGTGTTAGTCGAGCTTAATCGAGTGCAATGTTTATATTTTCTTTTGAAATTTCTTTACACATCCTATATATGCATTTGTAGTTGTAATACGGTCATATACATCCAAGGATATGTGTATAGTTTACTACGTAGTGGTATTGCTATTCATACAAAAATGTATAAGCACAAAAGTATGCGCCTAAAAGTATACATTCATACATATCTTTTTACAAACTTTTAATTGAGCTACCATGCCTAGTCACGCTTGACTCACTGCTGAGCGCTGATCCGGTTTACTTTTATTATTAATATTTGAATTTGATTTTGTGGTTTCTTTCGCTGCTATTTGAAATATTAAAGTCTTGCAGTGTGGCATAATTTTAGGAGTGCAATATATATGAATATAGTCGCTTCTTGCTGCACTTGCCCTCGATGGCGCGCGTGACAAAAATAATTTAAGGATATTAATTTAAATGTATTTAAGCTCACATACATATGCATATATACATACTAAATGTACACATGTAATGCACATATAATATATCTACATGTACGCAGCATTAGCATTGCATACCACCAGGCGCTTAAAGCTACAGCAGCAAAATAAATGCGTTCGCAAATTGGTTTGTAGATTTCCGTGAACACTTTTGTCTGCCTACTCTTACGTTCTTCGGCTTTAATCCTTTCATTATGCTACGAAAATTAGTATTAAAATTTTTAGAATATGCATACATATATACTTACATATTCGGATAAAAATGTACGTATCTGTGAAGGTAGACAGATGATATATACGCCTGCTCTTTGAGAATTTCTTAAGCTTTTAATGTGATGAAAAATGTTTATCCATAACCACAGTCCTACTCACTTCTGCGTCTGCATAAGCATCGATACTCATACGTATAGGGATGTGATTTTAAATTGTTATGGCAGTGCATTTATTGTCATACATACTTCTATATACATATGTACAAAAATATATCTGGATTGTATGTAAACCATAAGCAGGAATGCCAACTTAAAAGTTTTTTGTTCTCATTCGGTTCCTTGAAGTTCCCCCAATGTTATCTTGAAATTCGTAATTTTACTTGCGGTTTACTCGTCATCAATCCCCAGCAGAATGATGGTGCCTGAAAGTATGCAATATTTTGTGCATGAACGGAAATATTCAGGATCTCCATTTCACGACCACCGGAATGGTACGTCTTACTTCTGTTTTTATTGTACCAGTGCTTCGCTCTATCCAATTGGTGCGATCGGAGGTCCAACGAAACTTGCGGATTCAACAGGGTCAGACGTGCTTTCTTTCATATCCAAAGTCGAGATAAAATTTCTAAAGTTTAAAAAGTTTACAAGGTGTAAAAAGTGATTTTTTACATATATCGAGACTGTTCTTGTCCCAGCTCTAGGGGTAAGCGATTTCAACTAAATAAGTGCAAAATAAAACATTTCTACAAAAAGAAGCCCATGTAAAAGTAACATTTATACAAACAACAACAATCCAAATTGTCGCCCACATATTTTTACGCGCCTTCGCCAAATCAGCTGATAGGGTTAGCCGTGGAACAGGAAAACTGTCATAAATAAGAGTGTGGAACGTAAGCTCTGTTTCGCGTCAGCTGGAAAGGGTGTAGAAATTAAGTTCAGCTTTTCAAGTCCACCGAGATCGATGTGAAACGTAAGCTTATTTATTTTAGCTAGATAGTAGTGTTTTGGAAAGTAAGCTCGTTACTTTCTGACAGCAAGAACACAATCCAAAAATATGAGTTCCACAGCAACTATAATAAAAGCTATCAGCGACATCTCAAATGAAATACAGCGACTAATTCAAGATTCCGGCAATGTTAAGAGAGAAATAAAAACTGGCGAAATCAATCAAACAACGAAACTCATGGCTCTCATCCCCACCATTGAAGCACTATTGCTAAATGAAAAAAATGATGATCCTGCTAACACCTCGGGCAATATACGTGCCACAATAAGAGAGGAGTTCTCTCTGCTAATACAATTTTTGAATTCAAACAATGAGTCCCCTAATGCAAATTATGCAAATGTAGCCAAATCAGGAGATAACAAGTAAGGAAGGCTAAGTTCGGGTGTAACCGAACATTACATACTCAGTTGAGAGCTATGGAGACAAAAAAAGGAAAATCACCATGTAGGAAAATGAACCTAGGGTAACCCTGGAATGTGGTTGTATGACATGTGTATCAAATGGAAGGTATTAAAGAGTATTTTAGGAGAGAGTAGGCCATAGTTCTATGGATGGACGCCATTTAGGGATATCTCCATAAAGGTGGACCAGGGCTGACTCTAGAATGTGTTTGTACGATATGAGTATCAAATGAAAGGTGATAATGAGTATTTTAAAAGGGAATGGGCTTTAGTTCTATAGGTGAACGCCTTTTCGAGAAATCCCCATAAAGGTGTACCAGGGGTGACTTTAGAATATGTTTGTACGATATGGGTATCAAATGAAAGCTGTTAATGAGTATTTTGAAAAGGAGTGATCCTTAGTTCCCTAGGTGGACGCCGTTTCGAGATATCGCCATAAAGGTGGACCAGGGGTGTCTCTAGTTGACCGATATGGGAATCAAATGAAAGGTGTTACTGAGCATTTTAAGAGGGAGTGGGCATTAGGTCTATAGGTGGACGCCTTTTCGAAATGTCGCCATTAGGGTGGGCCAGGGGTGACTCTAGAATGTGTTTGTAAGATATGGGTATCAAATGAAAGACGGTAATGAGTATTTTAAAAGGGAGTAATCCTTAGTTCTATAGGTGGACGCCTTTTCGAGATATCGCCATAAAGGTGGACCAAGGGTGACTCTAGAATGGTTGTACGATATGGGTATCAAACGAAAGGTGTCACTGAGCATTTTAAGAGGGAGTGGGCATTAGGTCTATAGGTGGACGCCTTTTCGAGATATCGTCATTAGGGTGGGCCAGGGGTGACTCTAGAATGTGTTTGTACGATATGGGTATCAAACGAAATGTGTTACTGAGCATTTTAAGAGGGAGTGGGCATTAGGTCTATAGGTGGACGCCTTTTCGAGATATCGCCATTAGGGTGGGCCAGGGGTGACTCTAGAATGTTTGTACGATATGGGTATCAAACGAAAGGTGTTACTGAGCATTTTAAGAGGGAGTGGGCATTAGGTCTATAGGTGGACGCCTTTTCGAGATATCGCCATTAGGGTGGGCCAGGGTGACTCTAGAATGTTTGTACGATATGGGTATCAAACGAAAGGTGTTACTGAGCATTTTAAGAGGGAGTGGGCATTAGGTCTATAGGTGGACGCCTTTTCGAGATATCGCCATAAAGGTGGACCAAGGGTGACTCTAGAATGTTTGTACGATATGGGTATCAAACGAAAGGTGTTACTGAGCATTTTAAGAGGGAGTGGGCATTAGGTCTATAGGTGGACGCCTTTTCGGGATATCGCCATTAGGGTGGGCCAGGGTGACTCTAGAATGTTTGTACGATATGGGTATCAAACGAAAGGTGTTACTGAGCATTTTAAGAGGGAGTGGGCATTAGGTCTATAGGTGGACGCCTTTTCGAGATATCGCCATTAGGGTGGGCCAGGGTGACTCTAGAATGTTTGTACGATATGGGTATCAAACGAAAGGTGTTACTGAGCATTTTAAGAGGGAGTGGGCATTAGGTCTATAGGTGGACGCCTTTCCGAGATATCGCCATTAGGGTGGGACAGGGTGACTCTAGAATGTGTTTGTACGATATGGGTATCAAATGAAAGGTGGTAATGAGTATTTTAAAAGGGAGTAACCCTCAGTTCTATAGGTGGACGCCTTTTCGAGATATCGCCATAAAGGTGGACCAAGGGTGACTCTAGAATGTTTCTACGATATGGGTATCAAACGAAAGGTGTTACTGAGCATTTTAAGAGGGAGTGGGCATTAGGTCTATAGGTGGACGCCTTTTCGAGATATCACCATTAGGGTGGGCCAGGGGTGACTCTAGAATGTTTGTACGATATGGGTATCAAACGAAAGGTGTTACTGAGCATTTTAAGAGGGAGTGGGCATTAGGTCTATAGGTGGACGCCTTTTCGAGATATCGCCATTAGGGTGGGCCAGGGGTGACTCTAGAATGTTTGTACGATATGGGTATCAAACGAAAGGTGTTACTGAGCATTTTAAGAGGGAGTGGACATTAGGTCTATAGGTGGACGCCGTTTCGAGATATCGCCATTAGGGTGAGCCAGGGGTGACTCTAGAATGTTTTTACGATATGGGTATCAAACGAAAGGTGTTACTGAGCATTTTAAGAGGGAGTGGGCATTAGGTCTATACGTGCACGCCTTTTCGAGATATCGCCATTAGGGTGGGCCAGGGGTGACTCTAGAATGTGTTTGTACGATATGGATATCAAATTAAAGGTATTAATGAGGGTTTTAAAAGCGAGTGGTCCTTAGATATATATGTGAAGGCGTTTTCGCGATATCGACCAAATGTGGACCAGGTGATCCAGAAAATCATCTGTCGGGTACTGCTAATTTATTTATATATTCAATACCACTAACAGTATTCCTGCCCAGATTCCAAGGGCTGTTGATTTCGCCTTGTAGAACTTTTTCATTTCTTCTACTTAATATGGTAGGTGTCACACCCATTTTACAAAGTTTTTTCCAAAGTTATATTTTGTGTCAATAAACCAATCCAGTTACCATGTTTCATCCCTTTTTTCGTATTTGGTATAGAATTATGGCATTTTTTTCATTTTTCGTAATTTTCGATATCGATAAAGTGGGCGTGGTTATGGTCGGATTTCGGCCATTTTTTATACCAAGATAAAGTGAGTTCAGATAAGTACGTGGGCTAAGTTTAGTAAAGATATATCGGTTTTTGCTCAAGTTATTGTGTTAACGGCCGAGCGGAAGGACAGACGGTGGACTGTGTATAAAAACTGGGCGTGGCTTCCACCGATTTCGCCCATTTTTACAGAGAACAGTTACCGTCATAGAATCTATGCTCCTACCAAATTTCAAAAGGATTGGTAAATTTTTGTTCGACTTATGGCATTAAAAGTATTCTAGACAAACTAAATGAAAATGGGCGGAGCCACGCCCATTTTGAAATTTTCTTTTATTTTTGTATTTTTTTGCATCATATCATTACTGGAGTTGAATTTTGACTTAATTTACTTATATACAGTAAAGATATTAAATTTTTTGTTAAAATTTGAATTAAAAAAAATTTTTTTTTAAAAAGTGGGCGTGTTCTTCATCCAATTTTGCTAATTTTTATTTAGCACATATACAGTAATAGTAGTAACGTTCCTGCCAAATTTCATCATGATATCTTCAACGACTGCCAAATTACAGCTTGCAAAACTTTTTAATTACCTTCTTGTAAAAGTGGGCGGTGCCACACCCATTGTCCAAAATCTTACTAATTTTCTATTCTGCGTCATATCGTCAACCCATCTACCAAGTTTCATCGCTTTAACCGCCTTTGGCAATGAATTGTCGCATTTTTTCGGTTTTTCGAAATTTTCGATATCGAAAAAGTGGGCGTGGTTATAGTCCGATATCATTCATTTTAAATAGCGATCTGAGATGAGTGCTCAGGAACCTACATACCAAATTTCATCAAGATACCTCAAAATTTACTCAAGTTATCGTGTTAACGGACGGACGGACGGACGGACGGACGGACGGACGGACATGGCTCAATCAAATTTTTTTTCGATACTGATTATTTTGATATATGGAAGTCTATATCTAACTCGATTCCTTTATATATGTACAACCAACCGTTATCCAATCAAACTTAATATACTCTTTGAGCTCTGCTCAACTGAGTATAAAAATGCAATCCAGCAATTGTAATCAGCTCAACTAAGGATAATCAAAATCACTCGGCTTTATTAAATAGTTTTAAAAAAAGTGTATCATTTAAAGATACCAATTTTGCTCCATTAAAAATAGCCCCTGTGTCAAATAACAAAGTTAGAATCGAGTTCGACAACTTAGAGCAACGCGATACAACAATGAATAAGTTATCAAATGTATCTGACATTAGAGCAGAGAATGCAAAAACTAGAAAGCCATTAGTGATTATAAAAGGAATATCGAAAGAAGAGCAAGTAGAGGAACTCGTTCCGATTATCAGAAACCAAAACCCCAATGTAGGCTCAGCCATGATGGAAGACGGCGATATAAAACTGCGCTTTGTGAAGCGAAATCGGCGAAACCCTGATTTTATGTTCAATGCTGTCCTTGAAGTAAGTCCCCTAGTCCGTAAAACAATGCTTGTGTCTGAGCGGCTTAACATAGACTATCAGCGTGTTAACGTATCCGACTTTAGTACCTTTCTACAATGTTTCCAATGTCTCCAATTTGGACATACCAAGAGTAAATGTACTTCTCAAAGCGCACCCTGCTCCCACTGCGCAAGCAAGGAACACCAATTCGGGAATTGCCCCTTTAAAAAAGATTGCGAAAAGCTAAAGTGTTTCAATTGCTTAGAGCGAAATGAGTCATCAAACACAAAAGTTGATGTAAAGCATTCCGCGACCAGTGTTAAATACTGTCCGCAACTCAAAGCAATTCAACAGCGTATTAACGCACGGACTGATTATGGGTGTTAAGCCCCTAAAATGCATACAAGTCAATGTAAACCACTGCTATACTGCATACAAAGAGCTACTACAATATTTTACGTCCCACTCTATAGATATAGCATTATGTAGCGAACCGCCAATGTACAAAGATACTACAATTAGCTCCACAAGTGGTATCTTAACTTTTCAATTTCCTGCAGAGAACAGAAGAGTCAAAGCTTACATTTTAGTGAAAGAGTCTATAGGTACATCTTTGGGCATGTTACAGTTTTCAACGCCAAATTTAAGTGTCATAAGGCTTCATATTGACAATCGCCAGTTATTCGTTGGGAGCGCTTACGTGGAGCCTGTAGTAGACAAATTTAACACAATGACCTCAATCAGCAATTTTCTCGAGAAAACAGCGTCTTCACTGCAGCTACTTGGAGGCGACTTTAACGGATGGCACACCTCATGGGGCTCAAATAATGATAACGAACGTGGTACTTTGTTAGCAAACATGATTTCGTCTAGAAGTATGGCAGTCTGTAACGAGGGTAACGTAGCCACATTGAACGCTATCCGTCATGGTATATCTGCCACGTCAATTGTAGACATAATCATTGCCACAGAGAGCCTTGTACAGCGTATTGTTAACTGGGGCGTCGATGTCGAAGCAATGCAAAATTCAGACCACAACGCCATAACATTTAAAATCATAAAAAATTATAAGACTCAAGCATCAACAAGCAATTCGACTTATATGCATAATACTAAATCCGCCCATTGGGATCAATTTAATGCCACCTTGAAAAGCTGCGTTGAAGAATCAAATATACTTAACACCAATTTTCAAAACTGCACTTACCACGTCATAGATAACGTTGTAACAAGTCTAACCAATATTATAAAATTTGCAGGCGATAACTCTATGAAGATAAGGCGCGGTTCTAAACCATATAACCCTTGGTGGAACAAAGACCTACAAGCGCTTAAAGAAAAGTGTATAAAACTTCACCACAGACTGAATAGGCTGTCCAAGCAAGGTTGGCCATTAGAAGAAACTGCTAAAATGCACTCCGATGCAAAGCGCGAGTATGCAGCAACACTGAAGGCAGCTTCAATACAACATTTCATTTTTGCAAAACCCAGGCTAAAGAAGATGTTTGGTCGGTCACAAATAGAATTATAAAAGATGCACCCGTACAGGGTCCGCCCACGACACTTCACCATGCAGGAAGTACCACAGAGACCAGTATCGAAACAGCAAATGTTCTACTGCAGCACTTCTACCCAGACGATTGTGAAGACATAACCGTAAGCCAGTGTGAAATCTGCAGTCAGGTAAAAAATAGCATAAGTACACCTGACGACAAAGACTTCACAGAAGCTGAGGTCGTCGAGGCCATTAATACAATGAACCCTAATAGAGCTCCTGGATTAGATCACCTGACATCTGATATATGCTTGGAGGCAATCAAAGATTATCCTGATTTAATAACTAAACTATACAACGCTTGTTTAAAAATTGGTTACTTTCCGAAGCCATGGAAAGAAGCGTATGTCAAAGTGATACCAAAAACCAATAAAGCGGCTGCAGATGTATCATCATGTAGACCAATAGGGCTTTTGCCAATATTAGGCAAAGTGTTGGAAAAACTATACACTACGCGTTTGAATTTCCACTTAGAAAGCAATAATTTGTGGTCTAATAAGGCTTTAAACAGCAAACGTCGACCACCGACGCGTTATACAACGCAATCCATCATATAAAAGAAAGAAGAAGCAAGAAATACCAGGTGATTTGCGTCTCTCTTGACATCAGAGCCGCTTTTGATAATGCTTGGTGGCCTATACTTTTTAAACAGCTGGAATGCCAACGTACTCCATCAAATATTTATAACTTAATTAAAAGATATCTAGATAACCGACCGGTTAGATTAGAATATGCTGATGCCACTGCCAAAAAATCAATGTCAAAAGGGTGTATCCAAGGTTCCATATGTGGTCCTACGTTTTGGAACATAATTTTAGATAGCCTATTTACCATGCCACTACCAAATGGATGCCAAATTCATGCATTTGCCGATGATGTGCTCCTTACAGTGGCCGCAAAAACACGTGCGGAGTTCGAGTGTATAGCTAATGCTGCTTTATGCCAAATACATCAATGAGGAAACGATGTCAAACTACAATTTGGTGATGATAAAACGAAGGCAATAGCGTTTACACAAAAATCAAGAACAGCAAAAATTTACTTAAATGGAACTAACTTGCCGTTCGTAGAGTCTATAAAACTTCTCGGAGTTATAATAGATAACAATTTAAATTTTGTCAGCCATGCACGCTATATCATTGGAAAAACGCAACGATTTTTTAATAATATATGCAAATATGTGAGACCTACATGGGGAATTCATGCCGAAAATGTTGCGATAATATACAGACAAGTTGTCGAGCCCATGATTACTTACGCATCAAGTGTCTGGGGAGGAGCAACTAACTACTGCTGCGTCCGTAAGCTTCTCCGATCTTTTCAAAGAAGTTTTGCTATAAGAGCGATACGTGGCTTTCACACTGTGTCCGCAACTTCTGCACTAGCACTAGCTGCGTTCACGCCACTCCATCTTAAAGTTGCAGAAATAAGCAAAGTATACGAGGTCAGAAAACAAGGCGGAAAACCTGGATTACCAGTAGAAGTTGATTTAGATAGAGATATACATCCGAAAGATTTGCTACACCCAGCCGATCGGCAAACCATTGAATATAGCAAAATCAGTAGACAGGTCGAAATTGATAGCTTAATAACACATCATACCACACAGATCTTTACAGACGGAAGCAAACTAGAAACGGGAGAATGCGGATCGCCCTTTGTTATCATCCATCCAGATGGAACTTCTGAAAAAGAAATATTTAAGCTTCACAATGTATGCAGCGTGTTCCAAGCTGAAGCGTACGCAATCGATTCTGCGCTATTCTGGGCTCAAAGGTACTTGGCAACACAAAACCTACACATTTTTAGTGATAGCCAATCATGTCTTGAAGCTATCAAAAATAGAAGCAGTACGACGCCATTAATAGCGTCAATACATAAGCGGTTGTGCTTTCTACGTCAAAAAAACCAAATTAATTTCTCTTGGGTAAAAGCTCATACTGGTATCGACGGAAATGAGTAAGCAGATAAAGCAGCCAAGGAAGCGGCAGGGATGACTACAAGTCCTGTTTACAAAAAGTTTCCAATGAGCTATATTAAAGCAATTATACAACAAGAAACGCAAGAAGCATGGCGTCGTGAATACACAGATGAATCGACAGGCAGTACCACAAAAATGTTCTTCCAGTCGCCAAAAGAAGCAGAGATATACAGTGAAAGATTTGGAATTTCATTCGAAATGACGCAGTGCTTAACTGGTCAGAGTTTCTGCAAAGCCTACTTGAAGCGCTTCCATATTATTGATACAGACTTATGTCCATGCAACGAAGGAGAAGCACAGTCAATTAGTCACTTAATCTATTCGTGTCCCAGGTACCAGAATGCGAGAAGAATTCATGAAACCCTTTGCAAGGAGCTCAACATACAATCATACAACATAATAGATATTTCACGGAATCAAGAATTGATCGAGTCTTTCAAGAAATTTATTAGTAATATATTTAGTACACTAAAAATCTTTAATTCATTGCAATAACAAATATTTATTACTGTATGCTAACTTAAATACCTGAAATTTAAACTCACGTCTGTATCCAGTTGTTTCATAAAATCATATCACCAACTATACTCACATGCATGTATATATTAAGTTATAATAATTTTAAATTCAAGTTATGTACATGAAAAGATACAAGACAGGAAGTAATACATTTTCTCGAAGCGCGGCTAGCGTGAGACCTAAGGAAAAAAAACAGGGTTGGACCAAAAATACATGGGCTATAGAGGCGTTGGTTGCGCATTACAATTGAAAACATGGCTGGTGTGATGTAGATATGCATTACATGCAGGACATACTTACACGACAGGCGTATGTCGGGGTTGGTTCTAGACAAGAAAGAGTTTAACCTTTTACAGTGTTTAGATCGAAATTGTGCCAGAGTGACTTGCGTCTTCTAGAGAAGTCTGTTTGCTCAGTTGCGAGTTCCGGGCATGTGAAATTTGGAACTATGTTCGCCGGGCATTTGTCGGCACAAGACATTGCCGCCTATCGCGGCTGACTCTCAGATACTTCTTATGTTCTATTGGTTTAAACGGCTGAGTTTTTTGTGCCGAATTTTTGCATGGTGCATACTGTGTCCCTTGGAGAGAGGAGTCCTCTTCAACCTGATGCCTGTTAGGATACCCTCATTTCTGAGTATTTGAAAGAAACTGTGTGCTCAGCATTTCGTGTCCCCCTTTATGGGGAGTATTTCTACCACACTGTGTAGCTGATGTTCCGGCGCGGTCTTTTGACAGGCCTGCGGTTTCATCCAGTGTGCTTCTTTTAAGCCTGGCCACCATATCGGGGCACGCAGAATACAAGCAGCTGGTCAATTCTTTTATATGCAGTTATGGGAGTTTCTTTATATTTGCCCCAGGTGCTGCCAGCGTGGGAGTTAAGGACTATTAAAAATGCAAATTATTTTTTAACCATCCTACCAAGTATTTTTAGCTGTCGGACTTTGGTAGTGTAATGCTGCCGACGTGGATGTTGCATATTTCTGATAAATATGTCTTCCACGTTGTGAATATGGTCGCTGAAGACTTGGTTGGTGGAGGTGACAAGCTTTGCAGGACGAAAAAAGTGGAAACACTAGGGATTTAGTTGTTACTTTTCCAGCACAGTTCATCAGTGGAGGTGGGAGAACCTGTTAGCATTAACGTGCAGTCATCGGCGTAGGAAACAATCGTAGCGTGGAAGGGAGCTTCGATATGAGTATATTGAGCAAAAGTATAGATAGGACACTACCCTGCGATAACCAGATTTAGTTTGTTGGTAGATCTTACAGCGATCTTTTGCTGGCCTAATTTCTGTGATCCACCCACCATGTGACGAGTACTTTACGAAAAATTTAATTCAGTACAATTATTTTTGTTCTGGCCTTGAGCTCGATTCGAACCTTGAATCTTTTAATTCAGTACGCTTACAAAAAAGATATTGTTACGAATATTAGCAAAACTAAGGGGTGCTGCTATCTCTAAGCCGATGCTAAGCAGTGACGTGAATTCACATCAATAATTCAATCATTATGTATCTACATAAACGAAACAACAATTGCGTCTACACATATGTACCATGTATGTATACGAGCAGCGGAGAGTCAATGCACAAATACATGCATATATCTTAGTTGTCACAAGAGAGGGCAATAATTTGTGCAAGTATTACTCAAATGAGAAATTATACATCTGTAGTTGTAGCTGAGAAATTTATAACTAAGTAAAATTCTGGAAGCGCCTAGAAGATGCCACGAAGAAATCACAGAGTATAAAAGCATCAGCGGTAGAGGCGCTATGGGCAAGTTTCCATTCAGACGCTATCTAGCGAGCAATAGTAGTATTATTTTAATAGTAGAGTTTCATTTGAGCTATCAATCAGTTTGGTTATTAAGCCAGCTAGTTGCAAAGTATAAGTTTTATTTGAAGTACTTTAATAAAGGCCATTTTTCCATTATTCAATATTGGAGTTATTTATTCAACAGTTTAGTGATTCGAACTTAGCAGAAGGGCAAATAAGAGGATTTGCAAGTAAATTCGTTACAATTGGTGTCAGAAGAGGAATTGTTGAATAAATTCCGAAGATTGGGAATACAACTTGGACATGGCAAAGCTCAGTGAATTAAAGATCCAGCAACTGAAAAAGGAGTTGGAGAACCGTGGATTAAATACAACCGGCAATAAGATCGAACTTCAAGCACGGCTACGAGAGGTAATGGAGTCGCAAGGAATTGATGTGGATGAGTATCACTTTCATCTTGAAGGCGAGGAAACAACAAAAATGGAAGAGACAGTTACGCAGACAGTTACGAGCACAGACTTGAACATGATTTTGGCTGCAATATCTGCTCAAACATCGACAGTGGCTTCTCAACTGGAATCGCAAAAGACAGATATAACATCTCAACTGGCATCTCAACTAGAAGAACAGAAAACTTATATGTCATCTCAACTAGAAGAACAGAAAACGTATATGTCATCACAGATGGAATCCCAAGAGACACGAATAACATCAAAAATGGAAACACAACTGAAAGAACAAGAGGCACGCATAACAGTACAACTCGAAGCGCAGGAGGCGCGTATATCATCAAAACTCGAAGCGCGTATGGACGAGAAAATAACGCAGTTTGAAGAAAAAATCGAAGCCGAGGTGGATGATTTGAGAGGTCGTATACAGGAGTTGCAATTACATCGCCCAGCTGTTTCAGCAAGCAATCCAAAGGTAAAAACACCATCCTTTGACGGTTCTGTTCCTTTCCAGGTCTTTAAGCTCCAGTTTGAGAAGACCGCAGCAGTGAACAACTGGAGTGCTGAAGATAAAGTTGCTGCACTATTCGTAGCATTGAAAGGACTAGCTGCCGAAATCTTACAGGCTATTCCAGAGTACGAACAGAACAGTTATGACGCATTGATGGCTGCTGTAGAGAGGCGATACGGAAGCGAACACAGGAAACAGATATACCAAATGGAGTTACTGAACCGCTTCCAGAGACCTGGTGAAACATTGCAAGAGTTTGCGTCGGATGTTGAAAGGCTGGCACATTTAGCGAATGCGGACGCACCCGTGGAATACACTGAGAGGGTAAAGATTTAGAGCTTTATAAATGGCATACGGGACGTCGAAACAAAGCGAGCTACATACGCAAACCCAAAGCCAGCATTCGCAGAAACGGTGTCACAAGCTCTGATTCAGGAAACAGCGTCGCTTCTGTGTAAGCCAGTTTTCAAAGCACGCCGTGTGGAGGTAGAAAGGCCAGAGTGGGTAGACGCAATATTGGCGGCGCTGAAAGGATCGCAAAAGCGGAGTGAAAAAGTTATCAAATGCTTCAAATGCGGGAAGTCCGGTCACATTGTACGTCATTGCGATCTTGTTCCTGGTAGTTCCAACTTGGGTGGCCGTAAGCGCAAAGCTGGAGGAGATGAGCAAGAGCAAATAAGATGTAGAGATCGAGAGCTAGCTCCAGCTATTGAATGTCCTGTGATATCTGTCTCGCAAATTGGAAGGAATTCAAGCAGTCTTACCGCCAGAGGGAATGTGGATGGCAAGGAGCGTGTACTGACTGTAGATACGGGCGCATCTCATTCCTTGATCCGATCTGACTTGGTCAACAGGAAAGTAAAACCGTTACCTGGAGCAAGGTTGCGTACGGTTACTGGCGAGTATAACCAAGTCCAGGGAGAAGTGATATGTGAAGTCGTGATTGGAAAGGTCACGGTTCTACACAAATTTGTTGTGACGAAGATCGTTGAGGAAGTCATATTGGGAGTGGACTTCTTGGTTGACCATGACATCCAGATCGATATGCAGAGAAGGGTGATGCGTTATGAGAACCAGGATATACCACTTAACTTCAAGTTGGAGAAAGGGTTCAGTAGTAATCAAGTAATGGTGGAGAAGACTCGACAAAGACCACGAAAGTCAAAAGAAAAGGTTGATGGATCGAATGGGCCAAATAAAGCGAAATTAAAAGTACCTGCGAGAAAAAGACCGGCATCGACAAACCCTAATGGACGCACTAAAACGACTGAAAGAATTTTTCAGAAAGAATGCAAGGAAGGTTTCAAGCCAGCGCGCACTACTGTTGTCAAACGTCCAGACGATAATGATGATGCAAAGTCAATCTGTCAAGTGCAAGCTCTGCGAAGAAGTTCATTGGCCAAACAACAGAGTGCGAGGGAACGATCAAGGATAATGAGTAGTAAGAGGAAACACAGGTACGACAAGGAAAATAATTTGGAAGGTTTCCGGGAGGGAGATTTTGTACTGCTATACAACCCTTACCGGCGGAAAGGTGTTCCATCCAAATACCGGTGCAGTTGGGAAGGCCCGTACAGAATTGTGAAGACGATCAGTGATGTCATCTACCGCACACAAGCAATTGGGAAATCCCGAAATAGAAGAGTGGTACATTTGTCAATGCTAGCAGCGTTTAGATTGAGAGATTTGTCTGATCGGGACGATCAGACTTAGGTGGAGGGCAGTGTTACGAATATTAGCAAAACTAAGGGCTGCTGCTATCTCTAAGCCGATGCTAAGCAGTGACGTGAATTCACATCAATAATTCAATCATTATGTATCTACATAAACGAAACAATAATTGCGTCTACACATATGTACCATGTATGTATACGAGCAGCGGAGAGTCAATGCACAAACACATGCATATATCTTATCTGAGTTGTCACAAGAGAGGGCAATAATTTGTGCAAGTATTACTCAAATGAGAAATAATACATCTGTAGTTGTAGCTGAGAAATTTATAACTAAGTAAAATTCTGGAAGCGCCTAGAAGATGCCACGAAGAAATCACAGAGTATAAAAGCATCAGCGGTAGAGGCGCTATGGGCAAGTTTCGATTCAGACGCTATCTAGCGAGCAATAGTAGTATTATTTTGATAGTAGAGTTTCATTTGAGCTATCAATAAGTTTGGTTATTAAGTCAGCTAGTCGCAAAGTATAAGTTTTATTTGAAGTACTTTAATAAAGGCCATTTTTCCATTATTCAATATTGGAGTTATTTATTCAACAGTTTAGTGATTCGAACTTAGCAGGAGGGCAAATAAGAGGATTTGAAAGTAAATTCGTTACAATATTTATCCTCCCAAATGCAATGTAACTAAAACTTACTACTCTCATTCCCCAAAAACTGGCATCACTGGCCATTAATACAAAGGATTTGTACGCAAACGCTTTCGGCGCTCCTGCAAAGAAGGACAATAGAAGTAGGTGTGACGGGACATAGACATTCATATGTATGATTACAAACGTAAATACATACACATGTATACTTACATATAAATATACGTAATCTAAAACATACACTTAGGTGCATTTATAGGTATATTAGGGCGAGTCGGTCAATGGATTACTTTCTGTCTTCTCCTTGTCTTTACAGATGCAACAGAAGTCAATTGTGGGGACTTCCATAAGACAGTTTTTTCTTAATATTCAAATCCATTAAGTAAAGCTTTATTGGGAATCTAGTTTGAGTTTAATAGACGCTGGGGTAAGTTTGTAAAGACACTTTACGTTTAGGTGCCAGAAATGGCAGTGTTTGCTTGTAACAAAAGGAGCAGTGATGCTTCTCAACTACTTCGCTGCGGCCTGTTCAGTAAAAAGCCTTTCTGGTCAGTTCGTCTGCTGAACTCACATAACCGCTGTGGTATACCGCGAAGTAAAATTTTCCAAACTTTCGGTCTCCTTCTAGTATTTACACCTACGGCAGAAGTCTGTTGTTAGGATTGTCATCAGACAATGGTTCCTTAATATTCTAATCCATGTATCAAAGGAGAGAAGATAAATCTTAATTGAGAACTTGGTTATAGTTATGACAGTGATTACGGTCTTTATTGTGGTTATAACTTTTAGCGCAAAGGCTATGATAAGGGCACCGTAGCGTTGTCAAGTGATATACACAAATGTTTACACATTACATTTCCCATTGTACTTCCCTACTAACCAAAATAAGTTCTTTTATGGAGCTTTCTCCTCTGCCTCCTTACGCCCTATTGTTCCCAAGGCATTCAGACCGTTACCAGAAATAGCGAGGTTTACTGGAAAGTACTGGATTTATATACGAAAAAGGGACTGCCCAAATATGTAACACTCGCTTAAACTTTCGGGAAGTTTTTATGGTTTATATAAACAGTAGGAACAATGCCATTTTCTCCGGTAATCTTCATCAAAAAAAAAGTTTCCGATGTGGATGAAATAAATAAAATAAATAAGTGTAAGGTGCGATAACCTCCGAAGAGATTTTAGGCCGAGCTTCTCTTCCAATTTGCGTCGCTCTCCTTTTAATTTTTCCTACAAATTGGCGGGACAGGACCTTTTTGTTTTATGCCGACTCCGAACGGCATCTGCAAAGAAGATAAGTTTTCACTGAGAACTTTCCATGACAGAAATACACCCGGAGTGCTTGTCAAAACTGCCGAGGGGCGACCCCGCTTAGAAAAGTTTTCTTCTAATTGAAAAAACTTGTTTCTAAAATTGTGATGTTGCTTTTCCCGGGGCGTGATACCAGAATCTTCGGTGTGGATGGCGGAGCACGCTACCATCACACCACGGTGGTCGCCGGATGAAATAACACTCCAAGAAGCTCATGCACAATACTTTTTTTTAATCTTTATTTCGGCAAATCTGCTTTTTTAATTGATTTGTTAAAGATAAAGGATTGATGGCTCATTTTGAAGTGGAGAGTTTACGTATATGTATGTGCAAAGTTTTGATTTAACTTGAACTCAGACACTCTTGTCTCTGCAAAAAAGTTTATTAAGTGAGGGATGCCTTGTTAGTTTTAGAATCATCCTGTTGAATACTGCTTCTTGTAGCGATAAAGACACCCGCCGGTGGTTTTAGGGAGTTTCATCAATATTGATAGGTCTTTGCCAGTTATTGATGCGGCACTAAAATTAATACTATTAAGGTACTAGCCCAACGTTGACCATTCTAGGTCTTCCAACCTTCTCCTTTGGTGAGGAACTCCGGGTGGCCAGAACTAAATGAACAGGATTCGCCAGGAGGAGGGGAGGTTGGCAAGCAATTAGTAAATTGTACTGCCTACTCCTTGAAGCGGTTGCGCTACTTTTTCGAAGACTTTTTCTTAGAATTTGACGTAAAAAAATCTGTACATAAAAATATATCCACCGTAAAATACACGTGCACATATTTCTATGTATGCAGGCATGTATTTTTGCACATGTACTGTCATGTTTACATAAATAAATGGAAAATGCTGACAAATGTGATAAAGCCTTAAGAAAAGACTTATACCAACGAGCGAAAATTATTGGCATAAAAAAGTCTGAGAAACCAGAAGTATGGAAGCTTACTCTCCGAGGTTCACTTTGTCTTCTCACTAACGACTGAAGATGAAATGTCAAAACCACCGAAGAAACAGCAGAATTTCACAAAAGAACCTTTGGGGCAATCACTGACGTCATTCGATAAACGTACACTTGCGTTCAAAAACGACAAAGTTTCAAAATTTAACTACTTTCTTTACTGGGTAGTGGTGCAACAATTTCGTTTCAACTTTAGCCATGCATTTACTTTCTTTCATATTTATTTTTATCTCAACGCTACTAATTTAGTAGTGTAGCTAAGTGAATTGGGATTACGCATTTGGGCTTTGCCGAAATGAAAAAAAAAAATGTTAACAACAAAAACACAAACTCGCACAAAATATGCCCAATTAGCTGAATTTTCACAAAAAAGTTGCCACAAACAAACGCAGCTGCAGGCGAAATGGTGGAATGAGCAATTGGACGCGACCAACTACAGCGACGACTACAGCTTATTTTCTTGTCATATACTTTTAGGCGCTCACTTTACTTTTGTGACAATATTCCAAGGCTTTTGGAAATTGAAATGGAAAATGTGTAAACTTTATATTTGCATATAAATAGGAAACAAATTTAAGGCAAATGAGGGTTTTTGGAATAAAAAGATACTCTTTTTGATGTGTGGGTGCTTCTTTTATTCACACATATTTTGCGTCAAGAAAATGCTGGTATTATATTAGCGTCTTGTTCTTTTTAATTCTTTTAATTAAGGTTTTCACTACCGCCAAAAGATTTTCCTAATATCGGGAAGATCTTAGTAAAAAGCCACGGTATGAAGGTAACGTGCTCAAGTCGGTGAGCCTGGGTTCAAGGCCCGGGAAAAACAACATAAAATGAGTTTAGAAAAGTTCTTTCATCGCCAATAGACCTTGGCAAGCACCCCGAATACTCATAGCGAAAACTCATCTGCCAAGAAGCTGCCGTTCAGTTAGAATTGTAAGATTAATTTAAAAGAGTGGCATGACTCAAATTGGTAAAGCAGCTCGGCCTAAATTTCCCCGTAGGTATATCGCACTAAGTTATTAAAATATGTTGCAGGCAGACCATCCAACCCCGTTTACTTGCGGAAATAACTTTCTCTTCTTATTTATTACCACCCCTTTCCACTCCCTCTTCGCTGCTACTTACACTCTCTATCCATCTTCTTCTTTATCTCACCTATTCCTTCTCAGTCTCCGCTTCTATCCTTCCCGTTTCTTTTCATTCTATAACTACCTCTAACAGCAGTGATAATATTTCCTTTTCTGTTTCTATCACTCACCTCTCTCCATCACACCCTTCTCTTAACCCAAGTGTTTCTTTCTGTCCCTATTACGCCGCTCTCTCTTCTAATCCATCACACTCTTCTCTTAGCCCAAGTGTTTGTTTCCCGTACCTCCCTCCCTCTTGTTATTTGCTCCATTTCTATCCACTACCAGCATTTGTTTCAAAACTCCCTATTTTGCACTGAACAATTTTTCCTTTCTCAACTTAAAATACATTAAATTTGTACTGAGATAGAGGGTTTTCGGCATAAGTTCTCAAGTAAGACCTTCCTGAGCCGAATATGTATAATGCGTTATTCTGAGATCGTTCTTCAAATAAATATAGGACAATTCTAAAAGGTTTTGTTGAGAAAGGGGGTTTTCGCAAGGGCAACCGAATAGGGTGATCTTCCATTAAGCCGTCAATACGCCAATCTAGGCTAGCAGTTTCATCACCATCATTAATTGGCACTTTATCACTGAAGTGAATTGCGCCGATACATAACAATTCACGCCAGCTATCCCTGTTTCACGATAACTGACACCAATTGGAAGAACCCAGGGAGATCAAGCAATTAATCTTGTAGATAACTTTTTCCGCGCACACTCTGAGGACACTCTTATCTTTTATCTACACCGTTCACGGTTTCGAGCCATGCATCCGGACAGGTATGATGAGCGACTTGTAGGCCGTGATTTTTATTTACGTCGGTAGAGGACTTCAGTTTTCAATTCGAGGGTCAGTCCAAGTAGCAATTAGCGAATTTATATCCGTGAACAGTGACATGGGTGATAGGGTACGAATGTGCAGATTCTTTCTTGAATGATAGCAAATACTTCGTATTGTCTTCATATATGGCAATACCCACTTTTTTATTTCCTAATCTTAAAACATATTGTACCATCGCGGTTCAGGTCTGCTACGAGATCTATCTTTTTCATCATTAAATTAGATAAATCCCACGAAAGGCAGTCGCCTTGTCTGAAGCCTCGTTTAGTTTCAAATGGTTCGGAAAGGTCCTTTGTAAAGCGTAATTAGATTTGCAAGGATCTTAAAGTTAAGTCTGGCAGCATACAAGCAACCACTTTTCACGCATTTAAAGACTGCTTGGAAGACTAACTAGTTCGTTGACTTTAGAGTTCAGTCTTTTGCATAATACGCTTCATATACCCTTATACACGATATTAACCAAGCTGATTCCTGCTGATGGGCGCGGTTTACGGGAGTGCCTTTCTTGCGGATCGGGCAGAGCACACCTTAATCCAATCTGTACATATGCGCTTGTACGACAATAAAAATGAAGGATTCCCGTTGGTATCTCTCGTCGTTGGCCTAACCTCACGAGGCACCAATGCACACATCTCAAAACAACGTTTATTAGCGCCCAAGACTCATTTACGTTGGTACTAATTAATGACGTGAGTGGACACATTATCACTTTGGTGTGGTTTAAGGCCTATATAACATGTCTTGCAATCAATGGCTTACGGAACTCGGTTTGCAATGCGATTCCACATTCGTGTTAAACAATTCTTCCGCTTTTAGATATCAACCAACTATGCTCCTGAACGGCATATTCCAAATGAGGAGAACAGGAGCATGCCCCAGGGCTTCTCATGGTACCTACTTTAAAGTTCTTGGTCAGTTTATGGAAGCCGAAACTACTTCCGGCTGTGTATCATCCTATTCCGTTCTTGCGGCCTAAAAAAAGATAATAAAAATGAAAATAAAAGAAAAATGAGTTGGGGCTAACACTGCAAACACCCCAATCAATTTGATCACCAATTGCAATCATCTGCCTTTTCCGTCGAATACTAACATCCGAAATTGAAATGAAATGGTCAAAGAAATTATTAGAAGACTATAAATAGACAGCAGTCAAACTTTACCCAAATAGTCATAAATAATTTCCAACTTCATAGATTTACGATTTCCACAACTTTTTTCTTGATTTTTTTTTTCACATTAACACTTGGGCCATAAATATTAGCTGCTCATAAGTGTGCGCATAACCATAAAAATCATAACAATAACAATTTTATTCAAATTCAATGGATTTTGCCTTTTATTTCTCTTTATATGCATGGGTTGCTGTTGTTGTTGTTTTTTGTCACAAATAGCAAATAGATTGCTAAATGAATACATGGCGTAAAAGATGCGAAACGAGGGGAGGGGTCTTAAAAGGATCTAAGTATAATAAATAACTAAATAACTATGGCGCCATTAGGCATTAAGCAGCGGGGTATATCAGATACACACACACATGTGCGCACTCTTCCTTCCATACATACATACATACTCGACCAATATTTAAACATACTCGATTTTCCAAGGGCTTAACGAATTTCAACTCCAAGTGCGAGTGGATTTAAATATTTAGATTTGGCCGCATGCTTGGATTGCAGTGGTTGGAGTGAGGAATTGAGCACGAGTTTGTTAAGATTGCGGTGGCTGATTAAACTTATGAAAATAGAGCAGCAGGGGTTGCGTTGCCAAAAGAAGTTCTTGATCGCGCAAATCCCTTGGACTGAAGAATATTTTCGTTTAGGTTTGGTAGCAAATTGAAGAAAAAATATTTGTTTTATGACGCAATTGTTTAAGTAAATATGTGAGCTGCCTTGCATATATAATTTTATTTATTCTTACACTTGTATGTTTGTAACAAATTTGTAAGTTTGTATAAATATTTATGCGAAAATTTGCAAATAAAATCAGGAAAGTCACTGCATGAATGCCAAGTGTTTTATAACTGTGGAAAATGTTAACAAAATTGTACTGGTAAGCCTAAATCGCATAAAAATAAAATTTTGAAATCGGAAAGCAACTAGTTTCGAAAAAGCTAAACAAAATTTCAAATTTTTTTTTAAACTTTTTTAAAAAAATTTCAAACTCTTCTAAAAAGCAGTATACACATTTCAAAACCCTAAAATAACAATTCAACTATCAAAAAGCAAAAATTTAAATTCAAAGGGATAACAGCAAAAATTATTTTAGTTTCCGAAATCTACAAAATTTTTCAAAAATTCTACAAAACTCTTTGAAATTGCTTTGAAAACTTCTACTAGCCTTCTGTTTGGAAATGTTGTATTGTGTGTTATTTTTTTCCGCAAAAACTTCGAAAATTGGAATTATAAATTTGTTTGAAAAAGGAAATTGAAAATTTGAATTTTTTTTGCCGATTTAATAGAAACAGAAAAATATTTCTGCTTAAAAACCACATTTTTAAATAATTCTGAAACACGAAATGCACGTAACAAAAAAAAAACTATAACTGTCTACTTGTTTTTTTTTTAACTTTTGCAAACATTTTGAACATTTTTTTTAATAAACAGTTTAAAATACACAATATTCTTGTAACAGTAATATTTTAAAACCGCAATATAACAAGTTTTGAAAAAGCTAAAAAAAAAATTCAAAATGTTTTTAAGAGACAAAAGCGAAAATTATTGTATTTTCCGAAATCTACATAATATTTTCAAACATTTTTCAAAACTTTTTTAAATTGCTTTTAAAACTTTTACTAGCCTTTACTTTGGAAATTTTACATTGTGTATTATTGTTTCCGCAAAAACGTCGAAGATTGGAATTTTAAAATTGTTTGAAAAATGGCAATTGAAAATTTAAATTTTTTTTTGCCCATTTAATAAGAAAAATGAAGGCAAAAAGTTATTGAAAAAATGTCGAAATCTTCTAAAAACCAGTATACATATTTCAAAACCCTAAAATAAAAATTCAACTAATATACAAAAACAAATAAATAAATTCAAAGAGGCAAAAATTATTTTATTTTCCGAAATCAAAATTTTTTTTTTAAATTCTTCAAAACTTTTTGAAATTTTTTTAAAAATTCCTACTGGCCTTCTGTTTGAAAATGTTGTATTGTGTGTTATTTTTTTCCACAAAAACTCCGAAAATTGGAATTTTAAAATTGTTTAAAAAAAGCCAATTGAAAATTTAAATTTTTTTTGGCCGATTTAATAAGAAACAGAAAAGCGAAAAATATTTTTTTTTAAAAACCACATTTTTAAATAATTCTGTAACAACAAATACAAACAAACGTAACAGGAAAAACTATGTTTTTTTTTTAACTTTTGTCCACATTTTAAACATTTTTTTTAATACACAGTTCAAAACTCAAAATATTTTTGTAACAGTAAAATTTTGAAATCAGAAATACAACTAATTTTCAAAAACCTAAAAAAATTCCAATTTTTTTTTTAAACTTTTTGAGAAAAACTTTAAACTTTTCCCAAAACCAATATACATATTTCAAAACTTTAAAACAAAAATTCAACTCGTATCCAAAAAACCAATAAATAAATTCAAAGTTTGTTTTCAAAACTTTTTGAAAACCCGATAGAGTAATTAAAAATATTTATCAAAACTTGAAAAAACCCCAAAATTTCCCTCCCAAAAACCTATTTTCACAGCTTTCATTTTAAACATTTATTTAGAGTGCCGTTATTCAAAACAAAAAAGTTTCAAATCGTAAATTTTCGATCGAAAACTTCCCAAATTTCTTTTCGTTGTTTGCATTGATTTATGTTATGTTGTCTTGTTATGTTGTGATATGTTAATTTGTGTTCTATAATGTTATGTTTTGTTATAAAATGTCATGTTTTGTTATGTGATGGTATGTTATTAAATGCTATGTTATGTTACGTTATGCTATGTTGTGTTATGTTATGTTTTGTTATAAATTAACAACATTTTCCCCACAAGTTATGTTATGATATATTATGTTATGCTATGTTGAGAAAGTCTGATTTTAAAGATTTTTTTAACATGCTGTTTTTAATGCCAACATCTTATCAGAAACAAGCTATAAAAAAACGGAAATTTACCATATTTCCAAAACTGATTTATAAATAATTGTGAAAAGAAAAACAAAAATAATCCCGATTGAAAACTTTTATTAGAATTTAGTACCAGTACTAAAAAATCCAAATATTATTAATTTTTATTAAATCATATTTACAAATTTTACACACTGAATCCTCTTTGTGGCAGACAAACTTGCCACGTCCGCATCGGTAGTGCCAACGATGACAACAATCCCCGAGAACCGGCACAGACAACACATTGGCGCTTAACGCATGAATGATGCTAAATGAAATTTGCAACAAATAACAGAATACGCAAACGAGGGATAGTAGAAAAAATAAAATAAAAAGCGACCACATTACACACACAGATGCACTAGTTCATATATGCATAATATTTTCCTACATACAATTTAATTCATGTTCCAACGCCTGTGCGTATGCTTTGCTTTTTTTGTTAATAAGAATACAAGTGAGCAACGCTGACGGATATTGAAATCTCTACTTGGCATACACGACGGCTAACAAATATGTATGCACATTTAACGTTGACTAACACAAACACACGCGCACACAAACACCAAAACATACTCACACATTATATGGTTGGTCCCTGTGCATCGGTAAGTGCTCATTCATATGTTTTCATAGCAATAATGTTTTCGCTGCCATAACGATTTGGCCAACACTTATGTATGTTTGGCACTCGTTGCCATTATTGCTGCTGGTGTTGGATGCCACCATTTGGCAAAACGTTTAAATGCGACATTTTATACCGGAAGGATCATATATTCTTGTATGTATGAATATCTATGTATGTGTGTCTGTCGTGTTTTGCAATTTTGAGTGTGCGAAATTTTCGGTTGAATTTGGTGAATTGAGTTTATTAATACATGCAAACGTACATATGTGAGGAGAGCATAAGGAATTTTTCATTGACAAAATCGAATAATGAATGAATAAAGATGTTTCTTTAATAATACTTTGTAGACCCAGCAGACGTTGTTCTGCTCTTACTTTGGTCGATTTGCATAACTTTTAAGAAGCTTTTACCTCTTACTTTCTCTCACTCCCCCATTTTTTCGATCTCTTTTTTTCTCTAGCTTCGTCACCTTCTCCCTCTCATGCTCCCTCTAACCATATATATCTATCTTCGTCTAACGCTATCTCTTTCTCAGTATCTTTCTACTCTCCCGTTTTTCTTCTCTCTTGTTCTTTTTATTATCTTTCATCCCTTAATCTCAGTCCCAGAAGGTTATATTTATTTTTGAATATTGTTTCATTAAAAAATAAAAAGAAAAACTTTGTAAAAAAAATTAAAATAGATAAGATCCGATTTTCAAACCTACTCAATATGCTCACAAAATTTCATGAGAATTGGTGGAGCAGTTTCGAAGGTGTTCAACCACAACACCGTGACACGAGAATTTTATACATAAGATGTATTGCAATAAAAACTAAATGAAACATTGTCACATAGTATTACAAAACATAACATAACATAAAATAACATAACATAACATAAAATAACATAATAGTAACAATAGGACATAACATAACATAAGACAAAATAAATAAAAATAACGTAACATAACACAACATAGCGTAGCAATAAAATAACAAAATATAACATAATGTTATATCACACAGCATAACATATAAAAGTTTAACAAAACCAAAGAAAAGCAAAGTTTTCACTTATCGCAACATAACATAGGACTCCTCCCCTTTCCGGGGTCTACAAATTTGCACATTTTAGTACGCGGCAATGACTGCGTTTCAGTTGTGCAGCCGTTCTCGAAGAGCTCTAAGAACATAACATTTGGTATGGTAGCTAAGTAGGCGGAGACTTTGCTAGCTATCAGCCAAACCCTACCCAGAAAGAGCTCGTTCTTTGAAGTATAGAGCTTGAATGTCCGCTGTCCTCTTGTACTTCTTATGATCCATGAGGAAATGTTGCCTTGCTTTGACTTGTCGGAAGCAATATACTGACTGCATATTATGGCAGTTCAAACTCGCAAGCCCAACACCTCTGAACAGTTGGACACTGGACAATGAACAGCTCTATTTAGAACCAGCTGTACTTTTAGACCAATTTTGTTGTTGTAGCGATAAGAACACTCATCGAAGGCCTTGGTTAGTGTTATCGCTGTTGATGATCCTTCGCCGGATGAAGATCTGGTACGTTCAGGTACCAAGCCCGACCATCTCGGGAACGATTTGTTATGACCACATGCGACCTTCTAGGCCATACCACCCTCCAACCCCCTAGATTCATAAGGAGTCCCGGCTCGCCAAAGCCTGGGTTGTTAATGTAAATGGATTCGTCACGGATAGGTGGGTTTGGAGAAGCTAATCCGCTGTGGTTAGAATTTGTCTTTACTTTAAACGTGGGGTAATGTATCCGTAACAGACGCGATGACACCCTCTTGTTACTGCAATTTGGAAAGAGGATTTGGAGTTGATCCTTGAGGTCTGGCTACCGAGGGAAGGAGAAAAATATTTGAGTTTCAGTTATGACCTTCTTTTCTACAAAGCCAAGAGAAGTAAACAGGCTGCCTGAGAGATGTGGTGATAAGTGTTGAAGGATCTTTTAGCTTTCTAATGGACATCCATACGCGGCTGTCCCAGTTGTGCAGGAGTCTGGCATCTAACCCACTTCGGAAAAGCCAACTTGTAACAGTCAATAGCCCAACTCTTCCTAGCCATACAAGTTTCCGGAACCGGATGCCTAAATTCTGCTTAGCTTCAGAAATGTCGCTGCCGGGCACCTATTCACGTTAACTCTTTTAGGGAAGGGTATACGTTCTTAAATTTAAAATATGCTCAAAGTAACCTTCAAAAAAACCTTAGACCAATCCGCCTGTCACGTTCCTTTTAAAATCGATAAAATGCTTGATTAGGACTTACGTAAGCAGCAACATGGCGGCCACCGTGGTATGATGGTAGCGAGCTCCGCTTATCACACCGTATGCCCTGGGTTCAACTCCCGGGCAAAGCAACATCAAAATTTTAGAAATAAGGTTTTTCAATTAGAAGAAAATTTTTCTAAGCGAGGTCGCCCCTCGGCAGTGTTTGGCAAGCGCTCCGGGTGTATTTCTGCCATGAAAAGCTCTCAGTGAAAACTCATCTGCCTTGCAGATGCCGTTCGGAGTCGGCATAAAACATGTAGGTCCCGTCCGGCCAATTTGTAGGGAAAATCAAGAGGAGCACGACGCAAATTGGAAGAGAAGCTCGGCCTTAGATCTCTTCGGAGGTTATCGCGCCTTAAATTTATTTATTTATTTAAGCAGCAACATCTCAATATGCCTTAATTTAGGGAAAGTTCTACCGAACAAGCAGGCCATTTGGAGGGCCATTCGAGAGGAAATAACAATGTGCTATCAACGCTGAGCAGAATCGTTCTTGGTATAATTCATTAGCAGCCTGATCAGTGACAGAACGACCACAATAGAGTGAGAGGAGCGAGAGCTGAGGTAAAGGGTCGTGATTGCTAACGACCTCCTTCAAAACCAGAAGTTTGGGCGAACTTATGATCTTACAGTACTTGTCAAGGAGAAATTTCTGAACACAGTAAGGTACGCTCTACAGGGTTACCTGAATCTCGGGACCTATCCAATGATGGGACATTGGCTGATATCATGCAGTGGTGTTTAAGCCGTTTCTCTTCTATGAGTTCTGATCTGGTGGACAAAGATAAACATTTCTGCCGAACTTCAGCACAGATGGATCCAGGGAAACGGGGGTTTGGAAAGGGAAAGGCGTAAATTGCCAGGGGCTAGTGAGAAACTTAGGCTACACGATCACTGCATCGTGTCACAAATGAGATACTGCACGCCGTTTTACCTGTAAGATTATTTAATTTTTACTCGCATTGTCAGGCTGCTTTTAATGCGCTAAGAGAGTGAGGCCAAGGGCTGTCATGGACTGCTTGCCCTCACTCAAAGTGACATTTAGCTACTATTTGATAAATATTGTGTGATTTTTTGGTCCAAGCAGGCACACGCGTGCTGAATGTGCGATTCAACTGCCCTCTTACTCCTGTATTTGATCAACTGGATTTTGGGTCGGAAAGCAAGCGCTAGGCTGGTACCACCTCCAGGTCTTTTATAGCAAGTTTTTAACTCCAAGCCTTTCATGGAGCTACGAGAGTTTACTAAAGCTCATGTATCCATGGTAATTGCAGTGCTCAGGAGGCACTGCCCAATGGGTTTACTGTTGGTTCGTATAGGGGTTGGCATAGCACAATGCATTGAAGCATTTCTTGAGACCAAATTTAGTCATACGCCAAAGCGATAGTATTTTTTCGATTTGTTTAAAACTCAGTTAAGGCTTCTTCTCATGGGAGTAGTTCCAAAGCTCACTACCAGGGGGAGGGGGGAGGTCTTGAAGAGCGCTCAGTCTTTTGGAACGACACTCCTGTGAAACAATCGATATATCTTTCCCTGATCCCTTCCCGCTATGTGCGTGGTTGAATATTTCTCTAAACAACTCTTTAATTACTTTAAATTAACTGTACTTTGCTTGGCAATTTGAAATTGATTTTGTACTTAATTTGGAAATTTCTTTTGTGTCCAATTTAACAACAAAGCAGTTAGTTTCATTTATTACCATAGTTACTTTTATCAACCAAACCAGTTAACTTTAACTTTATTAATGCAATTTTTTCATGAGCAATGCAGTTACAAAGTCAAGGAAAAACAAGTAAGGACGGGACTTCATACCTTTCATGAATGGGGCTGAACAATAATCTTATCCCGTTCGTAATCTCCAAATAATCGGATGTATAAGATAAGAAATATATAGTGAACAGATGTACATACCTAAACGATTTTTAAGATAAATATAAAATAAAAAGTGGCAAAATAACCCCTTATCTGAACGATCGGTTGTATGGGATATATATTATACATAGCTTCGCTCGAAATGATTTTAACAGGGAATTTTCTATGATATATTATAATATATATCAACAAGTTTCACGTTTTTTAATTGGAAACTAAGGGAGAAATGACCAAAAATCTTTCTATCTGAACGATCAGTTGTATGGAATATATACTATACATAGCTCCCATCAAAGTGATTTTTTCAGGATATCTTCTATGATATATTAGAATATATATCACCGAGTTTCACGTGTATACTTTCTAAATTGCGGCACGAATGACCAAAATCGTCTTATCTGAACGATCGGTTGTATGGGAGATATATGCTATAGTGGTCCGATCCTACCGGATCCGACAAATGTCTAATATAATACAAAAATACATCCTTGTGCCAAATTTCATTGAGATATCTCAAAATTTGAGGGGCTAGTTTTCGTTCAAACAGACAGACGGACGGACGGACAGACGGGCATGGCTATATCAACTCAGTTCGTCGCCCTGATCAATTCGGTATACTTAATGGTGAGTCTATCTTCTATATTTCTCAACGTTACAAACATCGGACCAAAGTTAATATACCATTTCGTGTTCATGAAAGGTATAAAAATTGACTACAAAAAACTTTTGGAAACTTTAATGCTCAACAACAGACAAGCTGTAAAGTTTTATGAACCAAAGCAAATTTATCACCGCAATAAAAAGAGATGTTATTTATTCGTGAAAACATTTCCATCACCAAAAAAAAATATCGTTAATATCGAACACGTCGTTCGTTTCTGTCATTGACAGAGAAATTTTTTTAATTGATGTACGAGAATATAGTGATTTTTATTTAAAAATAAACTTAAAAACTTAAAGCTTAACAAAAACTGTAGCGAATAATTTTATGATTATTTTTTCACAATGGAAAAAGTGCGAACATTAAAAAAGGTAATTTAACACTTAAGTGAAAAATAGGTATTGACGAAACCCATTTTGGGTAATGCTACATTTACACTGCAACAAATACGTCATTTTGGATGAAAAATTCCAAATGCGACGCATTTTCACATACAATTCGCCTTCAAATGCTATCCAATAATAATGCGATCCACACACGCTTTTGACATTTCCATGCCCCCCAAGAACATAATAGTTAAATGACGTATCCTAATAGTAGTGCTGTACCAGAGACATAACTAAATAGTAAAAGACTTCGTTTATTTGTGAACGAGCATCAATACAAACAATGGCCCCTATTATGAGACATATTCGATCTTCGACTGTGGTCGAAAGACCTGATCGAACGAATTTTCATTCGGTATTATGACGCGCGTTCGATGAAGGCAAGCATTATTGTGAATTTCGATAAATTCAAAAGTTCACAATAGCACATTTCCATCAGCTGTCAAATAAAATAAACAAAAGCAGAACCAGTTTTTAAATGCAAATTTTAAAAATAAAAGTATGACTAGGACGGAATTGTGGTTTGATGATTCGTCAGATGAAGAAGAAAGCTTACTTGAGCTAGCCAGAAGTTGAAGACGGGTGAGGAATGCATCAAATCCTTTGGAAATGAATTCCACCACGTCAGTGAAGCTTTCTAAATAAATTGTTAAATTGTTGAAATTATAAGTTTTGTTTATAGATTTATTCAAAACTTCAGACTGTCCAAAGAAGCGTTCATGGACTTGTTGTCCAGTACAGATGAACTGCTTCAGCAATGCACTAGAGCAAAGTTGCATTTCTATAATGTTAGCAGAATTCCAAGGATTTTTGGCTGTGCTGATGGTAGACATATTAAAATTGTTGCGCATAAAAAAGAATTACTGCATTTATATTACAACAGTAAAGGATTGTACAGCATTAATGCTATGATTGTAAGTATACCATTTTGATATTAGTTTCAGGTTGTAAATACATAAGTATACCTACATCCTTTTAAAAAATGTTTAGGTTTGTGACCATTCTATGACTATAAGATACATAAATACAAAATATCCGGGAGCAACACATGATTCTTTGGTGTTCAATATGCCGGCCTTGAAATCACATTTGGAACAGCTACATCAAGAAAGTCTTCGCAATACATGGCTTCTTGGTATGTGTTTATGTACATATAGTTGAAATGTAGACATATAATACATTATTTTTCATTTATATGCGATGCTGGATATGCCTTAAAAGTCATGTTTACTAACGCCTTTTAGAAATCCTGAGGATAGTTCTGCAGAAAGTATATACAACCCACAGCATGCGAAAGGTAGAAACATCATAGAGTGAACAATTGGAGTTTTGAAAAATAGGTTTAGATGCTTGTTAAAGGCAAAAGCCCTTCACTACACACCAGAAAAAGCAATACAAATTATAAGCGTGTGTGCGGCTTTGCACAATATTTGCATATTTTACAAAGTAAACATTTCTGTATAAGAGTTGTCTAATGAAGAGCACGACCATGATATTCCATTCGCCGAAATTGAATCCACAACCAACTCGGGAGCAGAAGAAATCAGAAACCAAATATTGCGTGTTTTGTAGATACTTCATTTTATTAAAGTCTCAGACGACAAAAATAAAGTTCTATTATACTGATTTGACCTCTATGGTTCTTTAGTTCACCTTAATCCACTTTATAGTCGTTCTTAATGGTGGCCCTAAACAGTTCAGCCCCACTGTTATATCATCCTACTTTTTGTCGCCTGAACCTTTGCGCAAGTTCCTTTTGCTATATGGGGATTTTGTTCCATAATTGAAACCAGTCTTTCAAGATGTTGTTTTATACTCACTACCTTGCACCTACATAAAATTAAATCAAATAGTTTAAAATTACTACTAGACAGCAACAAAGTAGAACACAAATACAAAAAACTTACATTTTAAACAGTTCTTTTTCTATTCGATACACCGTCGACAACAAATTTATATTCGCTTCAAAATTCTGTACACAACGAAAATTTCTACAGAGATGAGCTGGCATAATACCAACTTCAAATTCGATTTTCGATGTTCGATTGCCACCGAAGATCGAAGATCGAAAAATGCTCATAATAGGGGCCAATCACATCAGCTCCGAAGTCCAGCGAATTTCGGGTGTACATCCGGGTAATTTTCGAACCATCTTAGGAGCATTCGGCATTGTTTTCTTAATAATCTCCTGAAGATTCCTGGATTATCAATGAATTATTTTGGGTACTATCAACGGAACATTTCCGGATCGGTTTTGGGATCAATCTTCAAGTTGATTCGGCACTGTTTCTGAAAAATTTCGGTATTGTTTCGGACTATTTCGGAATCTTTTTCTACTTTAAATGGTTATATGACTAAAGAAAATGGTCACAACGTCAAACGTGAAATGGTGACAATATAAACGATATTGACATTTTGACCATCCTGCTCTTCTTACTTGTTTTTTAAAACTCCGTATAGGCATAGAAGTTTCTTGGACTTTGCACAAGTAAGTACTTTTATTCAGTGTCCTACCATGGGAATAGTTTAACCTTCTGCCTTTTAACTAACAGATAAACCTTCACAAAAGAAAATATTACAATTCATCGTTACCCAATAAGCCGCCTCGTAAAAAAGTTTTTGGTTAAGTTTTAAAAACTTTTAACAAATTTTGTTTTACTTAATATCTGCACTCAGCTGCTAAAACTTCATATATGACGCTTAAGTTTTAATATAAGAGCTTTTTTAATATTCCATATTTTTTGCCATCACATTCTAAGTACAACGTCTTATGGTAAGTTTGGCGCTGAATTTCTAAGCAAAAGGTGTAATGACATCTCGTAAACTGCACTTACTAAGGCATAAAATCGTAAATAATACGTTAAAATGATATGGAGTGGCGTCGTATGAATGAATAGCACAAAAGCTCTACTATAAATATATATTTCTTACATGGATATATGTAATTATATTTTTATACATGTTGTTTCTTTTATATACACTTACACATATACATATATGTATAAGAAAATGCATACATCAGCAACTTTTTACAGACTTACATGTTTAGATGTGCATAAACTAAAAAATGTTGAGTGCCTTTCCTAACATAACTCAAGACGTAAAAAAAAGCATGTTAAACTATAAACAGCCAAAACTATAAATTCTACAGTTTTGAGTTTTATGAGATCCTTAAAGAAGTCTATTCATCGTTGTCCACAGAAACTTGAAAGCTAGACGATAACATCCACGTGGCTTATAAATAGAAGTCCTTAGGACAACAACCAAAATAAGTTAAAAGCAGGAGGGGTAGAAGATATTTCGAGAATCAGAAAGTAGCGTAGGTGTTGAAACTCAATGGGACAGCAAAGCAGTGGCAAATTACGAGGGCTTATGCGCAGAGTCAGTGGTTTTGGAAGTAGACAAACAACACAATGGTTCTGCAAGGCTTACAAATAACCATAAAATTCTACAAGCAATGGAGGTAGGAAGGAATTCCATAACCTGAAATTACCAAGAAAGAACCATAGCATAAGCGCAGTGGCGGAGAAGTTAAAGAGAGAGACAAACAACTCATGAGAGAGACAACCAACTAAAGAGAGAAACGAGTAGCTGAAAAGTGGAACAAACAGCTCTTTCAGATGAACCTCCAACACAGTAAAGTAGCGTCGAGTGAGAGGCTCCTGACTATTGAGGAGGGATCCTTTGGTGTGGCGCTGATACAGAGGAATCATGACACACATCTGTAGAAAAGGGTTCTGAGACTCAACACCAGCAGGCTCGGCATATATTACACAAATACGAAAAGCAGGGTAAGAGCTACAGTAGTTAAGAAGCACCTACACGTGGTTGCGAAGCACCCTACTAATTTCAGCACTGAAGACCTTGTGGACCTAGCAGTAGAGCGCAAAAAAGAAGCGTCCCTTATCATATATGGCTCATAACGTAGAAGTCCCACCAGAAGAGTTCAAAATTCTGATGGATCAGGAGGAGTACAAAGGACGGCTTGTTATAGGCGCGAATGTACATCACAGCGGATGGGGAGGGGATGATAAAATAAAATAAAAATAAATGTAAGGCGCGATAACCTCCGAAGAGATCTAAGGCCGAGCTTCTCTTCCAATTTGCGTCGTGCTCCTCTTGATTTTTCCCTACAAATTGGCCGGACGGGACCTACATGTTTTATGCCGACTCCGAACGGCATCTGCAAGGCAGATGAGTTTTCACTGAGAGCTTTTCATGGCAGAAATACAATCGGACCGCTTGCCAGACACTGCCGAGGGGCGACCCCGCTTAGAAAAATGTTCTTCTAATTGAAAAATCTTATTTCTAAAATTTTGATGTTGCTTTGCCCGGGAGTTGAACCCAGGGCATACGGTGTGATAGGCGGAGCACGCTACCATCACACCACGGTGGAGGGGATGATAGTAACGGTAAATATGAGCTCCTATATTGTAATATTGTTATATACTACAGAGTAGTCTACAAGTGGCGGCAGGTAATGCCTGTCGTAAAAGATGACTAAAATACCCAAATGATTCAAGAGGTTGCCAGCGCAATTAATAGCTTCTTCCAATTTATAGCTTCTCCAGCCCATTTGTCAACCTCACCTACCCGTGGCGAATCCTGTTACTGTAGAAGCCGAGGCTCTGGCGACCCCACGTTCCTCATGAAACTAACAGGTGGAGGGGCGTTATGCCTTCGAAGGTTCAATGTGGTCATATCAAATCGTTCCCGAGATGGTAGGGCTTGTACCTTAATGGTGCTTGCTACCGGAACGTACCGGATCTTTACCCGGCAAAGGATCATCAACATCAATAATACTCTTCAAAACCTTCGCGGAGTGTCCTTATCGCTGCAAGAACAACAACAAAGATCTCTAATCTGTCTATTTGAACTTAAGTCATTTTAATGTTTATGCTTAGATAAAAATATTTTATTTACATCAACACTACTATCGCGTGCAAACGGAAAGCAACAAAATTTTGTTATATTTTACTACACACCTACGTTGACCGGCACATAGCTGAAGATGTACTCGTACTCCTTCTTTTACGCACGAGGAATTCTCTTAAATGGTTGAAGATGGCTGATGAAACCATCTTGAAAGGCTTTTACAAAGAAATTTAGAACAATATTAAATTACATATAGAACTACTTGTTTAGTAAGTAGTTGAATTAATACCAATATACGTATATCATTATTTTGTTAGAAATATATATGTACAACTTCTCTATATGTATACCCTATAAATTAAAATCGCATAATACCTTTTTGATATTGTCACGGATATTAGCATCACTAAGTTATCCCATCACTAAGGCGATGCTAAGGCCATGCCAAGCAGTATTTACGTTAATAATCAAATCAAGTATACACATATATAAGGCAGCCCAGAGAGATGTCACACACAGTTGCATTTACTTATAACGCCTATGTGCGCGCGAGAGACTGTAAACTACAAACATTCACATCAATAATTCAATCTTTATGTATCTACATAAACGAATAAATAATTGCGTCTACACATATGTACCATGTACGAATACGAGCAGCGGAGAGTCAATGCGCAAACACATGCATATATCTGAGAAGTTTGAGAGCTACTGGACTAGTAGATTCTGGAAGCGCCTAAAAGATGTATAAAATTGTGCAATTTTAGTTATAGCTGAGAAGTTTGAGAGCTCATGGACAATGCTAGTACATTCTGGAAAAATGCGAACGAGGAAACCAAAGGGTATAAAAGGCAACAGATGAAGAGGCGCTGGAATTCAGTTTGAGTTGAGCAATCAATCAGTTATTGATTAAGCACGCGATCTGGCGGCCAATAGTAGAGTTTCATTTGAGTTATCAATCAGTTTGGTTATTAAGCCAGCGACTAGCAAAGTATAAGTGTTATTGTGAAGTACTTTAATAAAGGCCATTTTTCCATTATTCAATATTGGAGTTATTTATTCAGTTTAGTGATTCGAACTTAGCAGAGGATTGCAAATAAGAGTATTTGCAAGTAAATTCGTTACAATATAATAACTCAGCACAGAAAATTCCGTTCTGAAATGATTTTTTGTATTCTAAAGCTTAGCTATGTGAGACAGTTAATTTGATATAAAGTGAAGGAATCTATAAAAAGAGCGTGGCTATTATTTGCAGCCAGGGGATAAATTCGGCTGTATTCGAACGGAGCCTTCCCGATACCGGGCCAACTCGGGAAGTATTAATGGCCTTACCACAGTAAGGGGCGCTGCTGTGGCGGACGATTCTTTCCCCGTATATAATACTGGACCGCTGAGCCCGCCTTGTCGGGTAGGTGGTCGTACGACCAAGATGGACGACTCATTACCTGATTGTAATAAGGACGATGTAAAGAGGAGGACTGAGTCGCAATCCAAGTACGAAAAATACGAATTAAGCGATGCGTCGGACTCGGGGAGCGAGAGTAATGCTGATTCAAGGAACTCCGTGTTAGAGAAGCACACAAATTAAAACGGAGTAGAAGAATGGAGAAGGGTATGGTGCAGAGGAAGTAAAAGAGCTCTCTCGCAGTACCGTGCAGCACTAAGTATTGTACAATGCTTGGGAGCAGTGGTCTACCCAACAGAAGTGGAGACCGAGCGCTTGGAATGGGCCCATGAAGCGGTAGAAGCAGGTCGAAGACAGTTCAAAAGGTTTGCTGCGATAAACCCTCGTTTCTGCAACCGGTATGAGGAGGAAGAAGCGTCGAATGGCAGAATGAAGAGGCAAAGTTGGGCGGAAGGCGACAAGCCTGCTTTCAAGAGGCAGAAAGGACCCAGTCCTAGAGCCGCGAGGCAGGGCAGTCGCATAGACAAGACAAGTAGGCCCAAAGCTGTAAGACAGATGGGCTCCAATAGCGAGGTAGCAACTACCTCGAAAGCTGCGAGTCAGTGGGAAGTTCCAATTACAGAAGTAGGAGATAAGCCAAAGGGAGATAACGCTAAGAATCCGGCTTTCTCGGAGGTGCCAAAGGGAGATAACACTAAGACTTCTGCTTTTCCCGAGAAGATAAGTGATGTGGCAAAGCAGTCACTGACTGTGGCGCTGGTTGATCGTAGCAGTCCTTTCGGACAAATGAATACTGAAAAGTGGAGATCTGTGGAAAGGGAGCTTATTAGCTTAATGCTTAAGATGAGGTATGGATACCATGCGTGATGAAGTCGGAGGATACACTGCGACTTCTGCAGGATCAGAATCCGAACATACCGACACAGGATTGGAAGGTACTTACTGTATCTCGGCCTACCGAGGATGGTCAGTTCTACATCTTCCAAATAAACAAGCAGGCGGAGGATATTTTGTAACTGGACTAAATTCCAGAAACATGTAGAAACAAAACTGGATGTTGCTAATGTAGAGGAACTGGAGGAGTCGAATAAATTCCTAACAGAGACGCTTATGACTGCGTATAACAAAGCTTGCCCTCTAAGAAGATTCAGAGGAAAAGCAAAGCCGCCATGGTGGAGCAATGAGCTGAGTCTTCTAAGAAGACAGGTAAAAGAAATGTTTAAGCTCGCAAAGACCGCGGAAAGCGAAGCGTGTCGGGACGAGTACAGGGATCTACTGAGGATCTACATGCGTGAAATTACCAGGGCGAAGAGAAACTCATGGAAAAGTTTCTGTACGGACATGGAGTGCTCCAGCGAAACAGCACGGTTGAAAAAAGTCCTAGCAAAGGGAAACATAGTCCACGGTCACGTAATAGTGAGGAATCCCTTGAGGTGCTTTTCGATACACATTTCCCACCGGGAGACGGTTTAAAAGAGCCAGCAGACATCACTCACACTTCGATCACGGAGCTAGTAATGCCGGGCTTGGTGACCGATACCAAGATCGAGTGGGCAGTGAAGACGTTTTCTAAGTTTAAATCGCCAAGCCCAGCTGGTATATTCCCGGCCATGCTACAAGTCTCAAGTAGGGCGCTCGTGGAATGGCTTAAAATAATATTCGATGGGTGCATAAGACTGAATCATGTACCGCACTCTTGGAGAACTGCTCGTATAGCTTTTCTACTAAAGGCGGGGAAGATCGGTCACGTGTATCCCAAAGACTATAGACCCGTAAGCTTAAAATCATTTCTGCTCAAAACCTTTGAGCGGCTGATAGATATGTACATAAAGTCCAACGTGGATGAAAAGCTGCTCTCCACAACACAGCATGCGTACACCAAAGGCAAGTCGGTAGACACCGCATTGCATAGGGTGGTAATAAGCATACAGAAATCCCTGGAATATAAGAAGTATGCTCTAGGAGTCTTCTTGGACATTACCCGGGCTTTCAATAATGTTGCAAAATGGACGATGATGGATGGTCTTAATTACATTAAAGTACATCCTGCCTTAATCAGATGGATCGGCTGCATGTTAAATTGCAGAAAAATTACATCACAATGGGGATTGTACGAGGCCACAAAATCAGTGGACAGGGGCACGCCGCAGGGAGGGGGCTATCGCCTCTGCTGTGGACGCTGGTCATCAACCAACTGCTGAGGCAATTCGATGAGGGACCCGTAAAACTTACGGCTTACCCAGATGACGTTGCAATTGTCATAAGTGGAAAGTGCCTTCCAACGATTAGTTCTTTGATGGATCGGGCGCTTCGGGATATTCATACCTGGGCATCGGCGGGTTGAAAGTCAATGCGGAGAAGACGGATATGGTCTTGTTTACAAAGAGGTACAAGGTCCCTAATTGGACCAGGCCTAATTTAGGAGGGGTGACCTTACACAAAATATCTAGGAATCATCCTATACAGTAAGCTGTCATGGAAGCTCAACGTGGAGGAGAGGGTCAAGAAGGCCTCAACGGCACTCTATGCATGTAAAAGAATGCTGGGGTGTACGTGGGGCCTATCGCCCTCTCTTTCTCATTGGGTTTTTAGAGCGATTGTAAGCCCTATTGTATACTATGTAGTTCTTGTTTGGTGGAAAGCCACACAAAAAACAACATACCTCAAAAAATTAGAGGGGGTATGCAGACTATCGATGCTTAGCATTACGGGAGCCCTGAAAACAACCCCGACGGCTGCCCTGCATGCCATTCTGCACAGCCCACCTGTAGACCTGGTAGCAAAGGACAAAGCGTTAACGATCGCAACCAGGCTCGGTGCTTCGGGCAGCTTGAGCGCCGACCATATGGCCATAGTAGTATAGCGTCATCAATCACAAGATGAACAGACTACATGATTCCCTATCTGCGCTTCGAGGGAGATTTTAAGGCCACAATAGAGGTGGACGGTTGGTGCTGGGTGCGCAAATGGCGGACGAGGCGATACATGTGTACACCGATCGTTCCAAAGTAGTGGAAGGAGTAGGGTCTGCGGTATACAGCGCTGATCCGGAAATAAGCAGATCCTACAGGCTGCCGGATTACTGTAGCGTTTTCCAAGCGGAAATATTAGCCGTAACCAAAGCAGTAGAAACCCTGGAAGAGAATAGCTTAAGCTGCAACCGTGTTAACTTTTATATTGACAGTCGAGCTGTAATTAAGGCAATAATCTCGCATAGCACAGCATCTAAATGCATGTTAGAGTGTAAGCAGTCTCTGGAGAGAATCGGGACAGGTTGGGTACCAGGGCATATGGGAATAGATGGGAATGAAAAAGCGGACGAACTAGCTAAAAAGGGCGCATCCCTTGAAGCTTGCTCCGTAGATGTCCCAATTAGATTGGGCGAGATTAAGCGAATGCGAGAGGTGCACATGATCGACCAAGCGGTAAAGGCGTGGGTTCAAGCGCGGGGCTGTAAAGTGTCGAAGATTATGTGCAGGTCTTACAACCTTAGACTAACACAGTTGCTTCTATCATTAAAAAGAGAGGAGTGTAGACTCATGACATGTATTCTGACTGGACACTGCCTTCTGGCGTCACATGCCTTTAAATTAGGCTTGGTCAGTGATAGCAGATGTAGGAAGTGCGGGTTGAAGGATGAAACGATCGAGCAAGTTCTGTGCTCGTGCCCTGCGCTTGCCAGGCTAAGACTCCAGCTATTAGGAGTGATACAGCTGTCAGATCTAGAAGCAGCAAGTGGCTTAAGTCCTAGGAAGCTTCTAGTATTTGCCAAGAGGACGGAGTTATTTTTGATAGGGTTTTTCAGTTTGGTCGTTGAAACAAACTTCTGGAGGTCCTTATGGACCGGCCAGTTCAACCTACCTACCTACCTAGGCAACAATTTATTTCAGAAAAGAAAACGCTATAAAATTAGGAAGGGGAAAGCGATAGAGTTAGACGAAAATAGAGGTGGTGGAGAAGGGACTAGGTGCTAGAGAGAGAGAAATAGAGATATATATGGAGTAGAAAGGAGAGAATGCGACGAAGAGGAGAAAGAAAAGTAAGGGGAAAAGGAAATTGGGACGATAAAGGAGACAGGGAGAGAGTGTAAGGCGGGAGGGACAACAAATAAATAAAAACTAGTAAGAGGAAATGGGCATTGGGATGATAAAGGAGAAGTGGGACAGGGATATAGTGTAAGGGGGAGGGAATTTAAAAGATAAAAACCTCTTAAAAACCATATGGATAAACCAAAGTTAGGGCAGAACAACGTCAGAAAATTGTTTCAAAACTATTTTATATAAAAAGCAAAAATTTCTATAACGGAACAGAGGGTACTAGTATTTTTGCCTCGGTATGGTGTTCTCTATTTTTCTTAAATAAATAATTTGTTTCAATTTCATAAAATTTTTTTTTTAAACGGGTTTATTTAGCTTGACTTGACAGGCAGGCCGCATGGCCGCATGCACGGCGAATTTTTTAGTTGAAATTTAAGTAACTTCCCGATAATCTTCAAGCTTGAAACTTGGAATATAGTTCAGAACCCGATGACAATGCAATAATAAGAAAAAAATCATATTTGGAACACATAATACATGCAAGTATAAAAAGCGACTTATGAAAAAAAAATCACCGCTAGGTGGCGCAAGGATCGATATGTTCACAAAAATCGTATTGGACTACAAATCGCACATATTTGGAACACATAATATATACAAGAATAGAAAGCGAGCTATGAAAAAAATCCCCGCTAGGTGGCGCAAGGATCGAGATATTCCAAAATATCGTACTTGTGGTCCTATTGGCTCATATTTGGAACACATAATACCTATAAGAATAGAAAGCGACCTATGAAAAAGTCGCCACTAGGTGGCGCAAAGATAGAGATATTCACAAAAATCGTATTTGTGGTCCGATTTCGCTCATATTTGGAACACATAATACATACAAGAATAGAAAGCGACTTATAAAAAAAATCGCCGCTAGGTGGCGCAAGGATCGATATATTCGCAAAAATCGTATTTGCGCTCCCATTGGCTCATATTTGGAACACATAAAAGAATAGAAATCTGCCTATGAAAAAAAATCGCGGCTAGGTGGCGCAAGGATCGAGATATTCACAAAAATCGTATTTGTGGTCCGTTTTGGCTCGTATTTGGAACACAATACATGCAAGAATAAAAAACGGCTTATGAAAAAAATCTCCGCTAGGTGGCGCAAGGATCGAGATATTCACAAAAATCGTATTTGTGGTCCGATTTGGCTCAGGTTTGGAACACATAATACATACATGAATAGAAAGCGACCCATGATGCCCGATTTGGCTCATATTTGGAACAAATATTGCATACAGTTCGGTAGAAGTTACTTCAAAATATTTTAGATTTGGAGGAGGGACAAGCATACGTGGCGCAGAGTCGAGTAAAGTCTTTGATGGGATTAAGTATTGAGGACTTACGTTGTAACAAATTGTCAGGAAAGAGTCCTTGTAATAATGAGTCACTAAGTGAACTAAATAGAATGAGAAATAATAGGCAATTAAATAAAGACTAAAAACTTGAAAATAAAATAATTAAAAAAAAAATTTTTAGTTAAACGGTTTTATTGAAAACAATACTTACATTAAGTAGTAATAATACTAAAATATAGAAAATAATAAGGTATGTAAGGGTGGCAACTCTGTTTTGGTCTAAGCAGTAGTAAGTGACGAGCAGCCGACGAGAGTGTACGCGTATCAATCCTAATTACATACATTCAAACATTATTAAATTTCATATTAATATTTTTATTAACTAACTCATTAAATGTTTAAACTAAAGTGCGAGTGTTCATTTATTTAAATCGAATACATCAAGCCCCTGTTTCCAAGTACCTTTCAGGTCAGAAGGGGATGAATCGGCGTAAGAATTGTAAAATTGCAAATAACGGGATAGTGAGACTCCGGCAGAGTGGCGTTGGTGCTCCGCTGGCATTCTGTGAATTTCGCTGTGTATTGAACGTTAAGTTCAAATATATATATATATATATATATATATTTGTGCAAAGCATTAATTGTCCGTAAGTAAGAAAGAGAGGTTAATGTGACTTACATTTAAAGTAGCAAATGTCGTATGTATACCATTTGCGTGAACGAGATGCGTAAAATACTCCATAATCGAGTTAACCGAAGAAGTAATATTCACTAAGTAATATAGAAACGTACGGTAGCGAAATAGAGATGAACGTCTAATATCTCTGAACGGTAGCGTGAAACATATACGCGTGAATGAAACAATAACGTGCCCGGTATCGCAAATAATACGATTCGGGAAAGCAAAACAAACGAAGCAAATTTCTAATTAGAAACTAACGTCAACGAGATCGTGCATAAACACACGTACAAAAGCGTATAAAAACGAATTTTAACAACGAAAGGGTGATTATAGTAACGAAAAACGTAAACAAACAAAATGCCGCTTGTAAAAATTAATAGTTTAAGATTGACGGAGATTAAAGAACTGCTCAGTGAAAGAGGATTGGAGACAGAAGGGCTGAAAAACGAGTTAGTTTTGCGACTAAGCCAAGCGGTTGGCACGGATGTAATAGAATTTACTCAAACGAATGTGCAAGAGCAAATTAATGAGTTGCGCGAAATGTTTACTTCGATGATGCAAATGATGCAAACAAACTCAAACACCCCAGTTAGTGTTGTCGCGAGCACATCGAATTCGCAAAACGGTCAAACGGCTATCGAAACGTCGGTGGTAAACGTTAACAAAAGCAAATATTCGGTGAAAGAAATCGCGGAAACTATACCGGACTTCGATCCAACAAACGAATCGTCAATCACGGTTGAACAATTTATAGACAGAGTTAATAGTGTTATGAGCGCATACCAATGGGAAGAAAAGTGTTTGTTATTGGCAGTGTATAGTCGACTCAAAGGCGCCGCGAAAATGTGGCTCAATTCTACAGATAAGTTATATTCGAATTGGAGTGAATTGTCACAACAGTTGTGTGAAGAGTTTAGCTGTATGCCGGACGAAGCTGACATACATTACAAAATGAGGCAAGCAGTGCGTAAAACAAACGAAACACTACTAGATTATTGTTTTCGTATGAGTGCTTTAGGTAAACGGTATGCTTTGAGTGAACCAGCAGTGGTGAAATATGCGAGAGAAGGGTTGAAGCATCGCGAGTTACAAGTAGCTTTGGCAGTCAATCGGTTTAAAACAATGCGCGAATTTCGTCAAGCGATCACTGATTATACAAAAAACATTCCTGCGCGTTCGGGTAAATACGAAAAGCCGGTTGAAAGTGAGAAGAGTAGTGGCAAAAGAAGCGACAAAAACAAACAACTGATTTGTTTTAATTGCCAAGAAAAGGGGCATATATCTACCAAATGTCCACAACCGCAACGTAGGCAAAGATGCATAGACTGTGATAAAGTGCATCCCAAAAGTGAACCACAAAATTGTGGAAAGAAGAAAACAGTGGTGAGAAAAACGAATACACAGCGCGAAATTATGCACAATAACATTTTTGAGCAGAGTGTTTTGATCAACGGAAAGCAATTTATGGCATTTATCGATACAGGTAGTGAATGTAGCATGGTCAGAGCGACTGTAGCAAATAAGGTAAATTGCGAAAAAGAAAAATGTGTATTAAAAATTAGTGGGTTTTGCGGAGGTGTTATATATGCACATGCAAAGATTCATGTTGATTTACAAATTGAAAATCTAAAACGATTAGTAACATTATATGTTGTTGACGATGAGCTCTTTTCAGCAGATTTGTTATTAGGGCAAAACATTTTTAATGATATGCGTGCAGTTATCGTAGACGGGCGAATAACATTAGCGAGCGAAAATAAATTTAATATCGACAATATCAAGTGCGGAGTTGACGATATAAATGTAAAAACTGAACTAACTGAGTTGTTGAATAACTACGGAGATGTTTTTTCAACAAATATACGTGAGATAGGTAAAACTGATTTGGTTGAAATGAAGTTAACTTTAGATAATAACATTCCGATAGCGCAAAAACCATTTAGGGTTCCCGAACCTAAAAAGCAAATAATAGCGGATTTGGTTAATGAACTTTTAGCGGCTGACATTATAGGCAAATCAAATTCGGAATATGCTAGTCCGATGATCTTAGTTAAAAAGAAAAATAGTAGTGAGCGATTGTGTGTTGATTTTAGGCGACTCAATCAGCATATGAATAAAGAAATTTTTTTTGAATTTTTGAAAAACACAATCGAGTTCTTGGGTCATGAGTTAACCCCGGACGGTATTGCACCTGGTCTCGCGAAAACTTTATCCATACGTGATTATAAAACGCCAACAAACGTACCCGAAGTAAGGCAGTTTCTCGGGCTTAGCGGTTACTTTCGTAAATTTGTCCCGGGGGACGCACTAATAGCTGCGCCACTAAATCGACTTTTACGTAAAAACGAGCCGTTTGTATGGGCGGAAAATCAACAAAACGCATTTAATAAACTTAAAGATATTTTAGTTTCTCGACCGGTGATGACTGCATTTCGAGTTGATGCAGAACATCAAGTACATACTGACGCGAGTTCAATCGGGCTTGCGGGCGTGTTATTACAAAAAGAAAATGAACATTGGAAACCTGTCGTATATTATAGTCGGGCGACCACAGACGCGGAGAAAAAGTATCACAGCTACGAGCTTGAGACGCTAGCGGTAGTCGAAACCGTCGAAAGATTTCGGTACTACATTTACGGGAAACGAATAAAATTAATTACCGATTGTAGCGCAATAACGACAACAATGAAAAAACGTGAATTGGTGCCACGAATCGCACGGTGGTGGTTGCGTATTCAGGATTATGATTTTGATATTGAGCATCGCAGTGGGCAGCGAATGGCGCATATAGATGCGTTGAGCCGTTCTCCTGTTGAAGAACCGCGTGAAATTGAAACGGCATCATTACGAACCGACAAAGTCAAAATAGCTGAAGAAGATTGGCTATTTGGTATGCAATTGCAGGACGAACATATTAAAGAAATCATCGATAAAATACAACGAGGCGATAAAGGCGCTACGAAAGAATTTGAATTGAAGAAGGGGAGATTGTTTAAGGTAGTCAACGGTAAATACGCTTGGGTAGTTCCAAAGACATTACGGTGGCAAGTTGTCCATAACGCACACGACAAAGCTGGACATTTAGGTCTAGAGAAAACGTTACAACGCATTGGTGAGCATATGTGGTTTGCTCGCATGCGAAACTACGTTAAGTCATACCTTAAGTCGTGCATTGAGTGCACATACAACAAAGTTCCAGGGGGTATGAAAGAGGGTGAATTACACGTGGGCGAAGTGGAGCCCATACCATTTAAAACGGTGCACGTAGATCACCTTGGTCCATTTCCGAAGAGCGTAAGACGTATTGAACATATACTGGTTATAATTGACGCGTTTACACGATTCGTAATTATACGAGCTGTGAAAAGCACTGCGACTAAACACGTAATCGACGTATTCAAAGACATTAGTAGTTTCGTGGGTATGCCTGGGCGCATTATTTCCGATCGTGGAACCGCATATACTTCTAAAGAGTTTGAACGTTTCTGCAAAGACAACGACATTAAGCATATAGCTAATGCAGTGAGAACTCCACGAGCCAACGGGTTGGTTGAGCGTTGTAATCGAACCATTTTGTCAATGCTTTTGCCAACCGTAACCAACGATATACGCTGGGACGAATCGCTTCGAAATTTACAATGGTGCCTCAATAGTATGAAAAACAAAACAACGTTGTGTACACCGCAAGAGTTACTCTTCGGTTTTCGACCACGCGATGTCCTCCAAAATAAGATTGCCCTGGCATTACAACATGATGACTCATCTACAGAAAATATAGACGAACTACGAGCAACGGCACCAGACCGTATAGTACGAGAGCGCATAAAAAGTAAGCAGCGATTTGACCAAAAACATGCAATTCCAACCAAGTATAAAGTCAACGATCTGGAAGTTGTAGAATACGAAGCTCCAAGTACAGGTACGTCACGTAAATTAGAACCCCGGTACAAGGGACCATTCCAAATAGTCCGCATATTAAATAACGACAGCTACGTTGTACGAGATATTCCTGGGTCTAAAAGAACGCAACGTCAGTATTCCTCCGTTTACGCCAGCGATAAAATTAAACCATGGTGTACTCTACCACAATTATATGAGGGCGAATATAATAGCGATATGGAAGACGGCGAAGATTTAACAGAAGCGTCACGGGGACGTTCCGCATTATCAGGAAAGGCCGAACTGTAAGGGTGGCAACTCTGTTTTGGTCTAAGCAGTAGTAAGTGACGAGCAGCCGACGAGAGTGTACGCGTATCAATCCTAATTACATACATCCAAACATTATTAAATTTCATATTAATATTTTTATTAACTAACTCATTAAATGTTTAAACTAAAGTGCGAGTGTTCATTTATTTAAATCGAATACATCAAGCCCCTGTTTCCAAGTACCTTTCAGGTCAGAAGGGGATGAATCGGCGTAAGAATTGTAAAATTGCAAATAACGGGATAGTGAGACTCCGGCAGAGTGGCGTTGGTGCTCCGCTGGCATTCTGTGAATTTCGCTGTGTATTGAACGTTAAGTTCAAATATATATATATATATATATATATTTGTGCAAAGCATTAATTGTCCGTAAGTAAGAAAGAGAGGTTAATGTGACTTACATTTAAAGTAGCAAATGTCGTATGTATACCATTTGCGTGAACGAGATGCGTAAAATACTTCATAATCGAGTTAACCGAAGAAGTAATATTCACTAAGTAATATAGAAACGTACGGTAGCGAAATAGAGATGAACGTCTCATATCTCTGAACGGTAGCGTGAAACATATACGCGTGAATGAAACAATAACGTGCCCGGTATCGCAAATAATACGATTCGGGAAAGCAAAACAAACGAAGCAAATTTCTAATTAGAAACTAACGTCAACGAGATCGTGCATAAACACACGTACAAAAGCGTATAAAAACGAATTTTAACAACGAAAGGGTGATTATAGTAACGAAAAACGTAAACAAACAAAATGCCGCTTGTAAAAATTAATAGTTTAAGATTGACGGAGATTAAAGAACTGCTCAGTGAAAGAGGATTGGAGACAGAAGGGCTGAAAAACGAGTTAGTTTTGCGACTAAGCCAAGCGGTTGGCACGGATGTAATAGAATTTACTCAAACGAATGTGCAAGAGCAAATTAATGAGTTGCGCGAAATTTTTACTTCGATGATGCAAATGATGCAAACAAACTCAAACACCCCAGTTAGTGTTGTCGCGAGCACATCGAATTCGCAAAACGGTCAAACGGCTATCGAAACGTCGGTGGTAAACGTTAACAAAAGCAAATATTCGGTGAAAGAAATCGCGGAAACTATACCGGACTTCGATCCAACAAACGAATCGTCAATCACGGTTGAACAATTTATAGACAGAGTTAATAGTGTTATGAGCGCATACCAATGGGAAGAAAAGTGTTTGTTATTGGCAGTGTATAGTCGACTCAAAGGCGCCGCGAAAATGTGGCTCAATTCTACAGATAAGTTATATTCGAATTGGAGTGAATTGTCACAACAGTTGTGTGAAGAGTTTAGCTGTATGCCGGACGAAGCTGACATACATTACAAAATGAGGCAAGCAGTGCGTAAAACAAACGAAACACTACTAGATTATTGTTTTCGTTTGAGTGCTTTAGGTAAACGGTATGCTTTGAGTGAACCAGCAGTGGTGAAATATGCGAGAGAAGGGTTGAAGCATCGCGAGTTACAAGTAGCTTTGGCAGTCAATCGGTTTAAAACAATGCGCGAATTTCGTCAAGCGATCACTGATTATACAAAAAACATTCCTGCGCGTTCGGGTAAATACGAAAAGCCGGTTGAAAGTGAGAAGAGTAGTGGCAAAAGAAGCGACAAAAACAAACAACTGATTTGTTTTAATTGCCAAGAAAAGGGGCATATATCTACCAAATGTCCACAACCGCAACGTAGGCAAAGATGCATAGACTGTGATAAAGTGCATCCCAAAAGTGAACCACAAAATTGTGGAAAGAAGAAAACAGTGGTGAGAAAAACGAATACACAGCGCGAAATTATGCACAATAACATTTTTGAGCAGAGTGTTTTGATCAACGGAAAGCAATTTATGGCATTTATCGATACAGGTAGTGAATGTAGCATGGTCAGAGCGACTGTAGCAAATAAGGTAAATTGCGAAAAAGAAAAATGTGTATTAAAAATTAGTGGGTTTTGCGGAGGTGTTATATATGCACATGCAAAGATTCATGTTGATTTACAAATTGAAAATCTAAAACGATTAGTAACATTATATGTTGTTGACGATGAGCTCTTTTCAGCAGATTTGTTATTAGGGCAAAACATTTTTAATGATATGCGTGCAGTTATCGTAGACGGGCGAATAACATTAGCGAGCGAAAATAAATTTAATATCGACAATATCAAGTGCGGAGTTGACGATATAAATGTAAAAACTGAACTAACTGAGTTGTTGAATAACTACGGAGATGTTTTTTCAACAAATATACGTGAGATAGGTAAAACTGATTTGGTTGAAATGAAGTTAACTTTAGATAATAACATTCCGATAGCGCAAAAACCATTTAGGGTTCCCGAACCTAAAAAGCAAATAATAGCGGATTTGGTAAATGAACTTTTAGCGGCTGACATTATAGGCAAATCAAATTCGGAATATGCTAGTCCGATGATCTTAGTTAAAAAGAAAAATAGTAGTGAGCGATTGTGTGTTGATTTTAGGCGACTCAATCAGCATATGAATAAAGAAATTTTTTTTGAATTTTTGAAAAACACAATCGAGTTCTTGGGTCATGAGTTAACCCCGGACGGTATTGCACCTGGTCTCGCGAAAACTTTATCCATACGTGATTATAAAACGTCAACAAACGTACCCGAAGTAAGGCAGTTTCTCGGGCTTAGCGGTTACTTTCGTAAATTTGTCCCGGGGGACGCACTAATAGCTGCGCCACTAAATCGACTTTTACGTAAAAACGAGCCGTTTGTATGGGCGGAAAATCAACAAAACGCATTTAATAAACTTAAAGATATTTTAGTTTCTCGACCGGTGATGACTGCATTTCGAGTTGATGCAGAACATCAAGTACATACTGACGCGAGTTCAATCGGGCTTGCGGGCGTGTTATTACAAAAAGAAAATGAACATTGGAAACCTGTCGTATATTATAGTCGGGCGACCACAGACGCGGAGAAAAAGTATCACAGCTACGAGCTTGAGACGCTAGCGGTAGTCGAAACCGTCGAAAGATTTCGGTACTACATTTACGGGAAACGAATAAAATTAATTACCGATTGTAGCGCAATAACGACAACAATGAAAAAACGTGAATTGGTGCCACGAATCGCACGGTGGTGGTTGCGTATTCAGGATTATGATTTTGATATTGAGCATCGCAGTGGGCAGCGAATGGCGCATATAGATGCGTTGAGCCGTTCTCCTGTTGAAGAACCGCGTGAAATTGAAACGGCATCATTACGAACCGACAAAGTCAAAATAGCTGAAGAAGATTGGCTGTTTGGTATGCAATTGCAGGACGAACATATTAAAGAAATCATCGATAAAATACAACGAGGCGATAAAGGCGCTACGAAAGAATTTGAATTGAAGAAGGGGAGATTGTTTAAGGTAGTCAACGGTAAATACGCTTGGGTAGTTCCAAAGACATTACGGTGGCAAGTTGTCCATAACGCACACGACAAAGCTGGACATTTAGGTCTAGAGAAAACGTTACAACGCATTGGTGAGCATATGTGGTTTGCTCGCATGCGAAACTACGTTAAGTCATACCTTAAGTCGTGCATTGAGTGCACATACAACAAAGTTCCAGGGGGTATGAAAGAGGGTGAATTACACGTGGGCGAAGTGGAGCCCATACCATTTAAAACGGTGCACGTAGATCACCTTGGTCCATTTCCGAAGAGCGTAAGACGTAATGAACATATACTGGTTATAATTGACGCGTTTACACGATTCGTAATTATACGAGCTGTGAAAAGCACTGCGACTAAACACGTAATCGACGTATTCAAAGACATTAGTAGTTTCGTGGGTATGCCTGGGCGCATTATTTCCGATCGTGGAACCGCATATACTTCTAAAGAGTTTGAACGTTTCTGCAAAGACAACGACATTAAGCATATAGCTAATGCAGTGAGAACTCCACGAGCCAACGGGTTGGTTGAGCGTTGTAATCGAACCATTTTGTCAATGCTTTTGCCAACCGTAACCAACGATATACGCTGGGACGAATCGCTTCGAAATTTACAATGGTGCCTCAATAGTATGAAAAACAAAACAACGTTGTGTACACCGCAAGAGTTACTCTTCGGTTTTCGACCACGCGATGTCCTCCAAAATAAGATTGTCCTGGCATTACAACATGATGACTCATCTACAGAAAATATAGACGAACTACGAGCAACGGCACCAGACCGTATAGTACGAGAGCGCATAAAAAGTAAGCAGCGATTTGACCAAAAACATGCAATTCCAACCAAGTATAAAGTCAACGATCTGGAAGTTGTAGAATACGAAGCTCCAAGTACAGGTACGTCACGTAAATTAGAACCCCGGTACAAGGGACCATTCCAAATAGTCCGCATATTAAATAACGACAGCTACGTTGTACGAGATATTCCTGGGTCTAAAAGAACGCAACGTCAGTATTCCTCCGTTTACGCCAGCGATAAAATTAAACCATGGTGTACTCTACCACAATTATATGAGGGCGAATATAATAGCGATATGGAAGACGGCGAAGATTTAACAGAAGCGTCACGGGGACGTTCCGCATTATCAGGAAAGGCCGAACTGTAAGGGTGGCAACTCTGTTTTGGTCTAAGCAGTAGTAAGTGACGAGCAGCCGACGAGAGTGTACGCGTATCAATCCTAATTACATACATCCAAACATTATTAAATTTCATATTAATATTTTTATTAACTAACTCATTAAATGTTTAAACTAAAGTGCGAGTGTTCATTTATTTAAATCGAATACATCAAGCCCCTGTTTCCAAGTACCTTTCAGGTAGGTCCTAGGTACTAGTCATCACACTCCTCATCAATCTAGGGCGTTGATCAGGCAATTAAATAAAAGCGTTGGACGCATAAAATTTCTATTGATAGTCATAAGTAAAACCAACTCAGCCTTAATCGGGTTATGCTACGCTTCACATTTTTAGAAATTTCACGCGCCCAACGCTTTTTTTTAATTGTCTGAACAACGCCCTAGATTGATAAGGAGTGTGATGACTAGTACCTAGGACCTACCTAATTATTTTCTAGCTTTTTGTATTATTATTACCTCATGTAAGTATTGTTTTCAATAAAACCGTTTAACTTCAAAATTTTTTTTAATTATTTTATTTTATTTTGCTCATTTCTTTGCAGTTTTTTGATTGTTCCCTTAAATCGCCTACATAAATTTCAGTCCTACTCATCCGAAATCTACCAAAAAGGCTAGATGGGATCAATTACGCTGTAAACAAAAGAGATCAATCGCAAACCACTCCCTTTAGAGAATAGTCACGCGATATTTGGTAGGGGTATTACAATCAAAGAGTTTCTACTTATGCAGGTGTTGCCACATTGGGTATCTCTAAGAAGTTGCCACCTTTTCCAACAAATATATTTTAATATACTATCTTCATATATCCGCTGCTAAGTTGAAAACGGCTTGACTCACATTTGGTACAAAGGTAGCGCGCTACTTTCCAAGTCTACATCTCATATTCTTTTGGTATCTTAACCTCACATCACCGCGTTAAGTTAAGAAAGACGCGCTTACCTTAAAAATACATGGCCCCTCCTTTCGCCTCAGGGGAATATCGTCTTAAGGGTGCACTTTTCTTCAACCGACGGATACCAGTTCAATCACAGGTGAAAAGCATGCGCTGTACGTCATTAAATGTAAACAAACGTTTTTACTAACCCTCTCCATTATCTTCGATCCTATTGTCGTCATGCCATTTCGACTCTGCAACTGGAACGCTGTTCGCCACACTACCACTGTTGTTGACATCTCCCACCCGCTATTCAAATGTTGTAGCTCACATTTCCATTATGTTTGCCGTCCCGTACTAGCGGTCAGCTGTTCTTCAAGTGTTATCAATCGTCAGTGTAACCGAAACGGCTGTTACCTACCTACTGTAACTTAGCTTTTGCCCTACTGTTGCAGTTCTGATGCTATCAGATGTTATGCCACCCCATATTTCCGATTAAGTGTCGTCGACCATTGTTCAACCTACAACATAAGGAGTCTCCAATACGAGCCGCTCTCAACAACTTCGTTCCAAACCGCCTCAAAATTTGTTTGGAATATCCTGCTATGCTAAAACTTGCAATAATTTGTAGTGTGTAACTATATTTCATTGTTGTTTTTTTTTGTAACTGAATGTATCCCCACCGTGGCGGCCACCGTGGTGTGATGGTAGCGTGCTCCGCCTACCACACCGTATGCCCTGGGCTCACACCCCGGGCAAAGCAACATCAAAGTTTTAGAAATAAGGTTTTTCAATTAGAAGAAAATTTTTTTAAGCGGGGTCGCCCCTCGGCAGTGTCGGCAAAGAAATCTTTATTTTCAGTGACAGCGAAGCTGCCATAAAATCTCTTGGCTCCTACTCGTTCCCAACATAACCGTGTACACCTCAGATGGGTCCCTGGACATAGGGACATCGAGGGAAACTGTACTCGCTAGGCTGGGTACAACCAGGCAGATTCTTCCCGACCATGAACGGTTAGGTATGCCCCTGGCCACAGGCAAGCTAATGCTAAAAGAACACATCCACCGTCAAGCCGACGAAATATGGCTACAAACACCGGGGGTTAAAAGATCCCGTCCCGTGTACAACCTATATAGGGATACAATTTCCACACTTGTGGGGGCACTAACTGGTCGTTGCCTTATAGTTAGGCAGACAGAAATGTCGGGAGCGCCTTATCGTCGATGTTGGACGAGTTGTAAAGAGGACGAGGAGGAGGAAATGATCTGCAACTGCCCGGAACTAAGCGGAGCACTTTATGGGTGCTCCATTTCTAGATAATCTGAGCCAGGTTGTGGAGCATGACGTCAAGGACCTGGTAGCTTTTATCAGGCCCTCAAAATAGTTCGAAGAGGAAAGTTAATGGTGTATTTTCGTGGACAACGGACCTAATATCACTGTCCTAAGCATGCCCTCGGGCAGCCACCTCAACCTAACCAAACCTAGGCTCTAGGCTTGATTTCCTATGCCACTCTATAGGTTGGGGGAGGTACTACTAAGGGGCATAATGGTAGCCACGTATAATCGGTTTACGGTCGAACCTAAGAGCAAATGCCACCATCCCCTAAACCAATTGGCGAGTAGACATTTTGGTTAATGATGACGGCTCATAGCAGGGCTACACCCGCTCTTTAAGCTTGCCGGCTAAGGAAAAATTAATTTAAATTGTTATTGGCTTGTTTTTATATAATCGCTGCTCCGCTTTAGTGGTAATGGTTTTTCTTGAAATTTCAATTCGTAGAGTCAAATAGACTAGGTTTCAAGATTATATGACGCATTTTGGGATTAAATAGTGGATTGTTCACGGAGTTAATCGAGGACTATTTGAGGATCATTTCGGAAGTTTCTGAAGTATGTATACATTTATACTTACTTAATTGGCGCTTAACCGTTTAAACAGTTATGGCCATAGATAAATTTATGCTTGTGAATTTAATTGTGCCATATTATATAAAAAACATTATTGTTAGGTAGGCTACATTAAGGTAATTTTATACCAGAGGGGGTGGTACCGCACTTATGTGCTAACAGTTTGTGGAGGTATATCTTTCGACTCACATGCCATATTATTAGGGTGTGTCCAATTTATTGTTGAAAAGGCACATCCAGTTTTTGAATCTAAGGGTCATACTGAGTAATATTGTCCATGGGACCATAGGTCTGAAATGAATTTAGAGCCTCCTTAATTTTGTTAGAAAATTTTATATCCCAATCCGAATCCGAATTTGACATTTATTTTCATGTGTTTTATTTGTGAGAGCCGCTATTCGGATTGGGATATAAAATTTTCTAGCAAAATTAGTGAGGCTCGAAATTCATTTCAGAACTATGGTCCATGGACAATATTACTCAGTATGACCCTTAGATTCAGAACTGGATGTGCACCTGAAATTTTTTCCCTGTTGTTCCCCTAACAATTTGACCCGCCCTACAGAGCATATTGGATTTCGGTCCGAAGGCACACTTATTGACTTTTCCGAATATTCTGTTGGGCGGATACTTTTGAAAACAATATCGAGAAGTCCATGAAATTATATCAAATCAATCCCGTTATCGATCTCGAAATGAACCTATAAAAGCCTCAAATTTATATCGAAATGAATCTGAAGGAAATACCGGAATGACCTCAAACTAATTCGCGAAAGGTTCTGGGACGATTCTGAAAAAGCCGCGAAAAATCATACCATCATGATGCCGAAATGGTCATTAAGTGATTCCTAAATAATCCTGAAATGAGCCTGAAATAGTCGCGAATTGTTCCCGCAGCTAACGCGGAGCTGTACTATCGAAATCTCATATTACAAAGGCCTCAATAAATTAGCAGGGACATAGATGATAGTAAAAGCTAACAATTGAAAAAATGTATTTTTAGACTAGAAGATAGATTATCTATCATACCTTCGCTTAGCGAACAGTAGTATTCAGTCTGGATTTTTGATTAAACGAGTTTTACCTTGTTACTTAAATTTTGTTGATTTTCAGAGAGGATGGATGATTTATGTATATTGAAACGATTTGCCGCCGTCCCTTCCCAAATTTGGTTTGGAGATAAATCGGTTTCAATATTGTAACGAATTTGGGGGACTGCGATTACTATGTACCTTTTCTTAATGTTCGAATCGCTGAACTTTCGAATAAATAACTCCTATATTCAGTATTACAAAATGGTTTTTATTGAGATTGCTTTCGGAGTAGTAATTCACAATAACAATTTTACTTCACTAATAGCGTGTTTAAATCAAACTAATTAGTTATTCCTCAGCTTGCACTGCTTTTATATTATCTGTTGCGTCGTTCGCATATATCTTCTAAGGTCTAAACTTTTCACGAACATGCTTTCTGGAGCAGTTGTATCTCATACTTGGTTATTTAGCTATATGCGTGTGTATGTGTATGTGTGAGTAACAACTTCTGCTCTTAGCTGATGACTACATATATGTATGTGAAATAATCTCTTCGGTTCGAGTTGTTGATTATGTGTGTGGAATATTCTTCGTTGCCTTGTACATAAGCGTGACTGCTTGGTTTTTTGTGTGATTATTTACTGACATCATAGTGATGCTAATATTTGCAACAATATTGTTTCATCTTCGTTTTATCTTAATGACGGTTTGAGTCATATTGGACTCAACTCAAATACGACATACTCCTCTAACCTTTAAATACAACCGTTTCAAAAGTAAACTAAAATGTATTAAACTTAAACGAAAAGCTTTCTTTTCGTTACTCTTGAGTGCGCTCCAATTGTTTGTAAACAATTTAAAAAATGGATATTTTTCATTCCAATTTGAGTTGCACTTTTCGTATTTCATTTAAAATTGTCCAATTCAAAAACTAAACTTTTGATTCCACAACAAAAGAACAAATAAATGACAGTCCCTCACAGAAGGCGAATGAGCATATTTGACCCTATTTTTTAGTGCATCCACTCCTCTCCTCGAAGCTTTTAAGCCGCGTATCTATCCGAGCGCTGGGGCTGATGCATTCCATATGCTGCATTGTAAGCCGAAATAGCAATTCGACCAGCAAATAACCAAAAAATAAATAACGCAAAGATGACATAAAAGTTGCAACAGAACGTATTGGGCATACGTACGAGGATTTTGTTGGGCAAAAAAAATGTGTTACTGTGATAAATATGAAGTGATATATTGTATAAGTGCGGCAGTACATATGCAGAGCTAGTTGAAATTCTGATAAAGCAGTGGGCTGAGAAGGACGAGCAAGAAAAAAAGAAAGTAAAATAAAATCTGTGTTTTGTAACCGCAAGCAATTTTTAACGCTGTCAACGTGACATGAGACTTTTTTGTTGTCATGCTGTTAACTTGAAACGACGCTGGGCTTTGCGTCCACTAGATCGGTTTCCGCATGCGAAATGAACTAAAACATGGCTAAACAAATAGACGAAAATATGTTGGTTGTACTGGGTAACTAAAAAGGTTCGTGAAATCTGGAAAGATTTGTCTGAACGTTGTCTTCACCGTTTCCGCTGATTCTGTAACTCTCGTCGTCTGCTAAATTGATTGTCAAAGTTTTAGATAGTATAAGCTGGGTGCGTCGGCCTTATATCAGATTCCTTCCCTCCACGTTCAGAAAAACACTGATAATTATGCTTAAGTTACTCCCAAAACATCTCTTTGGCAAAACTCATGAAAATTATAATGCACTGACTCTGAATGCAGTTCTAGTTAGGAATACTTCATCAAACGGAGGTGACCCACTTGAGAATCACCGCTCATCGATAAAGCTAGTTTCGTATGGACACTGGAAGCTACCTGTGAACCCATAGTCAAATTTGCGCTCACAAATCAACGAGAACCAAACTATGTTCCTAATTCATTTGTATCGTCTCTCCCTAGGGGCATTGATTGAGAAATAAAAGGGCCTCACAATCCCATCGAATGGTGTCTATCGCTGCTATAATACAAAGGGTTTTATTATTCGGCTCCCGAAACATCTTTTAGGAACTGGGTGGCTATTTCACTGAACTCCGGCTGGAAACCATCTGGGTAGTAGGCCAAAACTATGTGTACCCTACATACAAGAATGCCGTATTAGATTTCCAAAAATATTAAGAGAAATGGTGACTGAAAAGTTGTTGTTGTTGTTGTTGTTGTATTAACGATAAAGACACACCCGAAGGTTTTGGGGAGTGCCAGGTTTTGTTGTTGTTGTAGCGATAGGGACACTCCCCGAAAGCCTTGGGGAGTGTTATCGATATTGATGGTCCTATGCCGGATGAAGATCCGGTACATTCCGATAACAAGCACCATAAAGGTACTAGCCCAATCATATCGGGAACGATTTGGTATGACCACATGCAACCTTCCAGGCCGTAACGCCCCCCCCCCCTAGATCCATCAGGAGTTCGGGATCGCCAGAGCTTCGGCTGTAAATGAAACAGGATTCGCCACGGGTGAGGTTGACCATTGGGTTGGAGAAGCTATATATTGTGCTGCCAACCCCTTGAGAGGGTTGCGCTACCCATCCCCTTGACTCAGTTTGGTATTTTAATCACCTGTTACGACAGGCATACCTACCGCTGGTATATTCAAAGCTCCTGGCTCGCTTGGGCTGGGAGTGTTACCGACGTTGATGGTCCTCTGCCGGATATAGATCCGGTACATTCCGATAACAAAGCACCATAAAAGTACTATCCCGACCATTTCGGGAACGATTAAACTCTTCAAAACCTTTGGGGAGTTTGGGGAATGTCTTTAACGCTACAACAACAACAACAACAACAGCCACTGAACGACTCATGGTGAACCAGTTGAGTTGAACATCACTCCTATTCATTCGTGGAATTGCTGCATTGATACTGATTTCACAGAGGACCACCACATGTGAGGGGTGCAGACAAATTTAGTTCCGCAATAATGAGATATAAACGAGGCTTTTGGTTCATATTAACCATCTTTCCCTGGGGCCCAGATTGGGATTTTAACGTGCCAATGAAAGTGCTATATCTCACTTAGCACTAAAGATTCTAGAAATTACTTAAAAATATCAGCTATTCTAAAAGTCTTTAATATTTTCGAAGCTTAAGTTTAAAAACCCTTAGCTATATTGTAAAAAAATCTTTGAAGCACACTTTTCGGCGATATAAACCCTGCGAACCCCGTTCACAGAGGCCAATACTAGAAACACGCAGTAGAGGAAAGCAGGGAGACGCGCATCACTCTGGCACATTTTCGATCTGGATGCTGTAATAAATAACACTATTACTTACCTATACTCAGCCCCGACGTACGCAGTGTATTTCCTGCATATTATGTATTCCCACAAGGAACCAACCATCTTGTTAATAGGTATGTGGTAAATTGTCGTCTCTTAAACCAATGTCTATTTGTTCCAACCCTATTGAAAGTGAAAGTTTCCTAGGACTTCCTTTTAAGGATATTGATGACAATTTGTGAGTGATCTCACCTATTCGATGGAACGAAGCACTGCCACAAGAAGAAGATAAACAGGTACGGATATATTCCAAACGCCTAAACTCCCTAGGTCAACTTGGTTCAGTTTAAACTATGCCGCCTTGCAGTTGTGTGCTATTGAGACAGCAGCTTCATTGACTAGAGCCAGAGGAGAAGTCTGTCGTATGTAACATTGCAGAGATCGATTAGAACCACCGACCACCTGAGCTGTCTCAACTGTTATAATAACTTGACAGTGAGTTTTTTGTGCATTAGGTACCGTTTCCTGTGGGATATTTTGCAGTTATTTCCTTATGTTGAAAGAGGGTTTTAATGCGTCGAGCTTTTATTAGTTCCCCCATATATATTTAGGTCTCTGGTTATCTATGCAGATTGCGGTTGATATGTGGAAAAATTTGTGCATGGCTTAGCACTTTTAACTCGCCCATATACACATATGTATGTGTGTATGCATGTGCATCTGTTATATATGTATGCGAAAGGACTTGTATAAGTTCGTATATGAACTTGCATGTCAGGCATGTCCCACCAAAAACATTCAAGCTTAAAAGGTTTGTCGACGTGTAAGGGATACAAAATGATATAAGTTTTTAGTGTTCATTGCGCACATACACACATACATAGAAACATATCAAGTGCTCAGTTAAACCACAAACCAGGCATGCTTAACCAACGAAACGATATCATTTCGTTACGATAATCAACGTTAATAAACGAAACGAAGTCATTTCGTTTCGTTTATTAACGTTAAGATCGTCAAATTAACGAAATGATTTCGTTTCGTTTTCTGCCATATCAAAACGAAATCAAATCGTTTATGTTGATTATTAATTTCAAACTATGCTGGCAAAGCTGATTGATGGCGGAGTCATTAAAGGTGAAAGCATTATCCAAGCTGATTGCAACTTTTCTCATGAATTTTGACAGTACGAACATTTCTCAGAGTATTTTTGACATTACCACCAACGAATTACACAAACAAATTACATAGAGTTTGTGTGTGTATGTGCGCTCGTTGTTGCCACCTTACGGCTTCAACATGGCTATAGCATTGCCAGCATAATTCAAACATAAAGTATCACGTTTTCGTTAACGTTTTTAACGTTAACGAAAGCTTTTCGTTTCGGTTAAAAACGAGATACAATTTATCTTGATAATTTCTTTATCGATAATATTTCGAAGTGTTTCAACGGAAACGGTGGAAATTTTTTGATAAACGATTAGCTTAACGTTAAGGTGCATCCCTGCCACAAACACACGAAAACACAAGTTTATTCTGGTTTACTGATGTTTATGCCTTTTTGAATTAAGTAAAAGTTTATCGCCACAGGTATCTAAAGGCGCTTCGACTACATAGTTTTGACAAGTTAATACTTTTTCAAGTTTAGCAGTAGTTTTCCTTTTTGGGACTTTTTTGACCTTTTTTGTGCTAAATTATTTTTAGTTGGTCATTCGCAACTTTAGTCAAGTCATATTGAAGTCTTAACTAACAAACTGTTTTAAATCTCTAAAGACAACTTAAAGATTCTTTGCTTGTTATGGTTGTTTTTATGTACATATACATATGTATGTATGTAAAACACATCATCAAACTTCACTCTCTATACATCATCAAATATTTACATTGCGGTATGTATGTAAATACCTCTAAGCTCAATCAAGTTTGATTAGGTCATGCTTATCAAGTATTTTATTGAATTTTATCACGTACAGCGGGGGTGCATTATTTAAAGAAATTATTTTTTGCACAAATCAATCACTTTTGATTATATTATACTAGCAGACCCGGCAGAAATTGTGCTGCCCTAAATTTGGTCTATCTGCATACATTTTAATAAGCTTTTTCCGTCTAACTCTGCCCTCTTCACTTTTTCTTAATCCTTTTTTCTCTCCTCCCTCCGTTTTTTCGCTTCATCTATCTCTATCTTTGTCTCACTCTATGTCTTTCTCAGTCTCCTTCTCCTTCTCTCTTTTCTCTTATCTCAAGTTCTTCTCATTCTTTTTCATCCCTTATTGCCAGTCCAATAGGGTGGTATCTATTATTTAGTTTCAGTACCATTCCGAGTCCCAGTCCCACTCCGAGTCTCAGTCCCAGTCCGTTTCTGGTCTACTTCCCGGAAAAAAGGATCGTAAATACTAATATAGGCAAATTTATATACCAAATTTCAGGCAAATCGACTAGTACCTATGTAAATAGGTATGCGGGTATTATTAATTCATATCTTTATTTCGGCTTCGCATGCATATTTATCAGTATTGCCAGGTTGATGCGACTAAATCGAATATCGCAATGAAAGTTACTTTAAAGCTCTCAGCAACAGCTTTCATTTGATATCCATATTACAAACACATTCTTGGGGTACCCGGGTCCACGTTTTGGCCTATATCTCGAGACCCTAGTCACCAATAGGTATGAAAACTACCCTTTACTAAAGCATTCATCAACATCTTTCATTTGATAGCCATATTGTATAAACTCTGTCTAGGGGTACACGGGCCCACGTTTTGGCCTATATCTCGAGACTCTAGTCACCCAGGGGTATGCAAATTACCCTATACTAAATCACTCATCAACAGCTTTCATTTGTTATCCATATTGTATTATCACATTCTAGGGGTACCCGGGTCCACGTTTTGGCCTATATCTCGAGACCCTAGTCACCCAGGGGTACGAAAAATTCCCCGGATCAAAGTACTCATAAACAGCTTCCATTTGATAGCCATATTGTACAAACACATCCCAGGATTACCTTAGCATAAAAAATATATTGAAGAATTAAATTTCCTTAGTGCACAAATATTAGCATTTATGTACATACATGCAAAAGTACCAAAAAATAAAACTATTGTTTAAGAATTTTAAGGAAATGTTCAATATTTTTAACGAAAGAGTATTTTTCAAGAGATGTTTGCATTCTTAATCATTTATGTTGCATTAACTTGGCAAGAACGCATAAATATGTATGTACAAACATATGTAAAGCTGATACGATATGAAAAAACATACATACATCCATACATATAAATGTACTCCCGAAGTTAAATAACGCAGCGAATGCTATGTGTCGCCTCACTCAAAAGCAATTTGCGCGCACAGTTGACACCGAACAACCACACACACGGATGTTTTGGTAAACATGTTACTTTTGTTTAAAAATTTGGCTGATATAAGAAAGGAATCCAATATTTTGTTTCTTGATGAAGAACGAAGGTAAATATTTCAAAGTTTTACTGAAAAGCAGAATTTTTTAAATCCATCCATCCGTTTATGAGTTATAGCTGTGTAAACAAACATTTTATGATTTTTTACTACATTTTGGCAATTTGCCACGCCCCTATAATATATGCCTTCAAATTATATTAACTGTACCATCTCACGTAGCTAAGCTTTCAAATACAAAAAACCGTTTTAAAATCAGAGCATTCTATATGAAGTTATGTGCATACATGGGATTTAGCGACTTTATTTTATAAAACTTATAGATATAGATATAGATGTTGTTGTTGTTGTTGTAGCAATGCTCGCCCCACCTAATAGCAGCGACCGATCACAAATTGTCATCAATATCCTCTAACGGGAGTCCAAGGAAACTTGCCGTTTCAACAGGGGTGGACCATAAGGAAAGGGGTGTTAGAGGCGTTGGTTCCACATTACAATTAAAGAGATGGTTGGTGTGTATCGTGTGGGACACATTGCAAGCGGGGCATACATTTTGTATGTCGGGGTTGATTCTGGATAGGTAAGAGTTTAACCTGTTACAGTATCCAGAACGAAGTTGAGCAAGAGTGACACGCGTTTCCCTGGGGAGTATGCGCCTCTTCCGCGAGTTTTGGATATTTTTCTTTAAGTAGTGGATTCACCGGGCAATTCCCGGCGTAAAGGTCCGACGCCTGTTTATGGAGTTCACCAAGGACCTGCTTGTGTTTTTTCGCTTCATACGGCTGGGTTCTCAGGGGCCGTATTTCCTCAAAATGCTTACGGAGATTACTCCTTAAGCTCCTAGGCGGTGCTGGTTCATCAATCAGATTTCTGTTGGGATGCCCAGGTTTCTGGGTATTCAACAGGAACTGTTTGGTCAGCATCTCATTTCTCTCACTGATGGGGATTATTCTCGCCTCATTATGCAGGTGGTGTTCTGGGGACATAAGAAGGCAACCCGTGGCGATTCTGAGAGCAGTATTTTGGCAGGCCTGTAGTTTTTTCCAGTGGGTAATTTTTAGGCTTGGCGACCATATGGGTAGCACGTAATCGGCTGGCTAATTGCTTTGTATGTAGTCATGAGCGTTCCTTTATCTTTTCCCCAGGTACTTCCAGCGAGGGATTTGAGGATTTTGTTACGGCTCTGAATTCTCGGAACAATTGCGGCTGCGTGCTCACCAAATGTAGATCCTGATCAAACGTCACACCAAAGATTTTGGGGTGTAGGACAGTCGGTAGCGTAGTGCCATCGACGTGGATGTTCAAAATGGTCGACATTTGGGACGGCCATGTTGTAAATAAGGTCGCGGAAGATTTAGTCGGTGATAATGCCAGGTTTCGCGAGGCGAAAAAACTGGAGAGAACAGGGAGGTAGTCGTTTATTTTATTGCATAGCGCATCGATATAGATAGATATAGATTATTTACAATAACCTAGTGAAATACGCAAAAAGTCTGGTAGGCATCCAGAATAAGTCCCACGGCATTATGAGACTAAATCCCCTTGTCACCCCTGTCTATTGAACGAACTGCTCAATTTTGTGTGACCTTGATCTTGTTCACACTGAATTATGTTGTTTTTGTATACCAAAGTTATTTATCCAAGAGTAATCAGAGTATTGTCAAAAATGTATCGAAAATTCTGCAACATGTTATCGAAAAGTAGTCGTATAGTATTTGTCTCTGGTAAAGATACCTCTATTGTGGTTTAACTTAAACCCCTGGGCGAGCTCTAGCTGACTTAATAACATTCGTTTACTTTCTTTATTTACACATCCAATTTGCGGGTACTTGGTACTCTCGCCCTTTTTCTAGGATAGCTTGATCAAACAATTCTATGTGGGATTTTGTATAGTTTCGGAATCTTTTCGATATCAATTCGATACTATCCGCTGATCATTTATGGATTTTCTCTAGGCTGTTTCGAGCTCATTTTAGGGCTATTTCTAAATAACAGCGGCACTACTTCGTAATTTGTGGACCGTTTAGAGATAGTTATTTTGGGATAATTTTCGTGATAGCTTCGGGAGTATTTGGGGTAGATTCGCGGATTTACTCGGGACTATTTCGAAATGGTTTCCGGAATATTTCGAACCGTTTAGAGATTGTGTTCGGGATCTTCTCGGCTATTTCAATATTATTTCAGAACTATTTAGGAAACATTTCAGGATTGCTTTTTAGGTTATTTCAAGATTATTTCAGAGCCTTTTAGGAATTGCCTTCAGAACTTTCTCGTATCATTTTCTGGGTTGTTTTCGGAATAGTGTTGCAATAATTTCGAGACTATTTCGTAATTGTGTTTGGGATCTTTTAGCAGCTATTTCAAAATTATTTCAGGTCTATTTAGGGAATATATAGGAATTGATTAAGAGATCCTTTTGGGGGATATTTCAGAACCTTTTAGTAGTTTATTGCGAAAAATTGTCACATCAGTCTCTCGGTTGCTTTCGGTATGGTATCGCAATCGTTTTGAGACTATTCTGTGACCATTTCGGGATCATCTCCGGAAGATTTCACCTATTTTTTCTAAATTATATCACGAATAATTTTGCTGTGTTCCTAAATTGTTTTTGGAGCTATTTTGGGGCTTTTCCAGATTCATTTCGGAACAATTTCGGAATTATCTGCAGATATCTACGGGATTGTTTTTGAGAACATTTTATGACTAATTTCTTGCAGTTTTAAGATTCTTTTCGGAGTCATTTCGGAGATATTTCACGATTGCTTTCGAATATTTTAAAACGAATTTAGTGCAAATCCTCTTATTTGCAATCTTCTGCCAACGTTCGAATCACTGAACTGTTGAATAAATAATGTTGTTGAATTGTGATGCCTCAGCCTTTGCCGCTTTTATGCTCTTCGGTCTCCTCGTTCACCCATTTCTCCTAAGGTATAGTAATTTCGTGAACCTGATGCTTGTTTACTAGCTGTATACACGTATTTTTGCAATTTGTATCCATATGCGTGTGTATGTGTGAGCGGTTGATGATGACATGCGCTTGTGAGTATCTCTCTCTGTTGCCCCGCACGTATGTGTGTAATTTGTTTACGTACATACGACTTACGTTACGTACATGCAGCTTGCTTTATTGTTGTTGTGGCTTTATTTACTTAGTATCAGATTAGTGATGGGAGTATCACTGAGTGTCACTAATATTCGTCACAATATGTTTATGTGGCGTACTCCGCCAACCACACCCAAGGTCTTGAGTTCATATATATGTATATCTTCTATATTTTTTTTATCGTTTTCAAACTATTTCGGGACGATACCGAAACTATCGCCGCCAAGTACTGTAATTTATGTCCAGCGATTGGCTCGCCGTGAGAGGAAATATTCTTCAACATAGAACCAGGGTGGGCAAAGAAGTAGTTCTAAAAGCAAAGGGAAAAGATAATTGGGAGAGAAAGGCGTGAGCCCGAGGAGCTTCAGCAGTTGGCTATAGTAAATAATAGACGAAAAAGCAGTTGCTGGCGGAAGGTTTTAAAAGAGGAAATATTACATTAATTTCATCTTCTTCGATTGTCGGCTCATGTTCAGCATCTTCCCTGTGTGCTACAGAACTGCTTCAATTTAAGGGGCAAAGAAGTGTTCGCCTCACAATCTAAGCATTCACTAAACATCATCTACCAGTTCGTCGCTTTCGTTAGTAATAGAACTCGCCCAGGGCTGGAAATCTACTATCTTTCGCTGAATACTGTGGCGAATATTTGCAGTTCTATACATCACTATTCCGCTAGTAAATAAATGCACAACAACAGCAAAGTAAGCAACCACACATATGTACATGAAAACATCAAAGCAAGAATCCACACATACATGTAAAAAGTGAAGCTAACCGCTAAGAGAATAATTCACATGATTCATAAGCGCCTGTTCGAGAAGGTTGTTCATGAAAAGTCTAGACCTTAGGAGAAATTGGCGAACGAGGTAGCCGAGAGTATAAAAGCAACGCAAGCTGAGGAATAATGGATCAATTTGATTATATCACGCTATTAGTGAAGTACGCGAGTATTGTAATTGTACTACTTCCACAGCAGAGTTGCAAATAAAGGAGATATTGCTATACTGAATATTTGAGTTATTTATTCGATTCGAACGTTAGCAGGAGCTGCAAAATAATCAGGAATTTCGCAAAATTCGAAACAATACTTTGCCACTACTCCTACTTCTAAGTAATTTTTAAAGGAGAGCTGGTTCCTACCAAAAGTATGGAGCATCCTCACTTATTATGTGTTAATCGTCCGAAGCCATCCTGGGTTGCATATTTAAATATATGTAAAATTTGAACTCAGATTTATAAGATGTCCAAGTACTTTTATCAAATGTCAATCCATCATGTGTAATAAAGTCCAAGATACCAGCAAACGACATGTGTCCATTGAATGTACAAAATGTGCCTGCGGTTTGCATTGTGGGATGCTTTGTGAACATATTTTGTGTGTATGTATGGCCTCAATTTTGCTTGTAAATTTCCAACTTTTCATGTAACTGCAAATGTTATCATTGGCTCGTAAATGGGTCATCTTTTAATTGCCTAACAAATTGAAGTTTCCGATTGACGAAGAACACTGGGGATGGGTGAAAGGGCGTTATAATAAAAATGAAACTGTTTTGACATGTCAAATATACGAAAGCCCACCTGTGTAGGTAATACACTTTTCCTCACCAAAACGGTTGCCGGGTGAAGAGACTATGAAAAGCAGGTAGGCCCTTAAAAGGAATTAGCGCCGAACAGGAAATGAATTTGGTGATCGTTGTATACTTTATGACGTTCGTTTCTTTTTTAAAGCTGAAGTATCTCTCAGTCTAACCGGAGGCCCCAGTAACGAACATTGATTAACAACACTACATATATTTATGAGCTAGTGTGTTAATAGCTCAGCAACTTTTCGTACCAATGAGAGCTGAGAGGAAGGAGATAGTTCGCGATAGTGTCAGTTAAACGTAGCTGAAGAGCGATAATAGATTAAAGGTAACTGGTCGGCCACGGCTACAGAACAGCGGACGATCGACAACAGTTAAGGGACAGCAGGATGGCACACTGTTACGATGTGATTGAGCCGCAGAGGAGGTGTGAAAGTCTTGAATGTATGGATTGAATTACAAATCACTATACTTCAAAAGTTCGCTTCAGATGCCTTCTGAACAACCCCAATGATACTTAAATTGGTTTGAATGAGTTGTTAATATGGGACAGTAGGTAGAAATTACTACGTGTACAAAGAGGGTTTCATCCCAAAGGACAATCCTTTTTTATGCTGGCTACCGCAGTGTACATTTTTCACCATAAAACCAGCGTTTTGCAAGACTTTGCCAAAAGAAAATAGGTTTCGAGTAAGGTAGTGATGTGAAGCTTAATCGAAGATTGGTGAATATGACGCCTATAGCTATAGAAATTTAGTAAACCTTTTTATTTTTTATTGATTTATTACGAAGGACAGTCCCACTTTGCCAGGTTTCTTTCCTTTGGTGTAATCAAATGCTTTACACTGCATTCGGACTCGTATCGGGCTAAAGAACTTCTATATCATCAGCACGCTTCAAATCTTCTAGCTCTGCTTTTGTTGTTATTTTTCACAGGGGAAAAAATCTAGATGGCCCGAAACCCATTTAGTTTAGAGTTACTTTTCTCAGCTAAATCTAAAGCCTTTAAAAAGTAGCCGCGCTATCATTTATAACGCACCACACCAGACTCTCGTCAAAATATGAAACCAGAAGATGATTTATTATGTGACTTGAGGGGGTGTACGTAGCAACGTAAAAACCTTTTCGCTCAAAAGCTTTATTTCGGTTATGTTAGCAGAGGGACATAATATCTTAAGTTTTCCTTAGCCTAAGTATACCTCCCTCCCGACTTTCATACCACTAAAGGCTCGAATCGGTATCCTCTGAACCCCAAACCTTTGATGTTGTTGTTGTAGCGATTAGGACACTCCCCGAATGCATTGGGGAGTGTTATCGATGTTGATGGCCCTTTGTCGTATGCAGATCCGGCACGTTCCGGTAACAAGCACCATTAAGGTACAAGCCCGACCATCTCGGGAACGATTTGGTATGACCACATGAAACCTTCTGGGCCATACTTCCCGCCAACCTCCTAGATCCATGGTGAACTTGGGGTCGCCAGAGCTTCGGCTATTAAAGAAACAGGATTCGCCACGGGTAGGTGAGACAGACACTTGGGTTGGAGAAGCCATATATTACGCTGACAACCCCTTCAAACTACACAACCCCTTGATTAAATTTGGTATTTTAGTCGCCTCTTAGGACAGGCATACCTGCCGCGGGTATATTCTAGGCCGCCTACCCTTTGATAAGGGTAGACGGTGTAAATCAGACTTCTAAGAGTATGCTCATGTTATGTTGAAGCCTCGATACCAGCTGTGAGTGGTGCTTCTAAAATTCTGCAGGTGAACTCATGTAGTGTTCATGTTGTAGCAATCGCAGTTTCAATCACGGCTCTACTGAACATCCTGCCTCATTCTTCACCTAAGACGTAGCTGAACTTAGTTGAGTTGCAGCTGGACTCACGTGAACGTTATCCTACCACTCTAAGATCATCTATGCTGGCATCGAGGCTCCAACAGAAACGCTGCTGATGACTGTGTAGGACGGAAATTTAAATTTTGAAGCTGAAGCTTCATACAAATTCAACGAAGTTGGGTGTTTGCAAAGTTTAATTGAGCCAAAATGCACACCAGTATTATCCTTCAAACCACAAATATTCAATATATAAATGAGGCTCTTGGGCCTGCAGTGGTCTGCAAAGATATCTGTTTACATTCACAATTAGAGCTTTGATTACCATGCCAAAATTTCTCTTTAAGATTCATTTCATACTCCACGACAGTATGTGGACATATGTCGAGTAATGTGTCGGGTCTGACTAGCCTTATATCCACTGATCTTGCTGCTAGACTGTTCCGGTTTCGTTACTCTCAGTAACTATGTGATCAGGTACCCAGACGAGTAAACTTGCGGTACATTGAACTTGGCACATTTTCTAGAAGTTATCATCATTCCTCACTAATTGGTTTTTAACCGATTAAAGCCATTGCACAAAAAGTTACCTCAGCCATCCCTGCCTCAAATAACTTTCGCCACAAAGTCAATTTTTCCTTTACCTGTTTTCTCAAACTTCCTGAAGGTCTTCCTTTTATTTGATTGCAAAATCCGTATGTAGATAGGAATACTTTTTGGAATGGAGCTTTTTTATCCATTCGCATAACATAACCTATCCAACGCTGATTTTGAGCCTTTAGTTGTTGTACTAAGTTAATATCTAATCGAAGCTCATTGAATTCCTCTCTAGCAACATTTCTTTGAAATACGCCGTTGTCATTATGCTAAGAGCCATGTTTACTGGCTTAGAATACACCGGCGGCAGGTATGCCTATCGTAAGAGGCTAGTAAAATACCAAAATGATGCAAAGGGTTGTGTATGGCAAGAGGTTCCATCGCAATTTGTAGCTTTTCCAACCCAATTTTCAAACTCAACCACACGTGAAAAATCCTGTTTCTTTATTAGGCGAAGTTCTGGCGCGATAGGCGGGATGGCCTAGAAAGTTCTATGTGCTCATATTAAATCGTTTCCGAGATGTTCGGGCTTCTAACTTAATGGTGCTTGTTACCGTAACGTACCCGGCCTATATACGGCAAAGGAATATCAACATCCACAACAATCGCCAAATCTTCGAAGAGTGTCTTTTTCACTACAACAACAACTAGTCAAAAATCAGGACGGCAAGAATAGATACTTTAGAGCGGATAACGCTGTATCTCTCAATTGCCTACCCAGTGCAAAGTAGCACTTGTTGGCAACAATTATTCTCTGTTGGGTTGGATATGCTGGCATTGCTGTCGCTGTTAATGCTGGTATGCAGATAAACGTAGCCTTTCAATATTTCCAATTTATAGCCGTTATAGCTGCCAAGGCAACAACGACCTCAGATGGGAGCAAGTAATTTGCAATGTCGTTGCTCAAAACAAGACTCACTTTTTTCGCCGCTTTGTCCAGTTCAAGAAAGGCAGACTTACGGCGTGCTGAATTACAACAGCCTCCGCCACATATAGCGATTTAGATCGCTAGGATTATCTTCTCCAATATTTGGTTAACAAAATCAAACGATTGGGAATGGACTTGTCAGAAGCCTCGTTTGGTTTCGAATACTAGTAAGGGAATCAACCTCACCTTTTTCTCTGTTTTGAATTATGCAATCAGCTTTCGTACTAGTCCTCTGGGAGCATTCTCTTACTGAACGGTGTAAGCGTGGAAGCATATATCTTTAACCCCGCTAAGGCTATTGTAACGAATTTTGGGAATTTCCACTTATTTGCGACTTTCTGCTAACGTTCGTATCGCTGAACTGTCGAATAAATAACTCCAATATTCTGTATTACAAACTGGCCTTTTTTAGACTACTTTGGGAGTAGTACAATTATACTTCACAATTGTACTTCACTTCGCAACTAATAGCGTGTTTAAATAAAGCTGATTACTGATTGTTCAGCTTGCGCTGCTTTTATACTCTCCGTTGCTTCTTTCGCATATTTCTCCAACGGTCTAGACGTTTCACCTTCTAGAACTCCTGTATCTCCTGCTTGGTAATTAGTTATATGAGTACATGCATATTTGTAGTTTATAGCCATATGCGTGTGTATGTGTGAGTAACTACTTCGGCTGATGACTACATCTTCGTCGCCTTCTACATAAGTGTTGCTAGCTTTAATGTGTACATGTACATAAGAGTGGCTGCTTCATGTTTTTGTTGTTGTGATATCTACTAACAGCTTAGTGATGCTAATATTCGTCACACTATTTAAGAGTGCCAGCAAGCTCTGAAAAACGACTGCATCGACGAGGAATATCCTGTAGGTATATTTTTTGAACAAAGAAATGTATTGTAGAAGGTTTAAAGAGCCTAAAATGCTTGGTCATAGGAAAAATGCTCTACAGTGATGCTAAAAGTGCGAAAACTGGTCGCCTAAGTATCAACGCAGTTTCACCAAAGCATGCATTTGTCTCATGGTTGAACCTCTGCTCTACGTGAACGACCTTCAATGGCAGCAGTCATCTCAAATGCACATAAACTAACACATACAACTTTTTTCTAAAATTATCCACTCCCCCCACGCCATGAGCTACGCAAATGTCCTTCTGCTAAAGAGTTTTTTTTTTTCAAATTAGACATGCACTGGGCTCATAAACTTCTCTGCATGATATTTTCATATAAATGCACGTAAAATGATATGCTAACCGTTGTCGCTTCTAAAGCCGAGCACAGCCTTAGGCGCTTAAACGTGTACTTAACGTTAGAGCTTCGTCATACTAAAAAAAACCGGCTCATATTTCTTTGGCTTTGTTCTCAATCAAAAACTCATTTGATTTTAGAGTATGAATGCATGTGAGCGAATACAAACCTGGCAACGCTCGAGTTCATACCTCGGCTTGGGTTGTTTTTAGGTCTGCAAATGATATAGGCAACTAATGTACATACACTAGCGCACTCACACACACACACATATACAATGAGTCATATAGTTCTTATGCAAAAACAATGTAATTACGCTTGCAAGCACAGCAGTCAACATTGAGAATCTTTGTGTCATGCCGTGTGTCAAACCTTGACAATAACCCCAACTTTGCATAAATCTAAAATTACTAACTATGGCACCCTGTGTCGTTCAGTCAGCTAAAGCAGACGGGCGCATGAGAGTAACAATTTGAAATGAACTCCCAGGATGGCAATTGTATCTTAGTAGGGAAATGCTAAGAACCAAACACAGGCAGATGTACAAGGAGCTGAAAATAGTTGGTAGAGCACACGAGGGCTGCCTTATTTCGGTTAAGAGTTGGTATACTGTTTTTCGAAGCATATACCGTCATATGGAGGTCCTAGATATATGTATGTGTAAAAGACGTCTTAATCTAAACTAAATTTCATATGTAATATGGACAAGCGTCTCTCCGAATTACTGACGATCAATAGCGCAGAATCATTTGAAACACTTCTTGAATGTCGATGAGCAAATTGTTAGCTTCTCACCACATCAGCGCACCTGCCATGCTTCCCGAATTTGAGAGGAACCGGTCGTGTGGTCCTCCTATCGGAGCTGACAAGATCAGTAAGACAATATACCTCTCCTTCTTATAAAAATTGTCTCAACCGATTTGAGTCTTGCTCCTTTCTTTAAATTTTCCTACAAATTGGCGAAAGGGAACCTACATGTTTTATGTCGACTCAGAATGGCAGCTGTAAGACAGATGAATTTTCACTGAGAAGATTTTTCATGACAAAACTATTAAATTGAAACATCTCTTCCTGAGTAGCGGATAATCTCTGCTGTGCTCAGGATATTTTTCCCTGTTGCATGTACAATATATGCTCGGTCTTCTTGTTTAGTTGAAAGATGTTGCGCTGACCCCCTTCCGTTGGCCGATATACATTAAGCACCTTCCGATCATGTGTCGGTAGATTTGGGTTCCAACTCTACAGTATGCGCAGCGTGTCCTCGGACTACATTACGCATGAGATCCATCTTCGATGTTCACCCCCCCCCCCCCTCCAATTCGCGCGTTCATGTCTTGCCTTTGCAGGCTTTGAACAACTTCCTCCAGCCACTTCAAGCTCGCGTTGTTTTCGCACGTTATAATCTTTGCACCATTGTACTACGCCGTCTAGTCAAAGATTGGAAATGGCTTAGTGGGTTCTTTTTGAATCTTCTTGGGCATTGAACTCCCTTTCTACAGATCACCACTCTCTTTATACAGATCTCGATCTTTCGTTAGATATCTGTCCAAACGGATTGCTACAATCAACCAGCGCCACTCAATGACTGCCTGACCACCTCACGCATCCTCGCAGAAGCAGCCAAAATCTTAGTGTTAATTCCCTTTGCTAACTCCGAGAAACCCGGAGCGTTAGAGTTACCTACCTTTAACTTACCTCTCCCTTCCACATCTGTTACTGTCAAACCGCCACTTTTCACGTCCTCTCTTTGATCTACAGCTTTCAAAATTGTTGATTTCGAGGTAGTTGCCATATCGCTATTGAGTTTTATCTGTCGCGTTAGACCCACTGGTCTTCTTTATGTGGCTAACTTGCCTCGCGGCGCTGAGGCTGGGTCCTTTCTGCCTCTGGAAAGCAGGCTTGTCGCCTTTAGCCAAACGTTGCCTTTTCATTCTTTATAATAAGGCGCTGTTGAGTTCGGCCAAGCTCGCACACCATCGACAATGAGCCTATTGGTCGATAGAAACCAAAAGACAACTAAGTTCCTTCGGCAGCCATAACGGGTGTAGAACTATCGCATCACTCTATGTTCATTCCAAAAAAGTAATGGAAAGTCTACAACACAACCGTACCTATATTTTGAAAACATCAAACTACATGAACCTTCGTTGGATATTTGCCTACACCACTTGAGAAATATTCAATTTTCAAATATATCTTGCAATACTATGCGATTCCCAAACTCGCCATTCAATTAGCAACCCTCGTATTGTGGTTAGTGAAGCGCGCAATGTTGAGTTGCATGAGTTGTTGTTGTACATTGAAAAGTTTTCCACTCAACACCCATACAAACAAATACAAACAAAACCATACAAACACACCAACTTTCTCAGTTGAACACTTCAAACTTTTTCCAGCACCCACAAGGATGCTTGTCTAGCAAACTTCTGACATTGTGGCAAAAGAGATACAAAAAAAGTAAGAAAAAAGATACAAAAAAGATGTATAGGCACTGTTAGTAGCCACAAGCAGAACAACAACAACAAACAAGACCAAAAAGTCACGCAAAACGGCGACAAACGCAAAAAGTCAGAAACGCAAGCCTGAACTCGACCATATCATTCAGCCTCAGTTGCCTCATTGGCGTCATGTCAGCGGCTTAACGCATACACCTCAGCTTGTCAGCGTCAATGGTGCAGCGTTTTTGTAGGCACCGACGCACCCGGCACGTACACGCACATATCCTCGGCGCCACTTTTGCCTAATTGGATGTTGGGATGCCAAACAATTTTTATTTCTTTTAACGTTTCTTTTTTTGTAGCTCGTTTTTCTTCCTTTTTGTTTTCCCCTGCTCGATTTCGGTTCGATGTCATGCTTTGGGTGTACCATTTGCTGCTTTGGTCGGTGGCTCAGTTGCTTGATTCTTTGGTTACTTTGACAGTGTGTAATGAAATTCTATTTTGTTGCGCAACAGTTTAGGCTATGGTTCTGTCATCCAAGTTTTATGCAACATCAGCTGTTTTGGACGGTCACTGCAACTGACACGGCATGATTTTGTTGAGGGGAAAAAAATGCCAGTAAAAATTATACATGCGTGCGTGCGTCTACGTTTACATTAAGAAAGTAATTTAGTGTCTTTTAATACATAGCTGAAACAAATATTAATTCAAGGAATAATTTATTTCTTAGACCAGGCGTAAATAATTAACGGGATAACTGAATGAACGACAACATAAAAAGTACATATGAACAGTGCAGTGTAGGCAATAAACTTTGCAGTAACTCAGAACAGCTTTTTCTTAAACTCTGGCAATCAGCCATAAACCTGAGTTTAAGTTTTACATATATTTAAATATGAAAACCAGGACGCTGTGGGACGATTGACACATAACAAGTGAGGATATTCCATACTTTTGGCAGGGACCAACCCTCTTTTAAAAAATTACGAATTCTGGGAAATTCCTGATAATTTTTTTGCTTCTGTTAACGTTCGAATCGAATAAATAACTCAAATATTCAGTATACCAATATCCCCTTTATTTACAACTCCACTTTGGCAGTAGTACAATTACAATACTCGCGCACTTCACTAATAGCGTGATAAAATCAAACTGATTCATTATTCCTCAGCTTGCGCTGCGTTTATACTCGCAGTTTCCTCGTTCGCCCATTTCTCCTAAGGTCTAGGCTTTCACTAACAACCTTCTCGAACAAGCGCTTATTTATTTCTCTTTATGTATCTGGTATTCACTTTTGTCTTCTAGTTACATGCGTGTGTATGTGAGTAACAACTTCTGCTCTTAGCTGCTGACTAAATGTATGTACATATGTGAATTATTCTCTTAGCTGTTAGCTTCGTTGTTTACATGTATGTTTCGATGCTTGTTTTCATGTATATATGTGTCGTTGCTTACTTTGCTGTTGTAGTGCATTTATTTACTAGCAGCATAGTGATATATAGAACGGCTAATATTCGCTACAGTATTCAGCGAAATATAGAACAGATAGCCCTGGGCGAGTTCTATTACTAACGAAAGCGGTGAACTGGTAGATGATATTTAGTGAGTGCTTAGATTATGAATTGAGCACTTCTTTGCCCTCTTAAATTGGAGCAGCCCTGAAGCACGCAGTGAAGATGCTGAACATAAGCCTACAATCGAAGACGATGAAATTAATGTAAGTTTTCCTCTTTTAAAACATTCCGTCATCAACTACATTTTCGTCCATTATTTCTGCCACCTGCTGAAGCTCGTCGGGCACACGACTCTCGCACACATTAATCTTTTTTCCTATCAGACGTCTGTGTTCCCTTTGCTTTTTTTTTCTGAAGATGGCCAAGTTGATAGCTGGATCTTGTCATGCTGGAACCTGGTACTACACATAGCTATGCTTCGATCCACGTTGAAATCGGTCAACCACAACCTGTAGAGAGATGTCATATCGTGGAAGCTGAATTCTTGAACTATTGGACTAGAACTGCTCCCTTGCCCACTCTGGTTCTGAATTCGCTAAGCATGCATGCCATGGCTTACTTAGGTTAGGTTGAACTGTCCGATTAATAAAGACCTCACATAAACTGAATGTGTCTATAGTGTTGCCAGAATTTGTTTGACGGACAAACGGAAGAACCCCAATCAGGTACCAGGACTTATGTTATGGAATAGCTCTATGCTCCTACAAAAACTAAAACTTCTCTAGGACCTAGCCTATTTGCTATGACCTTGACCTCGCGAGCGCAGGACATGAACACGGAACGTGCTCAACCGTTTCTTCCGTTCTTGCTGTCTCTTCGGCAGGTCATGTTATTGATGACACTGCCCGGGGATAGGTCGCCAAGTACCTCTTCTACCCTCCTCCGTTGATAGGAGAAGTGCCCGCATTCGAAGAAGGTTTGGCGTACATCTTTTATTATCCCACAGTACAGGCAGCTCGGGTTGTCAACCTTGCCCATTCTGTGCAGGTATTTGCGGAAGTAACCGTGTCCGTAACAAACTGCGTCAGGTAAAAGGCTACCTCTCCGTGTGGTCGCTTCAACCATAGATTCAGTTCAGGGATTAGTTTCTTAGTCCACTGTTCTTGCCAGCGTCGAATAGATTATTCCCGCGCCTGTAAGGCAACAGCAGCTCGACTCGCTTGCGATCCGTTGTGGTTTATTGCTTTTCTTTCTTCAGCGAGAAGATATATCGGTATGGTTCCCGCAACGACTAGGACAGCTTCAGCCGAGACCGTGCGGTAAGCCGAAGTTATTAGCAGCGCCCCTCTGGACTGAGGTCCGGTATTTAATTGCGTTCGCCCAGATTTCTGCACCGTATAAGAGTATAGAAGCCGAGGCTGATGCAAGCAGCTTCCTTGTGCATGGCTTTGGACTACCTGTGTTTGCCATTAATCTACTCAAATTCGCTATTGAGCGCGCAGCTCTTACGCAGGCTCCTCGTATGTGATCCGAGAAGGTGAGTTTGCTGTCTAACCTCAATCCCATATATTTCGTTTAAGTGAGTGTTTCTATTGACTGGTCTATTGGCAACCATCATATTCCTGGTAGTGGGAATACGTCTCTTTGTGAGGATGACGATCTCCGTTTTTGCTGTTGCTAGCTGGAGACCGTGCTCAGCCATCCACCCATTTACATTACGCATGATCTGGTTTAGTTTTAGCTGTGTCAGCTCACAGCTTGCTGCTGTTATCACAGCGGCCACGTTTTCTGCAAAAGCAACGAGGAAGATGACATCGAAGAAGACCCTGGGCATGCTCCACCTGTTATTTTTACCTTTTTAATAACGAGGCCTAACTTATAAGCATATGTTGCCAGAAGGCAGTGGCCAGTTAGTATGCCCTAAATCTTCTGCCTTCAGATATATGAGCAATTTGTGAGGATAACGTCGTAGGATTTGCTCATTCCTTAGACATTTGTGGCTGCGGGCTTTCCTGCTTGATGGATCACATGAAATGTTTCCTTTTGATTTCTTCCAAGCGCATTGGAACCTTTACCATCGAACATTGAAATTTAAGTATGTAGTGCGCCAGTTATTATTAACAATATTTTTAATAGATCAAAATGTTAAAAGATCTTCCAAAACCTCATACTTGAAATTTTTTCTTTCTTTGCAGGTAAGCTCTCTTAAAAACTTAAACACACCTCACAAGTAACATATTACTTTGTATCTTTGGAAGTATGTAAGTAGAAATTACATAGTGTAAGCTTTGAAATTTGTATGCACCTTCGCTCACTCAGGCGACGTTATCCAACGACCCAAGCGTAGATGATCTGTGTAAACCTCGATGAACTCTTTGGCCCATCTTCCTCTGTAGAAGTAATCCTCGATTATGAAGGCGCAACGGCAAGCGAGCATCCGAAAAGTTGGCGGGAGTTTTTTTCCAGTAGGACTTTATTCATTTATTTTATGTCGACATCAACTAGATCACGATGTGCATTCTCCGATAGAGTATTTTCTGGAAAGTGCAGTAGAAGATATATAATGAAACAGCATTCGGTTCCAGGTTCAAATCAAGTTCTTTATATAAAAACTACACAAAGCCCTAAGAAATATTTAAGAATTGATGAACCTTGATGAACCAAATACTTATACTTCCAATTATTTTTCACATCGCGAATCTGCTTTTTCGTCATCTTCTTAGTTCAGGGAGCGAACTTGCTTGTATGTCAGAACGTCAGCCACAGAAATTTCATGGGATATTGGGTTGTAACGCGAGAGCCCTCGCTGCACAGCGGTTTCTATTGACCCGTCCCTATCAAGCATATCTGAAGATACTCCCATGAACAAAATGCCAAATCTTCTGTTGTGGTCCGATAAATGTGGTCTCCTCAGCCATATCACTACTTTGAGAGATCGCTTTACTCTTACACTGCCTCTTTCTTAGAGACTGTCTTAGACCATACTCGTACTTTTTTTCAGATTGAACGTTGATATACTCAACGGATGTAAATATGACACATATTAAACACTTCTTCGCATATCCTAAAAAGCGTTGACTCTACAGCTGCACAAGGAGAACACAAAATACCATTCAACAGAAGACATCAACCTAGCGCTTTCTCAGTTTACCATAAAACTGTGCCGAGTCAGCGGAGTTTAAAACTCTGGGTATTCCCTCAAGGAATCCTGTCTTTTCAGACTACGTGAGAGAATGAATTTTCGCTGGATATTGAGTAACGTGGAGTCTCTGAAGCTTCGGTTAGACAATAACTTGCCTGATGTCCTGTTTGCGCAGGAACCTATATCGAACAAACCGTACAATTTTCGTACTCAGCAAAGTTACTTAAGGTAACCTGAGGGTTTAATACTATCGCTCTGTCGTTCGGAGTTTGCTGTCAACCTCAGGAAAAAGAGAACTAAATTTTGTTTAGGAGGAGATATAAAATACCTCTTACAGACCCCCATAATAGGGAAGTTCTGTTGGCACTTTCAAATAGAATAAAATATTTTGGAAAATGTATTGGATGTTGTGGGGGGCCGACGGCAGCAGCTGGGCCTCTCGCAAAAGGTTCGTGTGCTGGCCATGCGAGATGGTAGTCAAGCCGAGTCTCCTCTATGAGGTGTTGTCTTTATGAACCGCACTGCATATGGGCAGCATTTCCAAGATACGGTATCCATATATCGAAAAAAGCCGGTTGAAATCAATGGCGCTCAGAGAACAACACCCACCTTCATCCTCAATGTGATGCTGAACATATCCGGTTAACATTTCGGGCAATGCTGCTGCATCCAGAGTGTTGTTCAGACTTAGTAATATGGACTTTAGGTCCTCTGTTACATCCTCTCGGATACATCTAACAGTCAAACTTGGTAATACTATTCCAATCAGGACATACTAGGGCGGGCTCATCACCTTATTCACATTGAACAGGACTGATGTGAGGAGCTCAACTGGGACAGTGGACCCGTTGACCCAAATTAGGTACCAGCAGGAAAACTCCTCTTGTCAAATATTAGAAGTTTTTAAGAGTCTAGCTTAGTGGATTGAAAAGTATACCATAGATTCAAGATGTACTATCACTGTAACGCCTTACGTGCGAGATACGCCACTAAATTTAGAGAACTTAGCATCTACGTGTATAGCCAAGAGGCAATCAAGGTTTTAAGCTCGACTTTGGTCCAATCAGAAGTGGTCTCGGAGTGCGTTATTTTGTCCTACTTTTCTGTGCGTTGTTCATGGTTATAGTTACGGAGCTTAATAGGAGCGTATGGCTAAGACATATGCATCTACAATCCCATTAGATTTCGTTAGCCTTGTATCGCTTCAGGGTATATAGTTTATGAGTTTGTCGTTCTGGAAACTTTAAAATTTTTATTTCAGGGTAAACCGTGCTACATCCATATTCTTCATCTTTCCTTTTTAATAACTTTTTCACTTCCTTTTTCTTAGTACTATATCGAAACTAAAATGCGGTTACACACATGCACCGTCAGTTGAAGCGCCTCGCTGACTTCTAAGCCCACACATTTACCTATTCTAAACATTTTTCACATTCATTTCAAGCAGCAGGAATTAATTTTCTGCTTTCTGCTTCCTTTTAGTTAGCGGAGTGGCAATGATATGACAGCAGCAGCAGTGTTAAATTCTAACATCAAAAACCCAACTATCAGTAAAGCTATGCGCACTGCCTCCGCGCAGGGGCGCGCAACAAACTCCACTTCCGTCACAAACCCGTTTGTCATATGTGCAACCACTCCGCACCACCGCTAATAGCTACAGTACACAAGTGCCACATCTAACATGCTCCACGGGAATGCTTTGTCATTTTTTGTCATCTTCACTTGCGGAAATGTTAGTGATAATTCTTAGTATGCGCCGCCCGTCGGACGGATGTATGAATGTCGTCATATGAATCGTCGCACAAAGTTGCGGTATCATTAGCGCTTTAACGTACCGTATTACCATTTCCTTCAGCTCCGCCTATTTTCTATAGCTGTTTGGTAGAAAGTTGGCATCCTTTTACCACAGTACAGCACAGCTGGTTGTGTGGTGCGTTTGATGCCTGAAGGTAGCTACTGTATTAGTTGAAACTTTAGTTTCGGCTGCGGCTTCGGTTGACTTTGCTTTACGTTAGTAGGCAACTTGCAATTTTAACATTTTTTTCAACAGCAACAAAAATAACTACTAAAGTTTTGAACTAAAAACTGTATCTTAATATCGTTGTAATATTATCATTGTCATAATCATTCTCCTCATCATTATCCCCTCACACAATCTTCGTTAGCTACTATCTTAATTGCAGCAAGCAGTCTTTAATACCGCACTATGGGGTATTTTGTAGAAATGTATCTAAAAATATGTAATTTTTCAAAACCAATTTTAAATTATTGCTTTTGAATTCAAAAATTTGTAAACAAAAACCGGGGAAGAAAGTTTTTCGAAAATATTTTTCAATACTCAGCTTTAAACTCAAAATCTATAAGTAGTGGGATTTTTAAGTATTTTTTTTTTTCATATTGAAAAACGCTTAGCTAAGAAAATGAAGTTTGTGGGAAGGTTTTTCAAACATACAGTATCTCAAAAAAGGTTTAAATCCAAATAACGTTTTTTATTTTGTAATACAAAAAAGTTATATTTTTCAAAAACTTTTTTTAACGAAGAGTAATATTTAGTATACACCTTTTTCGATTCCCAGTTTTGGACTCAAATCCTCGACAACCAAAAGGAGTGAGATTTTCAACTTTAAAACAGTATCTCAAAATTTATGTAAAAGTTCTATTTGTTAAGTTCAAGTGACGTGCTTTTTAATGAAAAATTCGAGAAAACGAAAATATATTTCAAAAACCTTTTTCAATACTCAATTTTGGATTGAGCATCTCAAATATATTAAAATGTACTTTAAGTTTAAAGTAATGTTTTTTATAATTAAATACGGTGAAATGGAAAAATTTCTCGAAAATATTTTATTTTTATAAATTTCACAAGTTCTTTTCAACATTTTCAAATCTATTTGAAATGAGATTTAAAAAAAAAAAACAAAAAAAATTTATTTTTTGAAATAAAAGGTACTAAAAAATAGTTCCAAAATTTTTCAAAAATCGTTTTCAATACTGGGTTATGAATTCAGCAACTCAATATTTATAATAAGTAAAGTCGAGCTAAATTTTTTTTAAATATATTTCAATGTTTAATGCATCTCAAACTCCATACGAAATAAATATTTTTCAACCCCATTTCTTGGTACTGAATTAAGACCACATCATTTCAAAACGTTTTTTTACGCTAAGTTTGGAGTTGAACATAGTAAAATCTTTTTGAAATAGTTTGAATTCAGCATTTAAGAATCCAAATAAATGTTATAAATAAATAATTATTTTTTCGAAAACGTTTTTCAATACTCAGTTTGGATTTCAAAATTTATAGGAAATTTTTGTTTTGCGCTTAAGTACTGGTTTGATCTCTTTTAAAATGTTAAAGATCAGGAAAAGGGCTGCGAAATTTTTCAAAAACATTTTTCAACTTTTCTGCAATTCATGAAACAAAAATTTTTAAAAAACCAATAATCAGTTTTGTAATCAGCATTTCAAAATCTAAGTCAGTTAAAATAATGAAATAGCAAGTAGTTGTTCTTTTTTTTTTGGATTTTTCAATTCCCCCCTTTGAATTCAAAATTAATATGAAATATGTGTTTAGTTAAAATATTGTCTTTTTTTAAACATACAACACAACAACAAGTTTTCAATATTTTCGAAAAGGTTTTCTTAGTTTTTCTAAAATTAAAGAAACCTTTCACAGCTCCCAGTTTTGAATGAAGGCTTTCCAAATCCAAAACGATTAAAGGAATGGTTTTAATAAGAAAAAAAAAACTTTTTAAAAAGTTTTTGAGTAATAACTTTTGCCTTCAAAATCAGTATGAAATTTTTCTTTCAAGTCAAAGTTTTGGTTTGTTCTTTTTTAAATCGTACATAGGATCAAAAAAAGGTTTCGATATTTTAAAAAAAAATTTCAAATTTGTGCAAAGCAAACAAAAACAAATATCTTGAAAACGTTAAAGAGATTTTTTATAATAAACAATACACCGCTTTGAATTCAAAACTAATATGAAATATGTGTTTGAAATTAAGATATTGTTTTGTTTTTTTTAACGTAAAAACCAATAATAATATTTCGATATATTCGAAAAATATTTTTTTTTTTTGCTTTTTTAAAATTCAAGAAACCTTTCTCCCAGTTTGGAATGTAGGCTTTCCAAATCCAAAACGATTAGAGGAATGGTTTTAATAAGAAAAAAAAAAACTTTTTAAAAAGTTTTTAAGTAATATCTTTTGTATTCAAAATCAGTATGAAATTTTTCTTTCAAGTCAAAGTTTTGGTTTGTTCTTTTTAAATCGTACATAGGATCAAAAAAAGGTTTCGATATTTTCCAAAAAAAATTTCAACTTTTGTGCAAAGCAAACAAAAACAAATTTCTTGAAAACGTTAAGGAGATTTTTTATAATAAACGTTTTTCAATACACCGTATGAATTCAAAACTAATATGAACTATGTGTTTGAAATTAAAATATTGTTTTTTTTTTTTAACGTAAAAACCAATAATAATATTTCGATATATTCGAAAAATATTTTTTTTTGCTTTTCTAAAATTCAAGAAAAAAAATTAAAAAACGTTTCTCAGCTCCCACTCTTGGATTCAGTTTTTCAAATTCCAAAGAGTTTAAAAAATTTTTTCAGAAACGTTTTTCAATACCTACTCCGTTTCGTATTCAGAGTCAGTATGAAATTTTTCTTTCAAGTCAAAGTATTGTTTATTCTTTTTTAAATCGTACATAAGAGATCAGGAAAGAAGTTTTGATATTTTTCAAAAACATTTTTCAAAAATTTAAACTTTCCATATTTAATAAAATAAAATTATTTAATTTTAAATTATAAAAAATTAATATTTAAAAATAATAAATAACAAATTTTTTTATATAAAAAATTTTATTTCATAATTAATAAAAATTAAATAAGATCTATAAATAAATAATTAAAAAATTTTAAATTTTTATAAATTATTTAATCATAAAAATTTAACTACAAAATTTTATGATTTAAAAAACAAATAATATCAAAATTTTTAATTTTTCATAAAATTTCTATTTTTTATAAAATCCAAAATTTTTAATTTACTAATCATTTTCATAATTTTTTTTATGGCAAAAGATTTTGAAATTAAAAAAAAACTTAAAATTATTTTTTTTTAGTTTTAGTTTTTCTCATTTTAAAACACGTTTCTCAGTTCCCAATTTTGAATTAAGCATTTCCAAATCCAAAACAATTAATAGAATGGTTTTAATAATAATATAATTATTTTTATTTATAACTTCAGTTCAGTTTTTTTATATAGGCAAATATTCCAGCTTCAAAATTCTTTTTTATTATCCCTTCTAGCTGCAACCATTTTCGTAATAATCGGATTTTGAAACAAATGTTTCTAAAATGGCCCACAGTACTTCCCTACGCAAAAAAACAAAAAATTAGGAAGAAAAAAACTTCTAAAATATTTTATCTTGTACAGTAAACTAAAAATGTAAAGTGTAATTAAAAAAACAAATTGCCTGAATACTTTCAACACCACTTACATACTTTTTGGGGCGTTTAACTTTATGAAGATAGTTTTCTTCCTGTTACTTTTTCTTTTCTCAAGTGACTTTTGCGTGCAGAACTTCTCTCCAATCGTTTCAGCAAAGACAACCCAATTCAAAGAACATTTAAAAGCTGCAAGCGCAACGAGCCCATGATGCGCTGCTGTCAAAGCTATCAAGCGTAGTCAACTGTGGTAGCTCATGTGAAAGCAAACATCCAACAAGATAGGCAGAAGACAAAAACAAACAGACGGACAAAGAACAAATCGTATAAAGGGTGTAAGCACCTACACACGAATTTCAGTAAAAGTAAGGACTAAGGGTCCCGTGATTACGGGATACCGTACTACCTTTTAGAGTGCTAAAGTAACCATTTCAGATAGCTTCCATATAAGACGAGACTTACAACTGCGTTAGTTAAGTAAGCTTGAAATTGAGGCCTTTCGACATAGAGAGCTTTTCAAATGGCGCTATGCGAAGTTTTTAAGTCCGGAAGCTGAATATCTTTAAATGAAAGGCAAAACTTTAGACATCAGTTCTTCCAGCAGGATTCGCCTTCAAGACAGTGGCTACTCCTGAAACTACTTCCAAAACGGTACAGAAATTTAAATAGCTCGGGCGCCATTTCTGAGTTGGGTTTTGTTAAAGACTGTGGTAGCACACACTAGAATTTAGTAGAGTCAGTACTTTCCTCACCAATGAATGGACTGTTGCTATTCAGTGTAAAGGTGGTTTACTCTGAAATTTGTTGTGTAAAATCTACCGATAAAACTCGATAATGCCAAGAGGCAAGCCGGTGTCTTGGTAACTTGATTCTTCTACCAAATTCCTTCCCGATGAACGTCGGTATTTGAGCTAAACCAATGCCCAGCTCCGGGGACTGTGCAGCGCACCGCCCTAGTGCAATGTAGTTACTTACAAAACCTTTTCTCGCAAGTGTCTCTGATTTTAAGGATGTTGGAAACTTTTGAAACATATAAACTCAAGTGGATGAATATGACCGATCGTTAGACGTCCTCTAGCATGTCAATAGTGTAGCTTACTTCAACTACCCTCCAACACACCAGTGCTCCGTAGGTGATCATCGGTAGGATAACCATTTATACCAATGCAGTGGCTACTGCCGTAAGTGCTGCGCTCAAGCCGGAACCGTTTGGTCTCTTTAATTCTATGCAGCGCATTTAGCCTCCTGTTCAACTTTGGCCTCTGAAGTACTCCTAAATATTTTGCACTATCAGAAGGACCGAACAGTGGAGTTGTACCGCCGGTATACTCTCAGCCGTTTAACCTGCTGAGGGTTTTAAAAAGGAATTTGGATGATATAAAGGTAGTATCACAATAACAGCTGAGCTGATTGTTAACATATGCGTCTGATACTGTAGTTGTAGCCAGGATTATATTGTAACTCATGATTACACTCGAAGACTATATGGTCTTATTTTCCCAAATAAGATGGAATGATCATTCCCCAAACTTGTACGGTGTTTTCTCAGCAATGTTACAAAAAACCCTCTCGCTAGTGATACCATGCTCGTAACCCATGATTTCGTAAATAAAAGAGAAACCAAGTTGGCCTTCATTTCAGAAGGGATCATGAAAAGCTCAAGGACTTTGAGCCCGTTAACTTTCATTGTTTATTTTAGAAACTTTTTAAATACTGCTAGATGTCAATGTTCTTGGTAGGTTGGTGTTTGTCTCAAGACCTGTTCGATGAAAAGCGCAGTCTCCTACATAGGGAAGGCAAGAGCAAACGTTTAGCGCTAGCTGCATAGACGTTGTCTTCAATAATGTTCGACTGGAAGCAGTTGATGCTAGCCCCGAATAGTCTTGGTATTGTATATTACATTGTGTACTCGAGAGGCAAGCTAAGTTGGGAACTAGTGAGCTAATAACAGCTTCGTGCAGGGGGGTTCCACATCCTGTCCTGTGCTGGCACTCTGAAATCGCCTCTTAGAAGGCATACTCAATGAACTTAATAGTAATCGAGTTGAAGTGCTGGCCTTATTGGATGACGGAATAGTACTAGTATCTGCTATATGTACCGACGTCAGCAGCGAGACCATGCAAGGATCACTAAGGATACTGTACGAATGGGTGTAGTCTACGCGAATTAGCATGAACGCCAAGCTGACAGCACGCTTCAAGATATTGAAAAAGTGTTTTCGCTAGGAACCACAACTACACGCATTACTTTAGGGAATTCTCGGTTTATATGTACTTCGGAATCCAATTAGAAACTAGTGAGTGACAACTTAGTTTTGGTCTCCCTATGAAAACTTGATAAAGTCATCCCGAAATCATCGGTATCGCTCATCGTCTTAAACATTGGTATCTCTAGTCAATATATTTCCTTTTACTATGAAGAACTGTAGGCATTTTACTCAGTTTTGCACATAACGTAATTTACGTCTGCCTCATTTAAATTCACTTGCCGATACCCTATTGTGAGTGGCATATTTTCAGGTACCTTTAAGGTGGCAATACACGAGCCAATGTGCATTCGCTTGGTGATAAGACAGCTGAGAAGTGTTGGCATGTGCAAAAAGACTTTTAGTATACAAAGTTTCGTTTGGGTTTCACACAAGATACCAAGGCAGGGGCGCAGCGTGTGCCACCCAACCGCACTCCATAATGGCCCATTGTTGGAATTTTCATTCACCTACGTTTATGTATTTTTCTCTACTATTTATTGTACAATATTTTATTTAACTTTTATTATTTAATTTTATTGTGAAGTTTTTGTTGGTATATTTGTTTGAAGAAATGGTATATTACGGCCGTAGTGTGAATGCACTTGGCATATGTAGGAGAGGCTGGAATTGTATGAAAGGTTCTTGAACGTGGAGATATGTCTTCCCCAACGTGAATGACACTTTAAATGCCTAAATGATTTCAAATGCCTGCAATTGAAAACTTTTGCAAAAGGACGGCTTTTTAACTCTTTTTTGGAAAGAATGTTGAGGTCTTTCATTTATTTGTTGTAGTAACACAACAAAATACTTTTCAAAAATATCTTAGAGTACTAATTGGACTGTATTATCTGTGTCACTACTCAGCCGAAAGAAGGGAGTATGACCGATCTTTAAATTTTCCCTATTACGTCATTAGTGTAGCTTACCTCAACTGCCCTCCTACACACCAGTGCTCGGTAGGTGATTATCGGCAGGATAACTATTTACACTAATGCAGTGACTACTACGTACGTTCTGCGCTCAAGCCGGAACCTTTTGGTCTCTTTGATTCTACGCACCGCATTTAGCCTCCTTTTCGACTTTGGTCTCTGAAGTACTCCTGGTTATTTTGCACTATCAGAAGCACTTACAGAAGCTTATCTCCAGTCGCTATAGAGCCTTACCATCTTGATTCATTTGTTATTTCTTTTTGGTATGAAGCTATTGTGGAATGGTTTATGGAAGGAGTTCCCTGCAACTACATTGAAGGGCTTATTTGCTCAACACCTTGCCAACTCGATTCTCCAAAAGGAAGTACTTTTATTTAATCGCAGTGAAAGAATTTCGCATTGGGTTTCTGTATTCTTGAAAATTTGTTGCTCAGAATCCACGATTTGCAATAAAGACGGATACATGCAAAGCCGCGGAGTAGGCATAAAGGAGCTTAAGAAACCCTAGCTTCCTGTGGAAACTCTCTAAGTCTGAGTCGTTACATTTCTACCCTTCTTAGTCAAATTTCTTGCCAGGTCGAAAAACAACACTGAATATTGTAATAAATTCTGGGAAATTCCTGATAATTATACACCTTACTTTCGAATCGCTGAACTATCGAATAAATAACTCCAATATTCAGTAATGCAAAATGGCCTTTATTAAGACTACTTTGGGAGAATTACTTCAAAATAACAATTATACTTCACTAATAGCGTGTTTATATCAAATTGATTATTATTCCTCAGCTTGCGCTGCTTTTATACTCTCTGTTGCCTGGTTTACATATTTCTCCTAAGGTCTAGACTTTTCACGTACATGCCTTCTGGAACAGTTCTATCTCATACTTGGTTATTTAGCTATATGCGTGTGTATGTATGAGTAACAACTTCTCCTGTTAGCTGATGATGTGTATGTGAAATAATCTCTTTGCTTCAAGCTGTTGGTTATATGTGTGTGTGGCTGCTTGATTTAATGTGTACATGTACATAAGTGTGGCTGCTTGCTTTGTTGTTGTTGCGCATTTATTTAGTAGCAGCATAGTGATGTATAAAACTGCTAATATTCGCTACAATATGGTACAACGCCGAAACCGGTTTGTCTCAAAACCGAAAATGGCAAAGGATGGTGAAGAATTGTTTCTATATTTCATTTCCCTAAGCGAGATTAGGGGTTCCTCAATTGTCGGGTTTAATCAAAATTGGCACACAATGGGCTTCCACAATGTCTCGTGTTAAGGAATAGCTCTCTCAGTTAAATACACTCCCAACCAAAGATAACACAAGATCACTAACATAGTTTTTACTCCATGAGTGCCAGTTGAAATATAGCTAGCTAGAGTTTTTTAGTTCATGGGCTCTTAACTTAATGACTATATCTGACTATTTGGGGTGGACTAAAGTAAACGAAATGCAATGCTCTAGCAACTCCTCGAGTTTCTTGGGAAAAGACGAGGTGTGATGATTTAAAACATTCGTTGTGGCCATAACTAATAAATCGCCAGAAAAAAAGCCGGCTGGCTCACTTTCTGGAAGAAGTTGGAGTCTGAGCGTATCAAGCCATTTTTTGTGACTAGCTTAATCGACTAATTAAACGGTCATTTCGGAATTGAAAATTTTATCAAAGCTGAAGGCAGAATACTGCTTCATTAGCAATCCAAGGTTTGATACAAGAGACTGTGATCTTTAAGATACATTTTTTTAAAGCGATATAGGCAACGCATTCGTTGAATCATTTATTCCATACGTAACTAGTTTTCAATAAACCACTTGTGTTCCCATAAACACTTAATTTGTCGCGAAAGAACAGGCTTCCTTACCTTCACCAGACTGTCCGAAACGTGCGCGCATCGGAGTCATTCTGGAAAATAGAAGACGAGTCCTATTCCTTGCCATCTGTATAGATTTTGCACATGGATTTACTTGCTACATTCTGTCGTCGAAGCATTGTTATAAGACAAATACACGTGATTTTCACTGCAGCTGTTTTCCTCCTTCAAAACTGAGCCGATAGAATCTTCAGACCTTACAATCATTTCGGCTGCTTCACGGAAAATTCAAAGCCCTAACCCCTTGGTGGTCATAGTGAGCTGTCCTCTTCTTTCCTGACCATGCCATCAACATTACATTCTTCTTCTTCTTCTTGTAGCAATAAACATACTCCTCGAACTTTTTGGAGAGTATTATCGTCGATAATGGTTCTAGCCCTCAGGAACAATTTGACATGACCGCTCCCAACCTCTTTGGCCTGTATGCTTTAGTCACATTTTGCGACAGGCATGCCTACCGAGGAAATATTCTAAGCCCTTTAACCCACTGAGTCTTATTGCATTATCTTCAATATTTCATTATCATACCTGTCCTGAAGTGTGGCTCGGAATCGTTATACCTGCCCTGTTGTCACGTGAAGATCAGATGGCGCTTGGAGTGTTCGAGAAAAAAGTTCTCTGGAGGTATAATGATGAGCGACATGAGCTTTATGCAGATATGAAGACAGTGCCGGCCAGAAAAGTATTTCTATCGGCACCCGTATTTGAAAGCATAGGAAGGAGGAGACCTTCACCCAGCTGTGAGAGGCAGGTGGAGGAAGGCTTGATCTCATGCCGTGCTCCCAATTTGCCAAAGTTGTCGCAAAACACGGATAGGGCTTGAATTTTTACGAAACGGCCAAAAGCGTCAATAAAAAGTCAAAGCTCGCAGAGCTTAGCATTAAACACCCTTCGATACATGCATACTACAACGCGAACAGGACCATACATTTTTCGGAGAAATATTCTCTCGAACAATTCAAGGCCAATTCGATCTTCTTTCGACGCCGTACATGATTCAGCGCCATACACCAGCGGATGTGTGGTGAGAGACTTACAGAGCGTGGTTTTTGCTCGTCCAGAGATGACTTCCCTTTTTAATGCGTACTCAGTCCAAAGTAGCAGTTGCCGCTTGATTTTGATTCTTATTTGATATTTCTATCAATCTGTTGTATTTACATATATATGGACTCGTTCGAAGTCCCCAAAACTCTTTTCCATAACACTGCAACCTACAACAGTAAAGAGAGAAGACCTGTCTTCTTATGTCCCCAGAACACCACATACACAATGACGCGGGAAGGGTGAGAAACGAAAAGCTGAACAAACAGTTTCTGCTGAATACCTAGAAACCTGGGCATCCCAACAGACATCTGATTGAAGAAGCCACACCTTCCCAAATACGGCGCTTGAGAACAAATGAAAGTAAAAATGAAGTAAAACAACACAAAAAGGTCCTGAGTTATATCCGCAAACAAGCGTCGTACCTCTATGCCAGGAATTGTCAGGTGAATCCAGTTCTTAAAGAAAAATACCCAGAACTCGCAGAAGAGGAACGCACTCTCTGGAGGCGCACGTCACTCTAGCTCAACTTCTATCTCTTATCCATCTAGAATCAACCCCGAAATACATAATGTATGTTCTGCTTCAATGTGTCCACATGAGACCAACCATTTCTTCAATTGCAATGTGGATCCAATGTCTCTAACTCCCCTTTCACTGTGGTCCACCCTTGTTGAAACTGCAAGTTTGTTTGGACTCTTGTTAGAGGATATGGATGACAATTTGTGATCGGCCTATTGGATGAGGCAAAGCACTACTCCAACAACAACAACAACAAGAGAAAAGACATCATGAAATATATCAGCTTAAATCCACTTCTACAATTCATTTCTTGCCCCATTCGAGATCTTAATGACTTTTCTATAATTTCAGCACCACAATTGAACTCCAACTCGACACCTACGAATTGAACTCCAACAATTCTTCAATTGTTTTTAATTTCTCAAAAGATAAATTAACAATCGGACGCTTAACCTAAGGTCATGCTATGGTATTGTCTAAATTAATCAATTAACTTAACACAATAATGACCAGGAAAGTGTTGGTACAGCTGAGATGAGTAAGCAAATAAAAATAAATGTAAGGCGCGATAACCTGCGAAGAGATCTAAGGCCGAGCTTCTCAATAAAAAGTCAAAGCTCGCAGAGCTTAGCATTAAACACCCTTCGATACATGCATACTACAACGCGAACAGGACCATACATTTTTCGGAGAAATATTCTCTCGAACAATTCAAGGCCAATTCGATCTTCTTTCGACGCCGTACATGATTCAGCGCCATACACCAGCGGATGTGTGGTGAGAGACTTACAGAGCGTGGTTTTTGCTCGTCCAGAGATGACTTCCCTTTTTAATGCGTACTCAGTCCAAAGTAGCAGTTGCCGCTTGATTTTGATTCTTATTTGATATTTCTATCAATCTGTTGTATTTACATATATATGGACTCGTTCGAAGTCCCCAAAACTCTTTTCCATAACACTGCAACCTACAACAGTAAAGAGAGAAGACCTGTCTTCTTATGTCCCCAGAACACCACATACACAATGACGCGGGAAGGGTGAGAAACGAAAAGCTGAACAAACAGTTTCTGCTGAATACCTAGAAACCTGGGCATCCCAACAGACATCTGATTGAAGAAGCCACACCTTCCCAAATACGGCGCTTGAGAACAAATGAAAGTAAAAATGAAGTAAAACAACACAAAAAGGTCCTGAGTTATATCCGCAAACAAGCGTCGTACCTCTATGCCAGGAATTGTCAGGTGAATCCAGTTCTTAAAGAAAAATACCCAGAACTCGCAGAAGAGGAACGCACTCTCTGGAGGCGCACGTCACTCTAGCTCAACTTCTATCTCTTATCCATCTAGAATCAACCCCGAAATACATAATGTATGTTCTGCTTCAATGTGTCCACATGAGACCAACCATTTCTTCAATTGCAATGTGGATCCAATGTCTCTAACTCCCCTTTCACTGTGGTCCACCCTTGTTGAAACTGCAAGTTTGTTTGGACTCTTGTTAGAGGATATGGATGACAATTTGTGATCGGCCTATTGGATGAGGCAAAGCACTACTCCAACAACAACAACAACAAGAGAAAAGACATCATGAAATATATCAGCTTAAATCCACTTCTACAATTCATTTCTTGCCCCATTCGAGATCTTAATGACTTTTCTATAATTTCAGCACCACAATTGAACTCCAACTCGACACCTACGAATTGAACTCCAACAATTCTTCAATTGTTTTTAATTTCTCAAAAGATAAATTAACAATCGGACGCTTAACCTAAGGTCATGCTATGGTATTGTCTAAATTAATCAATTAACTTAACACAATAATGACCAGGAAAGTGTTGGTACAGCTGAGATGAGTAAGCAAATAAAAATAAATGTAAGGCGCGATAACCTGCGAAGAGATCTAAGGCCGAGCTTCTCTTCAAATTTGCCTCGTGCTCCTCTTGAGTTTCCCTACAAATTGGCCGGACGGGACCTCCACGTTTTAAGCCGACTCCGAACGGCATCTGCAAGCCAGATGAGTTTTCACTGAGAGCTTTTCATGGCAGAAATACACCCGGAGCGCTTGCCAAACACGGCCGAGGGGCGACCCCTATTAAAAAATTTTCTTCTAATTGAAAAACCTTATTTCTAAAAATTTGATGTTGCTTTGCCCGGGGTGCGAACCCAGGGCATACGGTGTGGTAGGCGGAGCACGCTACCATCACACCACGGTGGCCGCCAGATGAGTATGCAAAGCTCCAATGTAAAATGTTGCTGATAAATACATATGTAGTACGACAAGAAAAAATTGTATAGTAACAAACTCATGCCGCTTTAAACAAAGCCCAAGAAACCAGTTTCAAGAAAATGAACGTAACCGTCATTTCAAAAACAAAACCTGTATTTGTTGTTGATCAGCTGCTTAAATATTCTGTACTATGTTGCCCTAAATGGGATCCGGCGACTAACAACGAGATTGCCTGAAAAAGAAAAGGAAAAAGAGTGATAAAAAGAAACGATTACAACATGCTTCCAGCTTTACATTCCATAATGCTGGTGAACATTGATAATTTTCAATAAATTTTAATATGAAGTGCTGTTCTTCCGCGCACTTGTTCATTTTGAATGTCGACACAAACTAAATACAACACTGCTGTTTTGTCAATCACACTCTGCGAGGATCAAATGAGCAACCGTCAAATGAAAAACTCAAAAATTTTTTATTTTCATCAACGTGTAGCCGACAACAAATACGTGTGTCACGAAGCCACCCGACTGCACTAACACGCACAAAATTCAGTCAATCTCGTTGTTAGTCGCCGGAGCCCTAAAGATTGTAAACTTCAGAATTTCCTTGGTAGCTCTCTTGCTGTTGTTGTTCAGTGAGTTTGGGAAGTAAACGCTCTCTTTAGTGAGTAGGAGCTCTTTGCTACTCAACGTTTTTTAGTGATGGCAAATATTTGTTGTAATTGTGTCAGAGGCGTTTCAAACCCCGGTCGTAGTTGTCAACTAAAAACCTTCGAGGTACTGTTGACCGCAGCACAGAGTTCAAAGAATTCGATCGAAATTTACGTGTTGGAAAAAATTTCAGATCAAGTTATCTGTGGTATTCCACAAACCCTGGAAATAGATGCTTTCTGTTTATAAATGTTCTTGCGAGAGCGAGCTTGAATAGTTGTTTAAAATTTGAGACAAGAGCTATAGCTTTTATCATCCGCTATGTCAAGGTTGTACAGACAAATCTTATCTTAGTCCACTCTACTAAATCATTTTTTAACATTGTTGAACTTATCAGGCGCCAATTTCTTAGCCTATCTGAGTTAGATAGAGTTTCCATATTATCCGAGCAGACCATGCTTCCCAACTCCACCTATAGATCTTACATTACTTAGGTCATTTACTACCGTAGTTCATGTTCTTCGCTAATTTGTTATATACATCGAACCCCCTACTAGTTTTGATGGCGAAGTAGATAAAAATAAATGCAAAGGAAGAAAGCGGTAGCACATCCTGCTGGCATTTGGGTGGGGATCCATATACTCATTTGCTTTCTGGAAAAAATTATACTTAAAGCGGAAGATTTAAAAAATTAAGAGGCGAGTCGTGGACATTATATAAGAGTCCGCAGTGTGCGCGAAGATGAGTTTAAGCTGAGCTCGGCTTCCAAAGGGAATACAATTTAGCTTAGTTGGGTACAGTAGTAATTTAGTAATCAAGGCTTCTTGCTAATGAAACTAAGAACTATAGATCACAGGAAAATCCGAAAAGATAGCCGCTTGTGAGAGAGCAAAGAAGGTTAAGAATACATCAACATATCTAAGAAAGCTAGTCCTTAAATAAGCTATACCTTTAGGACCCTCTATAAAATAAAAAGGCATTTAAAAAACTGTGCACTTTCAATAAACAATGAACAGTTCCATTTCATCCTACTCTTTGATTTGAAAAAAATTGTTCACCAAAGGTAATAGGCGCAATAACAGTAACCCTCGTGAAACTTTCGAGTTGAAATTACCAAAAACCGATTGATAGGTTAGGTTAGCTTGAAGTGGCTGCCCGAGGACACACTTAGGTCAGTGATATAAGTTCCGTTGTCATACCACAAAAATACACCAGTACCTTTTCTCTTAGAACCCTTTTGCGGATCTGATGAAAGCTGCTAAATCCTTGACGTCATGCGCCGCAACCTGCCTCAGATTATCGAGAAATGGAGAACCCAGAATACCGTTTCCACACCGTTTCCTCTTCCTCATCCTCTTTACAACTCCTGCAGCATCGACGGTAAGGCGCTCCTAACCTTTCTGCATGCCTACCTATAAGGCAATGTCCAGTTAGTGCCCCCACGAGTGTGGAAAATGTATCCCTACTTAGGTTGTATTTTGGCCAGGTTTCCTTCGATGTCCGACACCCCGGTGTATGTTGCCATCTTTAATCGGCTTGACGGTGGATGTGTTTTTTTAGAATTAGGTTGCATGTGGCCAGGGGCATACCTAAGCATACTTGTCCGGGAAGAATCTGCCTGGTTGTACCTTGCCTAGCGAGTTGATCTGCAATGCAGTTTCCCTCGATGTCCCTATGTCCAGTGGCCCATGTGAGGTGTACACGGTTCTGTTGGGTCTTTTATTGAAGACATCGGTGACAGTTTAGTGTTAGTTCAGAATTGAACGGGTAGGAGCTAAGAGATTTTATGGCAGTCTGGTTGTCGCTGAAAATAAAGATTTATTTGCCGACATTGTGTATCCCTATCCTAACTGCTGCTTCCATGATGGCTGAAGCTTCTGCCTGTAATACGCTGCAGTGGTCGGGTAGTCTGAAGGAGAGCTGGGTTTCAAGATCCCTTGAGTATGCTCCACCTCCAACTCTACCGTTTAGCTTAGAGCCGTCCGTGTATATGGAATTACTGCCGCCAACAGCAAGGCACCTATCCGACTCTGTCCAGTCATCTCCACTGGGAATGTTTATCTTAAAGTTGGTTTCCGCAACTGGGGTGCAAGTCAATTAATTATTCCCTATATGTGCGCCCTTGGCGCGACTTGTTTTTGACTGGAGGGGCTCACTACAGACGTTTACAAACAAATTTGTTGGAGCGTTAATTTGTTGCTTTCCAATTAATGTACTATTTAGGTAGCTGATAAAGTCAACACACACACTTTATCTCTGAATAAACAATACGTCATTGAAAAATTTTGTTAGAATGAAGAGAACATAAGAGCAAGATAGAGTGCACGTACTAGAGTAGAGTGAAGAGGGTCAGTTAACTTGAAGGTAACCGGCTGTAATTGCACTCACAATACACCAACAAGAGTACACAAGTTTATAGTAGCGATTGAAGCGTTGAGAATAAACTTTATTCTTTATTCAATAAAGGGACGGTGATTTTTGTTGGAAAAATCAAATGAGTAAAAAAGTTAAATAAAAAATAATTGTTTAAAAAAAAGCATTATCAACAACAACAAGCCGGTTATTTGGTTTCGCTTCGGTACACGCAATGAGTGTGCTGTGATGTTGTTGAATGTTGAATCAGTTTGAAAGTGAAGTGCAAACGAAACGAAGCAACAAGTTGCTGTTGTCGCGCAATTGGCAGTGGCATTCGTTGTTGGTTGGTCGGTTGATAAAAACAAATTGTTATTTTATATTGTGTGGTGTGCTTGTCAAACAATGTTGCTTATTTGTACGAAAAGGAATAAAAAAAATAACAACATAATGCATTTGCTTGTTTATTCAGTCTGTTAAATAATTATTTGCGGTTTTTTTTTTTTCAATTTGCGATTAGCTTAAAGTGTGCACAGAAACACACACACACACGCACAAAGTGCATGTGCAGCATCGCTACGGTTTGCACAGTTTTATGTTTGCAATGTCAATAAATAAGTGCAAAGTGTAAAATTTTATTTTTTTAATCTAGATTTTTTTTAATTACCAATGAAACGTGACGTATGCTGTTGTGATGTTGTGATGACGCTAAGCTCGATTAAAAATAATTGTTGATGAGTCATTATAAAAAATACCCACATATGTACATGTGTATGTATGAAAGTGAAAATGTTTATAAAGAAAGAATAGTAGGTACTTGAAGTGAAAAAAAAATTTCAAAAATTCTGAAAAAATTTGGCGAGTTATAAAATGTATTTAATAAAAGAAAATTGTATTTAAAAAGAAAAATAAATAAACCTGTATACAATGCGAATCCATATAAGGTGATGGCACAGCGAATTCAATCAATTCGTCGTGCAGAAGAATGTCAAGTCCAAAGAAAAGTTTCATTGATTTCGATTAACTGACATATTGTTGTACAAGTTATTGCACTATATTTTTTAATATGAAGTACGAGGTTGTTATCCCGGATAGAGATTATTGGTTGAAGGAGCCGCCGGGCCTGAGCGATAGGCTGCAGATATATACTGACGGCTCCAAACTGGATTATAAGGTGGGTAGCGGTGTCTTTGCACCTTAACTAGGGTGGAATCTATCATTTAGCCTACCCGATTATTGCAGCGTCTTTCAGGCAAAGGTGGCTGCTATAAATGAGGCCGCTGATCACCTGGGGAAGGTTGCTCACTGCTATAACCAAATTTGTCTTTACTCTGACAGCCAGGCTGCACTAAAAGCACTTGGATCGATCACATATAATTCCAGGACAGTAAAGAAGTGCCGCAAATCTCTTAACGAGATCCCTGAGCAAACTTTCCTCAGTCTGGTGTAGGTGCCTGGACACTCGCATATACCGGGCAATGTGATGGCTGACGAACTTTCAAGAGGGGGCACATTCGTTCCGCTTTCATCGTCCTGGAAGGGATTGAGCATGCCGCTCGCTACCTGTAAGCTCATTTTGAAAGGGATTTTCCTTAGGGAAGCGGGTGTGAGATGGAGAAATCTTGAATCCTGCTACCACTCTAAGCTCGTGTGGCCTGAATAGGACGCGAGACGCACAAAAAATCTCCTTCTTCTTATAACCGGCCACATAGTAATCGGGAAATACGTACAATGGCTGGGTGCTCCCTATAATGATTACTGCAGGAGCTGCAAAGACTAAGAGGAGATAGAAACAATCAAAAATTTTATGTGCGATTGTCCCGCGCTTTTGCACAAGACGAAGAAATCTCTGGGATCTCCCTTCTTTGACGATCTTTGTTATCTGGCTAAGTTGGAACTTAAGAAACTCCCGACGTTTGCTGTATCGCCCTGTTGGTTTGAGTAGTGGAGAGATCCACGTGGTATCACAATGAGACCTTTTTAGGCTTAAGAGCACTGGTGCTCGCACCGATGGCCACTCTAACCTAACCTTACCTAACCTATTGAATGGAAAATAATGAAGAAGACGCAATGAGCTGTTAGGAATTAGCTGGTACTGAATTCGTCTTGGCTGTACACGTGCCCTGTAGGGAAAATCTATACTTCAAAACTAGTGCGCATCGAGTGCATTCAGATCTACTACCAGTTCGCTAACTATTTCTTTTACATGCTTTCAACTGGCGAATTTAACATGACGTTGTCCTAGGCGGTATAATGTCCATGCTGCATTACCTTTTCACTAGCTCCGATCTAGATACAAATTGCCACTTTCGAACTAGTTCTTTATTGACACTACTGGTGTAAAAATTTACAGCTAATATCTTTTCTTGCTTCTATTTCGCTGGTTCCAAACCGTGCCGAAACTCTACCGGTTGCATCAAGTAAAATTGTATCCCTTTTTCGATAGATCCGCACTGGTGCGAAAGTGTTGGGAGTAAAGGTATATTCATAATACAAGCTCCTTAAAGCTGGTACCAATTTTTTTGTTGGTGACCTATTGCTGAAATATATGTTAAATATGAAATATAAAAATCCAAACTGTCGAATTTAAAGCGGGAAAAAATCTAGTTACCAACGAGCACTTGTCACTTTAGGTCTAGTTCCGAACCAGCAACTTGTATCACTAGTTACTGACTTCCCTTCAGGATATACATATAAAGCGCTAGCATAGCGAAACCGAACAGGTGTCGGCTGGAAATCAGCTGGTTGGTACTTTTTTAATATGATTTGACACTTCAACTTCCAGCGCAGTACGATTTTGACATTAGTCCAATGAATTACAAAAACGAAGTGCATGGATTTTTTTTGCTTCTTCTTGATCTCATTGCTGTGCTACTCAGCACAAAATATTCTCGTTCGTTTGAAAAGAGTAACTTTGTTAGCCTACGGATTTAAGATACATTTTGTAGGCCCCGCGCTTGGGTTCACGCCTTTACTACTTGGTCGATCATGTGCAACTCTCGATCAATCTGAATTGGACTTTTACGACACAAGCTTTTGCGGATGCGCACCTGTAGGCTAGCTCATCCGCTTTTTTTCCGGATCAGCGCGGTATACGGCAGACCCTACCCTTTCCATTACTTTGTAGCCGTCGGTGTAATGTGTATAGCCTCGTCTGCTTTTTAAGCACCCCCTGCGCCAACCTTTGAAGCGCAGGTACAGAATGAGGTAGTATATGCGTCCGGTATTAGATGACACTAGGCTACTGTAGCCGCATGGCCTCCGCTCAAACTGCCCCGATGCATTGAGTGCCCAAGTGGCATACACTGCAGCCTAATCTTTTGAGGTAGGTTTCTTTGAGAGAGAGAGGGCGATAGACCCCATGTACACCCTAGCATTATTTTACATGCATAAAGTGCCGTCGGAGCCGTCTTCACTATCTCCTCCACCACAACTTGCTGTCTAGAATGATTCCTGAATATTTTATACAACGTTTATCCTGCAGCCCCCTCCTCCCCCCCCCCCCCCCCGGCCACCTTGCTGGTTTACGCTTAGCACGATTCGGGACCATATACCTCTTATGACCGATTTTTCAGTACGGATATGGTTTTGTTTCCTAAGGTCCGGTTTTTCAGAGGGAGTTTAAACTCCTGTCAGAATTTAATATAGTTTAACCCTGCCACTTCGCCCCCTTAAGGTGAAATTAGCAGCAAAATTTTATTTTGTCGAACAAAGTGGCTAGATCCTAAAGAGCTTTTAGTATTTGCCAAGAGGAAGGAGTCATTATAAAATATACCTTGCTTTCTGATAAGGTTTTTCAGTTTGATCGTTGAGCAAACTTTTGGTAACACTATAGTCCTCACAGACCAGCCAGTACAACCTAACCTAACCGCATATTTACGTTTTTTACGTACATTAACGATTTTAGAAAAATTCTATCTCATCTCTATCGATTTCGATAAGGGCTCATCCGTCATCGGCATCCTTTTCCGTTCCAAGAAGTAAGATGACATCAAACTGAAACAAATTGTCTTCAAACTAAAACCGTTTCCAAAAAATTCAAATATGTAACCTATCAGAAATATGAACATGTTTCGTAATGAAATAAGAATATCCTCCAGTTAAAAATGTTAGTTAGCATTCAGTTACAATATAGTTTTTTCATTTTCATACCATTTTCTAGTTCCTGTCGAAAACGCCTTTTTCAGAATTTGTTTCAAAAATGCGTTATCTCAGATATTTTTCATAAATTTCCTCTCTCAGGTGAAAAACCTATTGAAGTCATACAGAGATAGGGCATTCTTGAAAAAATAATATCGTCGGTCCCATGAAGACTAACACTTTTTTGTTTATCGAAGACAAGCACAGTTCACGAACAACTGAAACGTGTTAGTTTTCCGCGCAGAGAAGAAAAAGGTGTTAGTCTTCCGACAATATGATATAGGGGCATTTTGAAAGCGCCAGCCGAGATAGGCTGATATTCCACTCAGCAGTCGATACATGCAGTATTCAGAATTAACAAATAATTACAAAAATATAGTTCAACTAAAAAATAATAAAGACTTCATTATAAAACCACAACTTTTATCGTTACTTATGACTCATCCCATAATTCTGAATCTGAATAAATCGTGATTATTAAATTTAAATTTCGCACACAAAAACAATGTTTGCACTGTATTCTCAGAAGTGGTGGGAGTCTAACAATAATTGTGTTTCCCATTTAGCAACATAACTAACAAAAAAAGAAAACGCGAATTAGACGACTAACGACGGAAATTTGTTAATGAGAACATTTTCCGATAACTTTCAAAGTATTACATTTAACGACTGCATTTATATATAAACAAAGCAACATTCAAACATACCAAAGAGGCACGCCTTAAACTTGTCAATATTTTATAAAGTCATAACAAATAATTAGAACTTATAATAATTAATAAATATAACAAAATGCCTTCACCAACAAAGTCACTAAATCAACGTGATCGTATACGAGATCCACGCGAAGATATTTTACTTGAAACAAATTTCGAAGATGATGGCATTCTTACGCGTGCCTACAACAACAATCCTTATAGTGGTGGCGGTAGTATCGGCGGTGGTACAGCAATACATAATCGTCGACGTAGTACCTATCGTTCAGATCATTCTTTGGATCGTTATACAGAACGCGGTGGCGAAGAAGGTAAAAACACAGAAAATTCTTTCTAATGCAAAAAAAAATATTAAGCTGCTAGAATGAATGTAAACAACAACAAAAACACCTGCTTTTATGTAGATCAAATGCACTTTTTTGTTTTTATTTATACTTAAGCTATTTTTCTTGCAAAAAAAGTTGTGCAATTTGAGCGAACTTAGCGACGTGTGAGCTCATCATATTTCTGTCATTAGAGACAAGCTACTGCAGTTTATAGTAAATGCAAAAATAAATTGTGCTAATATGTTATGCTTTGCAACGTCACATTATTTTTGTATTTAGTTGCTTAATTGTTGTTGTGTTTTTTCTATTCTTACGCCCCACTTTATTGCATTATTATTAGGCGCTGTTCTGAAATGAAAAAATGTCGCACAGTGGAGCGAAGAATGTGAATATAAACCTATGTTACTTTAACTATTAAATATTAAATGATTTAATATTATATCCAGTTCTATATACTATATATCTATTTTTCTTACGCAATAATTAATTTTGATTTTATTCGTGAAATACTTGAAATCTGAATTTCATCAGGAGAAAGGATTGAAGTCTATTTAGAATATCATTCCAGTTTCGGTTCGGAAAGTTATTTAGCTTCCATGACTAGATGGTCAATAGCAGAGCTGCTCAACTCCTATATACTTATAGCGCTTTTGTTTTTTTTTTTGCCCTGCATCATAGGCACAGATACAAAGTTACACTTCAAATATAAAAAAAAATGCCAAAGCATTTCGGTATATAAAATGCATATGGAAGCTTTTGATTTTCAAATGTAAGTGCAAAGCAAAAGCACTTTCATATAATGAACGAGCACTTTGGTATAAAAAACGAATTTACACTAACAAATTAACAACTAAAAATTATTCAAAAATATTATTGCAGTGAAAAAAAATTGTATTCAAAATTTATTCATTAATAAAGAAACGTAAAATTACTCCAGTGTTTGTTCTCGGTATTTGAGGTAAGACTTAGAAACCTTAGTACGCCTTTATTTTGACGTTATGTTAATGGACTGGATCACTGGTCAATAGACTGAGTCGATCTCTATAAAAAAAGTTTGAAGTCCCGTCCATAAATATAAAGCTTATTTTATTAGGATCCAAGAGCGAAATATAGTAAAATAACACTTTTAGTAGAAGTTTTTTCATTGTTAATTGCAACAAGAAGCATACTTAAGGAGACTACAACTCTTTTAGCTATGTAAAAGTGACTTATGTCTTCCAAACGGCATCAGAACGAATTTAAGACCAAATAACTTATCATATGGATTAAATTTGTGTCAGGAAGCTCTAAACATAAGCTTCAAATTTAAAAGTTTTTTTGCAATTGTTTTTTTAATCCAGTCTAATGTGCAATTTCGACTTGAGTCCATTAATTTTCACCAAATTACCTCAAAGTCCCGCTTAAGGTATTTTTAAAATATTCTGCCACAATTTGTATACTCAAGTGCAAGAAAACCAAACTTTGGACTTCCTTCTTGTTTTGTTGATTACAGTTTCACATGGCCGAAGAAATCAAACTCTTTTTCCTGGAATCAAATATTTATGAAACTGTTGAAGTCTATATTTATAGGTGCAAATCTTTGACTTATGAAGGTCAATAAACTTTTCAATGCCCATGAAGCATTTTGATACCTCCGAATGGACGACCAGCGTATGAACACTAGCAAAGGAAGTTAACGAAGGTTTTTTATAACCATATTGGCCTCAGGTGCATGCCTGATCTCGAAGACGATTTCCATTTTCTCCGTGTGCAAGCCCTTTTATCAGCACCTCGCGATTTAAGGTGTGATTCTATATAGTTCTTTTCGTGGTCTGCTTATTAAGCTTCCTGTTTCATTTATTGTATCTTTTTCGAGTTTTCTTGTTTAAAAGTAAAGTTTATGATAAGCAGCCAACAATGCAGCAAAAGTGATGTTGTGAAAAGGGTAAAAAGTTTTCACCTCAAAACTTATTACCATCAACTGGGGAATGTCTTCCGTTGGCTAAGGAGAGACAGGTTGGTACTCGCAACTAGCATCTGTCATCGCGAGCCTGGGATGACGTATTATTGATGATCATGAGGTAGTTTCACTTCGGATATCATATGGCTCCATAGAATGCGGAAAAAGGACTAGTACGATGAGAAATGTGTTCGGAGAGCGCAGGGTAATGGAATAGTGCGCAAGATGTCCAAGAGAAAATTACGTATTCATCTAATATATGAAGCTAGAACCTATGCAAGCAGCATCTTAGACTTTGTGATAATAATAGTATATTTTTATTTAAGAATTCATGAGCTTAACACCGGCTTATAATAATTGAATTTCAATAATTATGTTTTCTAAGAGAAACTGAAAAGAAAGAAACATTTACTGGCATATTGCGATGGACCCATTTCGAAAACCGTCAACGTAATAATCATCAGGCAATTTTTGTAATGTTATCAAAGGTTTCACCGGAATTCGAACCGTGAATCACATGGTGAAACTGCAGTAGCCTTAAAGGCTAAAGAGAGGCTTAAAAGGCTTTTTAAGGCTACTGCAGTTTCACCATGTGATTCACGGTTCGAATTCCGGTGAAACCTTTGATAACATTACAAAAATTGCCTGATGATTATTACGTTGACGGTTTTCGAAATGGGTCCATCGCAATATGCCAGTAAATGTTTCTTTCTTTTCAGTTTCTCTTAGAAAACATAATTATTGAAATTCAATTATTATAAGCCGGTGTTAAGCTCATGAATTCTTAAATATAAATATAAACTGAACACACCATTAAACAAACATACATAATTAGTATATTTAGTTCATAATATGTTCAAAAATGCCACACTGTGCACCGCCAGTGTGATCACTCCAAGAGTTGTACTTTTTGTTTGTATTAAAGCGTTTTTGTTTAGGTTACGAGGTTAATTTGAAGGTTGACTTATACAATACATATTGTTGTTGTATTAACTATAAAGACACTCCCCGAAGGCTTTGGGGAGTGTTATCGAAGTTGATGGTGCCTTGCCGAATATAGATCCGGTACGTTCCGGTAAGAAAGCACCATAAAGCCCGACCATCTCGGGAACGATGTTCCATGAGGAATTTTAGGTCCCCAGAGCTTCGCCTGCAAAATATGTGTATGATAGACTCATATTTGTAACAGGATTCCACTCGCGTAGGTGAGGTTTACAATAGGGTTGCGGAAGCTTTGAAGCTTTAAAGCTATGTATTGCGGTTATCAACAATACATATTATTTTTACCTAGTCAGCATCGTTAAAATTGTTCGGCGATTTGAAAATAATTCTTCTCCAAAAGCGTTGTGAGAAAGAGTCACCCAATTCCTCTGCGAGTGTACAGCCCTAACAGAAAACAAGTAAGGAAGGCTAAGTTCGGGTGTAACCGAACACTACATACTCAGTTAAGAGCTATGGTGACAACATATGGGAAAATAACCATGTAGCAAAATGAACCGAGGGTAACCCTGGAATTTGTTTGTATGACATGTGTGTCAAATGAATTTAAAGAGTATTTTATGAGGGAGTGGGCCATAGTTCTATAGGTGGACGCCATTTAGGGATATCGCCATAAAAGTGGATCAGGTTTGACTCTAGAATTTGTTTGTAGGATATGGGTATCAAATGAAAGGTGTTAATGAGTATTTTAAAAGGGAGTGATCCTTAGTTCCATAGGTGGATGCCGTTTCGAGATATCGCCATAAAGGTTGACCAAGGGGTGACCCTAGAATACGTTTGTACAATATGGGTATCAAACGAAAGGTGTTAATGAGTATTTCAAAAGGGCGTGGGGTGTAGTTCTATAGGTGGACGCCTTTTCGAGATATCGCCATAAAGGTGGACCAGGGGTGCCATTAGAATGTGTTTGTACGATATGGGTATCAAATTAAAGGTATTAATGAGGGTTTTAAAAGGGAGTGGTGGTAGATGTATAGGTGGTCGCCTTTTCGAGATATCGCCAAAAAGGTGGACCACGGTTGACTTAAATTAAAGGTATTAATGAGGGTTTTAAAAGGGAGTGGTGGTAGTTGTATAGGTGGTCGTCTTTTCGATATATCGGCATAAAGGTGGACCAGGGGTGACTCTAGAATGTTTTTGTACGATATGGGTATCAAATTAAAGGTATTAATGAGGGTTTTAAAAGGAAGTGGTGGTAGTTGTATAGGTGGTCGCCTTTTCGAGATATCGGCTTAAAGGTGGACCAGGGGCGACTCTAGAATGCGTTTGTACAATATGGGTATCAAACGAAAGGTGTTAATGAGTATTTTAAAAGGGCGTGGGGCTTAGTTCTATAGGTGGACGCCTTTTCGAGATATCGCCATAAAGGTGGACCAGGGGTGACTCAAATTAAAGGTATTAATGAGGGTTTTAAAAGGGAGTGGTGATAGTTGTATAGGTGGTCGTCTTTTCGAGATATCGGCATAAAGGTGGACCAGGGGTGACTCTAGAATGTTTTTGTACGATATGGGTATCAAATTAAAGGTATTAATGAGGGTTTTAAAAGGAAGTGGTGGTAGCTGTATAGGTGGTCGCCTTTTCGAGATATCGGCATAAAGGTGGACCAGGGGCGACTCTAGAATGCGTTTGTACAATATGGGTATCAAACGAAAGGTGTTAATGAGTATTTTAAAAGGGCGTGGGGCTTAGTTCTATAGGTGGACGCCTTTTCGAGATATCGCCATAAAGGTGGACCAGGGGTGACTCAAATTAAAGGTATTAATGAGGGTTTTAAAAGGGAGTGGTGATAGTTGTATAGGTGGTCGTCTTTTCGAGATATCGGCATAAAGGTGGACCAGGGGTGACTCTAGAATGCGTTTGTACAATATGGGTATCAAATGAAAGGTGTTAATGAGTATTTTAAAAGGGCGTGGGGCTTAGTTCTATAGGTGGACGCCTTTTCGAGATATCGCCATAAAGGTGGACCAGGGGTGACTCAAATTAAAGGTATTAATGAGGGTTTTAAAAGGGAGTGGTGACAGTTGTATAGGTGGTCGTCTTTTCGAGATATCGGCATAAAGGTGGACCAGGGGTGACTCTAGAATGTTTTTGTACGATATGGGTATCAAATTAAAGGTATTAATGAGAGTTTTAAAAGGAAGTGGTGGTAGTTGTATAGGTGGTCGCCTTTTCGAGATATCGGCATAAAGGTGGACCAGGGGCGACTCTAGAATGCGTTTGTACAATATGGGTATCAAACGAAAGGTGTTAATGAGTATTTTAAAAGGGCGTGGGGCTTAGTTCTATAGGTGGACGCCTTTTCGAGATATCGCCATAAAGGTGGACCAGGGGTGACTCAAATTAAAGGTATTAATGAGGGTTTTAAAAGGGAGTGGTGGTAGTTGTATAGGTGGTCGCCTTTTCGAGATATCGCCATAAAGGTGGACCAGGGGTGACTCTAGAATGTGTTTGTACGATATGGGTATCAAATTAAAGGTATTAATGAGGGTTTTAAAAGGGAGTGGTGGTAGTTGTATAGGTGGTCGTCTTTTCGAGATATCGGCATAAAGGTGGACCAGGGGTGACTCTTGAATGTGTTTGTACGATATGGGTATCAAATTAAAGGTATTAATGAGGGCTTTAAAAGGGAGTGGTGGTAGTTGTATAGGTAGTCGTCTTTTCGAGATATCGGCATAAAGGTGGACCAGGGGTGACTCTAGAATGTGTTTGTACGATATGGGTATCAAATTAAAGGTATTAATGAGGGCTTTAAAAGGGAGTGGTGGTAGTTGTATAGGTGGTCGTCTTTTCGAGATATCGGCATAAAGGTGGACCAGGGGTGACTCTTGAATGTGTTTGTACGATATGGGTATCAAATTAAAGGTATTAATGAGGGCTTTAAAAGGGAGTGGTGGTAGTTGTATAGGTGGTCGTCTTTTCGAGATATCGGCATAAAGGTGGACCAGGGGTGACTCTAGAATGTGTTTGTACGATATGGGTATCAAATTAAAGGTATTAATGAGAGTTTTAAAAGGTAGTGGTGGTAGTTGTATAGGTGGTCGCCTTTTTGAGATATCGGCATAAAGGTGGACCAGGGGTGACTCTAGAATGCGTTTGTACAATATGGGTATCAAACGAAAGGTGTTATGAGTATTTTAAAATGGCGTGGGGAGATGATTTCTATAGGTGGACGCCTTTTCGAGATATCGCCATAAAGGTGGACCAGGGGTGACTCTAGAATGTGTTTTTACAATATGGGTATCAAACGAAAGGTGTTATGAGTATTTTAAAATGGCGTGGGGAGATTATTTCTATAGGTGGACGCCTTTTCGAGATATCGGCATAAAGGTGGACCAGGGGTGACTCTATAATGTGTTTGTACAATATGGGTATCAAACGAAAGGTGTTATGAGTATTTTAAAATGGCGTGGGGAGATTATTTCTATAGGTGGACGCCTTTTCGAGATATCGCCATAAAGGTGGACCAGGGGTGACTCTAGAATGTGTTTTTACAATATGGGTATCAAACGAAAGGTGTTATGAGTATTTTAAAATGGCGTGGGAATTATTTCTATAGGTGGACGCCTTTTCGAGATATCGGCATAAAGGTGGACCAGGGGTGACTCTATAATGTGTTTGTACAATATGGGTATCAAACGAAAGGTGTTAATGAGTATTTTAAAATGGAGTGGGCCTTAGTTCTATAGGTGGACGCCTTTTCGGGATATCGCCATAAGGGTGGACCAGGGGTGACTCTAGAATATGTTTGAACGATATGGGTATCAAATGAAAGGTGATAATGGGTAATGAGCATTTTAAAAGGGAGTGGGCCTTAGTTCTATAGGTGAACGCCGTTTCGAGATATCGCCATAAAGGTGGACCATGGGTGACTCTATAATGTGTTTGTACGATATGGGTATCAAATTAAAGGTATTGATGAGGGTTTTAAAAGGGAGTGGTGGTAGTTGTATAGATGGTCGCCTTTTCGAGATATCGCCATAAAGGTGGACCAGAGGTGACTCTACACTTTGTTTGTACGATATGGGTATCAAATGAAAGGTGTTAATGAGTATTTTTAAAAGGGAGTGAGCTTTAGTTCTATAGGTGGTCGCCTTTTCGAGATATCGTCATAAAGGTGGACCAGGGGTGACTCTAGAATGCGTTTGTACAATATGGGTATCAAATCTAAGGTGTTAATGAGTATTTTTAAAATGGAGTGGGCCTTAGTTCTATAGGTGGTCGCCTTTTCGAGATATCGCCATAAATGTGGACCAGGGGTGACTCTAGAATATGTTTGAACGATATGGGTATCAAATGAAAGGTGTTAAAGAGTATTTTAAAAGGGCGTGGGGCTTAGTTCTATAGGTGGACGCCTTTTCGATATATCGCCATAAAGGTGGACCAGGGGTGACTCTAGAATGTGTTTGTACGATATGGGTATCAAATTAAAGGTATTCATGAGGCTTTTAAAAGGGGGTGGTGGTAGTTGTATATGTGAAGTCGTTTTCCAGATATCGACCAAAATGTGGACCAGGGTGACCCAGAACATCATCTGTTGGATATCGCTAATCTATTTATATATGTAATACCTGCCAAGATTTCAAGGGTTTTTATTTCGCCCTGCAGAACTTTTTCATTTCATTCTATTCAATATGGTAGGTGTCACACCCATTTTCAAAGTTTTTTTCTTAAGTTATATTTTGCGTCAATGAACCAATCCAAATACCATGTTTCATTCCTTTTTTCGTATTTGGTATAGAATTATGGCATTTTATTCGTTTTTGGTAATTTTCGATATCGAAAAAGTGGGCGTGGTCATAGTCGCATTTCGGCCATTTTTTATACCAATACAAAATGAGTTCATACAAGTACTTGAACTGAGTTTAGTAAAGATATATCGATTTTTGCTCAAGTTATCGTGTTAACGGCCGAGCGGAAGGACAGACGGTCGACTGTCTATAAAAACTGGGCGTGGCTTCAACCGATTTCGCCCTTTTTCACAGAAAACAGTTATCTTCCTAGAATCTAAGCCGCTACCAAATTTCACAAGGATTGGTAAATTTTTGTTCGACGTATGGCATTAAATGTATCCTAGACAAATCAAATGAAAAAGGGCGGAGCCACGCCCATTTTGAAATTTTCTTTTATTTTTGCATTTGGTTGCACCATATCATTACTGGAGTTGAATGTTGACACAATTTACTTATATACTGTAAAGATATTAAATTTTTTGTTAAAATTTGACTTTAAAAAATTTTTTTTTTTAAGTGGGCGTGGTCGTTCTCCGATTTTGATAATTTTAATTAAGCATATATATAGTAATAGGAGTAACGCTCCTCCCAAATTTCACCATGATATCTTCAACGGCTGCCAAATTACAGCTTGCAAAACTTCTAAATTACCTTCTTTTAAAAGTGGGCGGTGCCACGCCCATTGTCCAAAATTTCACTAATTTTCTATTCTTCGTCATAAGTCCAACTAACCTACCAAGTTTCATCGCTTTAGCCGTGTTTGGTAATGAATTATCGCACTTTTTCGATTTTTCGAAATTTTTGTTATCGAAAAAGTGGGCGTGGTTATAGTCCGATATCGTTCAATTAAATAGCGATCTGAGATGAGTTCCCAGGAACCTACATACCAAATTTCATCAAGATACCGCAAAATTTACTCAAGTTATCGTGTTAACGGACGGACGGACGGACATGGCTCAATCAAATTTTTTTTCGATCCTGATGATTTTGATATATGGAAGTCTATATCTATCTCGATTCCTTTATACCTGTACAACCAACCGTTATCCAATCAAAGTTAATATACTCTGTGAGCTCTGCTCAACTGAGTATAAAAAGACATCAGCAGGGTACACCAGTCTTTTAAATAATTAGTTCCAGGAGAAAGTGCATAAATGTTGCGCCTCGAGCTCTAGAGCGGTCTTTCCGGCCGCAACCAGCCAATAAGTTGCATTTTTTACGTCTTTTATTATATATCTGACGTGTCGATTGACTTTGGCTACGTAATGACTCGTACTCAAAGTCTTCTGCTACCATAAAAACATATTTTCAAGTATTCCATTCCTCTTTGAAGTAAATGAGCCATCCTTTCGAATGCAAAATGGCAATGTCTAACATCAAGTTATTTGTAAGAAGTTTTAAGCGAACTCTTTAAATAAACTGTTCCTCTGGAAACGAAATGGCAAAACCTTCCAATTCGGATCGTTCCATGCAAAAACAAAAATGGCGCGAGGACCAAGTACTCGTAAAGTTCGATGTGTAAACACAGAAGTGAACGTCTAGAAAACTAAAAGTAGTACCAAGTAGAGCTCACCCATGGGTTGAAGTTCAACCCCCACAGAGGTAACTTAAAGAGATCCTAATAATTTTGATTGCTTTATTATGAGCTTATTATCGAATAAAAGTAATTATCGTCGAGTTTTCGGTTTTTTATCGGTTTGTTATCGGCTTAATGCTTAATTTTCAGAGTAGTAGTCGATAATTTTTCGATAGTAAATAATGTTTTGCTACAGCAAATCGATAATTTTTGTATAACAAATCAATAACACCGCAATAAAAAATTGGTTACAAATTGATAGCACTAAGAAGTCGATTATATTTCGATGATTTTTTAATAGCATATCGACAACTTTTCGATAAGTAGCCGATAACAAATCGAAAAAATTCGATAGTAAACCGATAAATCGTTGATAAAATATAGAAAATAAAAAAAATTGGTTACAAATTTATAGCACTAAAAAGTCGATTATATTTCGATAACTTTCTGATGGCATATCGACAAATTTTCGATATGTAATTGATAACAAGTCGAAAAAAATTCGATAGTAAACCGTTAAATCGTTGATAAAATGTAGAAAACTCATTGACAACCCGCATTATTGATACAAAATTTATAACACCTCGATAACAAAACGATAACTCGTCGATATCAATCAATAATTCATCTATTACAAGCATTTCCCTTCCTTACCATTGCTATTATTTTCTTTCCTTTCCTTTCCTTTCCTTTCCTTTCCTTTCCTTTTTTCTTTTCTTTTCTTTTCCTTTCCTTTCTTTCCTTTGCTTTCATTTCCTTTCCATTCCTTTCCTTTCCTATAATTTTCTTTCCTTTCCTTTCAGTTCTGTTCCTTTCCTTTCCTTCACTGCCCTTTCCATTCCTTCGTAATACTAATACAACACTACGCCACTTTCCATGACTATGCCTAAGCTTACGCATACCTTACGCTTATATTCTGGACCCTCCACTACCATGAGCAAAGATGTTTACACATCAGAAAGCAGCGAAATAGTCGTGATGATCAGCTTCTATTGATGTTCATAATTTCTAACTTTTCTATTGGGTGCCAAGCTTACATTTTCCACGTTGCCTCCATTCGCTTTTCTATTTCTATTCTCTACTAAATTCGTCCAACCTTCTCTACCAAATTTTAGTTGGCTTGCTGTTCCAAATTATCACATTTTCCTTTATTTTTTTTTATGTGCTCCAATTTGTTTTATGTAGTTTCACACATTTTCCACACTCGTGTTCATTTAAAGTCTCGATTATTGTACTCAACCCCAAATAATTATTAGACCCAAATAACTGTTCCATATCTTATCGTCACATTACTTATCGCTCGCTACACAATCACAATCAGTAAAATTGCGTTTCGTCATCTGTTGATGGTTTACGATCCAAATATAAAATTACTCATTCGTGTATTTTAGCTTCCAATGTTCTACACTTAAATTTAATAAAATTTTCCTACATACAAACACACATACATACTCACAAATAGTCCATACAGGAATTCAATTTCTTGTAAAAGTTATTTGGCTACATCACATCAATTGTATTTGGTAATGCCGCTCCAATACAATCTTCTCTTGTACCCATTCGTAGTTTATTGAGCCACTTACCGCATGTCTTGTTATGGCCCCTCGGGCTATTGGATGCATTGGAGTTCAAGTTTTACGGTAACAACTGTTGCTAAAATTTTGCATTTGGTATGAGTACACATTAATAGAATTTGTTTTGCTATAATAATCATTCCATTTACACTGAGAGAAAATATGTCGTTTAATTCCAAGTCAGTAACACTCGATTCATATAAACATTGACGGGAAAATCAAAGAAATTTCTTCATTGGAGGTAATTGTCGTATAATAGGGAGGCCAAACATGACTTACCAGCAGAAGAAATTATATTCAGGCCTAAACTTGCAACTTGTGTTGAGCTGGTGTCGGTAGAGCGGTATTTTTAGGTTGGATCGTGCTTGGGAATTACCCACATATTCGCACGAAGACGTTTTTGTGCCCAAGTGAATGCCTTCAGTAAGTGCCAGACAGCGGCACATTCGTTCCCACTAGATATATACAAAAGTTCTACGTCCCTTACCTGAATCGTTCCGTCTGTAATCCTGCACATCAACAGACGAAGTTGTGTATCGTCTCCTCTACCTCTACATCTTGACAGCTCTGCATGTTGGAAGTGCTTTCAAGTAGATTTGTTTAATTTGACAATATATAATGTTCTTCCCTATCCAAACATGCCATTAGCGAGTCTGAGATCTCGCAATCATATATATTGGCCCATAAAATGTTAATTGCCCTCGAATTGTATTATCCGAATCGGAGCTTGCTTGCCTATCTGATCTGAAAGTTATTTCTCCTCGATATTGCTATGCCCGCAGGCCAGAAAATGAGAGACCATAAGTTGTTCATAAAGCCATTGAAGCTTGACAGTTCCGCAAAATATTAAATTTGATAAAAACTTTTTTGGATGCACTGGCGGTCTAAAATGATAGCTATGGTAGTTGCTGTAACAGAAATGTTCACACTTGTAGGAGTATTAACTGGGCACTGCCTTAGTGCTAGGCTCACTGGCCTATGTCTGGAACCGTACTGTACTGAAGGAATCCAGCTGCTCCTTCTCAGGCATATATACCTCGTTATGTTAGTCGCTGCGACTGCACTATTCTGACAGAATGCAGCTGTCTCTTGTGTATCATATACTTTCACTCAGATTATGCTGCAAGAGTCAGAAAGCCGGTAAGAATACTTGATCTGCGGATTCTTGTGTAATGCCCATAGCCAGTTTGCTTTGTCTCTTTGAGACTGTTGTGCAGATAGTAACTATCTATGACAGTTATCCTTCGAAGAACAGTTAACACCCTTTATGCCCACACCTGACGTCATATATGTAGTTCGCGGCAGGCAAGATATCAATTTCTATAAAGCCTGACATGGTAATCATTTCGTATCTGTGGTCAATTATTTTCTACATGTAGGTTTCTTTCAGTTCAAGAGCTCCTTAGGCGGGTAAGCCTTATACGAAGGAATGCAAGGGCAAGGTGGAAATAATAATGTTTAGCACTTCCTGGTGTGAGATGCTCATATTAACTGACATTTTTAGGCAGACTAGCCTCTACATCTTCCCCACTCGTAATTGTTTGCTTTTTTTTTTTTGTTTAGCACGTTCCATCAGGCTAGAAGGGCATACGTTGTGGTTGGTCGGATGACCGGTTTATAGATACCATGAATGACACACAGACACTAGTTCTTCCTGAAAGCAGGTATAGTACGCTCCCAAGGTTTTCCTGGACAAATTTTCAGCATTTCCTTTGAACAAAAACGATAGTTGCGTCAAAAGAGGGATTTATCGCTGACCAGTTCAGTTTCAGCGAGTTGAAATTTGGATATTTGTTTATACCGAGGAACATGAGCTCACTACTCGCTATCAGTGATCAGTATCACTAAGTCAACAGCGTGTGCCACTTCCCCCGTTCTTTTTTGGTCCTATGGTTTTCAGAGTTTCGTTAACTAGCCATAGAATGGAAGGAGCCCTGGTTGAGGGGTTAATCTGGTAGTCAGTGTCTAACGTTGTAGAAAATACTATCAATATTAAGGAAACATTTAGTCTTCTTATTCTTCCTCCTGTAGCGATAAGGACACTCCCCCAGGGGTTTTGGCAGTTTTATCGATATTGATGGTTCTTTGGTTATTCTAATCCAGTGCGTTTCAGAAAATTGCACTATTAAAGTGCTACCCCAAGCATAGTGGGAATGATTTGATATTTCTTCGTTGAACCTCCTAGGTCATCAAAGCCCCTACTTTTGTTAGGAACTTGTGGGCTGGAACGTCACCTTCTAAATAAACAGGATTCGCCACGAATAGGTGAGGCTGAAAATTAGGTTAGAGAAGCTATACATTGCGCTGGCAAACCCTTGAAAGGGTTGATCTACACAGCCCTTAGAAGCGTTCTGTGTGCACTGCTTGTAGTTCGGACAATTTTGGTTAACGGCCACGACCTCGTTATAGGGGCTGTCAACCGTTTTGCATTTCCGATATGCGTGCTCCGCTTTATCAACGCTTAATACTGTCCGTAATGTGTAAATCAATGGGAAACTTAAGTGTTTATAGGATGAAGGAATGTTAGCTTTTTAGCCTATAGTTACTGGCTTCAAGGTGGCTTAGTTTGTCTGCTTTAGGAATGAAGTCCACTCTTACCAGGTTCTGTTACATCACAATCTGGTCGAGTTGTTGAAAAAATCATCAGCTGGTTATGGTGATGGCTGATATCACCATATCACGTCACACCAAGTTGTATTCCTCGTATGATTTGCCTTTATTTAAAAATATGTTTTGAAGCTTAATTAAACGAAAAAAATTACAGATAGCCTTGCAAGAAAGGCTGATAGATTCAGCTCAAAGAAATTTGTATCTGCTGTGTCGACCGCTTTGACTGCCTCTCTTTGATAGATACATCTTATGGCGTTTGTCTCAGTTTCTCTCAGTGCACTCAAACTTGTTTTTCTATTGACGCTTACACTGCAGCTGTAGTCATAACTTTTATGAATTATTTTATATACTTACTCAATTCTCAAATGTTGAACTTTATTTGGCAAATAGACAACAGAACAATCGAGAACTCAATTAAATCGCCCGCAATTACTCTTCACAATTGTCGACATTCGTTGACTTATAACTGCTTAACTTTGTCCATTGTTGAGCTTAAGGGTCAATTATGCCGTTATTTGTCAGTGAGATTGAATTACAATGAACTATAACAAGTATAGATAGCAACAAATGTAGAACAGAGGGGGCCAACTAATTATATTATGACATACGTAAGTCTCTTAAGTACGTACTTAAACAAAAGTGCAAAGTTGAAGATGTCGGCCACTTAAGCGTTTTGCATAAAGTAACTGATACATTTGGATGTACGTCATACTCATACAAACACACATAAATACTTAAGCTTAATATAATTTTAACTCGATATATATGCATATTTTAATTATTAAATTTGTATTTACATGCGTCTATGTAAGTACCCTGTCGGAAATGAATTTAGTTTAGCTAAAACCGGCGAAACGATTAAAGGCCGGATGAAATGTGCTGCTTACAAATGGAATAAACACGTCTTGAGCTAGATGAATTGTTTAATTCAAATATACACGAAAGGTCAAAAATAAAAATGTCGTGTGATAAGTGCAAATTAGCAATTAACAGAGAAACTGGAATACGGTGCGATGGTGTTTGCGGGAAGATTTTTCACCTAAAAACAAAGTGTTGTGGCCTAGATGAATATGCATCTACTGTCCTAAATCAAAATAAATTGTTAAGATTTATGTGTGACGACTGCGTTACATATATATATAATATAGATTCTGCAATGCGAAACATGCAAGCAGTGATAAACAAAAATGGTGCCCTATTAGAAGAGTACAAAGGTGAATTCGAATTGGCGCTTAAACATAACGAGTATGAAATAAAAAAATTATTAGAGGCGATTGAAATTAAATTTAGCGAGAGAATAAAAGAAATGCAAAAGGTGCAAGAAAAATGTGTAGTAAATATAAGTGAAGTAAAGAAAATAAGAGATGTAGCGGAGATATTTAAGAAAGACAGCGAGAAAATTTGCAGTGAAATTAAAAATAGTAGCGAAGAGAATAAGAAAGCACAAAAAGAAATAAAAGAGTTAGTCGGTAAAACGAAGGCCGCCAACAAACAAATGTCATTTGCTGAAGTACTAAAAAAAGATAAGAGAGTGATGCCAGATATTAGAAAAGAAGTGCCTTTAATAATAAAGCCTAAATCAAAACAAAACAGCAATCAAACAAAAAGCGATTTAAATGAAAAAGTTGATCCAAAAGAACTGAAAATAAGCAATGTACAGTCTAGAGCAAATGGTGTGATATTAATCGAAAGTGAAAACGACACGGAAAGAAATAAAATAAAATGTGCAATCGAGGACCGTATTGGTGAAAAATATGAAGTAAAAATACCCAAAATTATGTCTCATAGATTTGTAATATCGAGGATGAACTTTAAACATGCAGATGAAAAAATAATTGAAATGTTAAAAAAACAAAATACTTACATTGCGGATGGAAATCTGAAAGTTTTAAAACAGTATGAAACAAAAAAGCTCAATGTAATATACTACAATGCATTAATCGAAGCAGATCCGGAAACGTTCCAAAAGACTATCGCCGCCGAAAAAGTAAATATAGGTTGGGAAAAATGTAGAGTTTTTGATGGCCTTGAGGTACAACAGTGCTATAAATGTAGAGGATTCAACCACAAAGCCGCACAATGTAAAAATGAAGAAATCTGTGTGAAATGTTTAGAAAAACATAGTTCAAGGGATTGCAACCGAGAATTAACAAATAAATGTATTAACTGCATACGTGCGAAAGAAAGACTAAATATCGATGTGGACATTAATCACGTGACATTTAGTAAAAGTTGTCCACTATATGTGAATAAACTGGAAGCTAAAAGGAGAAAAAATGGTTACTAGCAATCAAAGTCAATAATACTTTTTTATGCAAATATACAAGGACTTATAAATAATAAAGCGGAGTTAGAGCACATTATAGAAGAGCATCAATACGATATAATAATTCTATCGGAAACTCATGTAACCGAAGACATAGAACTTAGTGAAATAAAACTACAAAATTTCAATAGTTTTCAGTGTGTATCAAGCTCTCGAAGAACAGGTGGCGTGATTATATACACGCATAAAGAAATTAAAGCGAATATTGTAGACTGTCTAGTCAGTGATATGAAAATATGGACATTAACAATAAAATGCATCGTTGATAACAACGAGCTGTACATCATGGGGCTTTATAGATCACCAAATAGCTCGGAACGTGAATTTTGCAACACATTTCAAGATAAACTGGAAACAATAACGGAAATAAGTAAAGATTTTATAATAGCAGGCGACTTTAACATTGACTGGTCGAAAGATAGTTTATACAAGCGAGAATTAGAAAGAATAACAAATGATAACGGTATAATGCAGAAAATGAACGAGAATACTAGAATAACTAGAAACTCTAAAACCTTGATTGATTATGTTTTAACGAATATACACAATCTGAGAGTAACAGTGCAACATTCTCTAAAAATATCAGATCATGAGTCGATAGTTATAGAAAAACCTACTCGCGAAAGTGTAATAAAACCAAAGTACAAAGTAATTGAACAATTCCACTACAACCAGCGTGAATTTAATAGAATGCTTTTAAACAAAAACCTAAAACATAGTAACGCATATGATGTAAATGAAAACACTGTTATTCTGGAAAAGTGCATACAAGATTTGGTGGTATCTAATACGAGAAGTAGAACGATTAGAAATCGCTCAAGTCGCAACAAATGGTTTAACTCAACGTTAAAAAAGTTAAAAATAAATAAAATTAGAGCATACCAAGCTGCGAGAGTAATGGACGATACCAATTCATGGTTAATTTATAAAAGTATATGTAAAACATACAAACAAGAGATAATAAAGGAAAAAAATAAATACTTTAAGCTAAAAATCAATAGCGCAACAAATCAAAAAGAAATGTGGAGAATACTTAAAAATTTAATACTTAGCAAAGATGTAAAAGAAATAAGCTCTATAATTTATAAAAACGAAGAAATAAGTGATGAAAATGAAATAGCTGATAAGCTCAATAAATACTTCATTGAGAGCATAGAATTAATAGATCAGTCAATTGATAAAGAAATATATATTAACAATATTGATCATTGTCCTGAAACCTTTCATTTTAAAGAAATACAAGTTTGCGAACTAAAGGCAATTTGTAAAAAACTTAAGAACAAAAAGGATTGGAATAATGTGAGCCCAAAGATCATTTTGGACATCTGGAATGTACTTGGGCCTTTCTTAACAAAGTTAATAAATCATTCATTAATGAGCGGAGTATTCCCAAATGAATGGAAGGACTCATTGGTAGTGCCAGTTGAAAAAATCGCTAAAACAAAAAAATGTGAAGAGTTTCGTCCAATAAATACTCTTAAGATATTTGAAAAAATAATGGAAAGTGTTGTGAAAAATCAACTACAAACGTACCTAGAAACTAATAATATACTGTCTCTAAACCAGTCCGGTTTTCGTAAGAATCATTCATGTGAAAGTGCAATAAACTTCGTCGTAAGTGAGTGGAAGAAGCGTCCACGAAAAACAATAATAGCAGCTCTATTTCTTGATTTTAAAAGAGCATTTGAAACAATAGAGGTATTCTAATAAAAAAGCTGTATATGTATGGAATAAGAGGAAAAGAGCTACTTTGGTTTAAGGACTACCTTACAAATCGTAGACAGCAAACAAAAATAAAATCCACAAAATCAAGTTTTTCATATGTGAATACAGGGGTGCCCCAAGGATCTCTTCTGGGAGCAATTCTGTTTATAATTTACATAAATGATATAGAAAAAGTGATATCAAAATCCAAATTGGTAATGTATGCAGACGATACATTGGTATATACAGAAGCAGAAACAGTGGAAGAATGTAAACGAAAGTTAGAATGTGATATAGATGAAATTATGAAATGGCTTAAAATGAATAGGCTCAAATTAAATGAACAGAAAACAAAAGTAATGGTGATAAATACAAATAGCGAAATAAATTTAGAGATAAATAATACTAGTATTGAGCAAGTAACCAATATGAAATACTTAGGTGTAATAATAGACAATGAGCTCAAATTTAACAATCACGTGGACTATTTGTGTAAAAAAGCTGCAAAAAAGATTTACTTCTTTAGAAGAATACGAAATAAATTAGACACTTTAACAGCAATAAAAATATACAATACAATCATAAAGCCACATTTTGAATACTGTTCCACAATTCTGTACACATCTTGTAACCAATCACAAATAGGAAGGATACAGAAATTACAAAACAAATGTATGAGATCAATAATAAAATGCCACAAATACACCCCAATAAGTCACATGCTTGAAACATTGAAATGGCTAAATATTGAGCAAAAACTGATGCTCAATACACTAATAATGATTTTTAAAATTAAACAGAACAGGGCGCCGATGTATTTAACAAGTTGCATTCAGTATGTTAGAGATACACACCAATATGCTGTGCGGAATGCGAATGACTTTCGACTAGGATTACAGCGGACTACTGCAGCCCAAAACACATTATTATATAAGGGCCTTAACATATTTAACTCGTTACCTGATTATATCAAACGAGAGAATAATATTATGAATTTTAAACGGCTATGTATAGATCTTATTCGAGGCTAAAATATTTTTTATTACTTTTTACTTTTTATTACTTAATATATATATATATCATACACGTCTGTGAATTGAAAATGAATTTGTGATATTTAAAATTTATTGTGAAATCAAAAAATATGTAAACATATTAATAATAAATATCAATCTATCTATCTATCTATCTAAATGAATTCAGACCAGAGGTGCCTTCGAAAGCTTCGTAGAGTATGTTGTTGTTGTTGTTCTTGTTGTTGTTGATGTATTAACGATAACGGCACTCCTCGAAGGTGTTGGGGAGTGTTATCGATGTTGATGGTCCTTTGTCGGATATAGAACCGGTACGTTCCGGTAACAAAACACCATTAAGGTACTAGCCCGGTCATCTCGGTAGTATCGTTAAACTATTCGGCTAAATAGAGGCAGTGAATCAGTTTTCAGACTTGCTTCGGCTTAACGTCTATAGAAAAGATTGCGCTAGAGGAAGTAGAGACGGACTCGAATTTATCACCCACCACTCTGTGCAATATGAACATTTTGATCCTGACATCGTCAACAGGGACAGTGTCCTAAGGCGTCAAGAAAAATTTGTCTGGTCCCCCTGTTAGTTGTTGCTCCAGTGAATATCGCTCTTCTTACTTGGGAAAATCGCGTTCTTTTAGGAGATTTCAATGCTCATCACGGTCTGTGTCATTCCGATATGCAAGCTGACAACGAGGGGTAAGATGTTGGTGGATCAAATAGGTGACACGACCTTCTGCACGATAAATGGGGACGCCCCACACGTGTGAGAGAAAGTTTTAATTGCTCGCCAGACATGACCATCGTTAGCACAGGACTTGTCAACTGCGTTAACTGGCAGCCCATTCTGACGTTTCATACCAAAAAATGTAAAAAGTTGAATGCGGCACCGCTACTAAAGTCTGGGAAGCCAGAAACGAAGGCCACTCATACCGTCCAATGTATCTCTCCTATGGCCAGTAGCCAAGACAAGGGGTGCCACAGGGTGATGTCATATCCCCACCTTTGTTTAATTTTTAAATATCGAAACTGACTACACAATAGTGGCAAGAGGTTCTGGCCCTCTCATTGCCAAGCTATGCTGTAAAACTGAAAACTATATGCTCAGCCGTTCCAGTTTTTTCATCCCGCGAAACTTTGTATTATCACCGACCAAGTCTCCAATGGCCACATCCACGACGTAGACGACGCAAGTGTCGGAAATATTGGGCATCCGCGTGAAGTGTCCGACACCCAAAAATTAGTTGTGACGTTCGATAATTACCAGCATTCTGGCGAGCATGTAGCCGCAATTGTTCCTACATATCAAAACCGTTACAAAATGCTCAATTCTCTCGTTAGCGGCAATTGAGACAAGGACCAAGAATGGCTTATAGCTACCAAAAATCAATTGGTCAACCACTCGTTACTACGAGCCTCCGATACGGTCGCCGAGCTTAAAAAAAGGACACTAAAGAAACAGAAACCTCGGCATCCTAACAGATAACTGATTGGCAGATTCCCGTCTCCCAGGAGCATAATGAGTCATCTCCGCAATATTATTCGCTATTGATATGACAGCAAAATATGCATGATATATTTCTTGAGGTGTTCATTAGGACCTTTTTCCATCCGGGTATGTATCTATGTATCAGTTTGCATAATTGTGGCACTTGAAGTCTCTCCATTCGTTAGTTATGAGCTGTGGGCGTATTTAAACTAATGATTTTGACAGCTTAATATGCTCTGTTCAGTTTCATTTCATAATTGCAATTGACTGATATTTAAAAAAAAGTTCATAGTTGCATTATTGTTACGGTATTTAAATGAGCAAACAATGTTCAACATAAGCTTACTTACATATATATTTATTGTGGCCATCTAAGGACGTTTAAAAGTAAACTTTTAGGTTTAAATGAGTCGTTTCGATGGATGCAACCGGCCATACCTCTGTCAGCTGAGGTCTACAGATACATCAACAACCCTGTGCACAGGTATCCGCTTAGGCTATTGGTAGAGCTCAGCTTTATACTCAAGTCCTGGACCCAGCGGTTTAGGGCATGTCAGATGATAAACAGGGCCCGCGGCAAACGGCCTAGTACCAGAAGATGCTGATCCGAAGCGAGCCGGATTCAAATATAGCAAATGACAATCCATATGTGTAACATTCCTGTAAATCTTTGGAGGCTGATTTTCAGGGCAAAACAGCTAGTGCGAGTTAAAACTTTTTGTATATTTATAGCACCATCGTTTTGGCGAAGTTTCTACATAAATGAGGTATGATACGACAATTATAATTATATTATACGAGCTGTACCCGTGCGCATCTTGCGCAACCAATCTAAAAGTCTCTTGTCAAATATCAACAGAAATCAGCTGTTCTATCAATCAATTAAAACTTACAGTTTACAGCTTGCACTGCCATCTGGCGTATGAGAGCAACTGACGGTAATGCAGTGCAAATATTCACAATAGTGCCATAGTACAAATAGATTTCTTTGTGTGCTCACAATCGTTTATTTTTACCAAATTATTTTAATAAAATATAGCTAAACAAAACCATTACGACCAAAATTGCCCAAAGCTCGCTAATAACCCGAGTCTCCATCTTTGCAACCAAAACTTTATTTATAGATTTGGATTCCAAATAAGAGCGAAAAAGGGACCTCTACATAAAAACAGCAATTAGAAATAATATATATGATTATATAATCGAAACGTCAACAATATGAATGAAATAGTTTGGCAAGGCCTTACTTATTGAAGTCAATGCCAAATGATGAATCTCGGTTATTAAATCCAGTAAGGTTCTATCGATATTCACCCAATAATTTATTTGAAAAAATTAATAAAAGTAGCATATTTCAGTCCTTAAAAATGCAAAAGCCAACACTTTTTCGAGGACAACATTGATGAAACATTTTCAGATAACCGAATGACAGAACAAAGAAGAATTTAGTGCAAGACAATTGACGGCATACTTCACCTGGTCATCCCACCATGGAACGTGAGGAAATGTAATGATTCAATCACAAATTTTTTGACAATTGCAGCCATTTTGCTCCCAAGTCGAGTTGAAATCGGTTAACTGTGTTGTTTCTTGGCAATTTTTCCAAAAATATTAGTAGTAGCAATAGGAAGCAATCAGTTTACAAATACCCGATAAGTACTGAACCGCATAATTCCTTAGAACAATTTTTTTTAATTTTGTGATGAATTAATTAACTATGCCAGATCTATTAGTGCGGCTAAACATAGGTAATTTTATGAAAAGTACGGATACCAACACTTCCATGAATACTTAACGGAAAAGAGCTTTCCGAAATTTCAGAATAAAAAGGTGAATATCCCTGTGTTGCAGGACCGCACAAAAACTTAACTCTTCTGACAAAGTCAAGGCCGAAAAAAAATGTCTAAGACAATAAGCTATTTTCTTTTAGTTTTTTTGCCATATCATTGCGGCTGCTGAGTGGAGAATAATCCCATGTCGGCTGCCTGTTCATAATCGTCCTATCTCTAAATATTTTTCAAAAATTTGCCATTTCAGGATTTGTCATAAAAACGCCCTATATTACAATTGGATTGAAGAACGCCTTATCTCAGAATGCTTTTCAAACAAATTTTGAGATAGCATATTTTTGAATAAAATTCTAACGCACGGCATTCTGCAGACAAATTCTGAAATAATGACCAAACCAACAAAACTCGTTATCAATTAACGAAATGTTTAGTAGAAATGAATTATTTCCGCCAAAACCTGTTAGCATTTACAAATTTTGTATCACTACTAATATACTACTAAAGGTACTTTTTTACTATAATTTTCGCTGAAGGGTATTGCATTATTGCCCGTATTCCTTACTTCGTAAAAGCAGCCTTGTTAAATCAGCACTCTTGGAACACGATCATTATTTTCATAATATCGGAGTCATAAAAGACTCATATATCTGAGTTTCATATTTCTAACATATTGCGGGGAATATTAGCATGACTAAGCTGTTAGAACGCATGTTCATGAAAAGTCCAGACCTTAGGAGAAATAGGTGAACGAGTCTAACTGAGGGTATAAGAGCAGCGCGATGCAAGCGATTCGAATGCTCGCAGAAGGTGTATAATTATCGGGAATTTCCCAAAATTCGTTACAATATATTGGACTCATTTCGGATTCTGAAGTTATAAGCGATCTGTTTGAGGGGAAATATATAAATATCTTTAGATATGTACAGCTATTTAACATTTTAATTTAATTTAATTAGCCTATCGATATTGCGCTCACATTCATTCATTGGCTTTTTTGCAAATATTTTTTTATCACTTATATAATTTCAATCGTTTTTTTACAGAAATTCTACTTGCTTTAACACATTTAGTATTTTATTATTTTTTTTTTAATTACTCGCGTAATGCATTTGGAATTAACTCTTTACATTATCAATCGAATATCAAATCACAAAACTAATTAATTTATTATAATTTCGAACAAAAAAAATTTTTTTTCGTACTTACTTTTTGTAATTATGTCGTTTAACCAGCCATCTGCAATAACGCAAAAACTAAAAAATTAGGTGGATGTTAGTTTGTATTTATATGAAGTACTGCAACATCAATCAATGTTTAAGTTAATCAATACACATTTTAGTAGGTAGTTAATTAGCTTATTAAGTTTTTCCTCCAAACTGAAGGCCGAGCGCCAATGAAGTTTTTCATATAGATGAGTTCAACGCAATCTTATGCACTCCAGTCACACCGCCACAATCAACCAAGAAGCTTTTAACTGTGAAAAATTTTAGAAAAGTACCAGCAAGTGGCAAAAACAATTTCACTTGCAAAGTGTGAAAGCATCCTTAGCCAAATCAAATGTCAAATTCTTCTTCTTATGCTTTGATTGCAACAAAAGTTTGAAGATGGCTACTTTTTCATATCAGATGGCGCTAATGTCGCTAGATCTGCCGTTCTCCATAAAAATACGTCCAGTCTACTTATAATGCATAAGATTATGTTAAACGTATCTATATGAAAAACTGCTTATGTGACGGGGCTTTAAGTTACAAGCTAACAGCTGTGATGTATGAGTCGACACATATCAAACTTCAGGAAGTCCATCATAAACAAATTTTCATGGCGAAACCATACAGGTGATGTCCAGAAATCAGCTAAAATTTTCACTTCTGACGCTGTACCGTTTTGTCATTAAGCCATTGAATAACAAGAACAAAATACATAGAATTTGTGTGTTTGTTTGTATGTTTGTCGTTTGCTTGTATGGATATGCCTTTAAAAAAATTTAAAAAAAAATAAGAGACAGAAGCGCGTGATTGCAGGGAGCTTGAGCTGCTAGCCACCAGGGATAACTCCCGCAAATTTTGCCAAGAAATAGACGGAAGGTTTTAAGTCCGGGGCAAACTCCTTTGAAAACGAAAACGGCGAACTTGCAACGGATGTCCAGAGAGTACCTATATTATGGAGGGAATATTTCGCTGTGCTCTCAAATGAAGAGAGAGTATCGCATATAATGTCATGTTAAGCGTATTGTACGAAATATTGAAGCCCGCCATTGATCAACTGTGTGGAGCTTATCAGTGCGACTTCAGACCTGGTAAATCTACGATTTTCATCATATGCTAACGATTTTCATCATATGCTAAGTCTTGGAAAAAAACCGGAAAAAAGAATTGACACACACCACCTTTTCGTCGAGTTTAAAGTCGTCTTCGACAGCGCGCAAGTGAACTGCCTATATGCCGCTATGTCCGTATTGAGTTTTCCTGCAAAACTTATACGGCTGTGCAAAATGACGTTAAGCAGCACCATGTGCACAGCCAGAACTGGGAAGAACCTTCCCAAACCGTTCGAAACTAAACGACCTTTCAGTCGGGGTGACCCACTATCGGGCGATTTCTTCAATTTGATGCCGGAAAAAATATGCTACCTGCCGGGCTTAACAGCTCTTGAGCAATATTTATTAACATCATCATCCTGAATACCACCGCCGTAAGTTCTGCTAAATCCAAACTGAAAAAAAGAAGCGAAGGAGATGGGTTTGATAGTGAATGAGGAAGAAGATTTAATGATGAGCTGTACGAGCTTAACGCAAATACCAACATAGTCCGGCGAATTAAGACACAACGGCTACGTTGGCTAGGTTAAATTATGCAAATGGAAAATGATTTCAGCGAAACAAGTATTCTTATCTGAACCTGCCCATGGAAGCAGTGGAAGAGTGCGTCCCACTCCGCTTGCAGGAATAGCTGGAAAGCGATTTAAATTCCCTTGGGGTAACCATTTGGCGGCCACCGTGGTGTGATGGTAGCACGCTCCGCCTACCACACCGTATGCCCTGGGTTCACATCCCGCGCAAGGCAACATCAAAAATTTTAGAAATAAGGTTTTTCAATTGGAAGGAAATTTTTCTAAGCGAGGTCGCCCCTCGGCAGTGCTCGGCAAGCGCTCCGGGTATATTTCTGCTATGAAAAGCTCTCAGTGAAAACTCATCTGCCTTGCAGATGCCGTTCGGAGTCGGCATAAAACATGTAGGTCCCGTCCGGCCAATTTGTAGGGAAAATCAAGAGGAGCACGACGCAAATTGGAAGAGAAGCTCGGCCTTAGATCTCTTCGGAGTTTATCGTGCCTTAAATTTATGTTTTAACCATTTGGTGCCAATTTACCTAACAAAGAAGCGACTGGTACGCCTTGTTAGGCGACCATAAGCGTTTAAACGGTTAAGCCCCAATTAAGTGGGCTACTGTTGCTTAACATAAATACTTTTTTATGTGCTTCCCACCACACTAGGACCCCATTGGTAATAATGGATTTGGCAATTGCAGTTCCTTGTAGGGTTACCACGCCCAACTTAGGCCCAGCTCAAATCTAATATTTATATTTACTAGTAAACAAAACGATATTCGTCTTTTCCAGGTTTTCGATTAAATTGGCGACTGTCGTCAAGTTTTCGTAACAAGCCCTCAAGTCTTCGTGCAACGGTACTAAAGCTACTGCCCTATAATATTTTTTACTACAGGCTCGCAATCGACTACTTTGAGTAGTTAAGGTATCACAAAGTTGTGTTAAGGTTTTCGTTGCTTTCCTGTTGTTGTTGTTGATAAAGACACTCTCAGAAGGTTTTGGGGAGTATTAGCGATGTTGATGGTCCTTTGTCGGATATAGATCTGGTACGTTCCGGTAACAAGCACCATTAAATTGCTAGCCCGACCAACTCGGAAACGATTTATATGACCGGATTAAACCTTCTAGGCCATTCCGCCCACACCCCCTTGCATAGGTGTGTTTGACAATTGGGTTGCGGAAGCTCTGAAGCTATAAAGCTTTTTATTGCGCTTATCAACCCCTTGAATCTCTATATTCGAAGATGTCGGTTATAGGGATTCCAGGTATTGGTTAAAATGTCGACCCACTAGACACAAACCTCGCTCATGCTATGGCATAGCACTTACGTAATGTACAAAGATTTCTCCGTTAGCAATCGTGGTCTAATCCTCTATATACGCCCCTCCCAGCTTAAACTTAATTAAACTAAAAAGTGTATCTCCATCAAACCGCCGGTCTGATAGTAAATCTGACGTACAATTGTTCAAAGCCAAAGCTGAATAGACATTAATACTCAAAAGTAATTCCTAATCGCAAATACACAAAGCCACAAAGACAAAAGCCGATTTATAACAGATAATTATGCCCAGAAGGCAGAAGTGAATAAATGTGAAAGATTATGCAAGACGTATTGGGTAAGGACAATTTAAAGCAAAAACCACAAAAAAATTCCCAAAGCAATCATTAAAAACGCCTGCAACAACAAGGAAAACAAATAATATTAAACATAACAAAGAATAAGGTAAAGAAATAAGCAAACAAACAAACAAACGAATAACAAAATTATAGACGAACAAACAAAGGTACAAAGATAAAAATCCAACTAAACACAAACAACGAAAATACACAATTAAGCATCATCGATAAGTAAAAGCAAAAACAACATTGAACGAGACAGCCTCACCAAAACACATCAACGCCATAACAAATCCACCTTCAACCAAATTCACCCGTCAAGCTTCAATGGTCCTCAGATGCTTGCACATTAGATTGGGTCGATGTATTAACCGATATCGCGCTATCGATTTTTCGATAGGATTTGGGCTCAGGAAAAAAAGTTCCACTACACATACCAAAAAATAATAATTTTCGAGCCTGCGAAATTTCATTTTTTTTACCTTTTTTCGACTTTGATTTTTAAGGTTTTTTTCATGACCTACTAAAAAAATATTCATTTGATTATAAAAGTTTCATTATACCCTGTCCGACCCAAAAATGTCCGCTAAAAACGTTGGCGATAACAGTTTTTTGAAAAAATAAAATAAAATAGCGGACATTTTTGGGTCGGACAGGGTATGCATATGAAAATTTTTTTAGTAGGTCATGAAAAATACCTTAAAAATCAATGTTGAAAAAAGTTAAAAAATGAAATTTTGCAGGATCGAAAATTATTATTTTTTGAGTATGCGTAGTGTAAATTTTTTTCCTGAGCCGAAATCCTATCGAAAAATCCATGGCGCGATATCGGTTAACTTTCGTCCATACAAATCGACCCACCCTATTGCACATATTTTCAATAAAACATACCTTACATACCGATAATGCTCATTATTTATACGCTTCATTGGAGTGGGTACGCCGGTATAACTGTACAAGTAGATTCACCCATTTTTCATGCTTTCGAAGTACGATTGTTATCGCAATGTGACATAGACGAGGGAGGAACCAGTAAATGCGCTCATTTGTTTGTCTGTAAATCTGCTTCTGTCGTCAGTCAGTGCAAACTTCAAAACCAGTGCGAACACAATTGATTTCCTTCCGTTTTGTGACACGTCGTAATGTCTGTAAAATAAGAAATGTGCGTTGAATACTTAAATATCGCACTCGCTCAATGTGTCGTACATAATGATGCTATCAAGATTGGTGGACTGATAGCAGACACTGAAAGAGCGAGAGGCAAAGCGTGAAAAATTAAGAAGCTACCAAATGGAAAAACAAATATACAATAAGATGTTAAATAAATAAAAACAAAAATAGTTTTTCACTTACAAAAATATGTCTCGAGGATGTGTGGCTTCTGCCTTCTGCCCTTGACAGTCAATCGATCGCAATGATACGCCAAAAGATACAGAAATAAACTTGAGCGTAAAGTTTAGATATTTAAACGTCTTTTGCGGGTGGCATCACAGGTTATTGTGCTAGCGCATCAATGCTCCGACGATGGCGAATACCAACAAGCTCGCTCTGCAGAAGCTGTCAGGATGAGGAGGAAGAGGAGTCGATCTACCACTTTCTCTGCCGATGTCCGGCGCTTCAAAGAAGAAGACTCCGATTTCTGGGCTCAAGGTTCTTTGACAGCCTGGCAGGGGTTGGAAGGTGGACGTCCCGCTTCTGCTTAGGTTCATCAGGGAAAGCCAGTGGTTCGTTAAGGACCACTAGGAGGTAATGGAATTAAACGAATTTTCCGCCAGCCTGCACTTACTGAGGGCACTCACAATGGACAAAAATGTCTCCGAGTGGAAGTGTGGGTAATACCCACGCACGCCCTCTTAACCTAACCTAGACGTCTTAGGACCGTTTTTACCATCTCTAATTAAGTTCGAACTTCACTAGAGGATACTTTCGTTTTCACCAACACAGCGTGACTAACTCCCAAGTAAATCGATAATTATGAATATTTTCTAGAACAAATAGCAAAAATCTATTGTGAATACACCAAAAGCAATAAAATAGCTGGCTTTTGTTTACAACTTTACCTTACACTTAACGGAAAGTCGATGTTTCAGTTAGCATGGAGATAAAGAGAATTTCGATAACTTATATATAAAAGACTAACTGAAGATGGTTAAAACGGCCCTTAGTGGAATGAAAAAGGGAGTTTGTACAAATCCTAAATGCTCTACTAAACTTAACAAATCCCTCACCATTCTACCACACTGCACTACTCACGTGCTAATTTCAAAGATCTTTCTGAAAATATCGGGCACACAATAGTGTTGAAATAAAAAGCAAGATGCTCAAAATATTGGTCTCAATTTCACAAGACATCAGGCTTTCTGGGCGGAAGTAGTGGGATAAAATTATATTAAATGCAAGCCATATTTTACCCGCAGTGACCCGAGGGAATACAATATTTAACATTGAGTTAGGCTGAAGGGACTGAGTTGAAAAAAAATAACTTTCCCAGCCTTCCTTTAGGTCCATCGATGCATCCATATTGATAGACTTAAACGGTCTCTAACTCTCATTGTACCAGCTACTGTGTATCAAAAAAATTTGAAGAGTATATGAGAGCCAATGCTCTAATTTCGAGTTTTGATATCTCCGTATGATCATGGGAAAATTATTAACTTTCTTGTTCATTTTTTTCCAGATTAGCGCCAGATCCGAACATCTTGCTATGTGACAAAGTGTGTGTTGTAGCAGTGCTGGAAGGAGGCCCAAGCCGGAATGGAAACCGAACCGCTTGTAATCGACTTGTTATCAAAGTGTTAACGGTTTCTTTCCGATGAATGATCGGTTATCGGTTTGATATCGGTGAGTTTTCGGTTCGCTATGAAAATATTATCGGTTTTTCATCGATAAAAACGTTAAAGAAGACTCATCGGTTTGTTATAAAACAGATACCGATAACACTTCAATATAAAATCGATAGCACATTGATAACCCGTCGATAGGAAACAAAACCAGCCTCTGTTTCGGCGATAACAACCCGTTAGTAAACCGGTAACTCGACGAGTGTTTCGCTTGCGATAATAAGTCGATAGCAAACCGATAGCTCGTCGATATCGATTGTTACCGACAACAAGCCAATAAAGCTCTTCTCAAAAATCTCCGAAAATTCACCGAAGTGGCTCTAACCTATTTTCCACATGTTTGCGAAAAAGTCCTGAAATAACTTCGAAATAATCCCGCAGTAGGCCCGAATTGAACCAGAAAAAAATCATACTTCAGAAGTAAATTCTGTGACCATGAGCAATAATCGCCTAAGTCCCATGTAAAAGGATATGACTTAGGCGATTATTACGTGTGACCAATCAAAGGCAGCGACTATCTCGGGCCCACCTACTACTGAAAAAGTTTAGAAGGTATGCAAAGGGGACTTATTGTCATTTCTTAGGGCATCAAAATGTTAAAAGCGTCAGTTGAAAGCAGTGAAGGGGGCGGAATTACAACTAGTATCGTCTCTTAATGCGATACTTCTGCGCCAGTTCGAAACTAGTGCAATTCGCTGCAGGGGATACTCATGTTCAGAAGTCATGGAAAACGGCGTATAAATCTCCTTCGACATGTCGTTGTCAGTATATACACATATCCAAAACTGATTCTACAGTAGCAAATACTTTCTGAAAGCCTTATTTTATGAGAAACCGATTACAAACTTGCTCAATAAAACTTCCTTCATATTACCCCCTGTTGAAGAACCTACAAGTAGGGTACGCGAGTCATTTTCATAAGATTGAGAAGTAATTATAAACCTTGTCTGAGTTCAACCGTTAAAGGCCGAAACTTGTCCCTATTGCTTCGAAATAGTGTTTACTATACGGGTAAATAAGATGAACTAACTACAAACTAACTAGTTGTCAACTAGTTTAAAGTCAATGTGAAGTATGCGACGGTTAACATATTTCTCTTTCATACTTGCGCTTTTACATATCTACAAGTCGTTTTTTACTGTCCGTTAGGTATATCATTATAAAAAAATTGGTAACAACAAACACCTGCTGTTACCGTGCCACAGCCCGCCCCCCCCCCCCTCCTCCCTCCAATTAATGAAAATACATGCAATAACAATATGCTAACTGCTATTACCGGTTTGTTATGCAAAAGGATTGCTTGCCATCCATTTAATTCTGCTGTTCAATGTAGAATGAAATTATGTTCTGGTTCAAATGTATGAAGTATACAGAATCTAAATACAACTAAGTATTATACATAATGGGTTCCATAAATCCCCTACATCATTGTTACCCATTGTTTGGCGAAAATTTTATTTTTACTAGTGACTGCTGGCGTTGCTGCCACTAACTACTATTAAGAGAGTCATTACCATTACAGTTACCATTATCACAGTACCAACAACAAGGCAAAAGTTTTTGACGAATCAACAGTAAATATCATTATTTTAAGGTGATATGCAAAAAGCTCATTGCACCTTTGTGTGATAAACACTATTAATAAGTACGGCTGTGTGAATGCTCAGGAATATATACTACTATGTTTATGAAAATGGGAACACTCTTTCCAATGAAGCAGTAAAATTTAATATTCAGGTTTTGCTCGGAAATTCCCAAGTTATTTCACTCGTCGAAATATTTCTTCATTTGTGAATGTGCTCAGGTAGCGCCGGACAATCGTACATTCATCCAACCAGGGAGTAAATTCCGATTTTGTATTAAAGTTACTCACTTCTCCTCAATTATGTCCGTCTAGAAGTTTTAACGTAAAACGCGTCTCAACTATCGTAGTGAATTGGTGAAAATACTTTTCACTTCACGATAACGGAGAATCAGATATTAATTAAGTTGGAGTGAGCGACTAATCTTTTTTACCTCTTACGAATAATCGAGAGAACGTGTCACCAGATATCTGAGTCGCATGGCCTGCTATCTTTGATAATGACAGAGCAAGGTATAAATCGACTTCTCTTAATTCTCATTCTGCGCAACTATCTCACTCGTAAATTTTCTAATCAAACATGGCCAAAGGAATTTTAACTGGAATCCGCACCCCTGGAGCAGATGGAGAGGAGGGGCCCCACTTCGGCGCCAATTAGCCCAGCGAAAAGGCGACTGGCGCGACTTGTTGAGTGTCTTAAAACGTTCAAACGGGAAGCGGCAATAAAGAAGGTTAGGTTGGGTTAGGTTAAGAGGACGTGCATGTGTATTATCCACACTCCCACTCTGAGATATTTTTGTCCGTTGTGAGTGCCCTCAGTAAGTGCAGGGTGGCGGGTCTTCGTTTAACCCCATTACCTTCTAGTGGCCCTCAACGAACCACTTGCTTTCCCTGATGAACCCAAGAAGAATCGAGACGTCCGCTTTTCCAACTTCTGCCAGGCTGTCGAAGAATCGTGAGCTCGGAAATCTGAGCCTTCTTCTTTGAAGCCCCGGATATCGGCAGAGAAAGTGGTAGATCGACTCCTCTTCCTCCTCATCCTAACAGCTTCTGCAGAAGGAGCTTGTTGCGATAGCACAATGACCTGTAATGACACCTGTAAGTACGCCCACCGCGGATTTGTTCAGTTTGAGAAGGAAGCTGGTGCCTTTCCTATGCAAGCATTGCCATAAGAAGCTTGAGACTTCGAAGTCAACTCTTTTGGTCCATAATATGTCCGTTGCCCTGTTCTCATATTCCTCGATTTTCCCCAGGAGATAACTCAATCAAGTAAGTTAGGAAAGTTTAAAATATGCTTCCCCTAAAGTATTTTTTTCTCTTCTTCAAACAAAGCCATTGAAACAGCAACAAAAGATTGTTCTAGGTCACAACGACTTCCTTTTCAAAGTCACCGATTAGGCCATTTCCACGTCCATACTGTTAATTCGATATTCCTCAACACATTGAACTTTCTTTGCCCAGCTATCTCTTTATTACCCAACTATAAAGTATTAAAGCGTAAATCAAGGAAAAAGTCTAGAAATGACCTATCGTCGATGCTGCTGTAGTTGTAAAGATGACGAAGCGGAGATAACGATTGTTCACCTGATATGCAACTGCGTTAAGTGGTATCTGACAGCGCTGCCTGGGAGCTCAAATTCTCAATAATCTTTGCTTCGTGTTAAAGTACTTAAGATCTCATTTCCATAAACACAGTACGGAAATCCGCCACTTAAGAATTCAGCCGTATGAAGAAAAGGAGCTTGAAAAGGAACGCAGAGACATCTACAAACAGGCGTCGATGTACTATGTTAGAGGAGTGTCCTTACCGCTACAAAAACAACAACAACAACATACCCAATGTATGTCCTGCTTTTAACGTGCCAAACATGACCCCAACCATTTTTTTCAATTGCAATGTGGAACCAACTCCTCCAATACCCTTATCTCTCTCGTCCAACCCTGTTGAAACAGCAAGTTTCCTTGGACTCCCGTTGTTGTTGTTGTTGTTGTAGCAGTGCTTCGCCCCCCACCTAACATCTGTGACCGATCAATTGTCATCACTATCCTAACGGGAGTCCAAGGACACTCTGTTTCCACAGGGGTGGACCATAATGAAAGGGGTGTTAGAGGCGTTGGTTCCACATTACAATTAAAGAGATGGTTGGTATCACATTGCAAGCGGGGCATACATTTTGTATGTCGGGGTTGATTCTGGGTAGGTAAGAGTTTAACCTGTTACAGTATCCAGAACGAAGTTGAGCTAGAGTGACTCGCGTTTCTCTAGGGAGTATGCGTTCCTCTACCGCAAGTTTTGGGTACTGTTCTTTGCGTACTGGATTCACCGGGCAATTTCTGGCATAAAGGTCCGACGCCTGTTTGTGGAGTTTACCAAGGACCTGCTTGTGTTTTTTTGCTTCATACGGCTGAGTTCTCAGGTGCCGTATTTCCTCAAAATGCTTACGGAGATGACTCCTTAAGCCCCTAGGCGGTGTTGGCTCATCAATCAGATGTCTGTTGCGATGCCCAGGTTTCTGGGTATTCAACAGGAACTTCTTGTTTAGCATCTCATTTCTCTCCCTGATGGGGAGTATTCTCGCCTCATTATGTAGATGGTGTTCTGGGGACATAAGAAGACAGCCCGTGGCGGTTCTGAGAGCAGTATTTTGGCAGGCCTGCAGCTTCTTCCAGACTTCCGTTAGAGGTTATTGTTGAAAATGTGTGTGTGGTCGCACCTTTTGTATGCAGCGAAGCACTGCTACAAGTATAACAGACAACGTACTCATCCTTTCCTTCCGGTAGGTCGCACTTTGTATGCGAGCGTTATAAATTTAAAATTTTTCAGCAAATGTTATTGATTGGTCCGGAATTAGGCTCAATATCTGTTTGGTAAGGAGCGATACAGCTGGATGAAGCTGTAGTGGGTATCACATTGGACATAATGGACGAAAAAGACTAAACGACGTAAGTATAAGTCCTTTCCTTATCAAGTTAAACTTGAGTCATTACATGGGAGAAAAAGAACGTGACCTACCTGCTCAACTACGATCTTGATACCCTAGTCCCGCATGAAATCTATACTTTGCGGTACAAAAAATAATTAGAATTTCTTTGGAACGAATCTTAAAGAACCTAGCTCTGCTTCCTTGGGAATGTCCATTGCTATGAAAAACCGGCATGTCGCGTACACTAAGTACTTGGAAATGACTTAAGTCTGTGTGTTTTGAAATTGGCTTACTTGGAACTCCATTGAAAGCTGACTATCCCTTCTTTATCCTTCCTTATTTTAATGACTATTGCTGTATCTCGCATTAAAATTTTGTGCGCTATTGGCATCCATCCAGCCAAACAGCCAAAATTAAGTCAACCGAGTGTTAGGTGGTGGTTCCATGCCGCCCATAAAATAATGCTCTATTACCGACAACAATCACCAGGCATGTTTCGCCTTTGTTGGCACAACAACAGTTATAATGCAACCAACAATGACCAAGCATAATGCTTAGCAATCTAAGTATAGCTAAGGCTGGAGAAGTAGCAGGAGCAGCAACAACATAAAGCCGTCAACAACCAGCTGTCGATGGTGGTTGCTGATTGCTGCTGCTCATACATCAGAGGAGTCAGTGAATTCAATGCATTAGCGGAAGTTGGCAAAAACAAAGTTAAGGTTAATACAGGGTGGCTGGAAAATTTTGAAAAAGGAGGACTTTTACTACAAAAATTTGTTGCGATATAACTCCAAGGAGATTTAGATAGAGCTTCTCCAAGAATATGTAGCATACCTCTGTTTTAAGTGTTTTCTACAAATAGTTAGGCTTTTCATCATTCACCCTGTACCCTGTACTTAGAGCTTATGCTGCAAAATGAATGCTTTATGTGCCATTTAACGTTTACTAATCGCTTGAATAATAGTAATCGAATTAATGTTGGTGTAGATGGCAAATTGTGCAAAATGGTGCAAGAAAAAACTCAGCAATGAAATTTTTTGCTCACAGAACTCCATGAACTTGAAAAAAAAATGTAAAGCAAATTTTTCAAAAGCCATTAAATGACTGCATTTGACATTTTATGGTTTTTAACAAATATTTACTACAACTCAGTCCACTTGCGCTGACTCGACCCCAACGCCATTGCGCTCCCACCGTTAATGACTCTGTTAATTGTTCACAAAAAAAATGTATTCCATCTGTCATATGTAATTTGTTTCTTTGTACGATTGTATGCATTCATATAGCATATGTGTATATTAGAGGTGTTCTTAATTATGAAAGTGGAAACATCAGCTTGTTTTTCCTCCAAGAAATTTTAAATTTATTTGACGTGAAAAGTAGACATTCAAACTAAAAGAATTACTGTAGGAAAAATTCTGGTTTGTTATCGAAAATTTATCGGTTTATTATCAACTGGTTGTTGAATATTTCTTGAAAAGTTATCGATTTTTTATCGGCGTGTTATGGATTTGTAAGCGAAAAGTTATTTATTTTGAAAAATTTATCGATATATTACCAAAAAAGTTATCGATTTTTATCGAAAAAATTATCGACTCACTACCTAAAAGTTATCGATATGTTATTAAAAAGTTATCGATTTGTTATCTTGAATCTACAAATTTGTCATCAGTCAGTTTTCGATTTTTTATCGAAAAATATCAGTTTTTCGTCGATTTTGTATCGAGAAGTCATTAATCCAAGTGTTATTAATTTGCTATCGCCGTATTATCGGTTTGTTACGAGCAACCTCGATTTTTTATGAAACAGATGCCGTTAAAACTTTAACATAAAACCGAGGACATACATATCTGTAACCCGTCGATAGCAAGCTTTTACAAAAACCAATAAGACGCCGATGACTCACCCCCGGGTTAGGGGGTCAGAATACACCCGCGGTAGGTATGCCTGTCGTAAGAGGCGACTAAAATACCAGATTCAAGGGGCTGTTTAGCGCAACCCTTCGGGTTGCCAGCGCAATATATAGCTTCTCCAAACCCATTGTCAACCTCACCTATCCGCGGCGAATCCTGTTTCACTAACAAACGGTCTCTGGCGACCCCAAGCTCCTCATAGAACTTGGGGGTAGGGAGGGAGGGGATGGCCTGAAGGTTTAATGTGGCCACATAAATCTTTGCCGAGATGGTCGGGCTAGCACATTAATGGTGCTGTGGTACCGGAGCGTACCGGATCTGTATCCGGAAAAGGACCATCACATCGATAACGCTGCCCAAAGCCTTCGGGGAGCAACCTTATCGCTACAACAGCAACAACAACAACGCCGATGACTCGGAGATAGCACCGATACCCAATAACTCGATCATAACAATAAGCTATCGATAACAAGCCGATAATGAAACAATCACTTGTCGGTATTGGTTGTTACCAATAAGAAGCCTGCAAAGCTTTTCTCAAAAAGACCGCATGCAATTTTTTCTGTTGAAGTTACCTTTTTTCTGATCTAACTTCTTCTATTCCTGCGCTGGCTTGAGATAACTTAAAGGGTAAATCAAGGTTACACCGAACCAAGACCAAGCACATTATGTCTACTAAGTTCTTAAGGGTATTTCGTTAAAGCTGGTGCTGCATATAATATTATAGACCTGGTTACATTGGATAATAGCTGACGGGTAGCTTCGCCTGGCCCACCGATGTTGGGTATTATTCGCGTTAGGGTTCCGCTAATTCTAAAAACTTCTCTCTGACGTGCTGCGTAAAATTAAATTTTGAGGCAATATTTACGCCTAAATATATCAATAAACTATTTGAATTTATTTGAGACTAACTCATCCACAGACCGCTTTGAGCTCACAAAAATCACTTCTTTCTTAATGCTAGCTATCTCCAGTCCCGTATTCCGTATAGCCACTGCTACTACGACAATATCATCTGCATAGCCGACAATTTGCATGCCTCCGGGAAGGTCGATTTGTAGCACATCGTCATACATCGTATTCCATAGCGTTGACCCTAGAACAGATCCCTGATTAAGACTGGTGGTGGTGTTGTGCTTTCTTGATCGCTCATTCGTTATCTGCGTTCACCTGTCGGTATCTGCATCCAGCTCCGGTTATGGCTTCACGGGCTATATTGACAACTGTTTGTATAGCCCCCATCGTGGATCTTGATTTTATAAATCCAAACTCACTATTTGACAAGCCACCTGGGGTTTCCAGGATTTGCTACAGATGCTCACTAATAATACGCTCGAGAATTTTTCCAATCGAGCCCAACATGCAAAGTGGCCTGTTGAAAGATGGTTGCTCGGGCACCTTAGCAGATTTCAGCAAAAGAACCAGTTTTTGACATTTCCATGAGCACGGGAAGATGACTTCTGGGATACAAGCGTCGAAGTGGTTCGTAAATACTGATGTTCTACATATTATCGCGGACTTAACAGCTTTATTTGGCACTTCATCCGGTTCTGGTGACTTATTATCTACGCCTCTATATGTTGGATCCATTAGCTCATGCTTTATTATTTGTGGTTTTCCCAAACCTTCGAGGTACTCACTTTGACAGGACCAGTAATCTTGTGTCGGAAAAAGAGTTTCGACGATTGTTTTCATTAGTATTGAGCATGTGGATGGTTGCTTTGATTTCTGCCTTTTAATATTAGCCATCACCGTTCTGTTAGCCAATCCTCAAGGATCAACATCGGTACACTCCATTAGTTCCTGGAAGCACGCTTTCTTGCTCTTTTTGCTAGCATTATTAAGCATCCTTAGTGCAAGAACTATATACTACGCGTATCGTATCGTTATACCTTTTGTATCTATTTTTTTGTCCGTTCGCATTAAATTATTGTCCATCAGAATTTTTCATTTCGCACACAATATTTTATCATTAATTACATTGTATATTTGTTTATTACTACAAAATGTCATCAGTCGATAGGCAGCTTTATTTTCCGCTCGTTAAATCTCACGGCTGATAATATTTTATTGTTCGCACATGCTTTTTGATCCTTCGTGATATTTTCGACATTAATCGTGATAAAATTTCCATTATTTTCGGATTAATCAAGTGGATTAAAAAAGCCTCATCGTTTGTGGGTAGCTAAAGGGTTAACATACGAAACTTCATTAATTATATGAAGAGCTTAAAGCTTAATTTTTTGTGCTTTGTGAAAATGTTTTAATTTTTTTTTTTTGTATAACTTGTATACGCAGAAGAGAAGTTTTCAGGCGATTCTCTTTATAAGACATTATAGAACAGCTTCTAAACGAGTGCTCCTTCAGGCGAAGCGAGGAAGCGAAAAATCCCTGACCTAAAGCGAGGCATTTGTGATCTGATTGAAGCAAAACCTATCAACCTGTTCAAAACTGTTTGAGAAAGTAGTAAAGGAGAAGTTGGCTTTTGCTATTTATTAAAGGAATAATCGATCCATGCCAGCATGGGTTTGTTGCGTGTCGTTCAACAGTGACAAACCTAGCTGTTTTTTCACAATACTATGTTTCTGCTTTTAAGGATGGGTATCAAATTGATACTATATATACAGATTTCTCTAAGGCGTTTGATACAGTGTCCCACAAAATACTTCTTCGGAAACTTGAATACATTGGTTTCCATTCAACCTTTCTGTCATGGTTAAAGTCATACCTGACAAACAGAATTTTATTTGTTGAAATCGAGAATATGAGGTCCTATGAGTTCTTTGCAACCTCTGGGGTGCCACAAGGTAGTATTCTCGGTCCAATCTTATTTGTTATTTTCATTAATGACGTCGGCTTATATTTAAAGCATTCAAATTATTTACTTTATGCTGATGATTTAAAACTGTTTAGGCATATCACCTCTGTATCTGATGCATTGCTAATCATCTAAGACTTAACAGTAGCAAATGTTGGCATATCACGTTTTCTAGATCTACAAGTGCGCTTACGTCAACATACTATATCGCTAATACATATCTTGCCTCGGTCAAAGAATTTCGTGATCTTGGTGTCATTTTCGACCCTTTGTTAACTTTCGTTAACCATGTTAACTATCTTATACCAAAGGCTTATACTAATTTAGCTTTTTTACGGCGTTATGCGAAGGATTTTAAGGACCCATACACTAGGAGTATGTTATATAATTCTTTAGTGCGATCTAAATTAGAGCACGCCTCTATCATATAGAATCCTATTTACAGCACATACTCTGCTAGAATTGAAAGGGTTCAACGTAAATTCATTCGATTTGCCCTCCTAGCCCCTTCATTTTGTTAATCCCCTACCACCTTATATAAACAGGTGCATACTTATAAATGTTATGCCACTGCATGTCAGACGCTCAGTACAACATTTAATGTTTATTTGCGATATTATCTCTGGTACTATTGATTGCTCAGCTCTGTTGGGGCAGTTACATTTTATAATAGATCTCTACGCTTTCATAATATATTATACGGTAAAGTTCTGAGAACCAATTACCTTAGCTTTGCCCCTCTCATAAGAGGCCTCGAAGAACTTAGTAAAATTTCTAGAAGGCTAAATCTTGACTTTGCAATGCCCAGGCGTTTGTTTAAGTTACGGATTGAGTCTTACTATCGAGAAAGTTTATCTCATCCTTGAATAAATTTTAGTTATTTAGTGTTAAGTTAATTTGAAAACTTGTAAGTCTAGTCAGTAAGGTTTCTGCCATTGACTCAATAAATAAATATGAATATGAATATGAATAAACCCCTTCCATAAGCTATTCTATGGAAGGGAAAGCCTTCTTATTTTGTTCAATTCGTGCAAAAAAAAATAACCGAAGAATAGAGTTGGCGAAGACTTCTATCCATCAATGTCAGTGTCATATGACTTTAAGATCGCAAATTGTAGCATGTACAACAGTTTCGCTCGTATTGTATGTTTTTATACCCAGCTGTACTTGTACACAGGGTATTATAACTTTGATTGGATAACGGTTGATTGTACAGGTATAAAGGAATCGAGATAGATATAGACTTCCATATATTGATATCATCAGTATCGAAAAAAAATTTGATTGAGCCATGTCCGTCCGTCCGTCTGTTCGTTAACACGATAACTTGAGTAAATATTGAGTTATCTTCACCAAATTTGGTACCACGCCCACTTTTTATATATATAACATTTTGGAAAACACAAAAAACCTGATTATTTAGTAAATAAAACACCAAGAATGTTGAAATTTGACGCGTGGACTGATATTGAGACTCTTGAAATTTGAAAAAAAAAAAAATTTTAAATGGGCGTGGCACCGCTCACTTGTGATAAAATCAATTTTACAAATATTATTAATCATAAATCAAAAATTTTTAAAGCTATCGTAACAAAATTCGGCAGAGAGGTTGCCTTTACTATAAGGAATGCTTGAAGAAAAATTAACGAAATCGGTTAAGGATCATACCCACTTTTATATAAAAGATTTTTAAAAGGGTCGTGGATGAATAAACTGAGCTGTATCTTTGCTAAAAAAAGCTTTATATTGTAACGAATCTACTGAAATTCCGCTTCTTCCAAATCTTCTACTAACGTTGGAATCACTAAACTGTTGAATAAATAACTCCACTATTTAATAATGCAAAATGGCCTTTATTAAAGTTCTTCACAATAACACTACTATTGCTCGCCAGATGCGTCTTAAATCAAACCTGATTGTCGCGCCTCTACTGTTGCGGCCTTTTATACTCTGCGATTTCCTCGTTGCATCTTCTAGGTGTTTCCAGAATTTACTTAGTTACTGCTATATAATTTATAACTACAGATGCACGTGTATAGCTCCCATATGCGCGTGTATTTGTGAGCGACACTTCCACAATTATAATTGCATATTTTTGGGAGCACCTCAGATAAGATATCTGCATGTGTTTGTGCGTTGCTTCTCCCCTGCTTGTACGTACATATGTGTAGTCATAATGATTGAATTATTGATGTGCATACAAGTCACTGCTTAGCATCGGCTTAGAGATGATAGTTTCCCTTAGTGTTGCTGATATTCGCCACAATATCAATGGTATTTCATTTCCCAAGTGGATTTATAACAATAAATAGGAAAAAATTCAAATTTCAAAAAATGGGCGTGGCACAGCCCCTTTTATGACTAAGCAATTTTCTATGTTTCGGGAGACATAACTCGAAGAAAAATTAACGGATCGTAATAAAATTGTGTACACAGGTTTTCCCTATAGCAGGAAATATTTCTTGATAAAATGGACGAGATCCGTTAAAGACCACACCCACTTTTATATAAAATATTTTTAAAAGGTTCGTAGACGAAAATAATAAGTTAAATCTTAGCGAAAAATAGTTTTCTACCAATCGTATTTTGTGCCATTATAACAAGAAATGGGAAAAACTTCAAATCTTGAAAAAATGGGCTCGGCACTGCCCCTTTCGTACAATGCATTTCCCAACGTTTCTGGAGCCATAACTCAGCGAAAAAATTAGTATTTAACAGAAAATATTTTCAGTAAAAATAGACTAAATGGGTATATCACCTTCTTTTATATAAAAGATTTTGTAAAAGTGTGTAGATGCAGGTAATAAGCTATTTCTAGTAAAAGTTGGAAATGTTCGTTAATAACCCTGCCCTTTTTTTTTGAAATAACGCTTTTTAGTATAATGGCAGTTGTGTGTTTATGCTTATTGTCCTGCTATATCTTTATTTTAAAATAAACGGTAGGGAAATCCCCATATCTGCAGGAAAACTGCTTTATTAACCGCTCAAGGTCATTGTTGTTGGTCTATGTATTCTTTTTGCTTCTTTTAAACGAAAATTAGTTCAGAATAGAACCATATGTATATGTATTATTGCGTAGCCTTGTAACACTATTAAGCACACAAAACAAACAACAACAGCATTTAAAGTGTACAGCTAGGTATGTAATGTTCGGTTTCACCCGAACTTTGACTTCCTTACTTGTTGTTGCTATTGTTGTAAAAGCGAATATTAATGAAAGAGTCAAACGGAATAGAAACGCTTGCAATACGTATCAGGATACTGTGGTTAGCTAAGCTAAAAAACACATAAAGAAACTTCTGGAGAAGCAGGTGCGGGTAGGTTGCCATTATGACCAGCTAACCTCCTTCCCGCGGGGGATGCAATCGAGGCGCCAGTTTCTTCACCTTGCATAAACCTCGGGACGAATGCCTTCAGGCTAATTAACTCCCCGTGGGACCCCCCCCCCCCCACTCCACAACTGTGGCTTCGGTCGTTAGTCGATGCGTGTGCATGATGGGCTATCGTTGTGCCTTAAATGTGCACTTTCCCTCCGCCCACAGAACGGTCTACTGAGGCTGGGCTGGTAAAATCCCGCCCTCCATTAGCCCCTTGCATCTAGGGTGCGAATATGGAGGCGGGGTGTTCAGCGAGAGAGCACGCACTAATAAGAGTCCACCCGATCGCACCTATACCGCCGACGAGTACCAATGGAGAGGCAAACCGCCGCTACAATGGTAAATTTAAAGAGTATTGTCAACGATACTCACACCCTTCCAACTATGCTTTTCTGCTGCTCTCTGAGGTATGAAAACCCTTCCAAAAAATTTCACAAAGCTTGAAATATCTTTGGTTCACAATTTTTGTTGTTATATCGGCCTACTGATTTGTAAGATCGCGGGCTTGAATCGAGCTCAAGATCTAACAATAATTATTTTATCATTATTATTGTTATGATACATTTTTTCTTAATTGAAAAAAAATTAAATTAGAATAGAAGAAAGAAAAAGTGTCGACAACTGCCAAAGCTCATTGTATAGATCCATTTTGGGAACTGCTAAATTCCTTCATCGGCAAAATTTAGGCGCCGCTGCTATAACCATTCAGCTATCACAGCGATATCTTTGATTCACATTTAATACAGCCTTTTCTTAAAGGATATGGTCGACTGTTTGAAAATAAATTTTTTTAATAAAGATCTCGTTTAGATTGAATGTGCCCTTCGTTTTTCCTCAATGCTACCTTTGTTCGACTACACTATTCTGACCGACTCTCTCGAAATCAACTTATCCATTAAGAGGCACGGATGAGAGAGAATGTAAATTTTCAAGTTTAGACTTTCAGCTATCTTTACCGATAGCTAGATGCTGAATGGCAGAGTAGAGAATATACCTATCAATTTAGTACAGGATATTTCACAGCCATACCAAAACTTGCTTGAAGGTTTATTGCCAATTTTTGGGAAAACGATTTCGAAGTTATTTACAAGGTGGTATAAACGAAACAGGTGTCGCCTTCCTTGTCCTGTGGGTTAGGGGCCTTAGAATATACAGGTATGCCAGTCGTAAGAGACGACTAAAATATAAATTGATTCAACGTGTTGTGTAACGCAATCCTTTCAAGCGGTTGCCAGCGCAATTTATAGCTTCTCCAACCCAGTTGTCAACCTCACCTACCTGTGGCGTATCCTGCTTCTTTAACAGCCGAGGCTCTACCGACCCCAAGCTCCTCATGTATCATGGGGTGGGAGAGAGGTATGGACTAGAGGGTTTCATATGGTCATACTAAATCTTCACGAGATGGTCGGGTTGGTACCTTAATGGTGCTTGTTACCGGAACGTGCCGGATATGCATCCGGCAAAGAACCATCAATATCGATAGCACTCCCTTTCTTCGCCCTGATGTCGCGTTTTTTCAATTTTTCCCAAAATATTGGAAACATGGTTTTAAAATTACCTATTAACAGAAGACTATCGGGCGCATACTTAGGACAAGCAGTTAAAGGCAAAACTGTATGGAGGTTAGTTATCAGCATACTTGCTAAGTTTTGGTTTTTCTTGAATTACAAGGCTTTCTTGGTGGAGTATTCTCCAATTTCTAGCAGTTTATTACAAGAAAACGCCGAAAAGTTTGAAAAGTTTGAGCTCTTCATTAAATGCTTAAAGAATTTTTCTTAAAAGTTGCTCCCTTTCTAAAAATGAGCTCCTCCTTACTTAATAGCAACATACCTTCAAAGATAGTTATTTAGCTATGCATTACAGCTGAACTAAATTAGATTTATTACTCACTTAACACACATATATATATTTACACCTGACTTACTCACTATTCCCTAAACGCTTTGTAGTCCAATGATTAACTATTACAAAGCTATAATTTATGCTGCGAAAAAAATGAACGTGATTGACATGCACCCCATGTGTTGTGATAATGCATGTACAAAGCCATTATGGTACTGCTTGAACTTAAGCTCCAACTAGAGGTGTCAAACTATCGATAGAAGTATCGACATCACTATCATTTGCACAGATATCGACATTGCTTTGGACTGTCAGATACTCAATGATAAAATCTCCTGTTGTTGTATATGCGTAAGAAGGCAATTGGGAAAAAGTCTACAACAACTAAGGCATGACGTAGCTGAATGCGTTTATAACCATTTCAACTATCGTAGGAGTGCGGGTTCGACTCCCACTCCCGGGAGAAAAGGCTTTGAAGAGATTTACAAGGTATAATCGAAACAGCTGTCGGCTTGTCCGTTTCCCAAATTAATAGATAAAATTTCCTGTTACTGAAATTAATATAAGAAGTTTATTATTATTATTATTAGACCTGGAAGCACTGCGACCTTTGTGTAGATCTATTGTGCATGACATTTCAGTCTAATTTTTTATGTGGAGTCTTTTAATGTATCTAAGTACCTCTTCAGGCTTTTTACTCCATACCACATGGGGATTAAGAGACACACCACCAAGATGAGAGTGTCTATGCCTTGCCAGAGCGACGCATTTGCAGATAATGTGATTCGCCGTTTCATCCTTGAGCTCACAGAAACGACAAATCTGAGTATCTGGTAGATTTAACTTACGTGATATCGTAGACCACAGTGTCCCGTATCGTAGGTCCTCCCTGCTTAGATTAATGAGTTTGGCTGATATTTTCGTTGCCGGAAGTATAAACAGTTTGGCCTGTCCTTGCCCTGGGCATTCAATGCAGTGACGTCTGAATTGTTTTGTTTTCCAGTTACCTTTGGTTTCCCTACCTTGTAAGCCCACAGAAAGGTTCTGTACCTTAGAATACTGCACTGCACCTGCTTTGTTAGGTAACCTGCATGTTCATTACCTTCATGTCCCTGATATCCGCGAACCCATCCTAACAAAACCTTGTGTTTGGCTCCCAGGTCATTAACGATTTCAACGCAGTCATACACTAGGCTTAGATGTAATTTATAAGATTGCAAGGTACGCAGGGCCGCCTGGCTGTTCGACATGTACATATATGCTCTTCAAGGATGAGCCTCTCCGTAGACATTCTCTACCGCAAATTTCTATTGCATGGATATCTGCCTGAAAAAGTGTGGGGTAGGTATTGACTTCTTAAAGTTCGGCCCATAGGTGCCTGCTCCCGTTCTTCCGTCATCGAATTTCGACCCATCCGTGTACCATACCTCTGAGTCGGGGTCATTATAAGGATTCTCTGTTTCCCAGTTGATTCTGTCCACAATGGACACTCCAAAGTTCCGTGAGGTTCTGAGCTTAGGGGGCATTACGTCACGTAGTTGTAATGTGGCATCTCCTGTGAATTTTCTTATTACTTGCATATGCCCTACCATGTTTCCCAGCTTCAAATCCGCAATATTTTGATGTCTTAGTGCGCCTAATGATGCCTCTTTCTCTATCAGAATAGGGAAGGGAGGTATTTCCACTAAAGCACTAAGTGCATCTGCAGAGGCAGTTCTCATCACCCCTGTTTGATGTAGTTTGCTTAGTTTTGCTGTTGCCGATCTTTTCTCGGTCTTCTGCCACCAAATTAGGCAAGCATGGGAACTATTGGCTCTACAACAGTATTAAATGTCCAGTATATCATTTTTGGAGATATCCCCCATGTTTTGCCGTAGAGTCGAGTACAGGCGAAGAAAGCTCTTGTTGCTTTGTTTAGGATAGCATCCAAATGAGCATTCCACATGGGGGTTCTATCCAGTGTGACCCCTAGTTATATTGCCTCCATTGAATATAACTAGTTGACAAAAATTATAAAGAAATTATCGATACGCGGGGATCGATGGTATGGATAGTTTAGTTAGTTCGCAAATATCATCTTCAAATATTCCAGAAGCCATACAAGTACGATATGTACTAACGACGGTTTGCTTTTTTGGACATGATCACAAACAAACAACGTTTAATACTATCGGAAACACTCCCCGAAGGTTTTGGTGAGTGTTATTGGTGTTGATGGTCCTTTGAGGGATAAATATAGATCCGATACGTTACCATCAATGTATAAGCCCGAACATCTCGGGAAGCTACAAATTGCGCTGGCGTCTCCTTGAAAGGGTTGCACTGCACAACCGCTCAAACCAATTGGGTACTTAAGTCGCCCATTATGCCTGCAACGGGCTTAATCTAAGCCTTCTAATCCGCTGGGGATCTAGCACTATTGATAGTCTTCGATAGTGTAAAAAAAAACAAAGTATTGAATAAAACTATTGATAGTAATATCGTATTTCTTATGTTTCTAGCAGTTTTGCAAAAAAACTATCGACGGTCCTTGATAATTTCAAAACAAATACCCTGTAGATACTTTCGATAGTGGTATAGATACTTTTTCCTAAGCTTTATTATTAAGCCTATCATGAGTAGCTCAGTAAATTAACGAAACTATCGATTCTGAGATTATCGATAATTTGGCACCACTAACTTACACTATATTTTATAGAACTTGCTCACTTTTTTATTTTTACTTTCTCTTTTTTAATTTGGCTTTCACTGAGTCAAAGGAACATGACATCAAAGTAATGTAATGTTATGTCGAATATATACATATATTGCAATCTTAAACAACAGATGCTTTCGCAAACACAATACATGTTAAACCATATTCAAATGTTGGCTTTTTCGTACTTCAACTTCAAGCTAATTTGAATTACGGTACGCGACAAAATGATAGCACAGCTGGCTTATGATATTCATTTACATTTTTTGTTTAACAAGTGGGTGGCAGTAGAGTACGAAGTAGAAATACATAGAGAGACAGAGGAGAGAATAGGAAGTGAAGAGATAGGGAAAGTGAGACGAAGATATACAGACGAATGTGAAAGGATGGAGGGAGGGAGAGGAAGTTGGAGACGTAAATGGCGTGTGATGATGTTCTAAGTAACTGATCTTTGTAGGTAAACAAAGTTGGACCAAGCAAGGTCTATCGGCTCTGCTAGTTTTTTTATAAAAGTGGAGCGTATTTTCTGGCTAAGGCTGTATATTGTGGCGAATATTAACATCATTATGCTGTTAGTTAATAATCTCAATAACAAGAACAGCAAGCAGCCACACTTATGTAAAAGGCAACGAAGAATATTCCTATGTGTATGAAAGCTTGAAGCAGAGAGATTATGTAGCCGGCAGCTAAAAGCATAAGTTGTTACTCACACATACACACATATGGCTAGAAGAAAAGCATAAACTACAGATATATATGTATATAGCTAAATAACCAAGCATTATATACAACTATTCTAGAAGGGATGTGCGTGAAACGTCTGACCCGCGGGGAAATATGCGAACGAGGTAACAGAGAGTATAAAAGCAGCGCAAGCTGAGGAGTAAAGAATAAGTTTGATTTAAACACGCTAGTAGTGGAGTATAACCGAATTTTTGAATTACTACTCCCAAAGCATTCCATATAAAGATCATTTTGAATACTGAATTTTGGAGTTATTTAATCAACAGTTCAGCGATTCGAACGTTAGCAGAAGGAGCACAATTATCAGAAACTCCCCAAAATTCGTTACAATATGTTTTACCCGAAATAATCCTACACAGAAATTTAGAGCGTTCTTTTGGTCTCTCAGCGCATTACCTGGCTGAGTATTTATAAGTTTTAGCTGAAAAGTTCGTACGAACAAAATTTTACCTTTTTCTTTATTTTGAACTAGCGTACCCCGCAGTTGTCTTCCTGCACGGAAATTGATTTGCCCAGATTCAAAAGTGGTCCTCCCTTCCAAAAATTACTATCTATCCAATCCACGTCTTTTCTATCTTCCAAATTTCTCCTTCTTATTCCTATCCTTCCTTAATTCCCTTTATGTCCATTAACTTCTCATTCTTCTCCTCCCTCTCACTCCCACTCCTACCATAACTAACACTGTCACTCCCACGCCACTTTCCCCCTCCGCTTCCATCCTTTCTACCCCATCTACCTCAATGATATGTAGAGTCTACATATATATTACCTAATATTGAATACATGCTTCAAATAATTGCGGAGAAGTAGCGAATTAAAACTTTTCATAAAAGGGACGTGGCGCCGCCAGTTTTTCGAAATTCTTGTCGCTTGAGCTTTGTAAAAGTGATCGATTTGGTTAAGAATGCACTCATATATCGCCAGTCGGTCGTTATATGAGCTCAGCTATGCATTTTCTACTCACATTTTCCCCAGTTTTATATTCAGGGGAAGTGAAGCGATGCAGAAATTTGAAAAAGTATGTTCCCAGTCAAAATAATTGAGCAACTGAGTTTCGAATATGATATGACCATCATGAGTCAGTTACCGTACGAACGTGGATGGAAGACCTTAAATGTAAAATATTTGGACTTCAGCGATACTTCTAAGCATTTTCTTATTTCGCCATTATTATTTCGCCGCACGACCAAAGAAAAGTTAATACTGTATGAGTTGTTATTCCTGCGCTCAGATTGTTCAGTAGCAATGTCTTGAGATAGTTCGACTTCATGTGTCTTAGGTTACTTTTGTATTGAGCGCATTGAAGAAAATAGTACGTCCTTTTCTGTAGACTATCAGATTCTTTTTTCCTAGCTTAATTGATGCCTCAAAATCTGTTAACTCTAGTAGCTGGAGTCTTGACCCCGCGAGCACAGTACACGAACACAGAACGTGCTACACCGCTTCTCTCTGTAGCCCGCAGTTGCTACCTATGCTGTTATTGATGAGACCCTTATTTATAAGCATATTACACCAAAAGGCAGTGACCAGTTAGTATGCCCATAATAAGCCTAAACTCTACTCTCTTTAAAGATATGATCAATTTTCTAAGACTATTAGAGTAGGATTTGTACATAATCCTAGGAATGCTGCAGCTCCGTGCTTCGATCAACGAATTTGTTGCTTGATGGATCGTATGCAGCTCCAGTTTACTTTTGATTTCGCCCAAGCGGATCGGGACGTCTACCACAGATTCATAGAGTTCTGCCCCTCCTTTACCAACCCATTGGCCTTTTCGATAACATCTATCCCTTTATTACGGAGAATCCACTATAAATGTACGGTCCAGCTTAAGAACTATAACTCAAACCAAGTGCGCTATCATTTTATCGTAGACTGTATATCCATATGTGTATAAGTTTGTATGCACGTTTACCTTACGCACAACGACCCATAATGGATGTAAGCCATCCGGCTGCAGTTCAACTTATTCGGTGAGCAATCAATCTTGTCTCTGACAAATCTCAATGCATGCGAACAGTAAACGAATAGAGGAGAATAGACGAAAATTTACTTGGCATACAAAAATATGTAGACAAAACCAAAACATAGATAGCTCATATAGAAACATATAAGTATGTAAGCCAACAGCTGCTAGCCACTGTTTTGAAGGCAATCGACGTAAGTGGAGATACCGAAAGGATACAGATTTTGTTATTTCGAGCTCAACGATTAAATGGTTAAAGGACTGTGCGCTTTTTGAACCTAAGCAATACTGTGCTAATTTTGTTGTGTATGAAAATTGAGCTAGAACCCTGAATTGGACTTTCATCCTTGGAGGAAGTGCTGCTTACCCTATTCGTAATGGTAAAGCTCTTTGGGTTATCTGACTGAACAATACATTGTTTTAAAAGCCTTGTGTTGCGTTGGACCACGGGCGGTTTTAGCTTTAATGAGAACTTTAACTTTAATGTGCAACTAAAGAGATTGCGTTTCCCCTCTTGGTCCTCTACTGCCAAAGCTCATTAGATAAGGGCAAGATTGTAAAGAAAAAAAGACATTTCAGAGGGCAACACCCTTTAAATTCAATTCAAATTGAACTACAACGGCCTTGTCGAATAAATGCAGTACTGGACGCTTACCCCATTAAAATAGTAGAAATAACAACCGAAGCTCGCGCAAGGATTGAACTTGGCGAAAAACTGTGCAGGCATTGTGAAGGTTCTGGGTACTGATGCTTAAGATGCAAACCGTCCAGAAAAGGGAAAAGGAAATCGGAAGCGAAATGGAAAAGTATAGGGAATGGGAAGAGGAAACGGAAAAATAAAAGGTAGAATAAAAGGAAAAGGTAAAGGAAAATGGAAAAGTAAAAGTAAAATTAAAAGCAAAAGGAAAAAAAGAGAAAGTAAAAAGAAATGGGAAAATGGAAAGGAAAAGTTTATGTAAAAGTAAAATGAAAAAAGGAAAAAGAAAACAAAAGAGAAAGGAAAAAAATAAAAGTAAAAGGAAAAAGTAGGAAAAAGGAAAATGAAAAGGAAAACGAAAAGGAATACGAAAAAGAAAATCAAAAGGAAACAGTAAAGCAAACAGAATAAGTAAATGGAAAAGAAAATGGAAAAAGGAAAAGGAAAAAGCAAAGGAAAAGGAAAAAGAAAAGGAAAATGAAAAGGAAAAGGAAAAGGAAGAGGAAAAGGAAAAGGAAAAGGGAAAAGAAAAGGATAAAGAAAAGGAAAAGTAAAGGAAAAGGATTAGGAAAAGGAAAAGGAAAAGGAAAAGGAAAAAGAAAAGAAAAAGGAAAAGAATAAGGAAAAGGAAGAGGAAAAGGAAAAGGAAAACGAAAAGGAAAAGGAAAAGTAAAAGGAAAAGGAAATGGATAAGAAAAAGGAAAAGGAAAAAGCAAAGGAAAAGGAAAAGGAAAAGGTAAATGAAAAGGAAAAGGAAAAGAAACGGAAAAGGAAAACGAAAAGGAAAAGTAAAAGGAAAATAAAAAGGAAAAGGAAAAGGAAAAGAATAAGGAAAAGGAAGAGTAAAAGGAAAAGGAAAAGGAAAATGAAAAGGAAAATGAAAAGGAAAAGTAAAAGGCAAAGGAAAAGGAAAAGGAAGAGGAAAAGGAAAAGGAAAAGCAAAAGGAAAAGGAAAAGGAAAAGGAAAAGGAAAAGGAAAAGGAAAATGAAAAGGAAAAGGAAAAGTAAAAGGAAGAGGAAAAGGAAGAGGAAAAGGAAAAGGAGAAGGAAAAGGAAAAGGGAAAGGAAAAGGATAAAGAAAAGGAAAAGAAAAGGAAAAGGCAAAGGAAAAGGAAAATGAAAAGGAAAAGGAAAAGCAAAACGAAAAGGAAAAGGAAAAGAAAAAGGAAAAGAATAAGGAAAAGGAAGATTAAAAGGAAAAGGAAAACGAAAAGGAAAAGGAAAAGTAAAAGGAAAAGGAAATGGATAAGAAAAAGGAAAAGGAAAAGGAAAAGGAAAAGGAAAAGGTAAATGAAAAGGAAAAGGAAAAGAAAAGGAAAAGGAAAAGGAAAACGAAAAGGAAAAGTAAAAGGAAAAGGAAAAGGAAGAGGAAAAGGAAAAGGAAGAGGAAAAGGAAAAGGAAAAGGGAAAGGATAAAGAAAAGGAAAAGTAAAGGAAAAGGAATAGGAAAAGGAAAAGGAAGAGGAAAAGGAAAAGGAAGAGGAAAAGGAAGAGGAAAAGGAAAAGGGGAAGGAAAAGGGAAAGGAAAAGGAAAAAGGAAAAAGGAAAAGGAAAAAGAAAAGAAAAAGGAAAAGAATAAGGAAAAGGAAGAGGAAAAGGAAAAGGAAAACGAAAAGGAAAAGGAAAAGTAAAAGGAAAAGGAAATGGATAAGAAAAAGGAAAAGGAAAAGAAAAGGAAAAGGAAAACGAAAAGGAAAAGTAAAATGAAAAATAAAAAGGAAAAGGAAAAGGAAAAGAATAAGGAAAAGGAAGAGGAAAAGGAAAAGGAAAAGGAAAAGGAAAAGGAAAATTAAAAGGAAAATGAAAAGGAAAAGTAAAAGGCAAAGGAAAAGGAAAAGGAAGAGGAAAAGGAAAAGCAAAAGGAAAAGGAAAAGGAAAAGGGAAATGAAAAGGAAAAGGAAAAGTAAAAGGAAAAGGAAGAGGAAAAGGAAAAGGAGAAGGAAAAGGAAAAGGAAAAGGGAAAGGAAAAGGATAAAGAAAAGGAAAAGAAAAGGAAAAGGCAAAGGAAAAGGAAAAGGAAAAGCAAAACGAAAAGGAAAAGGAAAAGAAAAAGGAAAAGAATAAGGAAAAGGAAAACGAAAAGGAAAAGGAAAAGTAAAAGGAAAAGGAAATGGATAAGAAAAAGGAAAAGGAAAAAGCAAAGGAAAAGGAAAAGGTAAATGAAAAGGAAAAGGAAAAGGAAAAGAAAAGGAAAAGGAAAACGAAAAGGAAAAGTAAAAGGAAAAGGAAAAGGAAGAGGAAAAGGAAAAGGAAAAGGAAGAGGAAAAGGAAAAGGAAAAGGGAAAGGAAAAGGATAAAGAAAAGGAAAAGTAAAGGAAAAGGAATAGGAAAAGGAAAAGGAAGAGGAAAAGGAAAAGGAAAAGGAAGAGGAAAAGGAAGAGGAAAAGGAAAAGGGGAAGGAAAAGGGAAAGGAAAAGGAAAAAGGAAAAAGGAAAAGGAAAAGGAAAAGGAAAAGGAAAAGGAAAAGGAAAAGGAAAAGGAAAAGTAAAAGCAAAATTAAGGGAAAAATAAAAGGGAAGCGAAAAGTAAGATGAAAAGGAAAAGCTAAAGGAGTAGGGAAACTAAAGGAAAAGGGTCCAGGAAAGATTTAGGGAGAAGAAAAAAAAGGGAAAATAAAAATGAAAAAAGAAAAAGAATGGAAAAGAAAAGCAAATATAAAAGAGCAAAGTTAAAGGAAAGGGAGAAGGTAAAAGAAATGTAAATGGAAAAAGAAATAGAAAATGAAGAGGAATAGGGAAAAGAAGAGGAAAAGGAAAAGGAGAGGAAAAAGAAAAATAAATGGAAAAGTTAATTCAATGTAAATGGAAAAAGAAACGCAAAACAAAAATAAAAATAAAAAGGAAGGGAAAACGAAAAGGAAAAGAAATTTGAAAGGGAAAGAAAAAGAGACACGGAAAATTAAACCAAAAGGGGGTGGGTACAGTTAAAGTACCGGTTGCAGCGCGTACGATTTAGCATTCTGTGAAGCTGTACCCTTATGAATACGTTTTTGTCTCAGCTATGGTATGGTCACATTTGCGATTACGATTGTGGCTACATGTATGGGTTAGGGCTACGGATATGATTGTCATTACACTTGCGGTAAGACTTATAGGAAACTAAATATTTACATTTACAGTTACGGTTACAGTAATTGATAGCATCATAAATAGTCGTTTATGCAGAAACTACCTGGAGATGATTGGCGGATAATTTCATTTCATAGAATCTTATCCTCGATTTCCTCTTTTGTGTTCTGTTTACGGCAACTCAAACTCTAAGTACTTCGGGTAAAAGTATCTTGACTGGTAATAGGCTAACTTTCAGGTTTTTCTTAAAAGGTGGTTCGGTCCATCTATCCGTCTTCTTAGGCCAGCTGTGCGCCCGCTAATGCACAGCTCTTTTTAAACCAGTCTTATCCCGAAATACCTCAAGATACACATCGTTCCTCATTCAATACCCACAGACTGTATATCCTTTCATTTATGCACAATTCTTAGGTGAGCAGAAAAACGCTTATGAAGCCAAAGTAGTATTTCAATACATACATACACACATGAATAAAACACATCATTATAGCATTCAAAAGACCTTTGACTTCAACTTCATACTCTTGTGCTTTCACATCTTACTATATTTATAACAAAATTTCCTTTTTCTATAAACATGAAAAAAAACCTTAAAATAATAAAAAACTATAAATTTACGTCTCAGTGCACTTTTTATGTGGCGCCATTCGTTGCCCCCCCACATTTGCATGCATTGATATGTTTTGATTTTTTAGAGCTTAACTATGAAAATAAAAATGCTTAAAATTATATGAAATTTATAGAAATCAATGAAGTGCAATGGGAAAAAATAAAATGAATTCTAAAATGTGTTACAATATTTCTTTTGCCACGAACGTGAAAAGTTGCTTCAGGTTTATAGGGATCGAAGATATCACCTATTGAACTTATGTATGTAGCGGCTGAATTTTGCAACTATTAATCTTATGCATGTGTATGTGTCTGTTCATATGTATATTCGACCCACTGGGATAGAAAAACAATTCGTGAGTACCAACTTGAGCTTACAACGGAATAGGAGTGCTTTTGAATAAAAAAGATTCGGATATCGTTACCATAACCATAACCGTAATGGTAACGATAAAAGTAACCATATCCATAACCATAATCGTAACCGTAACCATAACTGTAGCCGTAGTCACCACAGCTACCTTAGCCGTAATCGTAACGATAACCGTAACCGTAACCGTTGTCTTAGCAGTTGCCATAGCCATAATCTTAACAGTAACCATAACCGTGAAAATAACGATAACCATAGCCATAACCGTAATATATCCATAACTGCAACGGTAGTCTTAGCAGTCAACGTAACAATATCCCTAGTGACTGAAAATACCCTTACAGTGACTGACAATATCCGTAACCGTAGCTAAAGCCATAACCACAACAGTTATCGTTAACATTGTCGTGGGTGTAACCACCACCTTAATACACCTGTATACCATAGTCGCAATTGAAAATGTAATCGTAATGGCAGCAGTTATCGAAAGCATACAGTAACAGTAAGCATGAGCGTATTATCCGCCTTTGTCTTAACTGTACTGGAGCCGTAACCACAGTCATTACTATTACAGAAGCAATGACCGCGACCGTAACAGTAACTTGAACCCTTAACGCAACCGTAACACTAACCTCTGGTCGCGGCAATCTCTGTCTTAACGCTTTAATATTTCGAACTTCATCCTTCCATCGTTGGCTACCATCTCCTCTTCCCATTAGCACCTCTTGTTCGCTTCCACCTTTACTTACTTACTTACTTACTTAATTTACGCTTAATCGTCTAAACGGTTATGGCCGTCCAACAAGACGCGCCAGTCGCTCGTTCTCTCCGCCAACCGGCGCCAATTGGTCACACCAAGGGAGTTTAAACCGTTTTCCACCTGGTCCTTCCAACGGAGTGGGGGCCGCACTCTACGTCTGCTTCCATAGGTGGGTTCCGATAGAAACACTTTCTTGGCCGGAGCATCATCTTTCATTCGCATAACATGGCCAAGCCAGCGCAGCCGTTGCGTTTTAATTCGCTGGACTATGTTGATGTCTTCATATAGCTGGTACAGCTCATCATTAAAACTTCTTCGGTACTCGCCATCGCCAACGCGTAGAGGTCCATAAATCTTTCGAAGAACTTTTCTCTCGAACACGCTTCCACCTTTACCTTCCCCATTTCTTTAATCTCCTACTTTTCCGGTTCTTTACATACCGTGAGCAAAGATACCCAACAAAAATGCTTCGTGTCGTCGCATACGATGAGTGGTCGAAAACTTTTATATCCAAAATAAATATTTTTATTTGATTTCCACTCTTTGCAGGTGAAAGCTCTGTGTCAATGTAGATAGGAAATGCTATTTTGGCACAGTTTCCCCTGATATTCCTATAAGGTCACTTTGGTAGTTCTATAAAGACTAGCAGTGTGCACCTACTAAGAATTTTAGAGCGACTTTGTATTAGGCATTTTCTCAAAAAGTACGGCTCTATTTCATTGTAGTTCGGTATGTTGCGATTTGTGCAGTCCTGCAGTAAGACCTATAATGCTAAGGTTTTTATGTAGTCTTCCGATATTCATTCATCTCAATTATCTTACAGACGTCCATTTACTACGAACTTCAAGCGCTTTCTTTCTTTCTTCTTTTCTTCGTACTCTAACAGAGATGTCTTTCTGACCACACTGCTGCTCACTTTGAGTCTTATTGGCAAATAGGTAACAGTGTAGAAAATATGAAAGTTCAGAAGAAGCTTAGGTAGGGTTATATCAGGTTAGGATATCAGCGGCACACTTAGACCGGCTTGTCCATTGTTGTGCTACTAAGTGAGTTAATGTCCCTCCTCTTTGAAATGTGCAAAAAGAATGCCCAAGCAAAGCTCGATTAAGTGCTTATTTAGAGCATCTGGGAATGGAATATTCAAAGCTTTCTATCTCTTCCTCGTCTCCACATTCAACACTCTATTAATTAGGAACCCAGTTAAGTTCTCATTTATTCGAGATCAATTTTGTCTACACCCCTCACATGTGGGTCAACGTTCTCATCTGACATTAACTTTTCCTAGTGAATACCGACTTCGGGCAGTCTCCTCATCACTGTAAGAAGAAGAGAAAAAATATTCCTGGCGTGATAAATTTTGGTCTCTGACAATTACAAGTATTGTACCCCGGAGTTACCTTCTAATATAGCAGCTATCAAGCAGCTCAAGATGTTTCGAGGTGAAACGCCGTTATCTCGGGATCTAGGGAGTAGAGATACTATCCCATTCGTGTTCCTCTAGGATTCTGGTTCAAAATTTGTTGTCTATAAAAAGGATAAGCGAAGAATAGTCTTATTGACTTCATTTTAAGATGACGGCACTCGAAATGCTCTCATGACCACATCTGATGTCTACACAGGTCTATCCGGAGAATGTGAAGCATAACATCTAAAGCCTTTCGAGTATGGAGACTGTGCTATTTGTTTCGATTACCGGCCACCAACCAATCTGCAGTGTTTCAGAAAGAGATGGATCTTGCGACCGCGGTAATTATATCCTTTCTGAATCTGTTCGTGTTTTTTCCAGTTCAGCAAACTGTCTGAAGGTTGCACCCCAATTCGTTCAACAGTGGTGGTTTGATAATTGGTATTCTGTACCGAATGGTGAACAGAATCCTTTCAGTTTTCACGATACGAGTCTTCCACAAAGAGTAACGCGGTCTAAATGCTTAGAATAGCGAGAAGTTGCTCACGAATTCCACGAGTGGTGGTTCCACCAGCTTTTTAAACTTATCGGAAGTTAAAATGCTTTTAGAAACGGTCTAATGTAAGCAAGTAGGTACGTATGTATGTACCACATCTGAAAACGTGACAGTTTCGCTTTGATGAAAGAAAATTGGAACATATCTCGTATGTATGCGTACAATACATTTGCTTGTGTCAAGGTATATCGAATTATTATCGAAAGAGATTTCAAAAAAATGTTATACTTTCTGAAGATATCAATTTTTCATAGGAAAGCCAATCAAGATATTTGAGGTATTGCCATGAATTATAATTTTCTTTCATATTACATCTTTTTTTATAACGTACCATAAAAAGCTTATTGGCGTCATAGATTGTAGTGAGGATATGCACTTCGATCTCTAGGTCTATTGGGCCCTCATTCTCTACGGCACTTTATCCAGCCAAGCTTCCTGGAAAATCTAGGACAGGGCTCGGCTTTAAAGAGAGTGTATGTGATTACTTTCTAATTTTAGCGATCCAAGGATCCTAAGTCTCGCGAAAGAAGCACATTTGAGAAAGGTGCATTTTGCCGCCTCATCCTCGGTGGCGCATAACCGACATAGATTATTCGACTATATGGTTAGTTTGTGCATACGACTATTTAGTTTGCAGTGTAGTCTGTAAGTATGCCTCTCCAAATTCTTAGATTGCTTTTTGGGAGGTTAATCATGGCTTTATATCGCTTGGTGTTATATCCTCATATAAGCGCCTTTGCCTGCCGGAGTTCTGGAGTTATACGCCAGTGTCACTCTCTGAGGTGTGCCAGCCCCTTGCTAGGTATTTCGGGCGTTGCCTTCCTGGATAGTCCGTCTGCTTCCTCGACTCCTTTCACCTTTCTGTGGCTATGTACCCAAGCCAAACTAGTAGTGTTATTAGACACTATACGACTCAAACTTTACGCACTCAACGACTGTTGGTGGTCTAATCACAAATTACGATATCGGCTTGATCGTGGCATGACTGTGGCTCAGTATAACGATTCTCTCATTGGTGTAGCTTCGTTGCAAATTGATTCCGCACACCTGCTCATGGTGACAATCACGGCCTGAAAAATGTTCGCACAATATCCGAGTGGTATGGATATCATAGTTCTGGGATCGTATATCTCCGTTTCGATGGCCTCTGATATCTTCGAGCCATTGGTGTACCATAATAGGTTGTCCTCCCTGCGGCGAGCTTCTAGTTTGGAAGTGTTCCACGTAAGTTCAGCTCTATACTAAAACGCTTTTCAAACTCAATATGCTTCCTGGTGCCATCTCTGGGAATCTGTATGTGTTTTATTTGTTCTTCCTTTACCTCAACATTACGGGACTATCTCACTTTGTCTCTGCCAGATTCCTCCTTAGCAATATTTACCAGCATGCGTATTCAATCACTATGCGTGGCGGAGTTAGCTCGAGCAGCACCTCTTTTTCCGCAGTTGAGCAGCAATGCAAACACATGCCAGGCGTTGGAGCTGGATCAGTGATTTCTGTGTAGTCACCACAGCTCCTCTTGGTGCTCACGCAACTGCTCCATATACTAGGATGGGTCTTACTATCGTCGTATTCATAGACCTTAGGATCTTGGAGCTACATCCTTAAAGCTTTCCTGTAATGCGTCTGCACACCATTATTGTTCTCGTCACCTTTTATATGATGTTGTCGACGTATTTCCTCAACAGTAAATATTTCACTTCGGTTACATGTTCCAGTCATACTCCATCCGTTACTATTTTCCTCATACTATCCAGTGTTCTTCTCCTGGTGATACTAAGCACTAGCTCCGTGCACCATTCTTTTGTTATCCCCACCGCCCTTTGCATTGTATCACAAAGGGTGTTCTCAGATTTTTCCCCCTTTGACAATATCTTCCGAGTACTCTTGACAGCCTGTAGAAATGCATCTTCTACCACGCTACACGTCAGAGTTGATAGGACGCCCCTTTGCGGCCATTCCGTTGTGGTCTTAATCTGCACTGTGCCATCCGCAATTGAGGTTTCGTCAATCCTTTTACGTAGTAGAGAGCCATTCGTATTGGCCTCCGAACCTCTCTTCGCTCAAGCGCACGTCTTACACTATCTTCGACCGTGTTGTCAAAGGCCTCCTTTTTATTGAAAAGGGCGCATAGGCACCACTCCGCAGCCGAGTGAACTTTGCGATGTCTGTCGACCTTCCTACCGCATGCTAACCTGGATGTAGCTATTCTCTGAAGAATATTTGACCTTGTTTCGTAGTCAATAATTTTCTCTTTTGCTCTTACGGCAAAGGATGTCAGCCTAAAGGACTTCGGAATGAAGTAGTTCGTTTTCTTCACACCATGGATATATTGCCGCCATCGAGTTTAACCCTTTAAAGGATGTATAAAAGTTATGCAAGATAGGTATAAAGTCATATAAGTAAAAAGTATTTTTTCTACATGTTTTGCAGGGATAAAAAATTATATTAAAAAAACATTGTAACGAATATTGGAGAGTTCCTGATAAGTATGCACCTTCTACTAACGTTCGAATCGCTTAGCTGTCGAATAAATAACTCCAATATTCAAAATGGTCTTTATTTAGACTACTTTGGGCGTAGTACTTCACATTTATACTTCACTATTAGCGTTTTTCATCAAACTGTTTATTGATTCCTCAGCTTTCGATGCTTTTATACTCTCGGTTACCTCGTTCGCCTATTTCTGCTAAGGTCTATACGTTTCACAAACATGCCTTCTAGAACTGTTGTATCTCATACTTGATTATTTAGCTATATGCGTGTGTATGTGTGAGTAACAACTTCTGCTCTTAGCTGATGACTACATATGTGTTTGTGAGGTAATCTCTTTGCTTTAAGCTGCTGGTTACGTGTGTGAAATATTCTTCGTCGCCTTCTATTATGTGTGTAAATGGGTTACTTTGATGTGTTCATGTACACAAGTGTGGCTGCTTGCTTTATTGTTGTTTTGCTTTTATTTAGTAGCAGCATAGTTACGCTAACATTCGCCACAATATGTTTATCGATTGCAAATTCCTACACGAAATAAAAAAGTTACTCATACGCCTAGTCGATCCAGAATTTCCCTTAATATTCCACTGTTGCTTCCATACTCGCTCATAAGTATTTTTTTATGAAAAGGAGCACATATCCTTTATTAACATAAGCCGGAAGCTAAATTCAAAACAAATTGAAGCTTTATGGCATGTTTTAATTGCTATTGAAGTCTGAAAAAAACTTTTTAATTATTTGAGACACATTCAACTTTCACACAATTAAAATTTCCCTATATACAATTAAAAATTTCACAATTTTCTATTTATCAATTAAAAATATGTGTTTCTGTCACTTTTCATTTTTATTGCGCTCTTTCTTTACCAGCAATAAAATATGCATACATACATACATATATCGTATCACTGATAACTATGCTTATATGGTAGCTCCATCATATATGCATATTAGGTTAGAACTTTTTATATGGAACACATATTTTCTTAAATTTTCCTAATCGATTCAGATCCTACATAATAATATTAGAAACTAGCAGACCCGGCTGATGTTGTTCTGCCCTACATTTGGTATATCTGCATACATTTTAAGAAGCTTTTTTCCATCTTACTCCCCCTCTTATCCCCCTCACCACTTTTTCCTAATCATTTATTATCTTTTCCCCCTCCGTCTTTTCCCTCACTTTTTTTTCGCTTCATCTATCCCTATCTCACTATCTTCGTCTCACTCCATCTCTTTCTGAGTCTCTTTCTCCTTCACTCTTTTCTCTTCTCTCTATTTCTTTTCATTCTTCTCCATCTCTTAAAATTATTTTACTTTAAAGCTCTCATCCACAGCTTTCATTTGATAGCTACACTTTATAAACACATTTTAGGAGTATGAGGGTCCATGTTTTGGCGGCCTATGTCTCAAGACCCTAGACACCCAGGGGTACGAAAAATTACCTTGTACTAAAGCACTCATCAACAGCTATCATTTGATATCCATAGTGTATAAACACATTCTTAGGGTACCCGGTTCCACACTTTGGTCATCCGTGGGTAGGAAAAATATCCCGTATTAAAGTACTCATCAGCAGCTTTCAGTTGATACACAACTGTATAAAACACATACCCGTTGTCCACATTTTGGTCGATATCTCAAGACCCTAACCGAGATAAAAGTATGCCTAGGGACTTCCGTGGGGGACTAAGGCTTACGTAGAAAAAGTTTGCATTTCATAGATTATCGAAGGCAGAGTCAGACGGAAAAAGCTTATTAAAATGTATGCAGATAGGCCAAATTTAGAGCAGAACAATGTCTGCCGGGTCTTCTAGTTTATAATAAATTATAAATTAAAATACTTATTTTTGTAAAATTAAGATTTTACAAGTTATTTTTATGTTATAATATTTTATTATTATAAGTAGAAAATGAGCAAGGTTTATTGAACGTATTCGGTCTAATATATAAAAAAACTTATACAATACCAATTTTACAACAAGTAAAGGTATCTAAGTTCGGGTGTAACTGAACATTATATACTCAGCGTAAGCTTCAATTGCACATTTCATTTCAGATAAATTACTTTTCTACATAACACGTGTCACCACCCGTTTAAAAAAAATTTCTCCGCATTTCATCTTACAATAAAACTTTATAAGTGAAATAGCATTGACTCAAAACTATTTTTTGCTAAGTTATAGCTTATTATTCTAGTCTACAACCCTTGTAAAAATCTTTTATATAAAAGTGGGCGTGCTCCTTAACCGATTTCGTAAATTTTTCTTCAAAGCATTCCTCATAGCAAAGGCAACCTCTCTGCCGAATTTTGTTACGATAGGTTTAACGATTTTTGATTTATGATTACTAATATTTGTAAAGTTGATTTTATCACAAATCGGCGGTGCAACGCCTATTTTAAAAATTTTTATCAAGAGTCTCAATATCAGTCCACACGTCAAATTGCAACATTCTAGGTGTATTCTTTACTAAATAATCAGGTTTTTTGTGTTTTCCAAAATGTTATATATAAAAAAGTGGGCGTGGTTATCATCCGATTTCGCTCATTTTCAATACCAATCTATTCTCCACATAAGTTTGTGTACCAAATTTGGTGAAGATATCTCAATATTTACTCAAGTTATCGTGTTAACGGACAGACGCACGGACGGACAAGTGGACGGATGGACATGGCTCAATCAAATTTTTTCTCGATACTGATGATTTTGATTAATGGAGGTCTATATCTATCTCGATTCCTTTGTACCTGTACAACCAACCGTTATCCAATCATGGTTAATATACTCTGTGTGCAAAGGACGCTGAGTATAAAAATAACAAACTCAGTCTTGAAGACGGCAATTGATGTACTAATAAATTACTACAAACCGTTAAAACCAACTTAACAGCAATTTTTAATTTCATTTAAATTTATACATATTTCATAATAATTATTATATAACTTGAACTTCAACTGAATGATCATCTAAAGAAAAAAAAACTTTGCTTTTAGCGTTCCTTCCGCCACTGGAATCGTGCAGTGGTATGTCAACGTACCTTTCATTTGCTACTGCCTTTTTATACTCAGCGTGCTTTGCTCACAGAGTATATTAACTTTGATTGGATAACGGTTGGTTGTACAGGTATAAAGGAATCGAGATATATATAGACTTCCATATATCAAAATCATCAGTATCGAAAAAAAAATTGATTGAGCCATGTCCGTCCGTCCGTCTATCCGTCCGCCTGTCCGTTCGTCCGTCTGTCCGTTAACACGATAACTTGAGGACATTTTGAGGAATTTGGTATGTAGGTTCCTGGGCACTCATCTCAGATCGCTGTTTAAAATGAGCGATATCGGCCTATAACCACGCCCACCGATAATTCATTACCAAAGACGGATAAAGCGATGAAACTTGGCAGGTGGGTTGACCTTATGACGCAGAATGAAAAATTAGTAAAATTTTGGACAATGGGCGTGGCCCCGCCCACTTTTAAAAAAAGGAAATTTAAAAGTTTTGCAAGCTGTAATTTGGCAGTCGTTAAAGATATCATGATGAAATTTGGCAGGAACGTTACTACTGTTACTATATATGTGCTAAATAAAAACTAGCAAAATTGGATGAAGAACACGCCCACTTTTTAAAAGAAAAATTTTTTTTAGTCAAATTTTAACAAAAATTTTAATATCTTTACAGTATATAAGTAAATTATGTCAACATGCAACTCCAGTAATGATATAGTGCAACAAAATATAAAAATTAAAAAAAATTTCAAAATGGGCGTGGCTCTGACCTTTTTCATTTAATCTGTCTAGAATACTTTTAATGCCATAAGTCGAAAAAAATTTACCAATCCTTGTGAAATTTGGTATAGGCTTAGATTCTAGGACGATAACTGTTTTCTGTGAAAAAGGGCGAAATCGGTTGAAGCCGCGCCCAGTTTTTATACACAGTCGACCGTCTGTCCTTCCGCTCGGCCGTTAACACCATAACTTGAGCATAAATCGACATATCTCTACTAAACTTAGTTCACGTACTTATCTAAACTCACTTTGTATTGGTATAAAAATGACCGAAATCTGACTATGACCACGCCAAGGGAATGTCCCCTATTTCCCCCCCCCCCCCCCCCCCCCCCCCCCCCCCCCGTAGATCCGCGCGGAATCTTGGCAGGAATACTGTTCGTGGTATTACATATAAAAATAAATTATCGGTACCCGACAGATGGTGTTCTGGGTCACCCTAGTCCACATTTTGGTCGTTAATTCGAAAACGCCTTCACATATACAACTAAGGGCCACTTCCTTTTAAACACCTCATTAATACCTTTAATTTGATACCCATATCGTACAAACACATAGAGTCACCCCTGGTCCACCTTTATGGCGTTATCTCTAACCGGCATCCACCTATAGAACTAAGGTCCACTCCCTTTTCAATAATCATTAGCACCTTTCTTTTATACCCATTTCGTATAAACACATTCTAGAGTCACCCCTCCACCTTTATGGAAATATCTCGAAAAGGCGTCCACCTATAGAACTAAGGCCCACTCCCTTTTAAAATACTCATTAACACCTTTCATTCAATACCCATATCGTACAAACCCATTCTAGAGTCACCCCTGGTCCACCTCTATGGCGATATCCCTAAATGGCGTCCATCTATAGAACTATGGCCCACTCCCTCTTAAAATACTCTTTAATACCTTCCATTTGATACACATGTCATACAAACACATTCCAGGGTTACCTTAGCTTCATTTTCCTACATGGTGATTTTTCCTTATTTTGTCTCCAAAGCTCTCAGCTGAGTATGTAATGTTCGGTTACACCCGAACTTAGCCTTCGTTACTTGTTATATATAAGATTGTTCAGCCAAATTAATGAATCAGTTAATCCGTGACTTATACTAATATCCACAGCTGGATTTCGCACTAAACCTGTACATAGAGCGACTGCTGCGAGCAGTTCCACCAGAGTTCGGTACATTATATAGTCTTACACAGACTTTTACGACTGTTTTTTGCGACCCCGTCTAAGGCTATGCCTAGGTCTAGGGCTGAAATCCTGCACAAAGCAAGATCAACAACTTCGCAAAAGGTTGTTTCATTTAGAAAATAGGTTACTCTAAGCGTGGTCATCCCTCGGTCGCGGTTTTGCAAACATTCAGAGTGCATTTCTGTCGGCATTAAACATGCAGGTCCCGTCCATCCAATTTTTAGGAAAAACCTAAAAGAACCACAACGAAAATGGGAATCGAAGTTTAGGCTTAAATAGCTACGGAGGTAAATCGCGCCAATTATTTTTTTTTTCAATCAGTGCGACACGTATTACCAAATTAATTTCCTATTTTGGTAGAATATCGGCGCTTTTAAGGCCCTGAAAACTTGTCATATTTATAACATATTGTGATGCTGGCGATACACAGGGCTGTGAACCATCTAGGGTCTATGCCTAAGGATGGTAAACGGGTGGTTATTTTCTCAGACAGCCAGGCCGCCTTAAAGGCCTTGGACTCATTCGTCGACAACGCAAAGTCGGTCACTGAATGCCGCAGATCTCTTAACGAGATGGCTGAGCACTTCAGTATCAGCCTTATATGGGTACCTGGGCACAGGGATATCGAAGGCAATTGCAGAGCAGACGAGCTGGCCAGAAGAGGCACCACCGACGATATCCTTCCGGGAAATGATTCGGTAGGCATACCCATGGCCACTTTCAGGTTTCGTGTGAACACAAGCACTATAAGAATCGCAAATGGACTATGGTTAGCCATATCATCGTGTGAGACATCCTGGCAAACCTGGCCCTCATATGACAAGGGGCGCACAGAAGCGCTTCTGATTTTAAACAAATCAGCTCTATCGTCCCTGATAAGGGTTCTAACAGGGCATTGTCTAATAGGCACGCATGGTGCTAGAATGGGGGTAACGACCTTCGACTATTGTCGCAGCTGCAGATGTACAGAAGAGGAAGAGAGCGTCCAGCACCTTCTCTGTCACTGTCCAGCGCTTAGTAGGCGTAGGATGGCTATCCTTGGTAAACCTTTTCTACATGACCTCGTTGAGGTCTCTTGCTATGAAGTAAAGGCTCTGGCAAAATTTATAATTTCCACGAGGTGGTTTGACCCGCTTTAGGCAGGGTAGGGGTCCTCCTTTGAGACCGTATAGGGTATTACAATGGGCCCATTAGTGGCCTAAGTAGTGAGCTGTTACCATAGTGTTCAGCACAGCCCTTGCAACCTAACCTAACCTAACCTAACATATTGTGACGAATATTAGCAAAACTAAGGGATACTATCATCTCTAAGCCAACACTAAGCAGTGACTTGTATGCACATCAATAAATCAATCATTATGTCTATACATATGTCCATACAAGCAGCGGAGAGCAACGCACAAACACATGCATATATCTAAGATACTCCCAAAAGTAGGCAATAATTTGTGCAAGTATCACTCACATATACACGCGCATATGAGAAGCTTTAAACGTAGTTATAGCTGGTAATTTTATAGCTGATAACTAACTAGTAAATTCTAGAAATAGAAGCGCCTAGAAATATGTCAACGAGGAAATCAAACAGTATAAAAGCAGCAACAGTTGAGGCACGAAAAGTTAGTGTGATTTAAACAAGCTATCAGTTGCGCAACATAAGTGTTATTGTGAAGTACTTTAATAAAGCCCATTTTTCTTTATTCAATATTGGAGTTATTTATTCAACAGTTTAGTGATTCGAACGTTAGCAGAAGATTTCGAATAAGCGGAATTTCAGTAAATTCGTTACAATATATGTATATTGGCATCTGTTATTGGTGCCTCAACCTAAAAAATGTGATACTTCATAAAATAGGAAACGTCAAAAAATTTTAAAACAAAAAATAAAATCTCCAATATGTGAGTAAATTCGCCAACTCAAAATTTTATAGATTATTAATATGGCGGAAAACCAAAAACTTATTGGTTGGCTATGGTATTGTTATGACAAGGCATTATTCTATGGCTTAAATAACCTATTACATTAATTTCCATAAGGTTGGTAGTTATTTCGCAACTTTCTTTCTATCTCATGATCTATTCAGTACCTGGGCGACCGAGCTTTGCTCGGCAACTTTTCGTTGTGCTGGAAACGTTTCTCGAGTATCTTCACGCGCCGAATTATTAATTTCAAACATTTTTTTAGTTATACACTATGAAAGTCTCACAATTTTATTACATTCCAAACATTTGTAAATTTCACGAATGACAACTATCAGTTAGTTTAATTAAATGTCAACTTACTTCCCTAAGCGCCATCTGTTGGTAATTAGTTAAGTTGTTAGATGCCGTTATCAAATTGAACACATGCCTCCAGTGTTCAACGGTAGCAAATTACCATGGTCAGATATCTTTTTGCTATGGTGAGAAATCTTTCTAATAGTAATCTGTGAGAAGATGCAATTATTCATTTCATATTTGTTAAAAATATGCATTTAAATATATTTTGCTGGAATTTGCCACGGCGCCTTGATTACATTTCAATTTTATTAGCGTGTGTGAAATTAAAAAAATTAAATCGAATCATGTGTAAGATTTTTAACTTTAATGTTCTCCTTTAAAGCTTTAATAGAATATGAGTAGGTAGAGTACTATTGCGTCTAACTATCCCAACCCTAAATGGCAACCCTACTCAAAAATGTCCCTATTGTAATACGGAGTGAAATACCATTCGTTTGATACCCAATCGGCATATCTCATGCATTTTTTTTAATTTCGTATATGTAGCAACCCTAAATGGCAACCCTACTCAAAAATGTCCCTATTGCAATGCAGAGTGAAATACCTTTCGTTTGATACCCATATCGCCATATCTCATGCAATTTTTTTTTAATTTCGAATAGGTGGCAACCCTAAATGGCAGCCCTGCTCAAAAATGTGCCTATTGTAATGCGGAGTGAAGTACCTTTCGTTTGATACTCATATCGGCATATCTCATGCAATTTTTTTTTAATTTCGAATAGGTAACAACACTAAGTGGCAATCCTACTCAAAAACTGCCCAATTGTAATGAGTAGTGAAATACCTTTCCCTTTATACCCATATCGTCATATCTCATGCAATTTTTTTTAATTTCGAATAGGTGGCAACCCTAACCAAAAATGCCCTATTATAATGCGGAGTGAAAGGTGTCGTTTGATACCCATATCGGCATATCTCAAGCATTTTTTTTAATTTCGAATAGGTGGCAACCTTGTGAAACATTCTGAGTGTCAACACCTAGGTAGAAAGTCTTAAAAGGTGATACATTATCTCTGTGCCAAATTTCATTTAAATCGGTTGATCCGCTCCCGAGATCGTTCGGCTATACAAATATACATATGTACAAGAATTGCTCGTTGAAAGTTATAAGATACATGATTGACCTTTACTGTCGTGAATAAAGTTTGGTCTCACAACTAAAGGCTTTCACACGGGTCATATTTTTATTGCAAACAATCAAAAATATTTATTGTCTCGTAATCATGAAAATTTATTTGTACATTATACAAGAAAAAATATCGCTATTTCGACTGCTGAGTGGAATATCACCATATCTCAACAACTGTTTGGAAAACGTCCCATCTTAAAATAATTCGAAATTCGGCGTTCAGTCGAGTTAGGGTGATATTCCAATCAACAGTTATTTATAACCAGACCCTTCAATTACTACATATTTGGGATCTTAAAAAGGCGTTAACTATTGGATTTGTTACATCTGTATATATACTTGGAATATTGGTGCTATCACAACCACCCTTTACCACCGCACAAAGTTTTCCATTCGCAATGGCCCCTGCTCCAGAGTCTCCAAAACACGGCTTTTTTCCACGACATATAGCACAAATGAGTGTATCTAATACTATGTTTATCTTTAATATCCGATGATAAATGAACTTGCATTCTTCTAAGTTTGATATATTTAATTCAACACTTTGGAGAAGATTATAATAACTTTCGCTATTTACGTTTACCGAACCCCATCCACTAATTTGCAGTGGTGTGCCATCTCTTGATTGACTTTCACAAATAGATATTGGTTTTACTTGATCTGTCTGAACAAATAATTCAGCCACTTTAATCACAGCTATATCTGCATATGCTGTCTCTTCATTATAGTCAGGATGGTGGTGTGTACTCTCCACACTGCGTTTTTGCGCTATTTCTGTGTCCATTTCACGTAAATCGGCTACACCAGCTAGAAGGAGGAACAACGTCGGCTCTCGATATACTACAGAATGCGCAACTGTTACCACCGCATTCAAACTGACTAAGGAGCCAACGAATTTATATCTGTTTTCATAAAAAATAGCTATCGAATGTCGGCTCTGCTCTATGCTTATAGCTACGCCATTTATTATGCGAAATTGCGCATTCGTATAAGTCAAATACCAGCTAAGTACGAGAGGCAGGATCGCGATATGAATAATTGAATTCATTTTAGATTCAGACCTTTTGCACTACTTTTTATCTATAAAGTACTACGTGATAAATTTTGTGGGCGCTATTTATACCTAATTGAGTCCTGTGAATAAAAAATAAACAAAAACTTTTTCTTATAGATTTCAGGAATTGTACAAAAAAATCTTGTTTTTTTTAATTAGTTGAACAAACACACGTTTCAAGGTATTTATGCATATTCCTGCGAAATTAAATGAGCTCAGCTTTAACAAAACACAAAGAAAATTTCCTAGTAATGAGTTGTTTATATATGTCTTCGCAGAGTTGAATTGTGTTATTAATTAGATATGTGTACAATGTACATATTTTTATTATACTCAGCGTGCTTTGCCCAGCGTAGCTGGGACTAACAATTGACTGCAAGTTGAATTGGAAAGTATGCATCGAAGAGCGGGCACGGAAGGCCTGCATCGCCTTCTATGCCTGCAAATCAATGTTTGGTAAGAAATGGGGACTCAAGCCAAGCATAGTACTTTGGATGTACGAGGCGGTGGTGCGACCGGTGCTTACCTATGGTTCCATAGTCTGGTGGGAAGCTCTAAGTAAGAGCTACAATCTCACCAGCCTGCAAAAAGCTCAGCGCACTGCGTGTCTTGGTGCCATAGGGGCCGGACGCACTTGCCCCACAGCTGCTTTAGACCCCGTTTTGCATCTGCTTCCGATCGACTTGCATATACTTTGCACATCGTCACAAACCGCACTGAGACTCAGGGAGTCTGGGTGTTGGAAGGATACTCAGCAAGGGCATAGTAGTATCCTAAAGAAACTTCCGGATGGTACAAATTACTACTGGAGGGCTTGAATGTAGCTGGTAAAGTTTGCATCCTGTCGGTTAGCCAAGCAGCGATGAAAGCGATTTGCTCGCCACATATTAACTCAAAATTAGTGTGGGCTTGTAAGCAACTCATATCCCAGTTATCCACCAATCTAGAACTATGCGTTATCTGGATCCCTGGTCATATGTGGATAGAGGGTAACGAGAAGGCCGACGAGCTGGCACGCAGGGGCTCATCGGAGATGAACGAGGAATACGAGTAGTAGCCAAGGGGAATATCCAAAGCTTCTACTTGAAGAAAGCACAAACAAAGTGGAATAACATCACCACCTGTGCAATATCAAAATCCATTTGGCCAAAATATGATGGAAAGCGGACGAGAAGTCTTCTGAACAAATCCAGGGCCAGCACACGCAAACTGATAGGAGTCTGCACCGGTCATTGGGCAGTAGGTACGCATGCGGAAAAGATGGGCATTCCATATAATGACTACTGCAGAAGCTGCAAAGATCCAAATGCCAGGGAGACAGTAGAACACTTTATGTGTAAATGCTCTAGCTAGAGCCCAGCTAAGGTCCCTTGGAACCCCGTTTCTAGAAGAGCTCAGAGGTTTATCTGTGATAGCAATCCCGAATATTTTTAATTTTATCAATAACTCTGGCTGGTTGTAATACATTGACCGTAACATTCCTTAGGTTTTTAGACGAGTTACATGGCATCAAAACGGCTTTAAATAGCTACTTGGGCGACCAGGGTCGCAGCCATTTCACCTACCTACCAACGTGCTTTGCACACAGAGTATATTAACTTTGATTGGATAACGGTTGGTTGTACAGGTATAAAGGAATCGAGATAGATGTAGACTTCCATATATCAAAATCATCAGTATCGAAAAAAAATTTGATTGAGCCATGTCCGTCCGTCTGTCCGTTAACACGATAACTTGAGTAAATATTGAGATATCTTCACCAAATTCGGTACACGAGCTTATCTAGACCCAGAATAGATTGGTATTGAAAATGAGTGAAATCGGATGATAACCGCACCCACTTTATATATATATATATAGGTAAGGCCTTATCAACTGAGCACCGTTTTCATAAAGTCAATAGTTTGCGATGATATTTGGTCAGCGCCGAGTCTTGTGATCGAGAAGAACACTGTGTGAATTTTGCTGCAAAATTCTACATGGTTTTTTTTTTTAAATTGGCAGTTAAACAATTGTTTTTGTTTTATCGGCCTATTGATAAAGTATTCAAGGTTCGAAACGAGCTCAAGGACAGAACAATAATTTTTTTTAATGATTATTATTTTTTTAATTTTTCTATAATTCAAAAATTTTATTTTGTTTTTGGTATAGTAAGTAGAAAATTTTTCAGACAACCTGCCATAGCTGATAGATCCATTTCGAAGGGTGCTAAGCCTTCATCATCAGTACGCTTTAGACACGCTGCGCCAACCATTTAGCTATGCAGCGGTGGTTTGTTTGACTAACAAGTTGCTACTTCTATTCCTTCTTACCAACTATAGCCTTCATCCGTGACAAAGAGCCTGAGCCAGATAAATAATTTTGCATGTAAATGCAACAACAACGATTTGAGCCAGATAAATGCAGATAGAAGTTCAAATTCTGAGCCAGATAATTTGTTAATTACTTGTCTTTAGTTTGGCAACGTTGTCTTTAATAAACCTACTTTTTTTCAAAAATAGATGTCGCTGCTTAACCTTTCGCCGTATGAGTGAAATTTAAAACAGCGGCGACATCTGCCTACCACATTTCACGTGTACGAAAATATCACGACATCTGCTTCTCAAGTCTCTCAATGATCCAGAGCATTCCCGTGAGAACTGAGCATGAGCCGGAGCTGTAAAACTCACTGGATGACGGCATATATTTATTCAGTGTTGCGCCATCTGTTGCAAGACACTGAGAATGTTTGATTTGTTTATTGTCAATTACTTTGTTTGACATTTCCCAAGTGCTCATGGTTTATTAACAATTGTTTTTGTTTTATCGGCCTATTGATAAAGTATTCAAGGTTCGAAACGAGCTCAAGGCCAGAACAATAATTTTTTTTAATGATTATTATTTTTTTAATTTTTCTATAATTCAAAAATTTTATTTTGTTTTTGGTATAGTAAGTAGAAAATTTTTCAGACAACCTGCCATAGCTGCGCAGATAGATCCATTTCGGAGGGTGCTAAGCCTTCATCATCAGTACGCTTTAGACACGCTGCGCCAACCATTTAGCTATACAGCGGTGGTTTGTTTGACTGACAAATTGCTACTTCTATTCCTTCTTACCAACTATAGCCATCATCCGTGACAAAGAGCCTGAGCCAGATAAATAATTTTGCATGTAAATGCAACAACAACGATTTGAGCCAGATAAATGCAGATAGAAGTTCAAATTCTGAGCCAGATAATTTGTTAATTACTTGTCTTTAGTTTGGCAACGCTGTCTTTAAGAAACCTACTTTTTTTCAAAAATAGATGTCGCTGCTTAACCTTTCGCCGTATGAGTGAAATTTAAAACAGCGGCGACATCTGCCTACCACATTTCACGTGTGCGAAAATATCACGACATCTGCTTCTCAAGTCTCTCAATGATCCAGAGCATTCCCGTGAGAACTGAGCATGAGCCGGAGCTGTAAAACTCACTGGATGACGGCATATATTTATTCAGTGTTGCGCCATCTGTTGCAAGACACTGAGAATGTTTGATTTGTTTATTGTCAATTACTTTGTTTGACATTTCCCAAGTGCTCATGGTTTATTAACAATTGTTTTTGTTTTATCGGCCTATTGATAAAGTGTTCAAGGTTTGAAACGAGCTCAAGGCCAGAACAATAATTTTTTGTAATGATTATTGTTTTTTTATTAATTTTTCTACTTACTATTCCAAAAACAAAATAAAATTTTTCAATTATATTCATTACAAAAAATTATTGTTCTGGTCTTGAGCTTGTTTCGAACTTTGAATTGGTAATTAAATATTTTTGGATTGTGTTGGGAAATTAGTTGTTTATCCGAAAGTAAGCGGCCAAATGGGAACATTTTTTAGGTATAGATTCAAAAGACATTCAAGTACAGGGCAAAAATTTTTTTTTTTTTTGCAAAAATTGTTTTTGTTGTTGGTTTGCAATAAATTTTCTATAAACAATTGTATATATAAACTATTTCTCCGCCTTGCAGACGGAAATTTTAACAGCTTATGTAAAAACCATTTCTGGGATAATCTACGAAAAAAATGTGCTTGAGATCTGACATAGTTTGAAAACATTGCTCTGTTGTACGAAACCTTTAGTACTAAAAATTTTGTTTTCAATAAGGAAAACAATAAAAAGAGATTTGCAACCTTCTGTTAACGTTCGTATCGCTAAATTGTTGAATAAATAACTCCAATATTCAATAATGCAAAATGGTCTTTATTATACTACTTTCACAACAACACTTCTACTTCTCAACAGATAGCGTGCTTAAATCAAACGGATTCCATGATTGCTCAGCTTGCGCTCTTTTATACTCTTCGATTTCCTCGTTCCATACTTCTAGGGGTTTCTAGAATTTACTTAGTTACCAGCTATAAAATTATAACTACAGATGCACGTTTATAGCTTCTCATATGCGCGTGCATATGTGAGTGATACTTCCATCGATGATTGCCTACTTTTGGGAGTATCTCAGATATATGCATGTGTTTGTGCGTTTCTCTCCGCTGCTTGTATGGACATAATGATTAATTTGTTTACGTACATACAAGTGTGGCAGCTTGCTTTATTGTTGTTGTGGCTTTATTTACTTAGTTTAAGACTAGTGATGTGAGTATCACTTAGTGTCACTAATATTCGTTACAATATCAAATACGAGCATATTGGTGAACAAAATTCCGAATCCAAATCACTGGTCAACCCTTTTCAAATAACCATAATACAGTGTACACAAATTTAAGTGTGAATAAGTAATGAAAATGTTAAATTGAGGGAACTAGCCGGACAATACGTGGGTCGAACGTGTAGAAAATATTTATACAACGGAAAATTACATTCGTCTCCTATTGGAAATACTGGTCATACCCTGTGCAAAGGTTATAATTATTTTTTATGTCACGTAAACAAATTCCACTGTTGAAGACGGTTCGCAAAATATTGTGGAAAATCCTATGGATCTCCAAACCATCGTGAGCAGATCCAGAAAAAATTCCATCAAGTGTCAATTAGATTAAAAATACTGCCATCAGTAGTTTGGCTTATTTTTCAGATTTTTTTTCACTGTCGTCCATAGGTAGCGTTTTACTTCAAAACCCAAACGGTGACCTAAACAAAACACACTCACAAAACGTCATTTTCCTTGCTTCTTTGCCACAATTCGGAACCAATACATGTACGAACAAAGCCAATCACGTGCAATTAAATTTTCTGACTCTTGAATGCTTTTACCGGAGTGCATTGTACCGCAATTTACTCCAATTTTCAAGTTTGGGATGCCTTCGCATTTAAATGCTTCATGTGTGTGTAGGTATGTATGTGGTTGTGTACAAGAATACAGCAATATTTGCTGATATTTTGCATAGTTTGCATAAATTTCCATACTTAAACAGGGACATTATTGGGGATAAGAGTGGATTGGGAACACAAGATTGCTTGTTCATGGCTCTGAAATGGTTGTTGTAGCGAGGATAGTTCGAAATATTCTGGCAATGCTAAGTCGTATGAATAACTCTCCATATCGAAAAAATGCCAAGGAAATTGTCCTGCATCTCAATGGCTATTCTGCCGATTGACGCCTTTCACTTATGACTATCAATCGCTCGATGTTTGGCTAAGTTGGGATGTTAAGATACACAGTTTATCTTTGGGCGAATTAGACCCTGGAGGGCTTTTATAGTATTTAACAACAACAAATAGGAGCATGTTGTATTATCCTATCTTCCTAATGGCTAAGTTAAATTAGAGCTATTACTGGTGAGCCAAGATCAGATTTGTCGGTTCATCAAAAATGTCGTATTCTTGCTGGGGCAGCGCAGTGACATAAAAATTTTGAGGACTTTGTCGCGTCAACAAACCAATCTCTGATGAATCAGTGGCCCTTGAAGCTTTATCTTTTGCGAGAAATATCTCTATATCCGGAGACCCATTCTACCTCTGTTGTGTCATTTGATCGGAACTTCGTTGTTCGTGTAAATCACAATGAAGTTCACATGTTATGATATTCGATATCTGGTGAGGTTTCCTATAGTGATTAGTTCGCTCTTAAAATCCCAGCAAAGGCTTGGTAGGTTAGGTTAGGTTAAGAGGGCGTGCGTGAGTGTTACCCACACTTCCACTCGGAGACATTTTTGTCCATTGTGAGTGCCCTCAGAAAGTATAGGGTGGCGTCAAATTCGTTTAGCCCATTACCTCCTAGTGGTCCTCAACGAACCGCTTGCTTTCCCTGATGAACCCAAGAAGGAGCGAGAGGTTCATCTTCCCAATCTCTGCCAGGCTGTCGAAGAAGCGTGAGCCCAGAAATCTGATAGGGTATTATTGAATCGATTGCTAGGATGGGCTGTTTTTAACCAACAATAGTGATAGTGTGTTCTTCCATTCAGGGGATGATATACATATATTATTTTAAGTATTAAGATCTTGAACTTTCCTATTTGCTTCTGCTTAAAGCTAGAATATATAATAATTCTGCTACACAAAACCATCAAAAAAATTCCTCTAACCTAATTAATGCTTGTTACTTACCTACAATACTTGTGATTCATTCATCTTATTTGTCATGTCATTCCTTTATTTCAGGTGACTGCTGTCAATCATGTATGTCCCGCATCCCTTATGCCACATTAATAGCGACACTTATGTGTCTGCTGGGCGTTGGTATTTTCTGCGGTACAATGTATCGGGGCGCCTCACTGACGGTGATTATGATGGATCAAGTATTTCATTTGCATCTAATTTGGTAAGTATCAACTTATAGGTCTAGTGTATACCTTTGTCAACCAGTGTCATACTTATATGCGCGTGTGTGTGTGTGTAGTACTGTGCACATGCTACTCCTTTGAAGTAGAAGTACTATTTCGACAATGTGCTGACCAAACACATTGTTGATCCAGCAGCATTTCGGAAAATCGTTAAATGAAATTAAAATGTAACAGAGGGTGTCAATGTGCGTTAATTACAATTCCTGACGTTATACAGGGTGATTCATTCAGGGTAGTTTATTTAATTTCGAGTGTATTGTGAGAGACCAGAGCTTTAAATACCACTAAAGTGACATTTACTTGTCTTAACTAAAAGCGAATTACTTAAAACGAGCCAAAGCTTGATTATAGCTGAGGTGCTCCAGATAACAAGAAACGTGCAGTAATGTGGAGATATAACTGCTGAGGTTGATTTTAACTCTAAAACCTTTTGGTAGACGAGTTATCTCTAATCAAACCCTCTCAGCTCCCATATTTACGGAAAGGAGCCCTCACCAGGTGCTTCAGGACTGTAGCTCTTATATCAGCTGTATATATGAAATAGCTTTGAAAAGAATTCCAGCTCATCTTTCCAAAATAAGCTGCTACTAAAATGTAGCTATGAAGCCGTACTAATATACTTATCAGTAACCAAGATAGAGCTTTTTACTGAAGGTTTCGGGGTGTGTTGTCGCTGCTGAAAATGCGTTGTCGGTGTAGCTCTTTTACGGATGTACATCCGGTATGGTTTGATACTCCTAGCTTAGAGTTCGAGCCCAACTGCCGCAAGAACAGGGCTTGATATGAAATAATGGAACCTACTAGATCATGCCTCATCTCTCACTTCTGTCATAGACCATGTAAACCACTGATAAGTTTGTTACAGTCGTATCTGAGAAGATGGTATCCATACATCGGAAGTTTCCAATTCAGTACTCCACAGACTACTCGCCAATTGAATTGCGTATCCTTTCAGCATCCAATTTATCGGCATGTGTGATTTTGGGTGTTTGGGTGCTTCTTTTGGGAACTTAGTTTTTCTTGATTGAGTCAACCATGCCATGCGAGGAGGAGGAGGGTAGGGCTATTTTCTGTTAGAGTTACACATCCCAGTGCTATATTGGGCAGCAAGCTACTCTATAAACTGGATGTGGATAATACCTCTAGGAAGACCTCGGCCACCTGGTTCTGCTATAAGTGGATATCAGCAGAGTTAGGGGCTTTCCGGTTGTATGTATAGCGAGCTGATTCGAAAATTCATATTGCTCTTTTAATGTACTGCCAGTAAGTGTCTTACAAGCATAAGCTGGCGTCATTATGAATGCGGTAGATGATATGCTATAAACTCAACTTACGTCTAGTGAAATTGATATTTACTATGATAGTCAAAAGCATGTATATATCAAGTATGATCCAGAAGTTCTAGGATGATCAGAGACACCCTGACCACATCCTCGATGGACTGAAATAGTTAACGATATATATCAACCAGGTCCTGGGTATAGTAACTGTCACGCGGAAAGATGATTCTGAACTGACGTGGCAGATTGCAAGAAATTCGTAGTTCTGCTCAGTCAAATTCTTTGGCTGGTTGGTGCTTTTACAAGAAACTATCCAATGCGATTCATACGGAGCGACTTAGCATACTTATTTTACAGCAGCTTTATGAAGGATGGCGTGGCTCAGTTATTAAGTAGTTTGTTACTTTTGCTAGGTCTAGGAGTAAGCAGAAGTAAACATATGTGAAATATCTTCTGTTAAGTTTAAGTTATCCATCAGAAACGGATATGGTTGTAATACCCGGCTCCACTTTGAGCCGTACTCAGAATAGGAAACACTCATTACTGATCTTCGCGTTATGCTTAGAAGTCACACAATTAGTGAAACCCCTTCCAATTTGGAAAAGTTTAAATGCTTATCGCCTTTCTCCTCGCACTGAAGCACCCTTTACATTGCAGTAATGTGTAGCTGTGTAAATATAAGATGCTTGAGTATGAGGATGTCACATGCTGATATACCAGCATAAATACTCGTGGATAGAATGTGCCTACTTAATACTCATACTTGCTTGAGGCCATAATATGAATGGTAGCTATAGTAATTTATGAATTACAGCAAGTTTCGAGCAATTTTAATCGCATTAAATATTTGAATATGCCATTTGATATAACACATTTGCCCAATGTTTTGTTGGAATATGCGGGGCCAGTGTGACTTGCATAAATAATTACAAATTACAATAATAAAATTCTTAAAGGCATAAAGTAGGTATGTATTTCAAAATACGCCACCGTATTGGAAGGCAAAATATTTTGTAACTCCATTTTGAATATGAGCTGTCCTAGGCTATAAATTAAGCACATATGTACATACATATTTGACAGTTTGTAGTCGATAACTGAAAATCGTTTTCAATTCAAATTACTTGCTCACTTACTTTAAAAAGAACTTCGTGTGATACGTGCTGTTAGATATATGTTTTGTTGTTGTTGTTGTTTTGGCGATCAGGACACTCCGCGAAGGTTTTGAGGAGTGCTATCGATATTGATGGTCCTTTGTCGGATATAGATCGAGTATGTCCCGGTAACAAGAACCATTAAGGTATTAGTCGAGCCATCTTGAGAGTGATTTAATATGACCATATTGAACCTTCTAGGCCATGAGCGGCACCCCCTCGCCCCATCCCCAAGTTTCATTAGGAACTTGGGATCACCAGAGCCTCGCCTGCTCAATATGTATATGATACATTCATATTTGTAACAGGATTCGCCTCGCGTAGGTGAGGCTGACAATTGGATTGCAGAAGCTGTGAATTGCGATACATCCCACACTCTCGCCATGCTGATGATAGGTTTATAGTGTGGGCTTTAGTGATTTGGAAAACATAATAAAGACGCTAGTGTTATAAATGACTTTTCTTTTAAAACCACTTGATAGTGGACATATCAGAAAGTCTTATGACAAGACCCGGTATCATATAACTCAAGCATTTAATCCAGGTAAATACTATCAGATGCATAACCGCATTTATATAGAATTCACAAAGCTTCCTTGTGAGCTAAGGACCAATAAATTACGTCATCTGAATCAAATTTCCACAAACAACAATGAAATATGGGGAACTGCGCAGTAAGACAGGATTAACTGTAATCCAAGCTCAATCTTAGTATGGTAGTGGGTTAAATGCTTAAACTAAACTCTGACATACCAAATGTATGTCTAGCATATTAAATGTGTACACATGATAGAAAACGACTACCGTGGTGTGGCGGTAACGTGTGCGCCATTCACATCAAAGGTCTTGGGTTCAAGGTCTGAGAAAAGCAACAAGTTTGTTCTAAAAAGGGGCATCCCTCTAAGCTTGCTCCGTAGACGTTCCGCGTTGAGAGTTGTACTTGATCGGACAAACCCAAAAGGCGTGGAGCCAAGCGCGGGACTGTAAAGTGTCGAAATCATGCGTAGGTCTTAGAGCCCTAGACTAACAAAGTTACTCATATCATTAAAAAGAGAGTACTGTATACTCATTATGGATATTATAACTGGACACTGTCTTATGGCGTCACATGCTTTTAAGCCTCGTCAGTGAAGCAGATGTAGGAAATGCTGATTGGAGGAGGAAACGATTGAGCACGTTTTGTACCCGTGCCCGGTGCTTGCCAGGCTACGACTACAGCTATAAGAATGATCCAGTTGTCTGACCTAGATGCAGCAAGTTGTATAGGTCCTACAAAGCTTCTAGTAATTACCAAGGGAACGGAGTTATTTTATAACATAAGCCGTGTTTTTTTTTAAGCGCTTAGATAATGCTTAGGAGACCCATCTAGGGGCAGTGGTTAAACAACTAGTTACAGCTACAGGGTGTACCGAAAAGCGGAGACACAACCCTCTGTTGTATTTCTGTGTATAACATATAGCTGAATCAGTTGTGATAGATAGTGAACGCGCATAGAATACATGGAATTAGTGCAGAGGACATGGACATGGACACATATTTCAGTTACATCTGAGTATAATGCGTATTGAAATTTAGTAGTACTAATTTTATGCGTTGCAATTTCAGAGGTGTATTTAAAGTTTGTCGCTTAGCAGTCCATATAAAGTTTAAGCGTAAACGTATATAGACGCGAAAAAACACAGCTATAGACTCTGGGTTTCGATAGCGTTTTTCCTTTTCGTCATTAAACCAACTTTGGGTAACACTACGAACGAATTGGGTCTATGCGAGGTCCTTCCGAACCAGCCACTTCAATCTAACCTAACCTAACAAATGAGTCTTGATCAACATTTTTGGGTGAATAAAATAAGTAGACAGGCTGATGTACCTACTGGGAGTTTGAAGTCTCACAACATCATTTAATATAGCAGCTCTTTTTGGAAGTTTCCAGAGCTGTTTTGGATTCGGTTTGGATTTGGTATTTGTAGATTGTATGCCATGGGTTTTTTTACCATTTCGGATATCGGGGTGTTTTATCTATAACAGGTAGTATATTTCAGTGGACTATTTTCTTATCATACAAGCTTCTAATTTTAAGCTACAGTAGGTTCTCGTTGATCAAGGCAGTGTAGCGTCCAATCGTTGCTAAGAACACAATTCATATCAATTGGTAGTACCCCGATAACAAATCGAAAAGGAGCCTATAACTTCTTGATAACATATCAGTAACTTTTCGATAAATAATCATAAATGTTTCGATTATAAATCTATAAGTTTTCAAAATCATATGGATAACTTTTCGATAAGAAATTAGTAACGCTCTGAAATCGAATCGATGAATTTTCGATAGTAAATCAGTAATTTTTCCATAAAAACCCAATATCAAGACAATAATTTTGGTAAAAAATTTATAACAAATCCATAACTCGTCTACATATATTTCGTCAAGAACATGGTGTGTCTCGTCGATAAAATTAAAGATACATAATAGATAACTGTTCGACAACAAACCGATAACTCGTTAATAAAAAAATCGATAAGCAGTGCCGAATCATTTACTAATTTCAGGGCCATCATATAACAGAAATTAAAATTACCAATGGGATCTCTTTTCTTTCAGGCCAGAAATTATAGTCTTTGCTTTTGAAGCAAGGGCGTCCTGCCACACACTGCAGACTTTGGGGGCATACGTTTTCTCTACAATCCCAACTTTGGAAAGCTAAATGCCTTGAGAAATATTCGCTTAGAGGCTTGATAATGGGTATTGTAATAGGGCCATGAGAAAGTGTTTATCGAACTGGTTATGTCCGCACTGTGTAGGACAACAGGGCTATTTGAAAATACTTCAAAAACATTATTGAATATTCTTTTGAAGTAAAGATGGTGAGTGTCGATTCTATATCGTGAGTCCGCTTCAGGATCAGGCGCCTCGTGAAGATCTGGTGGATAGTCGATTTACCAGGTCTGAGGTCTCACTGATAAGTTCTGATCTATTCGTTGACTGTCTGCTTCAGTCTTTCGCACAGTACGCTTGATTCAGTCTTAAACGTGATATTAAGCACGCTGATTCCACCGTAATTGGCGCAGTTTGGGGCACCGCCTTTCTTATGGATTAGGCGGAGCACATTGAAATTATAATCGGAAAACATGACCTATTCCACCCACTCTTCGCCTCCGTGTTTGAATAGCTTGGCGTATAGTTCGTCGTTACCTGGCGCATTGTTATTCTTCAGCCGCAAATATTGCCGTTACCATTCCTGCAGTAGTCTGCACCGATCTTGAAACCTACCGTCATCCGCCAGGTTTTTTGATAGAATTTTTCAGGCATTATTCCCACTAAAAATATTAGTACGAAGTCACAATTAAGGGTCTTACACTGTACTTCACTTACAACGAGTTTAAATCAAACTGAATATCATAATGTAGCAAATGTTGACATCACTAGGCTGTTAGTAAATAATCACGCAACAACAAAAACATGACGCTTCCACTCTTATGTATATGTACACATTAAAGCTAGCAACACTTGTATAGAAGGCGACGAAGAGATCCTATCTGACACACACAAATATGTAGTCATCAGCCGACGTAGTTACTCACACAACACATACACACGCATATGGCATTGGGAGAGGCGTGGACTACCGATATACATGTATATAGGGTAACTTACCAAGCAGGAGATACAACTGTTCGCGAAATTACTAGACCTTAGGAGAAATGGGTGAACGTGGAAACCGAGAGTATAAAAGCAACCCAAGCTGAGTAATAACGAATCAGTTTTGTTTTAAAAACGCTATTGGTTGTGAAATATAATTGTGAAGTACTACGCCCAAAGTAATCTAAATAAAGACCCGTTTGCAATACTGAATATTGGAGTGATTTATTCAACAAGTTAGCGATTCGAAGGTTTCAATTTTATAAAACTTTTCTAGGAGACTTCTTCTTTTTATGTATTTATCTCTTCTTTTCATACTAGTTTTTACAATGGCTATTTCTTTTCGCATGTACGTATCGCTGTCTTTCTTGCTCTTATAGTGTAGTTGTTCTTCTAGCAGCATTTGGTTGCTTACGGTGAGAGTTTGATATGCGATACTTGATGAAATTCGTTACAGCATCGATTTGATATCCTATCGATATTCGGACTTTTACTCCTCGTGAGAAAGCGATACCAAAATTTGGTTCAGTTTAGCTTTTTTTGTCCTCTGTCTCCTGCATTTGTTCACCGAAGGCTGATGAGTGCACTTTCAGTTAACAAAGTCAGATATCGAGATCGCAGAGAGTACGCGCTGTCTGGGGATAGCGTTGCAACTTGTAAGGGATCGTCTTCATAGTAGAGGATCCTTTTTCAAGGCAGGCTATAAATGATTAAATTTTCTTCAAATTAATCAAATTTAGTTCCGCTTAATTTCTTTACATTTGCTTCATTTATTTATTTACCTGTAATTATGTGAACGAAAAATAATATTTAGTGTTACAAAAATTTCAAGTACCAAAACCAGATATCTATCTACATATTTCAATGCAACCGTTACAATATTCATTCATAACTCAAATTGCACATTCATTATATTTTCATTTAACAGGATTGAAGCAATTCAAATGATTTTTGTCGTAATTGCTGCGGGAATGGCGGCGCTTGGTTTTATGATACTCTTCGTTGGTTTCCTCGCAACTGGAGCGACACGGTACAAGGTCTATCGCGCGTGGCGTTCACGAGTGGGTGGGCGCATCTCATGTGCAGTGGTAAGTTAAACGAAAGCAACAACAAAACCACAAAACTAAAAGTTAAAGAAAACTAAGAAAGAAAAAAAGCAGCAAAAAAACTTAAAACGTAAAATTTATTTGCCATTGAAGTAACCAATCGTTTAAAGAAAGCAGTAGATGACATAGAACAGTTAACACAAACACTTGCACGCATACACAAACGTAGTAGCTATACCTTTATTAATAGAATCAAAGTGAGTCAAAATACTAATACTGGCACAGGTTTCGGTAGGTGGTTAAGGTAGAAATTGGTGGCAATGCGCCAACTGACTCTGCTACTTGTAGAAAGTACAAAAACTTATAGTTGATGCTACAATTTCACTGTAGTGACAATGTCTAATACACACACATACAAAATGAACAAAGGAAAGCTTAGAGTTTCAATAAACTTACAGCGGACTATTACTAACTACAGTTACTCCTTATACACAACAAAAGCGTGCTATCGTTGAGGTAATTGAGTTGGTGACGTCGAACCTCCTTACTTGGAGAGGTATCAAGAGGGCAGAGATAAAGATACTACACACTGAACGCAAGCTGGAAAGAGCTACTGTTATTGATTGTTTCCAGGATCAGAATAAACCATGTCTCAGATTTACGGGTTTGATTATCAGACAAAGTAAAAAATTGATATGCGTATGTAATACGATTTGGCCTTACCTCTTTATCAGCGGCGTGAGACCATCTTCAGAGTCCTATTTCGTTTAAATGACACTGAAAATGGCACAACACCGAAATCCTAGTTCTAGACCAAATTAAACAACGGCTAATGAAAAAACTTTTCAAAGTGATTCAGTACTTGGGTCGGCTTAATCGGAATGTCTTTTCGATTGTCTTCATCAGGATAATCTATGTACATCCTAGAAAAATATTTTCTCTTGCCTGCCGATAGCTTGCTTGCTTGCCATACATAGCCGTCCAACGAGGCGTGCCAGTCGCTTCTGTGACATGCTAACTGGCGTCAATTGGTAACAGCAAAGGAATTTAAATCGTTTTCCATTTGGCCTTTGCAGCGAAGTTGGGACCGGCCTCTCCCTCTGCCTCCATTGGTGGTTTCCGGAAATAACTTTTTGGTTTGCCGATAAAAAGTTGAGTATTAGTATTATCCGGTCTCATGTTTTTTTCTATTAAGGTGTCTCCCTTCCTACTTCACGCCCACAAAGGCCACGCGTTACTGCGACCGTAAACAGCCTGGCCTCATATGCAGCGTCCTTCCTTACCGAGACAGCCCGACACTCCACTCACAACAGTTTTCTTTCGGCTTCGCTGGAACTCTATAGAGACCGCTGCGGCTATACTTATTGCTCAGTATATGGTTAAGTCGAAGATTGTTATCATAGACCAGGTGGGTGCGACGAGTGAACAAATATTTAGCTGTTAGTTCCGTAAGCAGCTTCTCGGAATCAAGCTTTCCTCACAAAAGCCATTGCTTATCTAGGCAGATAATATTTCGAACGGCGGCCAAGTCCATCAACCTTAACTCATTTGAGTATGTGCCATTTTGGCGGCTTATTTTTGCGGCTGTAAAACCGAAGATTATTTGATTTGCCACCCTATCATTAAAGTTACTAACAAGACCTCCCCTATAGCTGCCAGGCGCCAATAAACATTATGTTGAGCATCGTCGCATATTTTTAGATCTCAACTGTGAAGTCTTTTTCACTCCACAAAACTAACGTCACGACTACTTTTAGTTTCCTAAACTCTGCAGTAGGTGTCGAAAGGCCTAATTATCACCATCCCTTGCCCTGTTCGTGGCATTTCCTCTGTCGCCTTTAGTTTCCTGTACACTGCAAATGATGTCGGATTATCTTTATGTCTTATCATGTCCATCGCATTTTCTTTGCATTCAAGAGGACATCAACCAACTGGGCAGCGCTCGCTTCCTTTATGGTCCGATTATTCTAAGTAGATGTGCCCAAATTATAGTTCCTACAACATTTGTCATGACTTCTATCAGGAAAGAGTTCTCATCCGAGGCTTTGTACCATTTTTCATCATAAGTGGCTTTTAAGTTGGGAATACCAATCCGAGCGTATCCGTAAAGAGTTACCCATTTATATTGTATACAATTGCTCCAAGACAGATGCCCGGTTGCCGCCCCATTTGATGGTATAACGCGAGTATGCCGGAGTGGCCAACACAGACGCTGTGTCAGTTAACGCGAATACCATAGGTGCCGCATGGATTTGTAACCACGTCTTGCACCTATATTGCTCACCTTCTCCTGATAACGTAAGGGCATAAATCATGGGTTTCCAAAAATGTATACTGATTGCCCTTTCGCATACGCAATGAATGCACAATTGTGCTATGAAATGCAAACCCCTGGTCTAGATCAAGTTGCCGCTGCAAACATCGACTGATTACCTATCGATACAACTACACCCCATTACAATTCAGGTTCTTATGAATGAGGCAAAAGGTTTAAGAATTGGCCCGAGGCGGCTTCCTCCTAGATCCAACAATTACGATAAACAGTGTTTTTCTTGGGGTTCCCAAACACTAACAACTCTTTTTTAAGCTCCTTTTATCTGTTTAAGAAAAAAAAAGAGCAAAAGACCCCCCGATTTTAGACGCCTCTGTGTTATGCACAAAAATTATCAGCGTTGTCAACGACTACTGCCACTGCATTACTTAGTGACAATTAAAAAAGCATTTCGTCCGCAAAAGGTTTCAAAACTTAATTAGGCGTTGATCAAAGACAAAAGCAGACTGCAATTGATTGTTGTCTACTGGAGTTTTTTCTTTTATTCTTTCTGTTGCTATTTTAGGTAGACATTTTAAATATCACTTTTTAGCTGAATCAGCAGACCCGACTCCTTCCATCAATTTGGAACCATGGGTATACTCGTGTAGAATGTGTTCTGACATTTCCGCACCCTGGCGCCAACTCTCTGGCTCTATTGTGGACCCCAGATCTCTGTCGAAGCTCAGGCACGGGATCATGTAGACTGTTCGTGTTATACAGCTATGACCGTATGGCCTGCACTCAAGTTTGGACAATAGGCGCAATGAGCATTCTAGCATTTTTTCGCATGCACACAATGTCACGGAAGCTTTCTTCGCTCTCTCTTACACATGGAGTTTCCACTACAATTAACTATCTAGTATAATTGCTAGGTATATTGTGCTATATTTTTCTTATAGAGTTACCTCTCAGAGCTCTCTTACACATGGAGTTTCCACTACAATTAACTATCTAGTATAATTTCTAGGTATTTTGTGCTGTATTTTTCTTGTAGAGTTACCTCTCAGAGCTTAGACTTGGTCCAATGATGGACCTTAGTCTACTCCACTAAGTATTCAAGAAACTTACTAGGCAAAAATTTTAATAAATGAGAGCAGGGTCCTCCGTCTAACAGTTATATGACTCCAGCCTCACAATGTGATTTACTGCGACTAGACTCGTCTAAATGGCGCATAGTTTCAATCAGCCGCAAATGCACAAATAGACCGAAACGGTAGGCACAAGTAAGCTCAATTGCAATCAAAGTGATGGAAATATCGCATCTCTGATACTTTTCCCCACCGTTTCGAACTGTTATTCCCCTTTAGCTGCTCTTTCTCTTATGCTTCTTAGAATATTGATCTTTAATACTTTACGGTCTTCTTTCTTTTTTCAGTTCATGGGCATCACATATTTACTGAACTTCGTTTGGATATTGATTTTGTGCTTCCTGGTCATAGTCACCTTTATATACACCATGTTCTGGAACATGTGCTCAAGTGTGGAACGCTCTCTCAGCTGCATCGATTTAACACAATTTCGTAAGTATAGTTAATTTTGTTTCACACTATTATCTTAATAAACAACTAAAGCAGCAGTTACCCACGAACGTACGTACAAATAAAATAATTAAAAAAAAATGTTTAAGTTAAACGGTTTTATTGAAAACAATACTTACATGAAATAATAATAATACGAAAAGCTAGAAACTAATTAGGTAGGTCCTAGGTACTAGTCATCACACTCCTTATCAATCTAGGGCGTTGATCAGACAATTAAATAAAAGCGTTGGGCGCGTGATGTTTCTAAAAATGTGAGGCGTAGCATAACCTCATTAAGGTTCAGTTGGTTTTACTTATGACTATCAATAGAAATATGACGCGTCCAACGCTTTTATTTAATTGTCTGATCAGCGCCCTAGATTGATAAGGAGTGTGATGACAACCTAATTATTTTCTAGCTTTTCGTATTATTATTATTTCATGTAAGTATTGTTTTCAATAAAACCGTTTAACTTAAAAATTTTTTTTAATTATTTTATTTTCAAGTTTTTAGTCTTTATTTAATGCCTATTATTTCTCATTCTATTTAGTTCATTTAGTGACTCATTATTATAAGGACTCTTTCCTGACAATTTGTTACAACCTAAGTTCTCAATACATAATCCTTCCAAAGACTTTACTCGACTCTGAGCCACGTATGCTTGTCCCTCCTCCAACTCCAAAATATTTTGATGTCACTTCTACTGGACTGTATGCAATATTTGTTCCAAATATGAGCCAAATCGGGCATCATAGGTCGCTTTCTATTCATGTATGTATTATGTGCTCCAAATATGGACCAAATCAAACCGTTTAAAAATGTGTCACCTGACACAACCTATCTTATGAATGTGCAATGTAAACGAAAACTCACCGACGTTCAACGCACGTACGTACGTAGCCCGGAACGTAGAAATCAAAACAATTTTGATTTTTTCCGTAAGAACGTGTCAGCTGATCGATCTCTCACTAGACAGAGTTGCCTAGTAAACTTTTGCGCCCTAATTTTTGACCGTTTGCAGTTTTTATGCAAAAACACCTAATTAAAGTTTGAAAAATTGTGGAAATAATTCGAAATAATTATGTAAAAGTTCAGATTATAAATATGTAATTTATTTATACTTATTTAATATTAATTCCAGCCTTTTACAACATCAAAAATTAAAATAGACAAAGTTGATGTTTCCATAAGCATGCATTCAAACAGGTCAATGGCAACAATTTTTTCCACACTAAATTTCGCTCAAACGTGTGTACGTACGGCATACGTATACGTACGTTACACACGTCGGTGGCTACTTACTTACTTACTTAATTGGCGCTTAACCGTCTAAACGGTTATGGCCGTCCAACAAGGCGCGCCAGTCGCTCCTTCGCTCCGCCAACCGGCGCCAATTAGTCAGGTTTGGGGTTGGGAGTTTAAATCGTTTTCCACCTGGTCCTTCCAACGGAGTGGGGGCCGCCCTCTACCTCTGCTTCCATAGGCGGGTTCTGATAGAAACACTTTCTTGGCCGGAGCATCATCTTTCATTCGCATAACATGGCCTAGCCAGCGCAGCCGCTGCGTTTTAATTCGCTAGACTATGCTGATGTCTGCGTATAGCTCGTACAGCTCATCATTAAATCTACTTCGGTACTCGCCATCGCCAACGCGTAGAGGTCCATAAATCTTTCGAAGAACTTTTCTCTCGAACACTCCCAAAGCCGCTTCCTCTGCTGTTGTCATGGTCCATGCTTCTGCCCCATATAGCAGGACGGGTACGATAAGTGACTTGTAGAGTATGATTTTCGTTCGCCGAGAGAGGACTTTACTTTTCAATTGCCTACATAGTCCAAAGTAATATTTATTGGCAAGATTGATTCTTCGCTGGATTTCAGTGCTGATGTTGTTGCTAGTGTTGATGCTGGTTCCCAAATAAACGAAGTCTTTTACTATTTCGAAATTATGGCTGCCACCAGTAGCGTGGTTGCCAAGGCGCATATGCGCTGACTCTTTGTCCGATGACAGCAGGTACTTCGTTTTGTCCTCATTCACCATCAATCGGTGGGTAACTGCTGCTTAATATTCAAATCTTTAGGATCTAATATATCCACTGAATACCGTAAGACGACCAGTCCATTCTTCAGTGCATAGCTAGAGATGGTAATATCTTACTGAATCATATCGTTCAAAGCTCGCCTGTCTAACATCACACAAAATATGTAAAAGAACCCTTGATCTGATTTTATAATATATATTTATTTCATTGGACTAACATGCGTGGGGATCATAGATCTGTTTCGAGAATATCCTCACAAACTTTCATATCTTTGATGCCACGAATGGCGACATTTCGATACGTAGAGCCAGTTGGAGACTTAACTTTATGTAATAAGTATTTTTATTGTTGGTATTCGCTTAAAATGTCAAATATTAGGGAGAGGGAGCTACCCTGAGAGTTCATGCCTGTGTTGCGATTGGCAAACTGTGAATGCTCTCATATTAGATATCATTGGTGCCAGTGTATCGCCGGCTATTAACTTAATTCGCCGAGACTCTGTCGATAGCTTTGTTTTTTGAAGAACTCCTACCTCTTTTCGAAGAATAGTTTACTACCTTTACTCTATTAAACTACTTACTCTCACATATAAGATTAAGCACAACAAAGAGCCCCACGTCCTTTACCTCCTTTAGGCTTTCGAAAGCAACTTGATGCCTTCAAATCTGAGTCGTTTTATCTCCAGTTCTCTAATAGTGCATGTTTTTTCTTGTCATGATTATGTATTATCCCGAATTCTTTTCATGTCTGGTTTATGATTTTTCAGGATTTGTTAGTGTCATGCAAGTCGGCATTATGTTAGAAGTTTTCTTTTCGCATGCGCCCTCAAACATACAAATCCAGAATCACTGTTTGCTTCCTGGGCCCTTGTTTTAAAATATATAGGATGACAGCTCGTAACTGAATGTATCTGCAGAGCAAGGTTCTATGCTACTGAATGAACGAAAGTGTATTCTCGATGAACGAAAAGCAAGTCCTTTATCAAACCAGATTAGATGAATTTGCTCTTCGGGTATTCGAGAATCGAATTGGAACTTAGTGCGTTGGTGATGATATGTATGTGGGCGTATCACTGCGATTGGGACAGATATAAAAGAAAAGTAAGTTGCTAATAATTAACCAAGCAGGAGCGGCACGGAATCCTGCGCGGTTCTACAAAATCTCTCCCTTAAGAGCAGACACTTGAGGCTCATTAAATCCTCCTTACCTCTTGTTATTAATAGCAGACTGGTAAACAAAAGTACAGTTATATATTTTAATTTTTCAACAGTCACCCCAAGTTTTAGTATGTCATGTTCCTAAATGTCAGTTATTGGATGTATGGTTGGTCCGTAACTTCTTCATTGCAATTTTATTTACCTATTTTTTCTCTTGTTTTATTTTATTTCAGATTTCATGTTCCCGCCAAATACCAAACAAGAGGATTTGAAAATATGCGATAAATATGAGATCAAAGCCTTCTGCAAGGATGGCGTCGAGAATGCCGAAGTTATGTTTATACTCGCTACATTGGCTGCTTTGTTGGTCATACTGAGTTTAGTGCATTATCTAATGTGTTTATCGGCGAATTATGCGCACATACGGGACCATGAGAAATTCCAAGAATTGCAAGAAATACAAAATTTGAATGAACTCGAGTATAGTGCAACATCTAAAGATCGTTTCTAGGATATATTTCAGAAGATTCATTTTGAGCTTAAAGAAAAGTAATTAATGAGCAGAAAGGATGAAAGAAACAAATTGAACAACAAAGAAACAAAAAGCATAAAAAGGAACAAATAAACAAACACGCATACATACATGAACATATAGATGAAAATTAAGAACTGATAAAAACACAACACAATGAATTCTAACAAATACACTATGAAAAATAGTAAATAAACAAAAAAAATGATTGGATATAATTTGTTGAGGGTTAGGCAAAAACAAAGAATATAAACACGCCTAGTACAACAAATTGATTGAAACAAAAAACAACCACGCCAATTTGTACAGTTAAACAACAACTAAAGTGTGTAATTAATAAAGTTATTCTTTATTAAGTTTTTTTTAAGTGAAGTAAATTAAAGTTTGGTTTTTATTTAACATATCACTTTTTTATTACCTTTAGAAAATTATGTATATTGGTTTTCATAAGTTCAAATTCTTGTTCTGTTCGAACTTGAAAACTGTTGAATTGTAAATATTTTTTCTTTTTTTGAAGCGAAATTAGTTAGTTTATGTTATATATAAGTAGAAGTAAATAATAATTTATTTTTGAAGAGTTTTGCTGTATATATAATTTTGGACACCATATGATTCTCAATATGAAATTTCATATCGACTGCTGAGTGGAATATCATCTATCTCGGCTGCCGCCCTAGCACGTTTGAATAACGCCCTATTTCAAATTTTGTTTTAAAAACGACCTATCTTATAAACGCCCTATCGGAGCTCAAGTTCAATACATTCTCACATTAGCTAGGGCATTTATGAAAAAAATTCTTAGATAGGGCGTTTCCGAAGCAGCAGCCAAGTAAGGGTTATATTAAACTCAGCGTCGATATATCATGTGAATTAGAAACAAAAATGTAGTTACATGCATGAATTGTAATTTTTATTATTATTATTTTTTTTTTTTTGATAAATGAAATTTTATTAAATTTTTTGAAAAAACATTACGTTATTTTTTTAAAACTACCTTAATATTATTTGGATTAATTTTTCAAACTTAGCTGTAACGACAAGAGACGAACAAGCGATAGACTCCCATATATCGACGGCTGGGTAAAAGATCGCTTCATATCAGAAGTAGTTACGCGATCACAGATTTTCGAATGATTTTATTTTTATAATCATATTTTTAACTGCTTGTCAAAAACGTGGTTGGTAATAGAGAAAAACTACAAGATTTTCACTTCTTCATTTTCCGGAGCTGAGTTTTGAACTCCGAATCTCCAACATTCATACTTCATACTGATATAAAGGCAGATGCCACTATCTACTCAGCCATATAAATTCGCCGCTGCACGCTTTGCAAATTGTCTCTAAGTATTGCCTTTTTGTTGCTATTTCTATTGTACACAGTTTGGTACATATGTATACTATATGTTTTTTAATCCAAATCGTGTGGAATATTTGCGGGCGCGCTCAACAGAACTTAGTAACATTACACTTTTTTTTTTTCGGAGCTAAAAAATAAATCTCAGCTACATTTCAGTGAGAATGAGAGTTTTGAAGCAAATTGTATGCTTGGCAGTTTTCTAGCGAATTCGAAAATAAGGCGCTTTCGAAAAATATTCTGTCATAACAAGTTCTGAGATGAAGTGTTTCGAGCCTGCTAGAATTGGATTTCGAAGATATCTAGTCCACAAAAATGTTTCATTAACGCCACATCTTAGAACTTTTTTCAAAAGCCTTCCATCTCACCAGAGAATGTATGAAATTTGTGCGGAGATAGATAAATCTTGTAACATTCTTCAAAAAAAAATTCTTTAGGTACTGACTTTGAGGAAAGCATGAGTCAATAAAGTTTTGAGATATGGCGTTTTTGAAAGAAATTGTGATATAGGCAAGGCGAATCTATGCAAGGTGATGGCAAAGCGAATTCAACCAATACGCCGTGTAGAATAATGTCAAGTCAAAAGAAAATTTTCATTGATTTCGAATAACTGACATATTGTTTGTTGTAAAAGACGTTGTATGGAAAATCATCAAGAAGAAGCAATCAGCTGCGGGAATAAAAACACCTGGTACTGAATTCGCCTTGTATATAGGGCATGTTTTAAAAGTTTGCTAAGATGGGGAGTTTTCGAAACGGCACTCCACCCAGCAAACACAGTCTCTAACGTTGGAGAATTTTTCTGTAGGCATGTTTTATAACTAATCTGGACTTGAGAAAATTGTTAGAAAACTATTGAATTCAATTTTTAGGATCCCATTAGAGAAATACATTAGAGCTCGATTGAAGTACTCTAGTTTTTCTCGATCTGACAACTAAATATCGTTTTGTTTGAGAACGCTATATTTCTCCAGTGTTTCTCGAGTCGTACTCTAACATTATAGATTCGTGAACAGGAGAAGTTATCTTATTTTTCTCTAGTTTTTATCTAACTTCAGTTTTTTTGGGCAAGTAAAGTGAAATTGTTATTGTTGTGTCCGGAGTACCGGATATCGTTTTGATAGGCTCCACAATTTCACCTTAAAGTAATTGCCCGATTATCACGGGATGATATGACCACGTCTAATCAGCTAGGTCCAATTAGGGTGATCTTCCACTCAACCGTAGATATAAAAAGGAATTGTGTTATTTTTTATTTTTTTATATTATTATATATAACTTTAACCTTTAATTTGAGATAGTTTTATATGTGAAAAAATTAAATAAACACCAAGAGTTACCAGACATATCAGTTTGATTTTATTACTTCAACATTCCATGGGCAACAACAATTGAAAAGTAACACTTAAGCGAAGTAATTTGTTGTTGTTAACTTATGTGTTATGATTAAATTAAGTTATATATTTTTATTCACATTGTTTTATTGATTTTCCGACGGGGCCGAAAGTTGATGTATATTGTACCGATTATCTATCATAACTGGCTCAATTTTCTTCTGAAATAAAAACGACACTGAAGATGGCACACCACAGAACTGGGTAAACAAAATTTGAGAACTTATGACGAAAAATCGTTCTATATACAATACATAAGAAATAATCACATAGAATCATTCTCCAAGGTATCCTCACTTTAAAGTTCTTGTCAAAGTTCAATGTAGGCGAAAGATAACGAATATACATACGGTAGCCTTCTCAGGATACCGCTGTGGCCATACTGCTTCTTGTTCCAGTAATTGTGGATGGTAGTTCTAAAAGCGAAATTGGTCTTATATCACTCGCGGGGGCATTTGGCAATTTTTGGCTGCTCTAAACTAGATTAATAGATGATGATAAATCAACAGGTCTATTCGTAGTCCCTCGCATGTTGTTGTTATGTAGCTTAGGTACCTAGTGGCAACTATGCAAACGATGGGCTGTCCTAGTAGGGCGGCCAAATGTTTTGGCCAAGTATTGTGAAGAATGACAGCGAATCGTTCCTTCCCTTGATTGACCGTTTTTTCTTTCATAGTGGCTAGTACTCTGGCTTAAGTATAGACAAACTATAGCTCTGAAAGGCTCTAAAACTGCAGTTGTCTTAGGAATTCGTTGTGCTTCACCGCTACTTCTGTCCCCTGAGGAGTGCAATGGTCACATGTGGTATTTCTTTCCAATTCTATTAGACCCGCAGCGATACAAGTGTGTAAAGCGACATGTGAATATAGTAAGTCAAGTTAATTTGTCCGTTATATGCATCTCAAAAATGGCTGAAAGTCCCAAATCCCAGTATGATGGATGGTCACATACGTCTATAGATTCTGCAGGAATGCATTACATTCCACTAACTGTTAGTAAATTCTGCGGGATAAAACACTTGCAACGCAACACTTGCAACGCAATCACAAAACGTGTATCTATTTAAGCGACATCAAACCGCGATACACGCCGAAGTATATAGCTGTTGTTGTTGTTGTATTAACGATAAAGACACCCCCCCCACCCCCTAGTTCCATAAGGAACTTGGGGTCAGCAGAGCCTCGCCTGCTAAGGTAGGTGAGGTTGACAATTGGGTTGCGGAAACTTTGAAGCTATAACTCATTGTATTGCGCGTATCAACCCATTGAATCCTATATAACTCATAGTCCGTATCGCTGCCCAGTACATTGGGATTCCCTCGAACCCATGCCACGCTCTATACAATGCATAATGATGTTATCTTTGTTGACACGAAGACCCAAGCTATGCAAGAAAATGGCTATTCCACAACTAGATATTGTCTAGTAAAATTTCACACTTCTCCCAAATAGCAAAGAATCGTGTTTAAAACAAGCTTGCTGTATCCGAGAGCCGCTCACCGGGTGGGTTTCAAGCGTTTATGCTCCTACTGAACCGCCACTTAGTGCCCTTGCAGGGAAGAACACTGCGATGTCATATCATTGAACGAGAGAACTATCTGTGTAATACAGCCTAGAAGTTCTTATTCGATTTGTATATATGTATTTACCATTACCCACATCATTAATTATCACATACTTCCAGGTTATTCAAAGTTTCGTATTTTGGACTTTAAAAAAATGTAGTTAGTAAATTTTATTTATTCATTACAAATAATTTATTCTACATAAATTTTTTTGTAATTTAATTTAAGTTTAAACTACGTAAAAACTTACAGTGAGATCGCTCCAACTCGTACTAAAACCCGACCATTATGAAATCATACTAACAGCCGTCCATTCAAAGTTTAAAAAAGTTGATATGAAATATAAAAAAAATTATTAAAACAACTTAAGATGAACTATATTTAAAACAACTGCTTTCCTGCTGTTAATTATATTGAATAAGCAAGCTCTTTATTCATTTTTTATCTTTTCTATAATTTTATTTATTTTATTTTTTTTTTTTTTTTTCATTTATACCGATTTTGGCTTGAAGCACAGTTTTGGCTTTTTATCGTACACACTAACACATATGTATTTATGTATATGGGTACCCATTGGTGGTGTGCATTTCCGAGTATTTAAAAACCGGCGCTGTCGATATTTTGTATATCTATTTTGACTATCACCAGTTGCCTCGTTCGCTTATTTCTTCCAGGGGTTTGACTCTTTGCGAACAGCCTTCTCGATTAGTTGATTATTTGCTCCTCTCATTTGCCGCATCTCTTTTCCGCTGTTGTCTTCTATGCATGGCGATACCATACAAGGTGGCAGCACGCTGACATACATGCAAATATAAAAAAAATTCCATGTATGTACTTTGTTTTTGTAAATCGATGGACATGGAATGTCAAAATCGTACTGCGCCGGATGTTGAAGTGTCAATGTTTCTATAGGGGGACTCATGAAAACATATAAACTTATGAGGTGTAAAATTATATCCATTTACACACGCTGTTATATGAACGCACCTAGTAATACCCTTGATAAACTTAATTGTTTATCAGCTGTATTATTGCCAAACAAAATTTTTTTGATTGTTATACAAACTAAAAAATGCCAAGATTAAGTGAAAAATCAAAACTAAAACGCCTTTACTTGCTGATGTTGGAGATTTCTGATGAAAAGGTTGCATTCCTTTGAGTTTACCGCGTTTACACAATGAAATGTGCGCGTAAATTTATACAAATTGTGTAAATGATTTTTCATACAAAATTCGACAGCTCGTTTACGCACTAGATAAATTTATACGTTTACACACTTTATAAGGCATTTATACGGTTACATGAGTCCCCCTTATGTAAATGTGAGTAATATCATATGCGCTCTTTGTTACTGTATGTATGTGTAAGTAATGTTGTATACGCTCTTAGCTGCTGTGTTCATGTGTGCATAGCTATTTTTTGTCTCTTATGCTTACATTGCTGTTGTGGTTGTGCAGCATTTATTTACTGTCGGCATAATGACGAGTCGAAACGACTAATATTCGCCATATAATTTATCCTTAATCCAAAAGTATTACTCGTACTTTTCTTACAACAGCATAACCCTACTTTGGATAGAATATAATATATCTTATTCTAGATCGGCTTACAGTAAAATACAACTACTACAGTTGTTTAAAAGCTCACTAGAAGACTGTGTTGGGTCGTTGTGACCGGTTTAATCCTCAAAAGGCGGGTTATTTTGAAAGAAGCACTTCCGGGGCGTTTAATATCCCTTTTTAGTGGTTTGCACTGGCAAATATTTCGCAAACATAAAACTTTAAGCAGTTTATCAAGAGCAGTTTAATATTACGAACCTAGATACAAATATGAAGAGGTAGCTCCACTTCTTCTCTGCCATTGTCGCTATTTGACCTACACTGTGGTTTGGAATTTCCTTTTAAAACAACGCTATCATCATTTTTATTATTAACTAGAAGACCAGGCAGACGGTGTCCTGCCCTAAATTTGGCCAATCTGCATACATTTTAATAAGCTTTTTCTGTCTGACTCTGCCCTCCTCCTCTTCACTTTTTCCTAATCCTTTTATTCACTCCTCCCTCCGTCCTTTTCGCTTCATCTATCTCCATCTTCGTCTCATTCTATCTCTTTCTCAATCTCCTTCTCTCCTTTCTCTTCTCTCAATTTCTTCTCATTCTTCTGCTTCACTTATTGCCTGTCCCAGAAGGTGGTATGTATTTTATTCCAGTCCCAGTTCCAATCCCATTCCAAGTCTCAGTCCCAGTCCTAGTCCTAATCCCAGTCCCAGTCCGTCTCTGGATAATATATTACTCTGTACTAAAGCACTCATCAACAGCTTTCATTTGATATCCATATTGTATAAACACTGTCTAGGCATTCACTGGCTCACGTTTTGGCCTATACCTCGAGACCTTAGTCACCCAGGGGTATGAAAATTACCCTCTGCTAAAGTACTCATCCACAGCTTTCATTTGATATCCATATTCTATAAACACATTCTAGGTGTACCCGTGTCCACGTTTTGTCCTATATCTGGAGACCCTAGTCACCCAGGGGTATGAAAATTACGCTCTAATTAAGCACTCATCAACCGCTTTCATTTGATATCCACATGCTATAAACATATTCTATGGGTACCCGGGTCCACGTTTTGGCCTATATCTCGAGACCCTAGTCACCCAGGGGTATGAAAATTACCCTCTTCTAAAGCACTCATCAATATCTTTCATTTGATATCCATATTGTATAAACACATTCTAGGGCTGCCCGGGTCCACGTTTTGGCCTAAAAAAAATTATAACTCAAGAATGGCTAAACCGATTTGGGATTTCAAAATCAACTAACCATCATCTCTCCTTCCTGTATCTTTCCTAAAAATTTCATGGTTATCTTTCTATCCGTTCTCGAGTTATGGAGTGACAATCAAAATGTACACTTCTTCTAGCAGCGCCGTTGCGTTATGACAGAGAAATATACTCCCACTGCTCGGTCAATTCGTCAGGTCAAAGATTGCTCTCGGTGAGCAGGTGTTAGAGCACAGTGGAGTAGTCATCAGCTGCCTGTTTCGTGAGCAGCTTTTCAACGGCACTTACTTTGCTGCACAGAGACGTGTACATACATATCTTAACAGCCGCAAGGTAGGAGTCAGAGTCTATACTTGGACCTCGTAGCGTGCGCACATCCAGGACATTGAAACTAAGAACCTGGTACTGCAGATGATCATATTTCGAGCCGCGGCGAAGTCAATCTGATTCAAATAACTAAGAGAGGACAACGCTACCATATCCTTAAAAAATAAAATCTCCGTCTCTTTCTTTCAATTTTTTGTTGTATTTTATGACGTTGTTGTAGGCAGGTATTGTACTCAACAACCATCCAAGAACATTCAAGACCTGCGTCTGCAGAAGAAACTTATTTTTAGATTGATCGACAATTTGCTTCAAGGTTCTATCATTAGCGGTTCAGGCGCTACTTGAGATATCCGGTTTATTGAAAACTACTGATAACTAAACCGTTTATCGGGAATATCTCTTGCGCAAAGCAAAATGTTAAAACCCTTTCTGACCACCCATTATAGAGCTACCTGCTTATTAGGGTGGATTTGTATGGACGAAATTTAAATTTTTTTTACTTTTTTTTTCGGCTTTGTTTTTAAGGTTTTTTCATGAGCTACTAAAAAATTTTCATAAGTATACCCTGTCCGACCCAAAAATGTCCGCTAAAAACGTTGGCCAGAACAGTTTAAAAAAAAACATATATTTTTTTTTTATATTTGTTATCGCCAACGTTTTTAGCGGACATTTTTGGGTCGGACAGGGGGTATACATGAAAATTTTACAATCAAATGAAAATTTTTTAGTAGGTCATGAAAAAAACCTTAAAAATCAAAGTAAAAAAATGAAATTTCGCAGGCTTCAAAATTATTGTTTTGGGTAAGCGTGGTGGAACTTTTTTTCCTGAGCCCAAATCCTATCGAAAAATCGATGGCGCGATATACGTTAATAAATCGACCCAGCCTACAGCTTATAGATTAAGCCACCACTTGACTCAAGGCGCTAAGTGGGTTAATCGGTTTATCGATAACTAATGTCGATTTCTTGAACCAAACCATGATATATATATTACAAACCTTGCGTGGTTCAATAGGTATAGGGTAATTTAGGTGCTGGGTCATTTGTGTACCGGTAAATTCCCATTTTTGCGTTGAACGTTTAATGATGGATCTTAACATCAAATTGTGGATTAATCTACAAATGGGTACCTACTATATACTGCTAAAACAAAAACTTTGTCATTTGGCTTGATTCAAGATATTTACACAAATTGACAGTAGTTATCGATAGACCGATTAACCCACTTAGCGCCTTAACCGTGTTTGATATATAAGTATCTACTTGTAGATTAATCAATAATTTCATTCAAGGTTCTGTTATTAATGGTTGAAGCGCTACGTGTGTTAATCTGTTTTTCGTCGCTTTTGTGAGCTGGAAAATTGCTCTGGCAAGTCAGAGACACTCCCATCTAGGTGGCGTTACTCTTAGTCCTACTCAACCAAAATTTTGGAGTATTTTTATATTATAGCAATAATTTTTGGGGTTGCTCGAAAAACCATGCGAGTAAAATCTCTATGCTTTTAGACCCTGATAGGGTGCTTATAACAGAAGCAATAGTCGATTGATTAAAAGAGTAATTTCTCTGCATCCGGTTCTGCGGTTCTGTGCATCACTAATATGTATGTATCTATGTATGTATCTCAATGATTTTGGCAGTAGGCCTTATTTTATTATAACAAATTTTAACAATCAAACAAACATTTTACCAAAAAATTTCACAAATGACAAATACATCGATTAACATTGACATGAACACACGCACACATACACAAGCTCACACACACACACGCAAGCAAACAATGCACAATCGATAGGTTTATGCTCAAAATGAATTCTTCTGAATTTGCATACGTATGAATAAGTAGAAAAAAAACAAAATAATAACAACAAAAGTAAATATGAATTGCAAAAAAATGTATATTGAAGTTTTTGCTAAATCATGAATAAGTCAATACTAAATTGCATTCGAATTTTAAATGAATTGTTTTCATTAACTTTTGTACATATCGCTCATTTACTTCAATAGTGTCATAACTCAAAAAACATGACTTTTGAGTTAATAACATATAAACGTACCCAATACCATGATCTATGTTGTATAAAAAATCTTTCTGATCCGTTAAGAATTTACCACGTGCTATAAAAATGAAAATAAGCCTTCATATGCGCAACATATGGTAGTTAAAATCTTTGAATGGCGCTGGAAAATTGTGTTTTTTGAGTTATGACACTATTGAAGTAAATGAGCGATATGGATTTAAGAATATTAGGGTGTTTCGTTTAATTGCAAATGGTTTTTCTCTGTCCCTACCCAAAATCTAAGTTTTTATAAAAAAAATGCGTGAGTACCAAGTACTCGTGAAATTGGATGTGTCTACATACAGGAAATCGATAAATCTTCGATAACAAAACGATACATTTTTTATAACGAAATCGATAGTTTTTCCAAAACCCGCCAATTACAAACGTACAAGTTTCCTTGATCAAGTTGATATCCTTTTTATAATGTATCGATAACTTTTTGGGTAAATTATCGTTAATTTTTTGAAAGCAAATCTATTTCCTTAAACAAATTGATACTTACATAGTTACTCATTTGGCGCTTAATCGTGAAAACGGTTATAGCCGTCCAACAAGGCACGGCAGTCGCTTCTTCGCTGTCCTAACTAAGCTAATTCGTAACACCAAGGGAATTTAAATAATTTTCCGTCTGGCCCCTCCAGCACAGTGGGGGTTGCCGTAAGTAGGTTCCGATAGAAATACTTTCTTATCCAAAGCATCAATGAAGGGTTCGCATAACATGTCCTAGCCAGCAGATAGCCGCTGCGTTTTAAATCGCTGTGCTATGTTGATATCTGCGTAAAGCTCGTACAGCTCATCATTGAATCTTCTGCGGTACTCACCGTCGCCAGCGCGTAGAGATCTGTAAATCTTTCGAAGAACTTTTTTCTCCAACATTTCCTGAGCCGCTTTATACGATGTTCTCATGGTCCATGCTCCTTCGCGGGTACGATAAGTAACTTGCAGAGCATGATTTACGTTTGCCGAGAGAGGAATTTACTTTTCAATTGCCTACTTAGTCCAAAGTACCATTTGTTGGCAGAGTGATTCTTCTTTAGATTTCTAGATTGACGTTACTGTTTTGTTAATGCTGGTCCAAATAAACGAAGTCTTACTATTTCGAAATTATGATTGCCAACAATGGCGTTCTTACCAAAGCGCAAATGCGCTGACTTTTTGCTTGATGACTGCAGATACTTCGTTTTGTCCTCGTCTACCATCAAATCTATCTTTTCCGCTTCTTTTTCCAGTTTGGAGTAAGCGCGGGTGTTCAGGCCGTTAATATCAATGTCGTCAGCAGAGCGCTTAAGATCTGCAGCTAGTGTAATATTCCCCAGTATCAAATGAAAGAAGCCGCATGATAGGGGGTCACCCTGTCTGAAACCTGGTTTAGTTTCCAACGGCACGGAGAGGTCCTTCCCAATTCTGGCTGAGCTGTTGGTGCTGTTCAAAACCATTCTGCACAGCTGTATAAGTTTTACCGGGAAACCCAAATTCAGACAGCAGCATTTAGGCAGCTCCATTTCGTGCTGTCAAAGGCGGCTTTAAAATCGACGAAGAGATGATGTGTGCCAATTCTTTTTCCTCGCGGTTTTTCCTAGCGGCCGCCGTGGTGTTATGGTAGCGCGCTGCCTATCACACCGGGTCTCACGCCCCGGTCAAAGTAACATCAAAAATTTTAGAAACAAGTTTTTTCAATTAGATGAAGATTTGTCTAAGCGGGGTCGCCGCTCGGCAGTGTTTGGCAAGCACTCATCTGTCTTGCAGATATCGTTCGGAGTCGGCATAAAAGAAGTAGGAAAAATTTCAAAAAGGAGCACGACGCAAATTGGAAGAAAAGCTCGGCCTTAAGTCTCTTCGGAGGTTATCGCGCCTTACATTTATTTGTTTATTTTTTCAAATATTTGGCGCATAGTGAAAATCTGATCAACAGAAGTTTTACCTGGCCTAAGGCCGCACTACTGATGAGGTCAAATCAGCGATTCGCGGTGACCTTCAATCTTTCGCACAATACACTTAACAGAACCAAATATGCGATACTAAGAAGGCTAGGATTCCACGATAGTTCTCTTATGGACTGGGCAAAATACACTTAGATTCCAATCCTTAGGCATACACTGGTCCGACCAAATTTCGCAAGCGGGCGCAGCCTTGTTGTTTTGAATCTGGTTATTGCTATTTGACTTCGTCATAATTGGTTGGGAAGACATTAATTCCATTATCATCGGTTACGGGATCGGGTACATAACCGCTGTGCGGTACATCGCTGTCTCCATTTAGGAGAGCAGAAAAGTTTTTTCTCCATAATCTAAGTACTCTCTGGATATCGGTTACGTTGTCGCCTTTTTCGTTCTTACAGGAGTTTGCCCCGGACTTAAAACCTTCTGTCGCCGAATTTTTTGGTTAGATTCGCGAGCGTGATTCTTGTGCCTAGCAGCTTAAGTTTCTCGCACTCACGCCTTTCTGTCTCTGTTTTTTTTCCTGTAGAGGCGTCTTGCTTTCCATCTCGTCTTGCTTCTCAATTCTTCATATTGCGCTCACTTTTAAATTGGCCCTGCAGCCTTACAACGTCCAGCTTGCCTTGTGTTTTTAGTTTCTTGCTTTTAGGGGTAGGTAGGAGAAATAAAATCATTTCGCTCTAAAGTGAAACACCCTAATAAACATAAATACAAAAATATTGCATACTTTTAGAGACATATGTTTGTATGTATGTTAGGGCGGGTCAAATTGTATGGGGAAAAATGGGGGAAAAACTTCAGGTGCACATCCAGTTTCTGAATCTATGGGTCATACTGAGTAATATTGTCCATGGGACCATAGGTCTGAAATGAATTTCGAGCCTACCTATATAAAATTTGCTAACAAATTTAGGGAGGCCCGAAATTCATTTCAGACCTATGGTCCCATGGACAATATTACTCAGTATGACCCATAGATTCAGAAACTGGATGTGCTTTTCAACAATAAATTTTCCCCGCTCTAATGTATGTACATTTGTACGTATTAGTTTTACAAAATTTACTTTGTAAGCAAATTAGCATATCAAATCAACGATTAGTTAAATATAGTAAGAATAATAGTAATAAATTAAGAAAATATTGCTTAAGTGAAAATTTTAAGTATTTTTGTATATAAATATTAACCGATTATTAAATAGACAAACATTTGCATAAAATATTCAATATTTGTATTTAGCTATGAACTTTAAGTACTTCCAAGCAACTGCCTAAAACTTTAATTTCCGGTCTAATTATAGAATTTTTTGTTTGTCGACACTTGAAGCAATATCTTACAGGTAATAAGTCTATGTAAATATGTAAACAATTTACTTAATATTACTTAATATCCACAGTATACAAAGTTTAGTATAAGAGCTACAACAACAAATTTACAATTGGACTTTCTAGTTTTCTTAAATGGAATGCAGCAAAGGAGCCAACTGTTCTACTAGGCAACTGCAGTCAAGGGCGAGCTCCACGGGCCCAAATCAATTGTCTTACAACGAATTAGCCATCATCATCATTAATTGGCGCTTAAACGCGTAAGCACGCCTAAGCGATTTTGGCGTCATGCCAGCTGTCTCTGTTTCGCGATAACTGACGCCAAGGAGGTTTTTCCTTCGATACTCGCCGTCGGCATCATGGACGTGGTCATAAATCTTCGGAGAACTTTTCTCTTTATCACTCAAGAGCCATCTCATCTTCTCTTGACAACGTCCATAATTTCGAGCCATGCATGAGGACAGATATGATGAGCGACATGTAGAACGTAATTTTTTCATTGAAGAAAACTTTGGTCGATCGAAAGTATAACTTTTCGGCGAGAGTTGTTCTCCGTTTGATTTTGTAGCTGACATTGTTTTTTTTGATGTTGATGCTGGTTTCCAAATAGACAAAATTACTGATGTTTGTGTGCATTTCAATTGTTTTATAGAGGCGTATCCCAAGCTCAGCACACAGCCCGGCTATGGAGTTGGAAAATATATCCATATAGAAACAGGATGTAATTAATACTCACTCCTGTTATCAAATTTATATTAAGACAAATCGTGTTTGTGATTTAAATTTTATTTTAATTCTTTATAAAATTTTACACACTGAAGAAATGAAACAGAAGGTCACTGAATTAAAAAGGCCACCTCTTAATGCTGCAATCCTCTTTTGTTGAATCATTTGGAATTCGAATTTTAATATACTGAGTACGTTTTATTATGTTGAATCCTCAATTTAATATACTGAGCTTGGATCTTCAATTAAATTCAAAAGTTAACTTACTCACTTCACTTAAAGAAAAGAACTGAACTTATTCATGCTCTGCAGTGGTTTTTATATACGTTGAATGAGTGGCGTGATCCAATTCTATTGATTATTAGAATTTGATTCTTCTTTAAAATACCAATCACCTGTTGTCACCTGTAACTTTATTTACCTCACATTCATTGGATTATTATGAAGGTAATCATTTAGTATTCATGCAACTTGATTATGCGTAGTTATGTATGTAGTCACCTGGTCAACTGACTCTGCATGAGCGTGTTTAATTATTTGGTCAATTGACTCCGCATAAATATGTTTGTAATGAACGTGGTTTATTAGGGTGTTCCATTACTTTCAACTTTATTAAACCATTGGATTTATTGTTGTTGTTTTAATGAGATGTGGGGCCATTCCTTGATTATTGGACATTGTTGGGTTTTGGACGTTGGAGGTAAGTAAATGTGTAACTATATATTTCTTACTGTATCGATGTTGCCCTACCATCATACCTTGTCTGTCCGGGATCCATATGATCCATCATCTGCACACATTCATACATAAGTTATATCTTTATGAATACAAACATAGTTTTTTTTACAGTTAGTTTTATACTAGGATCTACTGCCACTGCCTTCGATGGCTGCCAAATTATAAGGGTAATATCTACATACATTTATACATTTTTACACATTTTTGATGTAACATTTTCTATAAAAAAAGAATAGTAAAAAACAAAAATAAAATAAACAAACTGTATATAAAATTAAATTAATAAAATACTTATGTAAGAAGATAAAAATTCGGAAGATAGTAAATAATAATAAAAATTAAAATATAAATAGCTAAGTAATGGTACCATGAAGAGTAACAAAAAGATGTAATACAAAGCTACCAAAATTTTTATAGAAAATAAAAACAAAAATTATGAAAACATGCATAATATAATTCAGCAAATAAAATATGATGAACTAGATATATGTGACCCGGTCTATGAAAAGGTGGCTTATGACTCAAAAAAAACAGCTTTTTAAAAAAAAAAAACAAGCTGTTAACAGCTGTTTCTCGCAATTTCTTTTTTGAGTCATAAGCCACCTTTTCATAGACCAGGTCACATATTAAGAAAAGCTAGGTTAAGTTACTAACGCTGAGGTACGTTCAGCTCGAACGCCTTCAAAAGAACCAATTAATCTATTTGTATGAATTAAGCGGGGGTTGCCCTTATTGCTTTTAAATGTATGAAAACATTTAATTGAATTTTTTTTTTAATATATAATTTATTTATTAATTTGGGAAAATTTTAAACAACGTGACATCAGGTCCGTCTTAAATAAAGAACCAATTAAATTTGTTTCGTTTTTTTCTCGCAATTTACTCGAAGCGTTGGAGTCTACGAGCTTAACGAAACCAAGTTTCGAATTCAGCTAAAATATTTAAACAATTTTTTGTTTTTCTTGTGTATCGTCACATTATGCGATTTACACAAAAAGAGTGGTATGTATATTTGATCAAACCCATTCTATCGACATGCTAAGTCCGTTTCGACCGTCCATAACCTCAAAAGACCTTCAATCGCCAATGATTTTTGCGGTTTTTGAGGTTACGGACGAACCACATTAGGTCAATATTAATTTCAGATTTAACGTATCAAAACGCATGCGCATTACTAGGTCCGCTAATTTTCTTTTTTTTTTTATTGTTGCTGCGTACACATACATAACTAAAAAACATGCTATTTAAAAGCGCTGCATTAAACAGTTCACAAAAAAGTAAGCGGATCTGGTGATGAGGCACATGTCTCTCCATACATTGATGCGCTGAGGTCGAAATTCTTCAGAATTTGTCTAACTGGTCGCTTTTCAGCTGAAGCTTCAAATAATAGCACGGTTTTTTTACGTGTATACACATTTTTTTTTATTTTTTTTTTTTTCTCGACATTTGCGGGTAAAAAAAACACTTATCCTCACTTAGATAATGTTTAGAAAATCCATCTAGCGGCAATTATTGAAGACTCGCAGAAGTCGTTAAATAACTCGCTACGAAACCGATTGTGTTTAACAGCGGAGACACGCACCTCTGTTGGTCATAGTGTATAACCTATAGCTTTATCGCTTGCGATGAATCGTGGACACACACACTATTCGGTCATAGAAGTGGAGGATATTTTCAAAATTAAATGGATAAACACTAGACTGGGTCGATTTATTAACCGATATCGCGCCATCGATTTTTCGATAGGATTTGGGCTAAGGAAAAAAAAGTTTCACTACGCATACCAAAAAAAAAATTATTTCGAGCCTGCAAAAAAAAATGGCGAAAGGGTAAATTTTTCGACCAAAACCCAAAAAATATTTTTTTTTTTTTTTCAAAAAATTGTTGGCGATTTTTTTTTTTTGCAGGCTCCAAAATTATTTTTTGGGTATGCGTAATGGAACTTTTTTTCCTGAGCCCAAATTCTATCGAAAAATCGATGGCGCGATATCGGTTAACTTTCGTCCATACAAATCGACACAGGTTAATAAACACATTTCAATTTGACCTGAGTGTAATGCACTTAGCAGTTCACACAAAATTTAAGCGCAGATGTATATACATGTAAAAAACACAGCTAATATGAATGCTGCTATTCAAATACATAAATAATGCTTTGTTAATTTAAAATTGTGTGCAATTTTTATTTCACCGGGTATTTTTTACGAGAAAATAAAAGTACACAAAAAATATGTAATGTAAGCTAAGCTAAATACATTTGCTAACATGGTTCAACAAATAAAAAATTATTTAATAATAAAAATAAATTTAAATTATTAAGTAGTTATTAGAAATAAGTTGTACATATGTAGTCTATATTTATAATTAAGACGAACATTTAAAATAAATAAAATATACTAAACAAACTTAAAGTTGTAAATAAACTATTAAATTTAGCATTTTTGAGTGAATTTATAGCAGCACTACACTTACACAAATTTGTGTGTAACTGCTCCAAAGAGGAATGCTGTTTGAAATAAGGCAAGTCAGGGCAAATTAAATACAAACAAAAAGCGTTGCGAATTTAAAGTTGATACTTATTTCGTTTTGGCGAAACACTTAAACAAAAGATCTTGTATTATGTGAAATGCTTTCTTTCCCATGTATGGAACGTTCTACCCTAACACGCTCCTCAGAGTATACAAATTATTAATAGTTATTGAGCAAAAATCGGATTGAAACTACACAGATTTTTCCGTTGTAATATATTTTCAAAATGTTTAAAATCTTAACACCAATTCTTTCTCGATATAACAAAATATTATGACCAATATTAGCATCATTAAGCTGATACTAAATAAATAATGGCACAACAACAATAAAGCACGCTGCCACTTTTGGGTACGTAAACAAATCAATCATCATTTAAACAAATACATACAAGGCAACGGAGAGATACTCACAAACCCATGTAATCAACTCACAAACCCATGTAATCATCAGCCGAAGTAGTACTCACATATACACACGCATATGGCTACAAACTACAAATATACATTATATGGCTGGTAAACATGCATGAAGTTCGCGAAACCTTAGGAGAAATGGGTGGACGAGGAAAACGATAGTGTAAAAGCAGCGCAAGCTGAGGCATGACTAATCAGTTGTGATTTAAGCACGCTATTGGTTGTGAAGTATAAATGCTATTGTGAAGTACTCTCAAAGTAGCCTAATAAAGACCATTTTGCATTCTTTGAATATTGCAGTTATTTATTCAACAGTTTAGCGACTCGAACGTTAGCAGAAGGTTTGGAATAAGCATAATTCCCCAAAATTCGTTACAATATATAAATGTACAAATTTTACCAAAAAAATGTGTGTTCAGCGGGTAGATAGATATTGTATATGTAGATTACATTAGAAATATTCCTCAAAATTTGCATTAAATATATTTTGCATCTAAGCGCTTGTGAAATAATCATCACAAACTTCAAGTAAATCATCCTTAACCCTAGTCCGGCTGACTATTTCATATTTTTCGCACAAAAACAACATATTCTTAAGAGGGTTTGTTATCTTGTTTCCAACGTTGTTACACTGTAAAAATGTTGCCAGATGCCTATTTTCACCTTATTGCACTTTTTTCTACAATTTGCGCTCAAATATTTTCTTTTTTTATATAATAATATGTATATATTTATAACAAATGTCAACTTCGTGAGAATTCACATGTACCAAAATATACACAAATGCATTTATTACAAGTATAAACAATACAATTGGGTTATTCACAACACCCTGCTTAGTTGCTTTTGTGTTTATATTTTTAGCACAGATTACAAAAAAAAACCACTGTAGAGAAAGGGTTTTTAAGCAGAAAAGTTGATAACGACCTGACATGAACAACCCTAGTATTTTTTTTTTTTTGCTTTGTTTAAAAGAAATTGAGTTTATTAAATAATTTGGGACACATTTAAACAACGTGACAACAGGGCGGACAAGGGGATTCAAGCGCAATATATAGCTTCTCCAACCCAATTGTCAACCTCACCTTCGAGCGGCGAATGCCGTTTCACTAGCAGACGAGGCTCTGGCGACCCCAAGCTCCTCATGGAACTTGGGGTGGGGAGGGAGGTATGGCCTATTTATTCCCGAGATGGTCGGGCTAGCACCTTAATGGTGCTTGTGTTACCGGAGCATACCGGATCTGTATCCGGCAAAGGACCATCACATCGATAACGCTCCCCAAAGCCTTCGGGGAGTAACCCTATCGCTACAACAACAACAACAGAACGGACAAGGCGACAGCTGTTTCGATAATACCTTGTAAATATCTTCAAAGCCTTTTCTCCCGGGAGTGGGATTTGAACCCGCACTCCTATGATGGTTGAAGGAGGAGTCCTGATGTCACATTGTTTAAATTTTCCCAAATTATTAAATAAATTATAAATTGCTTCAAATAAATGTTTTCATACATTTAAAGCAATAAGGGCAAACCCCGCTTAATTCATAGAAATTGAATTTAGTTTGTAAAAATAACTTACAAATAAAATATTTAAAATATGAAACTGCTTGTTCCACTTGCAGTCGTAAAAGCTTAACTAGCTTACATATATATTTGTACATATATTAGTTGATGTTCTAACGAAAATATTTCATTGCATGCGACTGTGTGGCAGCCTGTGTAATGGCGGTACGTGGTGTATTCATAACTTGTTGCTGCTGCTTGAACTCGTAAGCCATGTCTTGTGGCAAATATTGTTGCTTTGTTTGTGCATAACGTCCGTGGTTTGTTAAAAGTGGCGCCTGTTTTAATTGTCGCTCAACTTGCGGTAATTGTGCTAATTTCTCTCTTACCACAAATGGCAGATCGTCTTGCGGGCTAAAGTGCGTGGACAAACCATTCGTTTGGGTGAATGTGATGCCACCACCTTGTGTAGTGGGTATGACCGAAATATGAGATCCATCAGGAAATTGTACTTGTACAATGCCGTGGGATAGCTGCAAAGTGAAATGGATGTTTTAGTAGAAATGTTAATTAATTTTTTTCCCCCGTAAGTTTTTTAAATGAAACTCAACTTACTTCAGTGGCGATACCAATTCCAGGTATATTTATTTTACGTATTGGCACATTTTGTTGTGCGGCCATCAATTGCTGCTGTTGCCGTTGCTGTGACATTGACTGCTGTGAGGAAGAGCTAATAAAATTACCCGAAGATGTTGTACCAATCGAGAAATTTATGCTACCCTAAACAGCAAATAGAAGATTTATTTTAGAAAGCCCAATTAATGTGATGTGAATATCCTTAAGAAAATTCTTGTTCAATGAAGCCATTGAAGTATACTAAAGATATTTGGTACAATAAAAACTAACAGTTAATGCCTTTGTGTGAAGTAGTCTACCCTTACAACCCTAATGCACAGGTGTACTGAATGAGTGTACTGAAAGCAAAATATAATGGGTATGATGTGGCACCATAAGATATGTGCTGATGACATGAGAATTTAATGCATATATATATCACGTGTAATGATTTATTGCAACGATAAATCTAATTATGTGAAGAGGTGTGGTAAAAAGTGGGTTTCATATGATGTGATGATGATTTAATGAGGGAATGATGTATATCTATACTATTCTGTTATTTAGTATTGCAAGTTAGTGTAATGAGATATGATTGTTTGCGACGTTGATGTGATAAGTTTGAATGAAGTTATGATTTATTGAAATATTTATTTACATACTAGAGTACCCCGCAGACTTTGTCCTGTACGATAATTGCTTTGCCTACATTTAAAAATGGAGCCTCTCTTTCCGGCTTCTTTATCTATCCCATTCTCTTCTCTTCCCATTTTTATTATAATTCTTGTCTTATTCCAATTGTCTGCCACCCACTCCCCAATCCCACCACCACTCACAATCCCATTCCAACCATAGTTTAAACTCGCTTCTGAAATATCGGACTGGGTTTCGTTTTATTATATTTTAATCACAAATATAGGGATGTTATGAGACAATCAGATGATGTGCGATAATATAATATGATATCAAAGTGATGATGTGACATGACAATGTGATCGGACAAAGTTAACAGGCATGACGAGATGTGATCTGATGTAATGTGGTAAGAGTAATAGGTATGTGAAGACGCACGAGGGGTAGGATATGATGTGTAGTAATGAGGTATGGATAATTTATGTTGTGTTCAGTTTAATTATTATTTTTTAAGCTTACTTGCTGTGACTTTGGCGTCAAATAAATGAAATTAGTCGTATCCTTCATTGCCGTGCTTATACATTGTCCTTGCAATACGTCCATTTCTGTGGGGCGTCTTCCCACCACAGCTGGAAAACAACAATTACCATTTGTCTGCGCTAGCTGTAATGCACTACAAATTGCCTCACAATGCTTCAAGCATTCTTCTTGATGCTGCAATAAATTTCGTGTAGCATAATCATCGTCTTTTAACAGACGTCCATGCTTATCGTAAACGAGTACGCCAGCAGTATGAGATTTAGTTACCTTCGCGCCATTGTAGAAGAAAACCTCAAAATCCTCCATGCTTTCCATAAGATGGCATTTAGCTTGTGTGCTAAAGAAGGTAACCTTTGGAGTTTTCGCTTTTACCAAGTTGACAAAACGTGAAGCGTAAATATATTTCTTCCAATGTTTACTGGGTAAATTTGTATAGGTAAAAACTGTATGATTATTACATGTATAACCAGTCGGCGATTGCGGTGGCTCCTCGCTAATAGGTTGCCCACTATATCGAAAAAAATCAAGTTATTTCAAGATACATTTAAAAATATCTTGTCACACCTACCGTCCTGGATCTGGTTGGTAAATGGTGATACGCATGCCATCTTTTGAAATCCAACATATATCAGTTATACGGTCTTCACGTAGACGGCTTTTATATTTTATAAATTCCAAAACCACTTCACCACCAGTTATAATACTCATTATAGCATTTTTAGTTTTATACCGTGTTGGCATTAGGCGTTCAGTGTTCAATGGTGGTACATTCAAACGCTCTTCAGTAGTTTTGCGATCCGATAACCCGCTAGTCGTTGGTGTTGGAGCCACCTTTTCATGATTATCGCTTGTATGATATGATTTGAGTGGTAAATAATCCGTATCCATAGAAGGGTTATCATTTTCTTTATTTCTGTTTAGCGATTTAGGTAAGGGAAAATGATTTTTAAGTGAATATTTTGGAGTCGATGGCAAATTATCGTATTTAGAAGGACCGCTAGACTGACTATCAACCTCCATATTATCACTTTGAGGTGTTGATGAATGAAAAATACGATTTGGAAATGAACCTATAAAATCACTGACAAACGAGTTGCAAGAATGTGCGGCTTTAAGTGGTGTGAATTCTGCATACTGCTTTTGATGTTGATGTTCATTTATGCGCTCCAAAACACAACGGGCTGGATATTTTTCCATCGAACGTGAACGTTGAAGTGCGGCTGTGCGTGATAAGCTGGAATTACTGCTGGTAAACGTAATTATGCCGCTATCACTGCTTGCTGCACTTTGCTGTTGGTACAGCTGTTGTTCTTGTTGCTGCATGGTAGGTATGCAGGCTAGATTCTGCAACTCATTAACAGCTGAACCCGCAGCTTCCTGACAACGCTCTTCATGACGCAGCATAAACGGATGTTGTAATACTTGTTCCAATGAAATCCGTTCATTTGGATTCTTTTTCAATAAACGTTCGATTAGATCTTTTGCATCATATGATAAATGCTGTGGCATTGCAAAATCCGATTTTACAACTTTGTTCAAGGTTGACTGCACGGCATCGGTATCGAAAGGTGGATGACCAACAAGTAAAGTGTAAAACATGCAACCCAGACCCCAAACATCAGCAGGTAAACCGTGTGGCGCGCGCGTAACAACTTCTGGTGATATGTAATTAGGTGTGCCTGAGAAAATAATAACAATAATTATTAAGTTATGACGTAGCGCCTTACTGTTTGCACTACTTACCACACATTGTCATGTGCTTCTCATCCGGTCTTTTAAGCTGCGTTGCCAAGCCAAAATCAGCAATCTTAACATGCATATCTTTGCTTAAAAGCAAGTTGGATAGGGAGATGTCACGATGCATTATTTGATGCGAATGCAAATATAATAAGCCGGAAACCACTTGCCGCAGTATGCTTGCCGCTTCCTCTTCGGTCATAGGACGCCCCATTTGTTGTTTCATATAGCGATGCAATTCACCATTGTGCGCCAACTCTAACACCAAATAAACATAATTCTCATCTTGAAAGAATGTATACAATTCCAATACGGACGGATGTTTAAGACGTGCATGTATTTCTACTTCCTGACGTACACGATTGCCTAAACCTGCACGCTGTATAAGCTGCTTGTCGATCTGCAATGTACATAAATATGTATATTTATTATTCGGGAACAGTATAAGTTCACGATTTACCATTTTTATAGCCACCATTTGATTTGTACGCGTACAACGCGCCTTATATACACTTGCAAAGCCACCTTTACCAAGTAAATGTAGCACTTCATAATCCTGTATAAATTAATTATACAAAATATACATAGTTAGCGTCACCTGCACAAGCAATCAAACAAAATTCCATATACGCACCTCAATACACTCGCCCAATCCGCAGTGCAATGACATCGTGCCTTTGCAAGTTTAAATAGCCACTTATTATTGAAATCTTTCACTTTTCGCTTTACAATGTTGGGGCCAAAATTAATTTAGTTTATAAAGATCAATTTGTAAATAAATACTAATCACGCACCTGCCAGAATTCGCCCCAGCGTCCTTTGACTCAATCTTTCAAATTCGAAAAGCCAACGTCAAAATTTGCTTTTCCTCATTGACAGCCAGAGTCATTGTTTACTATATAGTTTGGCAGCTTAAGTAGAGGTTATGTTGCGAATAGGGTGGAAGGCAGTGGACTAGGCAGTCGAATGTCATATAATGAAGGAATGGTGTTCGGAGATTTTTCAAAGTTAAAAAAAAATGATAAAAGCTTTAATATAAATAAAACTATTGTTTTTATAACAACAAAAATGTCATATATATTCTGTATACATAAATTTGTAAGGATTATCTCACTTTAAAATTTGAATTAAATAATCTAAAGTTTTGTTTTGAAACTGAGTCGAGAACTGTGCGTGTGAATGTGCGAATTTTCACCGATCAGCTGTTAGTTGCGCTACTTGGTAAAATTTACAATGGCTAGAGTGCTGTCAAATTTCATGTTGACACAAGTCAAGGCGAATTCAGTAGAGGTGGTATCCCATGATAGAAAAATATAAGGTAGCGCATTGCGCATGTAAACATTAATTCAGCTGTTTTTTATGGGCAATTTTTACGTCATTTTCCTACAGCTCTTGTTGTTTTCTCTCTTTCTTTCATTCGCTGAAGCAGTCAAGTGTGACGTAGTTGCGCAGAACGAAGCAATTTTGAACTCGTGAATGCCTAATCTTCTGTGATGATTTGTGGTGTTATCCCATCAGTTGATTGCTTCTTCTTGATAATTTTCCATACAAAGCCTTGTACAACAAAATGTCAGTTAATCGAAATCTATGAAAATTTTCTTTTGACTTGACGTTCATCTGCACGGCGAATTGATTGAATTCGTTTTGCCATCACCTGGTATAGATCCGCCTTGATTTAGACCAGAGCTGGCCAAAAGTTGCACATTGTGCAATTTGAGTTCGTATTTTCACACAGCCACTAACGATGTGCGATCACGATCGTTTTCTTTCGCTTGTCACTCACTAAAACCAACAGTGAATGCAAAAGGAAAAGCCCATGCTACTTTTTGGGCACATAATAAAAACAATATGCTGCAAGGTTAAAGTGACTTTTAATACGTTTTAGTTAGTATTATTAAGTTCCTTTGAACATACATATTAATATTTACGATTTAAATATTAATAATTAATAATAATTAATTAATTATTAATAAATATTGCCAATTTAATATAAGTCAATTTTTATACGTTCTACTTAGTTTTATTAATTTTCATACATTTTTTTTTATTGAATAACTTTATGTTTTGAAAATATATATTTCTATCTTTGTTTTATAGTTCTCTCTTAATGAAAAAGTGTTTTTTAACTAAATTTTGCATTGAAGAAACACCATACATTCTTTTATAAAAAAGTTTTATCTGGCTAGCTCGACCTCCGCGTTGTTAGTTATATGAATATAAGTAAATATTGTTAGGATTAGCTTGAAATCAAATAACCAGAGTCCTTTTTAATTTCGGACTTCACAGTCCACATTTTCTTTTAGTACACTGTGGGGAGTTGTCACTCAATTTTTACACACACTTATGCAATTGTTTTAGCATTTGTGTGGCCGGCTCTGATTTAGACGATCTCGGCTTCGCCTTGGATTTTGAACTGTGGATGAGCGAAAATCGATGTTTCGAATGTACCGATTGAGCTACTATTAGTGTCTGAAAATTATATAATTATTGAAAAATTTTAAGCCTTTTAATATAATATATATATATTATAGTCGTGTAAATGGACACAATGAAATTCCAGATTATATTAAACAAAAAAAGGAGGAAGTAGATGGACCCACAACTCAGTAACACGCGTTGAAGTTATAATTTTTCTGAGATTAGTCGTTAATTTACTAGTCAAATGTGGGGATATAAGAATATTTATTATTTTCTAAGGCTGATCACGACAATTTTGCTGTAAAAATGTATGTAAAGAAATTATGTATGCAATATAATATAAAAATATCCTACAAGCAGAACCTTTTGTGTCGTACTCGTATAAACTTTTTTTTTAGAAAAAGGACCGCCTGTGAATTTTGCACAAGGGCCCACGACCTCCGGTACGGCCGGCCGCGGCCCCGAAAGCAGGGCAGTTTCTCTCTCGTTTTGTTAACTGCCGACAAAATTGGAAGCATCAAGGAATGCCACGTAGGTCTTCACCAGAGCTGTAAATAGATTGAATCAATTGAGTGTGCATTCTCTCCGCATTCTTTTAAAAAATTGTGATTTATTCGTTGCATATTATAAATCTCCATTCCAGAATGGCTAAAAATACCTTAACTCAAATCTAAAGTGTGTGTGTTATTGAATGGTAAAATATAATTCAATATAGAGTGGGAATGTAGGAACCATTCGCAATCTTTAATGAATGTAAACTTGAAATGAATGCACACTTTTCTTCCATTCAGTACTAAATACTTTTTCCCTAGGGTTCTTTTTTTGTATACTTTCATTGCCATCAGATATGTTAAATCAATTTAGGAGTTGGGTGCAAAAAAAGGCGTAAAATTTATCAATAGAAATAATAGCCCCTACTAATTATTCAAGTAGTTTAATATTTAAGAATTCTTGAGCTTAACACCGGCTTATAATAATTGAATATTCATTCATTATTTTTGAAAAGAAAACAAAATTTACTGGCATACTGCGATTTTAACATTCGAAAACCGCCACATAATCATCATCAGTCAATTTCGAATGTTGTCAAAGGCTTCACTGATATTCGAACCGCGAATCACACGGTGAAACTGCAGTTGCCTTAAATCATCGAAATATGCCAGTAAATGTTTCTTTCTTCTCAGTTTCTCTTTAAACTTCGCAAAGATAATCTATTACTTTCTTGCTATATGTCAAAATGGATCTATATGTCCTACTTATTTTGCTGTTGTAGTAAAATGGATATTGTAAATGAACACATTGTGCATTGACCAAATAGAGTAAATTGTGGATATTTTTTGCCGATAATATAACAAAAACAGATACTTGAGTTTAAGTCGTTTAAATTTAAATACATCAAAGTACATAGGTCTATCAGCGATTTCGCTGGAGCTTCCTAATTCCGAGAATTATATGTCTAATAATATATGTCTAATTCCATGGCATCGTCCTACAGGCATTCCGGCTTTTTCTGTTCACCTGAGTCACCTTCCCAGTTTTCCTTCATATGTGCCACGAAAAAAAAATTTTCATTGGGAGAAACTCTTCAGAGGGTATAAATTTCCCTCCCCACAAAGAGATTGACTGGCTCCATCGGATTACAGTTTTTTACAGCTGATGTTTTTAAAGTGTTTGACGGAATATAAATATAGGACCCGATTGATTGAGAGGGACCATTAGTCTATCTGCCTATTTGCATGGCATTTGTAGGTTGAATTCTATCTTACTTGAGCAGATTTGTATTCAAAGTTAATTTTCTTTGCTATCAACAAAGCTACAACTACCTATAGAGCCTACTTTAAATGACTGTAATTACAAACTATTGTGTTGAGAAGAATATTTTTCTTAGAAAATAGTATTGTGCTGTTGCAATTTGGAAACTCACAAACCATTATCTATACAGTATTTGACCATAAACCGCTAGGAAGAATATATGAAGGAACTTAAGAGTTTTTATAATATATATCTTTCAATTGTTTAATCAACAATTGAGGACGTTCAAATGTAGATTAGTACTTTTTCCTGCAAGCCTTTTATATGCCACATTGGCAACACTTATTTAGAACGATGACAATTTTCAGAACAGCGATGTTGCAATATTTGTCATTTGCATTTTTTATTATTAAATTTTTAGAACAATTTTAATAAAAATGCTTTTTCAATTGCCTTCTTTGTGCTTTATTACTATTTAAATAACCAAAAACCTGGTCATCACTGTCAATAATTAAATTTTTGTGTTGATATTTTAAAGTGGCTTTAATTAAACGCAACCATGTGATATTTGAGCGGGTTTTGTGCTTGTACGACATTTTTCATAATTGATTGGTACTAGAAAAGTGTGTGCACACTCAGCAAAGGCTGCATTCATTTGAAGGCTTATTCTGTGTTGAAAAATGTTTTTGTTTCATTCAATTACTTCATTCTTTCTTCGAATAGTTCAAGAGTGCATTCTTTTTTTCCCACTACTGAATGAAGAATGGGTTGACTTTTAAGCCACATTCCTTAACAAGGAATGAAAGAATGAAGAAACAGCATTCTTAAATCAATAATTTAAAATATCAAATGATTGGACACTTTTACAGCTCTGGTCTTCACTTTATCCTTTCATGGGAGTGAGATAATTAGTATAGTATATATATAGTATCTACCTAAATGTCATACTTTTTGAGGTGTTTTGAATCTTTTATTTCAAAACACAGTATCATACCCATATACATATGTAATACTCCTATATTACTAATACAATATGCTCGCAATGAGTTTTGATTTCGAAATCAAAAAAAGACATCCTACGAAATTTTTGTGATTGTAGAAGCAGAAGTGTGAGAAGAAAAAATTTTATTTGGGTACATTCGATTATTCATTACAAAAACAAAAACTTTTAGGCCCGGGTTTTCAGTACAAGTTCAACTCAGTTTGTCAGTTAAACTACGCTTAAACTTATTCTGCATTTTTTTAGCCTACTTTAACTGAAGTTTAAGCTAAGCTTAATCGGCCGATCTGCCAGGGTTAAACTCTAGTTAACCTATCAGTTATCTGCGTTCATACGAAATGGCGTCGAATATACCCAAACAGCATTTGGGCTTGAGTACCATAAGAGATCATGTTGATAACTAGGCATACTTCTAAAATCTCAAGAGTTGTTTCGAAACAGTGGCTCAACTCGAGAATCATAGCGTACTCAGCAAAAGACGTAACTTTTGTATAAGACAAAATATGCTATTACTTAAGTTGAAAAAATATAATTAACAACTTGTGGTTCTCTAACTGGATTCAAATGTAAGATCCAATGACGTTGATGTAGGATCTTCGGTGTAGTAGGCGGAGCACGCTATCATCACACCACGGCGGCCGCCTATATAATTTGTTCTTGATTTATTACTCTTCATTACGGCTATCAGCCAAGTGTTAATTTCACACAATAAACAGTTGTTGGTTTTGGTGGCACCTCTTTGGAGATTTTTTTCAACTCCCCCTCAACTCGATATATAATGTAAGATATCAATTGGAGAAATGTGTTGAATATTCATTTGAGAACTGTACATTTCTCAAAATCTCTCGAAATTAGGATAATAATTGGAAAATATTAATCACGTTGGAGATCAACTGGAAAAGTTTTAATTTTACAAAATTTCTCAAATGTTGGATAGTGACTGAAGAATGAAGTTGGATATAAACTTGAGAACAATCTGATTTAAGAATAATTAAATAATGATGTTGGATATCACTTCCGGAACCGGATATGTAATTTCGCTGGAGAATTTTTCCCCATGTTTGTTGGGTAAACAAAATCCAGCTGTTGCCGTATCTACAAATTATCTAGATAATAAAAAAATCAATGTTGCCGTACAAAACAGCATACCCCAAATGCGGCTCTAAACTGTGACTGAAAAACTGATCAGTAGTTTAACTGGAGTTTAAATTTGACTAGAGTTTAATACGGCCCATACATGACACAAAAACCATGCGCAAATATAAAACGACGAAATTTGTGCAAATGAAAATTTTGACATACACGGCTCAAAAACACTGCGCAATATTCATTTTTAAAGTAGCGCAACAAATGAAACATGTATTTTAATTGTATAAAAAAGGCATTAATTGTATAAAAATTCACTTTTTTTTTTCCACAGTGCTGGTAATTCACGGTATAAGTCGAAAAACTCGCACAGAAGCGTTTATTTTCAATTGTATTTATAAAATATATATTTTAATTGCAAGACCAGCTCAACTCATTGCAGCACTGCACAATATTCATTTTTCAACTAGCGCAACAAATGAAACATGCGTTCTAATTGTATAAAAAAATTATTATTTATTATTGAATTTGTGTGAATTCCTGTTACAAGCTAGAGATGGTCCTTGCGCCTTCGATATTAACATTTTTAAGCAATAATTACTGATGCTATATTATCAGGAACCCCAGGTAAACTGTGTAAGATTTACCACACACGAAGAAAGAAGCATGTGCAATATTTGCAGACATGCGTAAATATCAAAATCGTTTTGATTTTAGCGCAGTTCTTTGCGCAAATAGCGCAACCAGTGCACACACCGGGCAAATCCTTGTGCAAATGGGTAATTGGCACAAGGATACTTGAGCCGTGTAATTGGCGTATAAGCAAGCTAAAGCGCCAAATACACGACACGAACATTTCCGCGAAAATTTCCGTTATGTCATGTTTCTGCGACCTTTTCTGTCGTGTATAGTGGTGTTTGCCAGTTCGCGCAAATGTTCGCCAAAAATCAAAATATTTTAATTTTTGGCGAACATTTGCGCGAACTGTTCGTGCGTGTATGGCGAAATAGCTCATAATCGTAGTAATTTCTGAACGGAACAGACGTGCGCGGAAAAGTAAAATGGACAATAAAAAATTTCTGAGTGAATTTATTGAAATGTATAAATCTTTGCCATCATTGTGGCAAGTAAAAAGCAATATTGCTGCAGCACAATTGTTGTCCGTATTCATCGCTGTCTGAAAGAGAACTAATGTTCGGCCAAAAGTTCGTATGGTGTATGGCCAAAGCTGCGAACAAGATTGCGGAATGTTCGTGTCGTGTATTTGGCGCTTTAGTTTAAGCTTAGCTTAACCAACCACGGATAAACCGGGCCTTAAACAGCAATATATCGGCTATATGTTTGTAAGTGTACCCAGCCTGTATTAGCAATATAGGAGTATTACATACATTTATGATCATACCAAAAAATAGATAGAACACATTTTCAATATGTTGCTTACCAGAAGTGCGCAGAAATATCTTCATCTTTCTCTCGAAGCCAACAACACAATAAAGCTAAATCTATAAAAAAAAAAATAAAAATTACAGAATAAGTATTTCCTCAAGCGTCCATAAAACAGATAGTGATGAAAGCTTCCATGCCTAAAGAATCAAACGATTCTTTAAAAAAATCGATTCTACATTTCTAAAAAAAGATCGATTAAGAATCGAACCGAAATCCAGCTCTACCGTGTATCCCATGTGTAGCTTAACTAGTTATTTAATTTATTGTTAATGATGTAAATCAAATAACCACCGCAAACTCTCAACAAAAAAATGGTAGTAGTGCAGTTTAGGGGCCCCACCCTAAAGTTGGGCCAAGATTTTCGAGTGAGATATCAAAAGACCCGTTTTAATCTCGAGAACAATAATCCGAAGGCGGAAAATAAAAATTGTATCTCTGTCCGGAGATATTTGCAGTTGAAGTTAGCGATTTTCATATGGTTGTTGTTGTGTTTGTACCCACCCTGGCGTAGCCCAGGGTTATTTTTTATAAGCGCGGCCAAAGGCCGCCAACGCAGAAAGGTGTTCTGCGCAAAAATACTATGGATCCCACCCCCGGTTTCGGAAGTACCCGCTGGTCTTTTTCGGTTTTTCGTTAATATATTTTGAACGGGTAAAAAAGTTAACTTCCGCTTTCAGATTCTTGATCTAGACGTGAATACGCGCCTTTTGATACCTTTTGTGCCCCTAAACTGCACAATTACCAAAAAAATTAAATAAATCCATGTTTAAACCGTCGTAAAATTTAATTTAAAGATTTAAATTTTTCTGCTGACCATTGGTGCAACCCTACGCTTTCGCCTTGATTCGCAAATCGCAAAAAAAAATTCATTTCGCTGTCGTAATCGCAGTCTCTCTGTGCGCTAACTGGGAAAGAAAATTTACCATTTTATTCTGCTTCCATAATTTTACAATTTTCATTGAATTTCATATGCGATTATGCTTGTAATGGTTATTGCGCTAATGAAGCAATTTATACCCAAAGATTAGATATAATAAAAATGCTTATGGAATAAGAATTAAAAATTTCACACACGCAGGCGAACGAGTTTCGTTTTTTTTCATTCTGTTTTGGAGAGATCATTGAAAGTAGTACATGACGTGCGAGGAGAAAATAAAACGGGAATACCGACCAACATTGTGAAGATGCTCCCCGCCTCGTTACACCGCAATGACCGTGTGATAAGACCATGTATTACATGCCCATGCAAAACTTAGTGAAGCCTCAACGGACCAGTGAAAATCCTTCAAACTAAATAAGGATAATCGAGTGTGTGCGAAAAAAGTTTGTGCAAAAAATTAAACGTGGAGTCTCAGAACTCAAGTGCAATTTAAACTAAAAATTTACCATGTGTTAAAACAATTTCAGTGCCAAATGGAATCTAAAACGATACCACATCCTGCGCTAAGAGGATTACGACCAAAAGGTCGTACTCAGCAGCTTTGTATGTATGGCAAAATTGCAGTAGACAAATTGTAGAAATGTGTTCTGCTTAAAATCGAATTCGTGAATATTTACCCCATCAAATATATTTACTGCAAAAATATTTTGTAGTTTAGCTGAAAATAAAGAAATTGGTTGAATTGGATATTGCAAAATTGTTGTCACGATTCTGCCGCTGCGCCAAGTCTCGTCATATAATAAAAAGAGACGGTTGTGCAGGGTTGATTTTGGGTAAGTGGTTTTTAAAATACAGTGGAATTAAATTAGATTTGCAACACAAATGTTAGTTGTAAAAAGCTGCAAAATATAAATTAGAAGTATGAATTTAATTTCTGTTAATTAATTTATTTAGTTTCTTTGCTTTTTTAGTTATTATTTTCTCTTTTTTAAAGTATTCTTAATGCTCACTTTGTTGCACTCTGTGTTTAACCATTTAACAATGTTGTATACTCTACACTTAAAACTAACCTCAAAAAACTGTTGAGGGCAAAAAGTGACAAATGATAAATTTTATTTCTGTTGCTGTGTTGTTGTTGCTGTTTGTAATTCATCGGGGCACATCGTTGACGGCAAAGTTTGCAGAAAAATTTCACAAACTATATTAAATCCAACAAATTAAATAATTGGTGCATTCAATTTGACGGAAAATATATGTTTTTGCAAAAAATAGACGTGCCAAAAGCATAAAAATGTGAAATGGATTTGCAGGTTTATAAATGAGTGATTAAGAAAAACTGATGAGTGGTACGTGCACGCCTATACATACACCTTTCCTAAAATTTGGCGACACAAATTAATAAACTCCAGCTAATCTGCAATATTGTTATATATTAACGTTTTTGAGCTGTGCCAAACTGCGTAAAACAGGAGTGTGTAATTTTTGGGATTGAATCCCACTGTTATGGAAAAGGAACGTAGTTGTGGCGGTATCAGCAGCGGCAGCACTCATTACGTTAGTACAGGCGGTGATTCAAATATTTTGTTGTCCAATGACTATGATGGCGTTTTGAAAAAACATAAGAAATCCAAAAAGAAGAGAAATAAGCATTCACGCGAAAATTCGTTAACGCGTCGCATGTTACGTAGCTCCAAAGGCATTGGTAGCAGCAGCGACTCCACACCAAAAATGATCGACACTGACGACGACGACAATGAAGTAACAATAATAAAGTCGACAAAAACACATGCCTTGAATGCTATTGTAGAATACTCGGATGTAAGTTCAGAGGATTTTACTGACCCAGAGATAGTAATAACTTCAGCATCCACGAATACGGCAGCAACAAAAAGGCAAAGAGTTGCATCGACATCATCAAATGCTGGCAGCAGAGATCGAAAAACGTCGATACATGGTCCAGCAGCTACTATCAACACGTCTAAAGTTGATCAACAACAACAACAAAATATGAGCAGTGATGATGACACACTCAGGTTAGCGCTACTTAATATGTAACCACCTTTTAAATCTATTAGCGTATGTATATAGTCTGTTTCTTATAACTTTTTTTTTGTTTGCAAATATGACAACTGTACTTAAGTTTATTATTTAACCTTTTTGTGTTTTAACAGACGTAAACGCAACGAGAGTCTAGATAATCTCGCCAAGCTTTCACCAAATCGTGTGCGCCGTATTATATTGGGCTCACCAGTACGTAAAACAAAAACTATCAGTAACGTTGCGCCGGTAAATAGCGCCACAAATATTAAAGCCATTAAACCGGAACTCCCAACTACATCCAGCAAAGAATCGAACGCAACAATGCCATCTCATCATACGAATGAAAGTAATGCCTTGAATAAAAAGCAAAAAAGTACTAGCAGCAGCAGTATCAAAATGCTTGAGGAAGATGCATCTGATTGGGAAGCAGCATTAGCCAGTAGCGATACAATGGATACTGATGAATTTGAAGCTGAGTTAAAACGTCAAAAACGTAAAAAAGCCAAAAAGGACAAAAAACACAAAAAAAGTAAGAAATCGAAAAAGCGTCGCAAGAAGCGTGCACGCACTTACTCGAGCATTGAGTCGATTTCGGACAATGATCTTGACGCTGTAATAGCGGCTGAGAGTAAACGACATTATACGCCTTCACCGAAAACACATCGTAGTGGAGGGCATGAAAAGAGCAGTGCCCACAAAAGTCCAGAACGTAAAAAAGCTGTTTCATCGTTTACGCCCAATAGAGAGATGAGTCCATTATCAGAAGATACTCCACCAATGCGTGATGACGGTAGTAATAGTTATTATAAGAAAAGAAAGTCAAAAAAAGCTAGCACAAGAGCGAGCGGCTCTTCTTCAAAAGGTCTACATGTCATCGTTAGTAATAAACGCCATCGAACACCCCCGCGTACTAGTACTAAATCACGTTTTCCCACCGCTACATCACCCCATACACCTCCACTATATGTTAGTGGTGCACGAAACACACGATATCCAGTTACACCACCTAAGGTGGATCTGCTCTCGACGCATATTGAACGTGCTGGGATGCCCAGTGAAATTTTGGCCAAGCTGCAGAGTAGTAACATTGAAGTTAGTAAATATAAAGCAGTTTCTCCAGGTAAGTGTGCAAAATGTGCCAAGTAATTTTAATTTTATAATTGTAATGTACTTTATTTTAGAACGTTACGATCCACCACCAACAACACCGCCTCATAAGCGCAGAAAAACCTATGAAGTACGCGAAACTGCATATGTGTCACATCATTCGCGTCATTATAGTTCAAGTACGCATAGTATACGTAAAACACATGAGTATGAACGCTACAGCAGTAGCAGCAAGGATAAATACGGTAGACATTACTCCAGGTAAACGATATTTTTAAAAAATTTATTATATCATGGGCAGAGGCCAAATAACCAACTGACACTTTTTACCTCCACAGAAGCCCAAGTATGGTGAATGTGCGAAGCAGACAATCACCTGCGTATACTGCAACTTCCTCCTCGTCGGCATATCGCCATAGTAGTGCAGCTGTGACCAGCAGTAGCCATCGGCACGCGAGTAGCAAATACGTACAAGCTTCATCTCCATCGCCCATTCGTTCTCGTTCATCTAAACGTGCTGCAGGTGCTGATCGTTATTCACGTTCCGGGTCAACTCATTATGATTCACCACCATCGCCAGTGGCAACAACGTTGGTTAGTGGTAGCCGTTCATCACATCGACGGTACCGTTCTTCATCACACAAGCATCATCGTGACGGCACTAGACGTTCCTATACACGCTCCCGCAGTCGAACACGATCCCGCTCACGGTCACGTTCACAAACAAGTTCATCTTCATCGTCGCCGACCACACGTGACCTTAAGCTCAAACGTATTGAATACAGTAAAAAGATCAGTGATACTAGTCTCTTTGCAGAATTGGTGAAGGATAAACATAAGCGCCAAAAGGCTATAGATGTAAGTTATTATTTATATTTAAAAAAAAATACTGGTCAAACAATATATTTATTTCCTCCTTATATTAAAGGCACTTTTGGAGCGTCAAGAGGAGAACAGTAACAGCAATAGTGCGCTCATTATAAATGACAACAGTTCTTCGGTAGATAGTGGTACACCAAAAGCTATAGCACATTCAGATCTTACATCGTCCACTAGTGATAGCACCACCATAAGTGCTACGAAACCGGCAATATTAGCACCAATCTCAGTGCCCTCAATCCCGACAGTTTCTGCTACACCCAATGGTGTGAGCAGTATAAATATCAAGAAAGAGATTGTCGAAGTAATAAACATTCCTATACCGAAAGTGGTGGTGGAAGAGGTAAACACCGAGCGAGAACGAGCAATTGAAATCGTTAAAGACACCAAAAGCATCACGAACAATCCTACTATGACTGTAATTAAAAAAGAACCTGAACCAGTAGTCACTGTCCCCCCACCAGTTAAAGCTAAGCCTAAAAGTCTTACCGCGTTGCCAATGCCTCCCGGAATAAGTGCTGCAGATTTAGCTGTTGCATCAACGCCTTCTCCTCCATCAGAGTATGGTAGTAGTTCAAGTGTCTCATCTGCCAAGAAAGCAAGTATCATTAGCCCTTCGGCTACCACAAGCGCAACTACAACAACAACACCTGCCACAAACTCGAATGCTAACAAAAGCTTACTTAACTTGCCAATGCCTCCAATGGTGCCAGGTGGCGAAGAGCTAAGTGGGGAAGAAGATGATGTTATAAACAGTCCAGAAGATTTCGACACGGCGACAAATATTAGCAGCAGTGCTATGAAAGGTAGCACAGCTGGTACGTCGAATGAAGGTGCTACTGGTAATGGCAAAATGTCAAATAACAGTAAAGGAGGCTCAAATGTGATATCAGCGAAACGTAAAAGACCTGTCATTTTAAATCGTCGTGACTCACGCAATCAAGTGCGTGATTGGGGAGAACGTTGTGTAGATGTTTTCGAAATGATAGCACAAATTGGTGAAGGGACCTATGGACAGGTTAATAGATAACTCATAATAAAAACCAAAATATTTGTAATAAGGATATTTAAACTAATATTATTTTCTTTGAAGGTCTATAAAGCGCGTGATAACCATACAAACGAAATGGTTGCTTTGAAGAAAGTGCGTTTGGAACATGAGAAGGAAGGTTTCCCCATAACAGCAGTTCGTGAAATAAAAATTTTACGACAACTAAATCATCGCAATATTGTAAATCTTCATGAAATCGTCACTGACAAACAAGATGCTTTGGAATTTCGCAAAGATAAGGGCTCATTTTATTTGGTATTTGAATATATGGATCACGACCTTATGGGTTTGCTAGAATCGGGCATGGTTGATTTTAATGAAGATAATAATGCAAGTATAATGAAACAGTTAATGGATGGCTTAAACTATTGCCATAAAAAGAATTTTCTACATCGTGATATAAAATGTTCAAATATTTTAATGAACAACAAGTAAGTTGAACTTAGACAAAGAAATTGTAATAAAATTTGGATAAGATTTGAAACTTCCTACGAAGTTTATCGTTACAGCACCCAAGTCAAAACAGAATAGTAATTTATATAGGGGCCACAAAAAGGCGTTGGACCTCTATGCCAGGAATTTTCAGGCGAACCCAGTTCTTAAAGATAAATACCCTAAACTCGCTGAAGAGGAAAGCAGGGAGACGCGCGTCACTCTAGCTCGTTTTCGAACTGGATACTGTAACAGGTCAAACTCTTACATATCTAGAATCAACCCCAACATACAAAATGTGTGTCCAGAAGTGTCCCCACTTGACACCAACCATCTTTTTAATTGCACTTCGGAACCAAAGCCTCTTAACAGCTCTCTCACTCTGGTCCATGGCTGTTGAAACTGCAGGTTTCTTCGGAGTTCGTTTGAGAATATTGATGACAACTTATGAGTGGTCGCACCTATTACATGGGGCGAAGCACTGCTATAACAACAACATACAGAGTCCGCTTTTAAATACACATTTTTTGCGAAACCATTTTACGATAATGGGCGAAATGATGGCAGTGAGATAAATTTACTCGCTTCCCAAGGCAGTCGGTTCTCTGTACCGGAGCGACTCGGGATTTTTCCCGACCAAGGACTGTCATTTCAGTGTAACCCCATTTAATTTGTTTCGTCCCTCCCATAAATTGCCATCCTCCCAGCAGCTCCTTGCAGCAGGACGGCTCCATATTCTCTTGCTCCGGGAAGGTATCGAATCCAATCCGGGTCCGTCTCCTGACCCCGGTCCTGAGAAATGGTTTTGCTGCATCTGCCGGAAAAGAATCTTTTTAGGACGGTCATACTCTGTTCAGTGTGTCTCGTGTAAGGGATGGTTGCATCGGACAGGTTGTTCTGGGCTTGATCCCAAAACCCGACGTCCACGTAACTTTCATAAATCTTTTGTGGCTCCTTGCTGTTCACGCCCAAGGGCGCCTCGTAGTCTACGTCTAAGCGCCCCCCCATTACCTTCCAGCAGCCCCGCTGCTCAGCAAGCCACAACAAGTACCCGCTGCTGCTCGCGCCTTACGGCGCCAACAACTCAAACAGCTGCTACCACTCATAACTACAATCTTCGTAGTAGAGTCGGAAGCAATGCTGAGCAACAGCCCCTGCCCCCGTCTTCTCCCCCCCTCTTTTCCGGCAGCAATCGTGTAGGTCAGGGAACCAGACTCTTAGTCCCTACCTCCGTTTGCACCGTTTGCCAGCACAGAATATATATGTTTGCGACATCCGCCCAATGCAGCTCCTGCCTTGGGTGGTGCCACTTTCCTAGATGTTCTGGTCTCCGCGACGGCAACCCCTCGACGGGTTTCATCGCGCCATGTTGCCAGGTCGCAAACCCAAATCATCCGGGTACCCCAATGCTTGCCCAAGGACGCCCAGTCCCAGGGCCACAACAGCAATTGCGTCCTGGCCTTCCTCAACCCAGGCGTAGTCACCCGTCACTTACCCCCAGAGTGGCGACGTCTCCCCTCATGCACTTCAGAATTCTGCAGTTAAACTGTAATGGACTAACTGGGAAGATTACGGAGATAGTCAATTTCATGAAGCGGCACAACATCCGCATTGCTGCGATTCAAGAGACTAAACTCACAGCACGATCTGCATTGCAGACCTGCTCTGGGTATAATGTCCACAGAAAAGATCGCGAGAGCGGAAATGGAGGCGGCCTCGCGTTTATAATACACCACTCTGTGCAGTATCACATATTTGATCCTGGCATCGACCGCAGGGACAACGTCTTAGAACGTCAAGGCCTATCTGTCCGGTCAGGCGATGCAAACCTAGAAATCATCAACATCTACATCCCCCCTGCCACCTGTTGCCCCGGTGGATACCGCCCTAATATCAGAGCCTTACTCACTGGAAACAATCGCATTATTTTAGGCGACTTCAATGCCCATCATGATCTATGGCATTCAAATTTGCGGGCGGACAGTAGGGGCGAGATGTTGGCGGATCAAATAGAAGAAACGACGTTCTGCACAATAAACGGAGACGCCCCCACACGTATGGTAGGAAGCTGTCACAGTTCGCCAGATATCTCAATCGCGAGCGCAGAACTCGTAAACTGCGTCAACTGGCAGCCGATGGTATCATTGGCATCCGACCACCTGCCTATACTTGTTTCGCTCGAGCGTACCGCCGACTTCATCATCACCGAAAAACGCACTTTCATAAACTTTAAAAAAGGAAAGTGGGAAGAATATAAATCCTTTACAGACAATCTCTTTGCTGCCCTCCCTATCCCGACTGATGCCCGCCAAGGGGAGCGTGCCTTCCGCAAGGTCATTGAATCCGCCTCGGCACGTTTCATTCCCGCCGGGAGAATTCCCGAAATCCGGCCCCACTTCCCGGCGGAGGCCGCAAACTTAGCGAGAGAACGTGACCTTATAAGGCAGCTTGATCCAGGCGACCCCCAAATAAGGGATATAAACCAACGCATCAGATTGCTTGTGGATGAACACAAGCGGGCGAAATGGGAGGAGCACCTAAGAGGTTGTAACCTCTCTACCGGTGTGGGTAAACTTTGGTCCACCGTAAAGTCCCTATCGAATCCGACTAAGCACAAAGACAAAGTTTCCATCGCCTTTGGCGACAAAGTGCTGTCGGATGCGAAAAAATGCGCGAGCGCTTTCTGCCGACAATATATAATGCATTCTACGGTCGACAAAGTTAGACGGAGGGCCAACAGACACGCACATAAACACAAATTCAGCGCGTCACCAATCACCATCACCGCTAAAGAGGTTGAGGACGCCATTGGTCGCGCTAAACCATCCAAAGCAGTGGGCCCAGACGGCATAGCCATGCCGATGCTTAAAAGCCTAGGGAAAGAGGGTTTCAAATATTTAGCGCAGGTCTTCAACCTGTCTCTTTCCACCTTTGTCATACCCGAGAAATGGAGAATGGCCAAGGTGGTCCCGCTACTAAAGCCTGGTAAACCAGCTAACATAGGAGAGTCGTATCGTCCGATATCTCTCCTATCGCCAGTAGCAAAGACGCTCGAATCCATTTTGCTCCCTTATTTCCAAGCAAATTTGCAACTAGCCTCCCATCAGCATGGCTTCAGAAAACTCCATAGCACTACCTCCGCGCTAAATGCCATCAGCACCCAGATAAATTGCGGTTTAAATCAAAACCCCCACCATAGAACAGTACTCGTAGCGCTAGACCTATCAAAAGCTTTTGATACGGTCAACCATGGCTCGTTACTGCAAGACCTGGAAGGGTCTACCCTTCCCCCATGTCTTAAAAGGTGGACCGCAAATTATCTGGGTGGTCGGCAGGCATCGGTGCTATTTAGAAACGAAACATCAAAGCCAAGGAGAATTAAACAAGGGGTGCCACAGGGTGGTGTCCTATCCCCACTTTTGTTTAATTTCTACATATCTAAGCTACCTTCACCACCGGAAGGAGTCACAATCGTTTCCTACGCCGATGACTGCACAGTAATGGCCACAGGCCCAGGCCCACAGATCGATGAGCTATGCAATAAAATAAACGGCTACCTCCCTGATCTCTCCAGTTTTTTCGCCTCGCGAAACCTGGCATTATCACCGACTAAATCTTCCGCGACCTTATTTACATTTTGAACATCCACGTCGATGGCTCTACGCTACCGACTGTCCTACACCCCAAAATCTTGGGTGTGACGTTTGATCAGGATCTACATTTTGGTGAGCACGCAGCCGCAATTGTTCCGAGAATTCAGAGCCGTAACAAAATCCTCAAATCCCTTGCTGGTAGTACCTGGGGAAAAGATAAAGAAACGCTCATGACTACATACAAAGCAATTAGCCAGCCGATTACGTGCTACGCGTCACCCATATGGTCGCCAAGCCTAAAAATTACCCACTGGAAGAAGCTACAGGCCTGCCAAAATACTGCTCTCAGAATTGCCACGGGCTGTCTTCTTATGTCCCCAGAACACCATCTACATAATGAGGCGAGAATACTCCCCATCAGGGAAAGAAACGAGATGCTGACCAAACAGTTCCTGTTGAATACCCAGAAACCTGGGCATCCCAACAGACATCTGATTGACGAGCCAGCACCGCCTAGGGGCTTAAGGAGTCATCTCCGTAAGCATTTTGAGGAAATACGGCATCTGAGAACACAGCCGTATGAAGCGAAAAAACATAAGCAGGTCCTTGGTGAACTCCACAAACAGGCGTCGGACCTTTATGCCGGGAATTGCCCGGTGAACCCAGTACTCAAAGTAAAGTATCCAAAACTTGCGGAAGAGGAACGCATACTCCCCAGGGAAACGCGTGTCACTCTGGCTCAACTTCGTTCTGGATACTGTAACAGATTAAAATCTTACCTATCCAGAATCAACCCCGAAATGCAAAGAAAAATATGTTATTAAATGAATATCGAATGCTTCTAGGCCATTGAACTTCCTGGTAATGTAGCATTTGCCGCCTATCGGAATGTAAATGACTATTTGTCGATCCCATGTTATCCATTTTGTTACTATACAAGTTAATCGCCAAATCATTGGAATACTATAAACAGTTTTCTTACACGGAACAGATTTTTATATTTTTTTAATAATTCGATGTAAATAACATACTTTTTATCCACTATAAAGATAATCGATTATCGCTCAGCGGAAGGCTGATCTACTGCGATCGACAATCGCAATAGGGGTGTTGGTTGAAAAAGGTATATTCGACTTTGATTTTTAAGGTTTTTTTATGACCTACTAAAAAAATTTTCATATGTTTTTTCAAAAGTTTTCTTATCGCCAACGTTTTTAGCGCATATTTCTGAGTTGGACAGGGTATACATGAAAATTTTACAATCAAATGAAAATTTTTGTGAAAACATAGAAAATCGAAATCACTGTACTCCCCCCTAAATGCCATTGCTTTGGGACTCGAGTCTCATAGATACTACATATACAAACTGTATTTTTTTCTTTTATGCACTTGCAAAACTTTGCGAAAATGTGAAATATATTAACGTTATTTTTAGGGGAGAAGTGAAACTTGCCGACTTTGGTTTAGCACGTCTCTACAATGCCGATGATCGGGAGCGTCCGTACACCAATAAAGTGATCACATTATGGTATCGTCCACCCGAACTACTACTCGGTGAAGAACGTTATGGACCCGCCATTGATGTATGGTCATGCGGTTGTATACTAGGAGAATTATTCGTGAAACGACCACTCTTTCAAGCCAACGCTGAAATGCCACAATTAGAAACTATTTCAAGAATTTGTGGTACACCAGTGCCGGCAGTATGGCCAAATGTTATTAAACTACCACTTTTCCATACATTCAAACCAAAGCGACAGCATAGAAGACGACTGCGTGAGGATTTTGAATTTATGCCAAGTCTTGCTTTGGATTTACTCGACAGAATGCTGGAATTAGATCCTGATCGGCGTATTACCGCTGAGGATGCACTTAAATCACCATGGCTTGTAAATATTAATCCTGATGAGTAAGTTGCAATGAAAAAAAAATTAAATTATTCAAGGCTACTTTAATAATACGTAAAATTTCTCTATGCAGAATGCCCATACCGAGACTGCCCACTTGGCAAGATTGCCACGAATTGTGGAGCAAAAAGTTAAGACGTCAAAAGCGTGAACAAGGCGAAGCGGGGCCGCTGTGAGATTACATTTATTCAATGGTGGCAACGCCACGCATTGATACGATAACCCAGCTACGTTTCATAAATGAGGAACATACGAGGGCTACAACGATGGCGGCGGCGGCGGCGGCGGTGGACAATACACAACCACTATTTATGTAGCAACTATTATAGCAATGATACTATAAAAGACAAATTACCGAATTAACCAGCAGCGAACGTATAAACTTTGTATTTAAGCGTTGTTGAATATGGTTTAAATGTATGTTGATTGGTGCAACTTACATTGTTGTTAATGAATGGTTGTGGGTGATAGTGTTGTTGGAAACTTAGCATGTAAACTTACAAACTTGCTGCTGTTTAATACCGTTTTGTACTTTTACTTGTAATACAACATTTTTAGGTTATCTTTTTTTTTATGCTAACTATTATTACTTACTATTATCATATTATTAAATTCTTATTAAAGCATCGTGTTAAAGCGTAAGCTAATTTTTACTTAGTTTTAAAACAGCGTGCAGAAAAACTAACGAAAATTAATATAAAATGTATAGTTATAGAATTGTAAAATTTTGTAAGTCAACTACAGAACATATTTATATTATATATAATAAATGAAAAACAGATACTTTCATTATGTATAAGTACATAGTATGTATTTATAACTTTTTGGAAAATCTTTTTAAAAACTTGCGAATATGTTAGACAAAAGTAATTTTTTTTAAATATATAGGTCAACAAAGTTTATGAGAATGATTGTCTTAACAAATTATTATTATAAACGCTAATAAGTTCACAGAGTTAAATGTAGTTGTTAAAAACAAATCGAACAACAAAAACTTAGTAAATGAAAAACCTCATTACTAATTTTTAAATTTTTTTGGACACAAATGAAATTGACTTAGTTTAAAACCATATTAAATGATGACATGAAGTTAATTGAATACTGAAAATAATTTAATTGATTTAATTAAAATTTAAGGCGCATAATTTTTTCCCTAACAAACTTCTACACCTTTTCCAGTTTAAGTTCAGAAAATTACAATTCAAGTTCAGAAAATTAAAATTCAAGTTCAGAATTTCCAATTTAAATTCAGAAATTTACAATTCAAGTTCAGAAATTTACAATTCAAGTTCAGAAATTTACAATTCAAGTTCAGAATTTTCAATTCAAGTTCAGAAATTCCAATTTAAATTCATAAATTTACAATTCAAGTTCAGAAAATTACAATTCAAGTCCAAAAACTCCAATTTAAATTCAGAAATTTCCAATTCAAGTTCGGAAATTTCCAATTCATGTTCAGAAAATTACAATTTAAATTCAGAAAATTGCAAGTAAAGTTCAGAAAATTAAAATTCAAGTTCAGAATTTTCAATTCAATTTCAATGGTATCTATGTGTTAAGGAAGCATTGGACATCTTAACTCGGTTAAATTAATTTTGCGATATACGGAAGAAAAAAACTCTCGCTCATAAGAAGCAATTGCAATGCCATCCAGCTATATTCTTAGCGTCACAACCTTTGATCTGCACTGAGTATGACAGCAGTGATGACGAATATATGACCGCTTAAACAGTCAACGGAGCGTCCACACTCCCGGAAGTAACGTATAGATACTGTCTGCATAGATGTTGGCGCCATATGTCAAAATATCTCAACTTATCCGCCATCATCATCATTCATCATGAATTGGCACTTAATCGCGATTTTGGCAAATAAATCATGCCAGCTTTCCCTGTTTCGCGGTAACTGACGGCGATTGGGAGCACCATGAGAGGTCAAGCCTTCCTCCACCTTCGCAACCCTGTGGAGGTCTCTCCCTTCCACTGCTTCCAAACTGCTGTTTCAACTGAAGTACTTTCTTGGCCGTAGCGTCATCATGCACTCTTGGAAAGAGTTATCCTGCATTTGATTTCAAGGTTCGGGATGTACACACCTTGAAGAAAACTTGGGGTACACTATACGCAAGCCACTATTTTGGCAACATGGTCAACGAGCATCAACACTTCCGCAAGTAACATATTAGTATAAAATTAATTAGTTAAAATAACTTGAAAATTAACACCCTACTTATAAATTTCTGAATTCGAACTTTAATTTTCTGAACTTAAATTGTATATTTCTGAACTTGAAATGAAAATTCTGAACTTGAATTGTAATTTTCTGAAGTTGAATTGTAGTTTTCTGAATTTAAATAGGAATTTCTGAACTTGAATTGTAATTTTCTAAACTTGAATTGTAAATTTCTGAACTTAAACTGGAAAAGGTGTATATCTATGGAAAATGTGTGAATCGACGCTTTAAGTTTATTCTTATTAAACTCTTTCACAATGACTTTTTTTTTTTTAATAAATATAATACGTATATATAGTTATGTTGAATTTGATATTTAAAACTCGATTGTTCGAGTCGTGTGAAATTTTGTTGTATAAGCAGCAATTCGCATGGATGCTGGAAAAGAATGTATATGAAAATATTGTTAAAAACAAGAACTAAAAAAAAATAAAACGTTTGCAACCATATACAAACACACAATCGGAAATCATGAGTAAATAGCAACAATTTGAACTATAGTCAATAGTAATAAAAAAAATAGGCTGTAGCTGTTTGCACATGACCGTACTTGTAAGGGTCCATAGACATACGGTGGAATATATATTTCGGTGCTGTACTTCTACGGGTTTATCTTGAAATAAATGGCGTACTTAGTGGTTTATTAATACACCAGTTTTCGCGGAAAAAATTCATTTGCAGATTTTTTTACGTATGTATATATATACCTACGGATCCGCATCAATGCAGTCATGTGCAAATACACTTCCTAGCATATACATATATATGCTAAATAAAAAAAAGTTAAAAAGAGAAACTATTTAGAAACTAAGAAAGTAAACGTTTGCAAAAATTAGAAAATAATTTTTTTTTTTCAAAAAAAAATAAATAAATAAATAAAAATATAAAAAAATCAATACATTTTTAAAAGTGTGTGTTTGTAGAGCATGTGTCTGTTTTCAATGAAATTTTTGCATTGCTTGTAAAATTTATTGCACTGAAAGTACTATTGCAAAAAAAAGGTTATTGCGTAGTAACCCAATAAACATTTTTGTTAATTCTCAGTTTGAGATACATTTGAAAATCAGTATATTTCTCACATTTCAAACGTTGGTTTTCAAATGCATTTCAAATAAGCGTTGATAGCATTCTCAAGCTAAAAGGCACATTTTTAATATGGAATTTTTCTTTATTTTCAAATTGAGAATTTTTGGATTCTCAATAATGTGCATAATGTAGTACAATATCACTTAATATTATTAAAATGTGTAAATACTTCCTTATTTTTTCACTTTATGTCCAAGTTCACCCAATAAAATCGCTTGTTTACATTTCCAGCTAAAGTATGCAAATTAGAGATCGACGAATTATCAACTGCACTATCGACGACACTATCGATAGCATTGATGTAAAATAAGCATGTTGTACTATGTTTCATTTTATTTTTGGATTTCATGAACACTTATTATGTACTTTAAAATTTAGACACATTGGCGATAAAAGTACTCACATTATTATTAACGAAAATATTCCATGATATCGATGGTTTTCAACCGGAATAGAACGAAATGCAAGTATATCTCAAACCATTCTCAATCTGAAGAACAACGTTTGAGAAAAAGTTTAGAGAATATTTGGCTTGAAATGACTAATAATGCTGAATATCAAACAGAGAACTAATGTGTTCTCAAACATTTGAGAAAAAAAAAATTTTCAAGTATGTCTCAAATTATTCTCAAGTTGAAGATCGACGTTCGAGAAAAAGTCGAGAAAATATTTTGTTTCAAATGATAAATAATGTTGAATATCAAACTGAGAATCATTGTTTTTCTCAAACATTTGAGATTTTTGTTTTCAGTGTTTGTTGGATGTTTTCAATGAAATTTTTGCATTGCTTGTAAAATTTATTGCACTGAAAGTACTATTGCAAAAAAAAAGGTTATTGCATAGTAAATAACGGCGTGCCATGCGAAAACTAACACTTAAAAGTTTTGCTTCATATAATTTGTAAAAAATTTGAAAGTGTTTGTTTTCGCATGGACAACGATATGTCTATTGCAATTTGAACCTTATGTTTAGGAGATTTCGAACAAAATAGCCGAAACTGCTTTTTTTTATTGAACCTGAGGCTAGGTTATTCGATTTTTAAAATTGATATGTAAATATTTTCGTTTTAAGAAATTGTATAGGCTATAACAATGCCTTTTGGGCTGGTTAAGCAAGAAGCATATTTTAGATGGCCACTCTTCGATGGAAAACCATGTGGAAGCGATTTCGGAGCTAAAAAGGAGATTAGAGAGACACATGAAGCTAAGAATACAAAAACTATTCCGACATATTATCTAAATGAATTTTAAATTTAAAGGCAAACCTTTGATTTCGACGCTTTTGAAGGTACTGCGAAAACGTTTTAGGATGGATCGAAAAATGTATCGAGGTAGATCACTACGATAAATTTGTGATCGGTCGCATCTATTGGATGGGGCTAAGCATTGCTACAACAACAACAACACCTACCAGAGCTGGGTCCGTATCGTATTATACGATCCGCGATCGAAATCTATTTTTTAAATCACAATAGCTCTGAAATGGTAAATCCTTTGAATGACATATGCTCACTTGTAAATATACTTACTCATTAGATCCAATTTTAATTACAATTTTTAAAATTAGTTTGACAGATTCAAGTTTATCATTTCAGTGAAATGTGTTTTTCATCCGTGATCGTATAACGAGACGCTGCCCTAGATAGAATTAATTTGTTTCAAAAACTGTTCTTAGAAGAAACATTTTTTTTGCACCTCATTTCACTCCATCCTAATCTGGAAATATTGTATGGAGAGTGCTTATGTGAGCGCTTGTAAAAGAAGCGTACTTAGTGGGGCTGTGAACTGCATCCTGATTTTTCAACTATCCGGATAAACCGGATATTCGAATAACCGAATAGCTAAGCAAAAATCTGGCAATCCGGATTCATAAATGCGAAATCCGGATATCCGCTGTTTGGATATCCGGATACGTAAACGGAAAATCCGGATACTGGAATATACAAGTTGAATATCTGCATATCAGAATTGAACGAAGCAAACATCGAAAAATTATTCACAAATTATGTTTGTATAGATTATTAAATTAACGTCAAAAATTAAAAAGCTACAATTTTACAAACAAGTGAAAATAAGAACAGTGCCATTTGTTTATATTGTCCAAAAACGATGTTAATTGATTTAAATGCCCACATATATGGTACATCAATTTGTTGCTTTCACTGGATATCCAAAAATACGGTTATTAACAGGATCTTCATAAATCCGGATATCCGGATAGTTCCACAAACGAATATTAACCGGATATCCATGCCGTCCGGATTTTATCCGTGTCAACGGATATCCGTATGGATATTCGAATATGCGGATAGTCCCAGCCCTAGTACTTAGCGTGCCTTTTATGTGCCCTTATTTTTTACACTAATTTGTTTGCTCAGCTTTTTTTTATTTATTAAAATTGTTCAAAAATCTATTGGAGCTGTTTAATTCCCTTTTAACTATTTTTTCTGCCGGTATATCCTGTTCTATCACACCTGATCATTATCGAAATTTTTTATGTGGAGAAAATTGAAGATCAGCACTAAGAAACAATTTTATGTATATGTGGGTAATCCTTAAAAAATCAAATGATAATTTTTTCAGTCTCACCTCTATATACAATTACTATAGGGCCTGTTCGAGCAGTTGTTGCAGTAGCTTTACTTTTTATTTCAGAGCATCACGTTTGAGCAGCTGTGGCAACGTCGCACGTTCGTTAAATGAAATGCTGGAAATATATTGACCATCACTAGCAAATGAAGCTCAATATTCCAATTTTCACTGCAATATTGCAGCACATTATCAGGGGCCAAATCGTAACATCGGTGGTCATATGACTTGTAACATAAAATCATGGTCTTCGGATTATTATAGGGCCAATTAATGGTGACTTATAACCATATAACCATAACCAGATAAAGCAGGTGATCGAACCTACCTTACGGAAATCGATAACGCTAACTCCATAACCATATCATAGCCAACCAATTGGTTTTTTGTTTTTCTGCATATCCATAACCTAAAAATATTTGAGTTGGTGAATTTAATAACTTTTTGTAGATTTTATTCATTGTTTTGGATACGTTATGACGAAGAGCCTTTTTTTTCCTTGAATATGTTTGTAATTTTTTGCGTTTTCTTCATTTTTATGACATTTTCTCGATTTTTAGGTTAAGGCACCATTAATCGATTACATTGGAGATGGTTATGGATATGGGTTTGGTTACAACTATGGCGTAAGGGTTAAGGAAGTTTAATTAGCCCTTATAACATACATACGGCAACGGGTAGTTGAACTACTCACTGAATCGTTTTTTTTTGTTTGTATTTTTACAACCAAATCGTCGTTGATATGTCCATTTAGACTTTAAAATGTGTCCCAGCGTAGTTTTGGTCCTATAAGAGTGATGTTGTGTGTGAAAGCAAAGTTCAAAACCTGGGGCCCTATTCAGTAACTATGAGTTTTGAAATGTACATTTTTCTTTCATACAAATTATATGAAGAAAAAGTGTACATTTTAAAACTCACAGTTACTGAATAGGGCCCCTGCACTGCCGTACGTAGCAAAAAGGCAGTGAAGTTTAAATAGTAAAATCGAAGAAAATTGAATTTTTATTTGGGAAATTTAAGATTTTTCAAGTAAACTTGAAATTAAAGGTTTTTATTTATCTTTTATTTTGAATTTCAAAGGCGTATTTATTTAGTTAATGAGAAAATTGTAAATGGCAGTAAGTGCATTTTACTGGCTTTTTGCTATAGACGGCAGTGTAATCCTACGAGCCAAAATATATGTACATTAGGGCGGGTCAAATTGTATGGAGAAAAATGGGAAAGAAACTTCAGGTGCACATCCAGTTTCTGAATCTATGGGTCATACTGAGTAATATTGTTCATGGGACGTTAGGTCTGAAATGAATTTCGAGCCTCCCCAATTTTGTTAGAAAATTTTATATCCCAATCCGAATCCTAATTTGACATTTTTTTTCATGTATTTTATTTCTGAGATCCGCTATTCGGATTGGGATATAAAATTTTTTAATAAAATTAGGGAGGCTCGAAATTCATTTCAGACCTATGGTCCCATGAACAATATTACTCAGTATGACCCATAGATTCAGAAACTGGATATGCCTTTTCAACAATAATTTTGACCCACCGTAATGTACATAGTTGGCGGCCACCGTGGTGTGATGGTGGCGTGCTCCGCCTACCACACCGAATGCCCTGGGTTCACACCCCGGCCAAAGGAACATAAACATTTTAGAAATAAGGTTTTTCAATTAAAAGAAACTTTTTCTAAGCGGGGTCGCCCCTCGGCAGTGTTTGACAAGCACTCCGAGTGTATTTCTGCCATGAATGCCGTTCGGAGTCGACGGAGTCGAGGGGCACGACGCAAATTGCAAGAGAAGCTCTGCCTAAAATCTCTTCGGAGGTTATCGCGTCTTACATTTTTTTTAATGTGCATAGTTTTATATGATTGGAAAACATTGTTTTTGATTTGATAGCAGTTTCATTTGATTTGAAAAAAATAGGATTTATGTGGCTTGAATTTTGTTTATTGTTTTTGAGAACAGTTTTTCATTCGACCTGAATATGCTATATTGATTATGCGAAACAAGTGGAACATTAACAGAAAGTTCTTTGAGTGTGATACAATCAGTCCAACACCTATCCAACATCTCAATACCTTTTTTGTAGAATGATTTGTCAAGGCCCTCAGAATACGTTTCGCTTTCGGCAATCATTTACTTAACTGACCTAAATCTTTTTCTACGGAGCTGGTTTTTGAGATTTTTGAATAAATAATAGTCGTTGGGTGTGCGATCTGGAGAAAACAGTGGATGGCGCAGCAATTCGAACTTCAATTTACACTTTTTTTTTACTGTTAAGAGCGACTTGTGGCAAGGCCCCCAGCGGGTAAGGGGGTCAGAATATACCCGCGGTAGGTATGCCTGTCGTAAGAGGCGACTAAAATACCAGATTAAAGGGGTGTGTAGCGCAACCCTTCAGGTTGCCAGCGCAATATATAGCTTGTCCAAACCCAATTGTCAACCTCACCTATCCGCGGCGAATCCTGTTTCACTAACAGACGAGGCTCTGGCGACCCCAAGCTCCTCAAGGAACTTGGTGGTGAGGAGGGAGGGGATGGCCTGAAGGTTTAATGTGACCACATAAATCATTCCCGAGATGGTCGGGCTAGCACCTTAATGGTGCTGTGGTACCGGAGCGTACCGGATTTGTATCCGGCAAAGCACCATCACATCGATAACACTCCCCAAAGCCTTCGGGGAGCAACCTTATCGCTACAACAACGACAACAACAACTTGTGGCACGGTGCTTTGTTTTCGTAAAAGAGCAAACGCTACACCCATTTGGAAAACAGATTTCTCATACGCAAGTATTCGTGTATGTAAATATGATGCACACATTCTTTTGATATTTTTTCGATCTCATTTTACGATCATTTGGAACAATTTGTCGTATATTTTTTGGAGTAGCACTTTTCAAGCCATTACTAAGCCTGAACAGTACTTTTTCTCATCAAAAAGCAATGATAAATTAACACACGAAATTGCTTTAGAAAAAATCGTGACCTTTTGTAAATTTTCTGTATTTGCAAAAAATAATTAGTGTTTGTAAATTATATTCTCAAGTTCTTAGAATTTCAAAATCAATAAATAGATTTTTTTTATATAAAATTTATTTAGTAAAAAATAACCAATGTAATAAAATTACCTTTTAAAAATATAAAAAGTATAAATTATATGTATATATACTTTCGAAGATATGAATGGAATTATAGGGAAAATTTCTGTACTGTTAACATTAAAGAACAATTCAAAGTTTATATTTTTATATACATGTAAGTATAAAAATAAGAGTATATTAAAGCTATTGTATGTATGTATATATATAAAGAAGCGTGTATGTATACATATGAACTGCAATAGCCTGTAAAGAAAACATTTTTAAAAAAATAATAGCAATAAAAAAAATATTTAACAAAATATAAACAAATTCAAAATTCAGTTATCAAAGAATATTAAGAAAGCAATTAAAATAGTCATACTAAAAAAATGACGAAATAGTTGAAGCTACTAAACGCGTTGACGAAAAATAATTACTTAAATATAATACTGCATAACTCAGTTTATTCTTGTATATACAATATTGTCTAACTTCGAAAAAAAAAAAATTATTTAAAATGAAACTTGAAATTTAAAACAATGGGTGCATGTGAGACTGAATTACAAATGCAAAAAAAAAAAATTAAAAAAAAAAAACAAATATATAAAAATAAATTATAATAAATAAATAAGTACAACCAAATTTTCAATAGCCTGCATCTGTCTCAGCATGGTATCATAATGATGACCTTAATAAATGACATTGTGTAAAGATTAATTAAAAACACAATGCAATTCAAGTTGATAAATAACAATAAAAACTATAATATTAGTAAAAAAAATATATATTTGCAGACATAACTAATTTTATCATTTAATGTCAGGTAGTAAAAAAAAAAACAAAAAACACATTGTAAGTAAACTTAATCGCTTAAATAACTACCTACTATTTCATATTTTTTGTTATATGTATGTATCTAAAACACAAACAACAAAACTGTATCATGGAAATTGCATGAGCATTTTTTTAGTGGGTAGAGAATCAGAGAAGCAAGTAAATAAACATACATACTTATTTAAAATTACTTATTTTTTTTTTTTTTTTGTTTTATTAAACAAAATTTTCGGATAATAACATTAGTTAGCTAGGCTAAGTAAAGTGCTATCTCGACGAAGAATAATCACACTCCATCATTCTCGATAAGACTTGATAATAGCTGTGTTTTTTTATATATCTATAGACGTTTACGCTTAAACTTTATATGGACTGCTAAGCGTCAAACTTTAAATACACCTCTGAAATTGCAGCGCATAAAATTTGTACTACTAAATTTCAATACGCATTATACTCAGATGTAATTGAAATATATGTCGTATGTTTCACCCTCTACATTAATTTCATGTATTCTATACGTGTCCACTATTCATCGCAACTGATTCAGCTATATGTTATACATTATGGTCACCAGAGGTTTGTGTCTCTGATTTTAGGTACACCGCCGTGTTCTGTAGCTAGTTATTTAACCACTGCCGCTAGATGGGTCTGCTTAGAATAATCTAAGCGAGGATAAGAGTTTTTTTACGCGCAAACATAAAGTGCTATCTCGACGAAGAATAATCACACTCCATCATTCTCGATAATACTTTTGATAATAGCTGTGTTTTTTTATATATCTATAGACGTTTACGCTTAAACTTTATATGGACTGCTAAGCGTAAAACTTTAAATACACCTCTGAAATTGCAGCGCATAAAATTTGTACTACTAAATTTCAATACGCATTATACTCAGATGTAATTGAAATATATGTCGTATGTTTCACCCTCTACATTAATTTCATGTATTCTATACGTGTCCACTATTCATCGCAACTGATTCAAAAGTAAAGTGCTATCTCGACGAAGAATAATCACACTCCATCATTCTCGATAATACTTTTGATAATAGCTGTGTTTTTTATATATCTATAGACGTTTACGCTTAAACTTTATATGAACTGCTAAGCGTCAAACTTTAAATACACCTCTGAAATTGCAGCGCATAAAATTTGTACTACTAAATTTCAATACGCATTATACTCAGATGTAATTGAAATATATGTCGTATGTTTCACCCTCTACATTAATTTCATGTATTCTATACGTGTCCACTATTCATCGCAACTGATTCAGCTATATGTTATACATTATGGTCACCAGAGGTTTGTGTCTCTGATTTTAGGTACACCGCCGTGTTCTGTAGCTAGTTATTTAACCACTGCCGCTAGATGGGTCTGCTTAGAATAATCTAAGCGAGGATAAGAGTTTTTTTACGCGCAAACATAAACGTAAAAAAAAAATACGGCTAATAATGGCGTGCATGACTGACACAGGTAGTGAAACTGTTTCTCTGGACCAGGGTTAGCTTCAACACCTCCCCGGAGCAGGAGAGTATTGAGTAGTCCCGATGAAAAGATCTGCTTGGAGGATGAAAATTTGTGGGAGGACGCAACAAATTAAATGGGGTTACATTGAAATTACAGCTTTTGGTCGGATGAAATCCCTAGTGGCTCCGATACATAGAATCGGCTGGGCATATGTTAATAAGGCGTAAAGGCTTCCCTGGTTAGATATTGCTAAGTTTGTGAATATATAAAACGCTTTGGACTAGAAAGTGTTCCTGTCTACACCATGAATTGGTAGCATTATTTGCTATTGGTAGACTCCGCTTAACACTTGCTTTTTACGCCTCGTATCCTGTTATTCAAATAAGGAAGAAGCGAATATCTCCATGGTGGGGCTACGCAATTTCGTGGCCAAGGTATAATTGGTGGAGCCGGAGAGAAGCCTGACAGCGGTTGTGCATCATCTATCGGCGAAATAATTGAGGTTTTGATTGACACGCACTCTCCGGGCTGAACCAAAGAACCACCAACTCTGCCAACCCCTAGGTATACTACCCCTATACGGGGTAATTTAATCACGTCTCACAAGGACAAATGACCATCACATATATCGAGCCCTTCAAATTCCCGCGCGCCGATAATATCTTTCTTCAGACCTGCAAATGGAAAATGCAACTCTTGCCTTTGCTTTCGGAAATCTATAAAGCCTGTCTAAGACTTTACCATATTCCAACAAGGTGGGCCGAGGTAAAGACAGTATCCATACCCACAGGTATGGGATCGCACAAACAGCTTCAGGCCGATAAGCATATCGTCAACAAGCTGGCCTGCCAAAACATTGCCTGTCAAAACATCATTCTTAAGTCGCCACAACATCATCTACACATGAGGCGGGAATACTTATAAAATGGAGAAATGTAACGTGATGAAGGAGTTTCTGTTAAATACTCACAAACCTGGACATTCTTACAGACATCCGATTGAAGAGTTTCCGCTTGTTGTTGTTGTTGTTGTAGCAGTGCTTCGCCCCATCCAATAGGTGCAACCGATCGCAAATTGTCATCAGTATCCTCTAACGGGAGTCCAAGGAAACTTGCAGTTTCAACATGGGTGGACCATAATCAGAGGGGTGTTAGAGTCGTTGGTTGTTGTTGTTGTTGCGATAAGGTTACTCCCCGAAGGCTTTGGGGAGTGTTATAGATGTGATGGTCCTTTGACAGATACAGATCCGGTACGCTCCGGCAACACAGCACCATTAAGGTGCTAGCCCGACCATCTTGGGATGGATTTATATGGCCACATTAAACCTTCAGGCCATCCCTCCCTCCCCACCCCCAAGTGACATGAGGAGCTTGGGGTCGCCAGAGTCTCGTCTGTTAATGAAACAGGATTCGCCGCGGATAGGTGAGGTTGACAATTGGGTTTGGAGAAGCTACATATTGCGCTGGCATCCTGAAGGGCTGCGCTACACAACCCCTTGAATCTGGTATTCTAGTCGCCTCTTACGACAGGCATACCTACTGCGGGTATATTCTAACCCCCCTAACCCGCTGGCGTTGGTTCTACATTACAATTGAAGAGATAGTTGGTGTCATGTGGGGACACATTGCAAGCGGGGTATGTCTGGGTTGATTCTGGATAGGTAAGAGTTTAACCTGTTGCAGTATCCAGATCGAAGTTGAGCTAGAGTGACTCGCGTTTCCCTGGGGAGTATGCGTTCCTCTTCCAAGCGGAACCCCAAGAGTCTCCGCCTTCTAGAGGTATAAAGAGTTATATCCGCAAGCACTGTGAAGAAATCCGACGCATTAGAACTCAGCTATTTGAAGCAGACCCTCAGATTTATCCCCGATGAGTCGGAAAGAGTCCTATGACGATAAATGCCCGACGAACATCGTTTTCAAAGACCAATATCTGAAACTCGTAGTTGAGAAAGATCTCCAAGAGATTCGCGCGTCACTCTGGCATAACTTCAATATGGATACTGCAATAGGTTAAACCCTTAATTGTCCAGCTACAGCATAAGCAATTTATGTCCTGCATGTAATGTGTCTCCACGCCAACCATGTCTTCAATTACAATGTGGATATCGATACCAATTTATGAGCGATCACACATTTAAGATGGGGGGAAGCACTTCTACAAAAAGAAGACGAAGAGTCGTTTTCTGCTCTTTTCTCAAAAGCCTAGAGAGAATTTGGGATATGCATATTAGAAATAACTTGCACATACATAACCTTTATAGTTCTCAGTACACATATTGCAAAGGCAAGTCACACGGGCGGCGTGGTGTGGTGGTAGCGTGCTCCGCTCACCACGCCAAATATCCTGGGTTCAAGTCCCGGCTAAGAAACAACAATAATTTAGAAACAAGTTCTTTTAACCCTCTAATGCATGCATTTTTGTTTGGCTTCAAAAAATTTAATCAGATTAATTTCATGTATCTCAGCTCGAATCTTCTAAAAATTTTTTAATTTGACTTTTCGTTTTTTATGGACGTTGTGTGGGAAATAATTAAAAAAATGCAGTCCGCCTTGAGGCGGACCCATGCATGCCTGGATAGTTATAAAAAAGAAAACAGCAATTGTTACGGTCTGCTGTTATGGTCTACGGTTACGGTCCACTTGGGAGCGTTTTCGTGCGAACACACCTAGTGACTAGTGATGGGACCAAAAAGTTGCGATGCAATAGTATCGAAACAAGAAAGAAAAGACCGGCGATCACTAGCGAAAAATTGCCATGCGTTTCCGGCCGTAAAACCAAGGTGTGAAAAATTTTTAGAAACCAAAAAGCGAAAAAATAGCCACGAGTTTCCGGCCGTAAAAACCAAGAAGGTGTGAAAAATTTTTAGAAACCGAAAAAAGCAAAAAGATAGCCATGCGTTTCTGGCCGTAAAACCAGGAAGGTGTGAAAAATTTTTTAGAAACCAAAAAGCAAAAAGATAGAACCACGAGTTTCCGGTCGAGAAGGGGGGAGAACAAAAGAAAAATCTCGAACAAGTAAAAATTTAGTTGGCTAATATGCCTAAATTACGTATTTCACAAATATAAAAATACAATAAATGATTTGGATGTATGTACACCAAAAGCTAGCTTTTGCTCAATCGGAATTCACGAGGAAATATGGCATTAGAAATTTTAAATGGCTTGGCACACGTCGATAATAGAAATAAAGTTTTAGAATCCTTTTTTTTGGAACTGCGTGCTACCAGAGGAAGCAAGTGCATTCGAGGCTACCAATTTTGCCAGATTCAAAATTTTTTTTTGTGTGACAATGAAAATATAGACGAAATTGTCTCGTACTTAAAAATCGTTTGGAGATTGGCTTTTTGTAGACCGCTTCATTGCTTGCTTTTTGCTAAATTATTCTTTTTGCAAGAGGCGAAAGTTTGGCATGCCACTGAGCTTGGCGTTGAATTATATATAAACAGGAAGCCTTGGAACACAAACTAGTTACAACATTGATTCTGAAATCGCGTTCGAATACTTGAAGAAAAATATAGAAGGAATTAGTACGTCAGCGAAAAAGAAAGGATAACCACGGGTTCCGGAAAAGAAGCAATTTCATTATATACAACAAACCGCAGCAGCAAAAGGTTACGCAAATCTAGCTGCAAATAAACGTAAAGAAATTTTGAATAGGGTACATCGAATGATGTGCGGCATCACCAGAGCAATGGATGCAAACACATTAGTGGCAACAGCAATAGAATTACTCGCACGCAAACACAATTGCCACTAATGCGTCGTACACAGCAAAGTAATAGCAACCACCGTCATTTTAACAATAACAAGGGTAACCACAATACACCAACAATAGGAGCAGGTGGCGCAGGAGCAACAAATACGGGAACTCGTCAAATAAATGCTAACCAACCCCGACAACTTAGCCAGCAACAACAACGTCACCAGTAACCACGCCGGCAGAGGCCCACGGTACGTACTCTGGCGGCCATGTAAGTACCAGTCTACCGGGTGAGTCGTACTAAAGTAGTTAGTTGCTTAACCAATTCAATTTGACATAACTACATGTACTTCCTTTAAATTAAAATAACCCGAAAAGAGAAGTTAGGATTAGACAACCAAAAATTGTATGAATTGTACCTAAACTTTAAAGAAGAATTTTTGTAATTAAATAGTTGGTTTCCTTTGGTAGGAATATGTTTACCTGTATATAAAAATGGTACATACATGTGAAGTTTACACACAGAGGCGCGCGTTGATTCAGTTAGGGCACTACAGTCTAGCTCTACTGGAGCTCAGCTCCAGTTGATTCAATTATTTAGATGCATTTATTTTGCGTTTTCCTACCTAGTAGTGATAGATAAAATTAGTTTTTTCTGTAATCAAATTGGATATGTCTAACTGAGAATAGAAAACAAAAACGAGCTTTAGGGTCCTAAGTGAAACGACGTACGTATATTTGAATAGTATGTTACATTACGTAATACTCTAATACAAATACGCCTTGCTAACTTAATTTGAATGTATAACAATTTTACAATTTTGCTGTTCAGTTATAAGATGAATTTTAAACAATAAGAGAACCAAAACAACCCCCTTTCGAACTATATGGAGAAGTAACCATAATTAGGATATAGTGACCTAGAATTAATGAGGCCATAAATATGTGCCCCTATATATGACACGCTTATTAAGGTATCAGCGCCCTTTATTACAGAACATTAATGTTTAATCAATTAATGGCAAATTAATCAGATCTAGATTTGATTCCTAATTTTCGTATTAGTGACATAACGATCCAATGAATTCAACTCCGTTCCGTTACTAAATATACTAAATATAACTTTTCTTTTTTTTGATTTCGTAAAATGTCGAAATAATTGAACCAGCTCACGATGCAAGTCGGCAGTACTTAATATTCATGTCAATTTATTTACTAATAATTTGTGTCTCGAAAGTTGTGACAAAAAAAAATATGTATACTAACCACCTTATTAAAAAAAATTAAACAGGTTTATAAGGCCCTGCCAATTGAAAGTTTATTAGGAAATTTCGTTCTAAAGTGTTTTATAAATCTTGTATTTGGTTTTGATAAATAAGTGGGTTAATATATACGTATTCGTATGAAAAATTGTATAACTAAATATATCCTCATATACGCTTATTTAAAGAAAACGTAAGCACACTCACAAAGCGAATGAAAGCTCGTTTGATTTAATTGACAAAAGATATGTAAAACCTATTTTACTGCTGTTAAAATAAAATTCATTTTAACTCTTTAGAAGACGAGAAAAAAAAAAATTTTTTTTTATAAAGTTAGTTAGTCTTAGTATATATATTGCCTAAGTCTTCATTAAAATGAATTGTCAATAAATTTTGTATTTAAAATGGGAATGCTGACTTCCTCGATTATTTAGAAGACACATAGGAAACAGGTAAGGGGCCACCGAAATATAGGTGCGTCGGTGGCCATGGTTTTTGAGGGTGGGAATAGCACCGGGCGTCGCAACAACACCCGCGGCGCCCCCTATGTAAATTCGGCCCATTTCTTTTTGTTTGTTTTTCTTTAATTTTCAGCAGTTTTTTTTGATTTTGATTTCAGAGTAGTAAGCGGTCATGTCCGGTTCGGTATTTTTTTTGCGTTAGTTTTTTTTTGAATTTTGAATTTTAAATTTTTGAATATGTCAACGGTCTGTCCGTGACATCCGGTTCGGCCGGATGTTGTTTATTTTGTATTGATAAGCGTTTTGAGTCGGTCTCTGCGCTTCTGTCGGTTTTTTTTTGAATTTGACAGTTGAGTTTTTGAATAGGCATGATAGGAACTTTTTTCTTTTTATGGCGCAGGAACAGTAAGGTTGGCAAGGACCCGCCCCAGCCGACAATGACTAGCCACTGTGCACCACAACATCATGCCAACCGCCTTCCTTACTGCTTCCACCGAAAATGCGAATCCATAACACAATATATTTCGAATCTTAAACATTTTTCAGAGATTTATTTTAAAATTGTTTTTATTGTTTAGTGTGAAATTCTATAAAACATTGTTTTGTTGTAGAGTCACATAAATTTATTTCACATCTTGCATCAAATACTTGGGTTTCTGATTGCCTGTTTCGTCATAACTGTCTTCAATTGGAATAATCAAGGGAGATGTAATATTCCTTCATTTACCTCCCCAACTCAGTGGAGGTTTCCCCCTTCTGCTTTCAATTGCAGCGTATCCTTAGGGTTGTTTTGCGCTACGATATGTCCAAAATTGATACAGTTCATCATGAGACCTTCTTCTAGGGATTCAAGGGGTTGTGAAGCGCAATATATAGCTTCCCCAACCGAATTGTCACCCTCACCTTCGAGCGGTGAATCCCGTTTCACTAACAGGCGAGGCTCTGGCGACTCCAAGCTCCTCATGGAAGTTGGGGGTGGGGAGGAAGGGATGACCTTCTAAGGTTTAATGTGGCCATATAAATCGTTTCCGAAATGGTCGGGCTAGCACCTTAATGGTGCTGTGTTACCGGAGCGTACCGGATCCGTATCCGGCAAAGACCATCACATCGATAACACTCCCCAAAGCCTTCGGGGAGTCACCTTATCGCTACAATAACAATAACAACAACAAACCTTCTTCGATACATCTCGGTTGAAACATGGATAGAACCCTAAGTCTTCCGAGAGAAAAAATTTTTGTTTTAACCAAAGTAGCAAGGTTGAATTTCAGTCAACTTTAACTGCAGTTTAAACCCGCAATGCAAACTGAGCCTTTTTCTGTGATAACAATTTACTCATTAAGTGAAGAAATACTCTTTTAGTGAACAATACCGATTTTGCTTTTTACCCTTTAGTCCTTTTTTGGTATGGACGTCAGTGCAGTGTTTAGCGGCAACACTGTACGGTCTAATTAAACTTCTTTAAGCTGGAGACATTGGTGCTTTATCGGTAACCGTTTCGGTAACCTTTTAACAGATGATTCGACCAATCTTATGAGAATCAATGCAATCGATTATTGGTGCCGCTAAGGTCGTAACCGTATCGTAGCCAACCCATTGGGTTTTGGTTTACCGTCGTAAAGATAAACAGCTGATTACGTTAGGGATACGGATACAGCGATACGACATACGGCACCAATGACTCCGGCTTTAACCCTAACGCTATAGTCGTAACTATACCCATATCCATAACCATCTCCAATGTAATCGATTAATGGTGCCTTAACCTAAAAATCGTGAAAATTTCATAAAAATGAAGAAACCGGAAAAAGTTATAAACATATTCCACAAAAAATAAGTCTCTTAGTCATAACGTATCTAAACAATGAATAAATTCTACAAAAAGTTATTAAATTCACCAACTAAAATATTTCTAGGTTATGGATATAGCGAGAAGCCAAAAACCAATTGGATGGTGTTACGGTCTGCTGTTATGGTCTACGGTTACGGTCCACTTGGGAGCGTTTTCGTGCGAACACACCTAGTGACAAAAGTATCGAAAAACAAGAAAGACCCGCGATCACTAACGAAAAGATTGCCACGACTTTCCGGCATGAAAAGTAAGAAGAGGGCGAAAAAATTTTTAAAGAACGAAAAAAAAGAAAGGTTAGCCATGCGTTTCCGGGCTTTAAAAAAAAGAAGACAAGGAAACATTAAATTGTAAAGAGAAAAGCTGCATTCACCTAAAAAGGGAAGAGAAGCGACATATAAAGCCGACAGCAGTGAAAACCACCAATGCGGAATTGTAAGGTGCTCCTATTAATTGCACACTGCTTGCTGTTTAACTGAGTCCCACGTACTTATCAACCAACTACCCGGTCAGCACACGGGCAAAATAATTTTCGTGAATAGTTTACGCCTTCTAATTGTGGCGAAGCTTTTAACTAGTATTGAACAGTTTGGAATCTTCGTTTTTGCAATTTCCTGCGGACCCAAAAAGAACTTTTAAGAACCATTTAACGAATCTTGCTGATACAACAGCATCGACAAGTCCGAATTCACATGCCAATTTCATAGTAGTACAGGCCCAAGCGAATTGCTAGAAGACCCTTCAACCAACACCACCGCCTCCAGGGCCAGCAGTACGCTGCAGCGTAATACAACGAACTCCAAAATTAGCCCAAGTCATCCAGGTCGTAAAAGTCAACACGAAGTTTTATTGCCACCCGGTTCACTCGATCACCTCGGACCAGAGCGCAACAACCACCAACAGTACCAACACAGCGCGCTCAAGACCGCGCACCACAACCAACAACAGCGTCAACTTCACCAGCAAAATCAGCATCACCAGTAACCACGCCGGCAGAGGTCCACGATACGTACTCTGGCGGCCATGTAAGTACCAGCCATGTATAAACTTCAAAATAATTACCCTATAAAAAAATTTGGTCATAAAACTTACCCACGCCCATGCAAATGTGACTATGAATATAACCTATGACTGTAAAATAGCTAGTCAAATGTCGTGGAATGACGAGAGCTTTTTTGCAGGGTAGTTAAAGAAACTTCTAAGTGGTACTTAGAGGATTTTATACAGTCCGGTTGAACTATTTAACAAGGGTCGATTTTTTTGTCAAATTGTATAATTGAATACTCGAAATTGTTAGCTATACAACAAGGGGCATACATCTCCTTTTCTTCATTTTAATGATATTTTTTCTTGCTTCAAAATGATTGAAGTTAGTTCGATAAGTTTTTAGTCATAAGAAAGAGCGGTCTGTATCATTTGAAAAGTTTTAGCGTTCCATTTTTGGAGTTCACCCATAAATTTAATGAAAAATTTTTTTTGCGACAGCAGCCATTCGTCGATTATGCACAAATTGGTTAAAAGGATTTCAACTTTTTTTCTTATATCATACAGATACAATATATATATATATATATATATATATATATATATATATATATATATATATATACATATGAATCCCTATTGCGGGCAATATCTTTCGAACAACAAGACGAAAGGAATATACGTGAACGTAATACATATTGCTATTGTACATTTAATTACATATTTTTCTCACACATAGCGTTTATAACGATTATCAAAAAAAAGGGGAGACATAAATAATTGTATAATTTGAAATATTACGAGCAAAAGTAAGAGAAAAGAAAAGAACCCACAACAGAACAAGCTTAGCCAGACTTAAGTATTCATATTAGATTTCGTGTCGATTTCGGCCCAATAGAGCGTGAACTGTTGGATCTTTTTTTTCTCTCACTTTATACACTACACACTCTTACCTACATTTTCATAGTGTAAATAGCTATCGTGGTTCAACAATGCTGTAGCCCTGGTTAAGAAACCTGCACTATCTTAATTTTTTTGTCGCATACATACGATAATAGAAATGAATTATAAATAAATAAGTATTTAAAATGGGAATGCTGGCGTCGCCATTTATTTAGAAGGCACTCAGAGCATCAGGTAAGGGGCCACCGAAAAATAGGTGCGTCGGTGGACATGGATTTGAGGGTGGGAATAGCACCGGGCGCCGCAACACCACCCGCGGCGCCCCCTATATATATTCGGCCCTCTTTGTTTATTCCCTTTTGTTTTCTTTTAATTTTTCAGCAGTTTGTTTTTTGATTTTGATTTTCAGCGTTAGTAACCGGCCATGTCCGGTTCGGTAATTTTTTTTTGCGTTTAGTTTTTTTAAAATTTTTAAGTTTTGAATTTGACGGTCTGTCCGTTGCATCCGGTTCGACCGGATGTCGTTTCTTTTGAATTTATAAGCGCTTTGAGTCGGTCTCTGCGCTTCTGTCGGTTTTTTTGAATTTTGACAGTTGAGTTTTGAATAGGCATGATAGGAACTTTTCCCTGTTTATGGCGCTGGAACAGTAAGGTTGGCAAGGACCCGCCCCAGCCGACAATGACTAGCCACTGTGCACCACCACATCATGCCGACCGCCTTCCTTACTGCTTCCATCATAGATGCGTATCCATAACAGATGGCGCCCAACGTGGTTCCTGAGGCGCCGGGTGCGAGGGTCACTCCAGGTCAACTCGTGAAGTTGACCATCCCACCAGTCCGAGTGACCAGCCACAGGAGCTGCCCCCTACGTTGCGGTGGGATGGTTAGACGGATCATGATGTCCGGAGTGATCATCATCTCCGGTAGATGAGGGATCCACGGGACTGAACGTCAAGTCTCCGGATTTTTATATTCACCCGGTGAGGCAGTGCTGAACGCACTTAGTTTTTTTTGTAAGTGGGATTATACGTTGCCGGAATGTTGTCCGTAGTCGGCGTTGGTAATATTTTGTCCGCTAAATTGGGGTTTTTTTGTACACATTTTTTTTTATAGTTTTTTTTAGTTTTCTTATGCCGAATGTGTTGTCTTGTGTGAGTGTGTGTGTGAGTTGCACGCACCCCAGCTCATCCTATGTCTCAGGTGGTAGCACCGAATACCACCTAGATTATGACTAGGGGAGCTGGGATTTACAGCGGCACCCTTTCCTGTCCCACCAGACTGGGGTAGCGCCTCCGAAACCGCTCCACCCATTGCGGCGGAGGCAGGAGGGGTGTCCAGAGAGAATGGACGGGAGGCCTCAGCACCCCCAACCAGTACCAGGTGCGAGCCCCTGGAGACTGCCCCTGCGTTGCGGCTGGGCGTGTTGAGACCAACCCGTGTGTGCCTGGTGTGACCCTAGTGGCCCCAACCAGTCTCGGATGGGGGCCTTAAGACCCCTCGCATTGCGGTTGGGAGCTCTAGGGACAAGTATGAATGAATTTATGTGATTTTTTTTATCTGTAGCCCGAGTGCCTTCGGGAAGGGGATGTCAGCATTCCCATTGATTACACTATATATTTAACTTAACTAACCGCTTTTCTTTTTCCAGCTTTTGGAATTTATTTTTTTTTTGCATAGAAATATACATATATAAACCTTTTTTTTGACCCCTAACTGCGTTACGCGGCAAAAGGTTTTTTTCCAAAACTACCACGTAACAAATTACATTTTTTTGTTATTCTCTTTACCGAATTATGTCACGCGAGCAGTCGTACGGCCAACCGGGCCGAAATACTCCGTTCGGGAGTGCGGAATGCTTTCGGGGGAGCCAGAACCGGGGCGGTAATAATAGGGAGGCTTTCCCCAAGGCCAAGCGCCCCTTGGTGGTGCACACTCCAATAGGGGGGCATACCGGCTTGGACCTGAACGACCACCGCGAAAAATTGGACAGACCGGGAAGCAACAGTCATTTGAACGCGCCCCTATTAAACGCGCATGATATATCGGGGCTAATGACCATTGTGCCGACCTACGCACCGGATGGAGCTGGTGCCTTACCATTACACCAAGGAAGGGAAAATATAAGACAAGCTGCAAGTGATCGGGCGAATACCCCAGGAATGCAGGACGAAGCTACTCGTGGAGGCTCGTGGGTGGACGTGCTACACCAGCTGTTGCAGGCTTCGCAGGAGGAAAAGCGGAGAGAGATGGGGTCAATCAGAAACAATATGGACCAGCTCAGCGCCGCTCTCGAATCCTCGCAGCAATCAATTCATCAGAACCGGAACGCAAATAGGATGGACCGTAACCCACTTCCAACCGTAGTACCACCAATGTACCCGGCTCCGAGCAGCATAATAGTGAAACCGCAGGAGTGAAAAATCGCGGTCGACGGTACTGGAAGCGTAGCAGATTTCCTTTTTAAGCTGGACACCTTGTGTGATCGCACACAATGCACGGACGAACAAATAATGGCTATTTTCCACCTGTTTCTTTCCGGGCGGGCCAAAGAATGGTACTCGCTGTTCACGAAACAAAACCCAAATGCGACTTATGCCTTTTTGTGCTACTCATTGAAAAGAGAGTTTGGCACTTTGAAAACTGACCACGAGATAATGATGGAGATCTCCATGCGCAAGCAGAAAGCAAGCGATTGCTATGACGTGTTCCACACAGACATAATTTCCTTGAACGCGCGCTTAAGGGAACCCATGTCGGAGGTTCTACTGATTGACATAATAAAAAGAAACGTCAACAGTAGCCTTAAGCTGATGCTTTTCAACGCAGATGTAAGGACCCTTCATGATCTACGCGATGTAGCACGCAGAGGTGAACAAGTGCTGAAAGAAAGCAAGCTGTTGGGAGTCACTTACCCAGGACGGCATGTAAACGAAGCACGCGTGACAACCCCGGACAAGAGGATGGAAGGCGAGGATTGCGAAATGGATCCGCAGATAGAGGCGCTGGAATATCGACGCAACAGGAGACCGGACTATTCGGGAAGCCAATGCTGGAATTGCCAGGCAATGGGCCACTCCTATATATACTGTGAGGAACCCATTAGGAATCCTTTTTGTTTTAAATGTGGCCATAGGGGAGTATTAACTCCAAAATGCCCTAGGGACCATCGCAGGCAGGGAAACCAGTACCCGAGCGAGAAGGCGGGGGAACCTCGTTCGGCATCATAGCTCCAACACCAGCCAGTGCTCGAGGCTTCGCCCCGTGCACTGAACAAGAGGGTGAACCTCTGCATGGAGGTGGTGAGCTTCCGAGGTGCAGTAGTACCCTGGCAGAAGAACCCTCAAATGTGATAATAACTTACCCTGACAGTACGGACAATTCGAATAGTTCTGAATCCGAGAGTCAAACGTCCTCATCAGCGATGGGCGAGCCGACCAGAATTCTGCAACGCCAGCATAGAGATTTCGCTTGCCAAACGCAATTTCCACCAAACCTAGAAGAAAGGGAACATAGGTATGAACAAATAAGACATACCATTTTCGAACAATACCCGGTATCGGACAATATTTTGAAGTGTAGGAAGAGATACCACAGGAGAGTACAGGAGCGTAGACTGCTGCAAGCCACCACGTTAACGCTTACAGAGGATGAAAGGCCTCTCGTAAAGGCTAAAATTAAAGATAGTTTTCTTGTAGGGCTGTTGGACTCGGGAGCCAACGTCTCCATCTTAGGGAAAAATGGATTAGAATTCCTAGAGGATACCGGCTTCGAATATCAGCCCTTAAATGCGTTCGTATACACCGCGGCTGGCAACAAGCAAAAAATTTTAGGCTCAGTATCTCTACCGGTCACCTTTAAAAATGTCACTAAGGTTAATCGTTTTTACCTTGTCCCTTCACTTCTCCAAGAAGCCTACTTCGGGGTAGATTTTTGGAGAGCACTTGCGTTAGCTCCCGAAATATTCCCCAGCGTAGATTACATAGAGATTAGACTTGAGAAGGAAGAGGAACTTAACCTCCATGAATTGTCACCCGACCGGAAATTAGAATTGCAAAAGGTCATCGAGACGTTTCCTTCGTACGAGAAGTTAGGCCTAGGGCAAACTAAATTAGTGGAGCATCACATTGACACCGGTGATGCAGTTCCCATAAAAAGCAAACATTTCCCTCTTTCGCCACCGAGGCAAGCCGAAGCTTTTAGCGAACTAGACACTCGAATTAGGAGTTATAGAAGAATCAAACTCCCGTGGTGTAGTCCTGTAGTACTGGTCCGGAAACCAGGTAAACTTAGGCTGTGCATAGATTCCAGGAAGGTCAACGCGGTGACTAAGAAGGACTCATACCCCCTGCCTCATATCAACGGGTTATTGAGCAGACTGAAGGATACGCATTTTATTAGTGGCATTGATCTGAAGGACGCGTTCTTCCAGATCAAATTGACAGAGTTCTCCAAGGAAAAAACAGCATTCGCAGTTCCGGGGAGGCCTCTGTACGACTTCAAGGTAATGCCATTTGGTCTGTGCAATGGACCGCAGACTATGAGTAGGCTGATGGACAAGGCAATGCCTTCGCGTTTGCGAGAGAACGTCTTTGTCTATCTGGACGACCTGATGGTATGCAGCACTAATTTTGAAGACCACCTGAAATTGCTAGCGGAAGTCGCCAAATGTTTGAGAGACGCAGGGCTGACAATAAACGTGAAGAAAAGTAAATTTTGTCAGAAGGAAATACGCTACTTAGGGTACTTGATAGGCAGCGGGTGTCTGAAAGTGGATCCGGGAAAAATAGAAGCAATGCAAAACTTCCCGATCCCTAAATCCCCTCGGCAAGTGCGTAGGTTTGTGGGCATGGCGAATTGGTACAGGGCGTTTATTACCAATTTTGCTGACTTGGCAGCGGCCGACCGACTGTCTCCGTAAAGTCAGCAGGCCCGTTCAAGCTTACCTCTGAAGCTATAGAGGCCTTCGAAAAGCGAAAAGTAGCTTTGAGTTCCGCTCCTGTCTTGGCCCAACCTGATTTTCCCCCAGAATTTGTAATCCAATGCAACGCGTCCAAAATAGGTGTTGGCGGAGTGTTGTTCCAGGTCGATGACGAGGGCGCTGAGCATCCAATCGCGTTTGTGTCGAAAAAGCTGAATAATGCTCAACGCAATTACACGGTAACCAAGCTGGAATGTCTCGCCGCCATAATCAGCGTGAAGCGTTTCCGACCCTATGTTGAGGGATTACCGTTTTGTATTATCACGGACCACTCGAGTCTCAAGTGGTTAATGACACAAAAGGACTTGAGCGGGAGGTTGGCGAGGTGGTCCCTCTTACTGCAAAGATACGACTTTAAAATGGAACATCGTAAGGGCACCCTGAATGTAGTACCAGACGCGCTGTCGCGGTTTAATGCCGATGAGTTGACTTTCACTACCACACCCGGGAAATAAATTTAGTCTCTCCCGAATTTAGCAGCAACGAATATTTAGACTTGATTCGGACCGTCACCGAAAACGAGGAATCGCTTCCGGATTTACGAGTGGTGGACGGGGTAATTTTCAAACGAGTTAAATTTCGTAAGGGAGTGGAAGGGGAAGAAGACTCGCTGTGGCGATTATGGTTGCCGAAAGGGTTGACTGCGGAAGCGGTGAGACTAGCACATGACGCTAACCGGAGTTACCATGACGGGTGGCAGAAAGCCTTAGAAAGCGTTAGGCAGAAATACTTCTGGCCGCAGCAGGCTAAGGACGTCAGGGACTACGTCCAGCGTTGTGATACCTGCAAATCAGTAAAACCTACTAATCAGCAGTTGAGACCGCCTATAGAAAATACCTTTGCATCCGAGAGGCCATTTCAGCGATTATATTGCGATTTACTAGGGCCGTATCCGAGATCTAAGCGGCGAAATCAATTTCTTTTCATAGTACTAGACCATTTTTCAAAATACGTTTGGCTAAAGCCCATGCAGAGAGCCACCACTGTTATCGTTATAAATTACTTCGCTTCAGACATTTTTTCGGCTGTAGGGGTCCCTGAGTTTATTCACAGTGACAATGGTAAGCAGTTTATCTCGAAGGAAATGAACCAATTTTTTGCAAATTACGGGGTGACGCACGTGAGGACGGGGTTATATTCTCCCCAAGCAAACGCATCCGAGCGCGTTAATAGAGAAATTGTTTCGAAGATTAGGATTTTCCTGAAAGATAAACCTGACCTTACCGATTGGGATAAGCATATACCCGAGATTTTATCAGTTTTGAGAAGTGATTTCCATACGGCTATTCAGTGCTCTCCATACTTTGTATTATATGGCCAAAATATGGTCCAACATACCTCAACGTACAAAATTTTAGAGAAACTCGGCAGCCTTCGGGAAGACCAGGTTACGATAGTAAGCCGAACTGACAAGTTGACTAATATTCGTGAGCAGATCCGTAGAAATTTAGATCAGGCCAAGGATAGGGGAGTAACCACCTATAACAAGCGCTCTAGGCAAGTCAACTATAAGGAAGGTCAGGAAGTTTTTCGGAAAAACTTTGCCTTAAGTAACTTCAAACAGGGTATTAACGCCAAATTCCTGCCGAAATACCTTAAGTGTCGCGTGCTCCGAAAAATAGGCAATGCACTGTATGATCTCGAAGACCTAAACGGGAAATTGATAGGTCGCTTTCACGCTTCGGATATTCGTCCGCAATGAACCAGAAAGAACGTTTCTTTGCCAAATTACAATTTGATTTTTTTTTATATCTACCTACCAATCGGACTTTTTTTTTGGGCGTTTTGGCGGTCGGGGATATCTCGCCCAGTATTCTCCCCGAGTACTGACCTCATAGGATGTTCACACGCGTACTCACCGAGGACCGTGAACACCCTGGCAGTACACGCTTAGGTCGGACTAGCCTTTCGGAGTTTTGACGAGTTCTCCATAACAAATGTCTAATTGCCGCAAATCCCTTTTAAACTAGGAAACAGAATTAATTCCCAACTTGACTTAACCTTTTTTTTTTGATGGACCTATGTTGCCCGGCTAGCTTCGTAGTAGGACTTTGAGACTCTTATCTCAGGGGTGAGTCGTGCCCCACGTTGATTGGCATCGGAGGCACCTGGCAGTGGCTCCCGCAGCGGATCCGGTTTCTTGTTCGCTTCATCGCCAGGTCTTCAAAGCGAAGCAGGTTTGTTACGGTCTGCTGTTATGGTCTACGGTTACGGTCAACTTGGGAGCGTTTTCGTGCGAACACACCTAGTGACTGGTGATGGGGCGAAAGTTGCGATACAAAAGTATCGAAAAACAAGAAATAAAGACCGGCGATCACTAACGAAAAGATTGCCACGAGTTTCCGGCATGAAAAGTAAGAAGAGGGCGAACAAATGTTTAAAGAACAAAAAAAAAGAAAGGTTAGCCATGCGTTTCCGGTCTTAAAAAAACGAAGAAGACAAGGAAACATTAAATTGTAAAGAGAAAAGCTGCATTCACCTAAAAAGGGAAGAGAAGCGACATATAAAGCCGACAGCAGTGAAAACCACCAATGCGGAATTGTAAGGTGCTTCTATTAATTGCACACTGCTTGCTGTTTAACTGAGTCCCACGTACTTATCAACCAACTACCCGGTCAGCACACTGGAAAAATAATTTTCGTGAATAGTTTTACGCCTTCTAATTGTGGCGAAGCTTTTAACTAGTATTGAACAGTTTGGAATCTTCGTTTTTGCAATTTCCTGCGGTCCCAAAAAGAAATTTTAAGAACCATTTAACGAATCTTGCTGATACGACAGCATCGAAAAGTCCGAATTCACATGCCAATTTCATAGTAGTACAGGCACAAGCGAATTGCTAGAAGACCCTTCAACCAACACCTCCGCCTCCAGGGCCAGCAGTACGCTGCAGCGTAATACAACGAACGGCAAAATTAGCCCCAAGTCATCCAGGTCGTAAAAGTCAACACGAAGTTTTATTGCCACCCGGTTCACTCGATCACCTCGGACCAGAGCGCAACAACCACCAACAGTACCAACACAGCGCGCTCAAGACCGCGCACCACAACCAACAACAGCGTCAACTTCACCAGCAAAATCAGCATCACCAGTAACCACGCCGGCAGAGGCCCACGGTACGTACTCTGGCGGCCATGTAAGTACCAGCCATGTATAAACTTGAAAATAATTACCCTATAAAAAAATTTGGTCATAAAACTTACCCACGCCCATGCAAATGTGACTATGAATATAACCTATGACTGTAAAATAGCTAGTCAAATGACGTGGAATGACGAGAGCTTTTTTGCAGGGTAGTTAAAGAAACTTCTAAGTGGTACTTAGAGGATTTTATACAGTCCGGTTGAACTATTTAACAAGGATCGATTTTTCTATCAAATTGTATAATTGAATACTCGAAATTGTTAGCTATACAACAAGGAGCATACATCTCCTTTTCTTCATTTTAAAGATATTTTTTCTTGCTTCAAAATGATTGAAGTTAATTCGATAAGTTTTTAGTCATAAGAAAGAGCGGTCTGTATCATTTGAAAAGTTTTAGCTTTCCATTTTTGGAGCTCAAACATAAATATAAAGAAACATTTTTTTTTTGCGACAGCAGCCATTAGTCGATTATGCACAAATTGGCTAAAAGGACTTCAACTTTTTTACTTATATCATACAGATACAATATATATATATACTATATATATGCATACGAATCCCTATTGCGGGCAATATCTTTCGAACAAGACGAAAGGAATATACGTGAACGTAATACATATTGCTATCGCAATTTCATCTTTATTGCTTTTGTAACCACTTTTCTTAGTACATATTAGATATTAGTATTGTAACGAATTTACTTGCAAATCCTCTTATTTGCAATCCTCTGCTAAGTTCGAATCACTAAACTGTTGAATAAATAACTCCAATATTGAATGATGGAAAAATGGCCTTTATTAAGTACTTCACAATAACACTCAAACTGTGCAACGAATAGCTTAATAACCAAACGGATATCTTAAAGGAAACTGACTTTCAAAATAATAGTGCTATTGCTCGCTAGATATCGTCTTACTCGTAACGGCTTGACAATTCAAATCAAACTGAATTACTTCTTACTCGCCTGCATCGCTTTTATAGTTTACGCTGCATACTTCTAGGCTCTTCGATTTCCAGAAGTTACTAGTTGTTTCGGCTACAAAATCGCCAGCCACAACTACGTGCACAAATTATTGCTCTCTCTTGTGACAACTCAGATAAGGTATATGCTTGTGTTTGTAGTTTACAGTCTCCCGCACACACATAAGCGTATAAGTAAATTCATCGGTGTGTGACATCTCATCTCTCGCTGCCTTGTATGTAAATGTTGCTCGTCGGAATGTGTACATATGTGTAGACGCAATTATTGATTCGTTTATGTAGATACATAATGATTGAATTATTGATGTGCATTCACGTCACTGCTTAGATCGGCTTAGAGCTGGCAGCACTCCTTAGTTTTGCTAATATTCGTAACACTGCCCTCCACCTAAGTCTGATCGTCCCGATCAGACAAATCTCCCAATCTAAACGCCGCTAGCATCTCCAAATGTACCACCCTTCTAATCCGTGGTTTCCCAGTGGTTTGTATGCGGTAGATGGTATCACTGATCTTCTTCACAACTTTGTGCGGGCCTTCCCAACTGCACCGAAATTGGGCTGGAACACCTTTCCGCCGGTGAGGGTTGTTTAACAGTACCAAATCTCCATTCCGGAAACCTTCCGAATTATTTTCCCTGTCGTACCTGTGTTCCATCTTACTACTCATTATTCTGGATCGTTCCCTCGCAATCTGTTTCTTGGCCAATGAAGAATTACTTCGCAGAGCTTGCGCTGGACGGATTTCCTTTGCATAATCATTATCGTTCCGATGCTTCACAACAGTAGTGTGCCTTGGCTTGAAACCACCATTGCATTCTTTCCTGGTTTTAGTACGTCCGTTAGGGCTTTTCAATACCAGTGTTTCTCTCACAGGTACCTTCGGTTTTGATTTGTTTGGCCCATTTGTTCCATCAACCTTTACCTTTGAATTTCGTGGCCTTCGTCGAGTCTTCTCCACCAGTACCCGATTACTGCTGAACCCTTTTTCCAAACTAAAGTTAAGTGGCACATCTTGGTTCTCATAACGCATCACCCTTCTCTGCATATCGATCTTGATGTCATGGTCAACCAAGAAATCTACTCCCAATATAACTTCATCAACAATCTCCGCCACAACAAATTTGTGTAGGACCATGACCTTCCCAATCAATACTTCACATATCACTTCTCCCTGAACTTGGTTATACTCGCCAGTGACCGTACGCAACTTTGCTCCAGGTAACGGTTTTACTCTCCTGTTGACCAAATCAGATCGAATCAAGGAATGAGATGCCCCCGTATCTACAGTCAGTACACGCTCTTTACCATCCACATTCCCTCTGACGGTAAGACTGCTTGATTTCCTTCCGATTTGCGACACAGATATCACAGGACATTCAACAGCTGGATCTAGCTCTCTACCTCTTACTCGCTCTTCCTCATCTCCTCCAGCTTTGCGTTTATGGCCACCCACATTGTTGGAACTATTAGGACCAAGATCGCAATGACGTGCAATGTGACCTGGGTTGCCGCACTTGAAACATTTAATAACTCCGGCATTCTTCTGTTGAGATCCCTTCAGTGCTTCCAAAATTGTTTCTACCCACTCTGGCCTTTCTACTTCCACACGGCGTGCTTTGAAAACTGGCTTACACAGAAGCGACGCTGTTTCCTGTATCAGAGCATGCGATACCGTTTCAGCAAATGTTAGTTTGGGATTCGCATATGTAGCCCGCTTCGTTTCCACATCTCGTATGCCATTTATAAAACTCTGGATTTTTACCCTCTCGGTGTATTCCACGGGTGCGTCCGCATTTGCGAGATGAGCCAACCTTTCAACATCTGAAGCAAACTCCTGCAATGTCTCATTTGCTTTTTGGTAGCGGTTTTGCAACTCAATTTGGAATATCTGTTTTCTATGCTCGCTTCCATAACGTCGTTCTACAGCAGCCATCAATGCTTCATAATTGCTCCGCTCTCCTTCGGGAATCGTCTGCAGGATTTCCGCTGCTGGTCCCTTCAATGCCACGAACAACGCAGCAACTTTATCTTCCGCATTCCAGTTGTTCACTGCTGCGGTCTTCTCAAACTGTAGCTTGAAGACCTGGAAAGGAACAGAACCGTCAAAGGATGGTGTTTTTACCTTTGGATTACTCGCTGAAACTGCTGGGCGATTCATTTGCAACTCCTGTATACGACCTCTCAAAGCTTCTATCTCGGCATCAATTTTGTCCTCGAGCTGCACAATTTTTGTATCCTGTGCTTCCAGCTTTGATGTTACCCTTATCTCCTGTGCCTCCAGCTGCGAGGATATGCGGGCCTCCTGTGCTTTCAACTGCTCAGCGAACTGAGATGTCATATATGTCTTTTGCTCTTCTAGTTGAGTTTCCATCTTGGATGTAATCTGTGTCGACATTTCTGACATACGCGTTTCTTGTGCTTCAATCTTGGATGTTATGCGTGTCTCCTGCGATTCTAGTTGTGATGCCATATATGTCTTCTGTTCTGCCAGTTGAGATGACACTGTCGATGTTTGAGCAGATATTGCAGCTAAAATCATGTTCAAGTCTGTACTGGTAACCGTCTGCGATGTTTCGTTCTTCTCTTCAATTTTTGTTGTCTCCTCGCCATCAAGATGAAAGACATGCTCTTCCACATCAATTCCTTCTGCTTCCATTGCTTCTCGTAGCCGTGCCTGAAGTTCGAGTTTAACGCCGCTTGTATTCAATCCACGGCTCTCCAACTCCTTCTTCAGTTGCGGGATCTTCAATTCACTTAACTTTGCCATGTCCTTGTTGTCCTCTAGAATTTATTCAACAATTCCTCTTCTGACACCAATTGTAACGAATTTACTTGCAAATCCTCTTATTTGCAATCCTCTGCTAAGTTCGAATCACTAAACTGTTGAATAAATAACTCCAATATTGAATGATGGAAAAATGGCCTTTATTAAGTACTTCACAATAACACTCAAACTGTGCAACGAATAGCTTAATAACCAAACGGATATCTTAAAGGAAACTGACTTTCAAAATAATAGTGCTATTGCTCGCTAGATATCGTCTTACTCGTAACTGCTTGACAATTCAAATCAAACTGAATTACTTCTTACTCGCCTGCATCGCTTTTATAGTTTACGCTGCATACTTCTAGGCTCTTCGATTTCCAGAAGTTACTAGTTGTTTCGGCTACAAAATCGCCAGCCACAACTACGTGCACAAATTATTGCTCTCTCTTGTGACAACTCAGATAAGGTATATGCTTGTGTTTGTAGTTTACAGTCTCCCGCACACACATAAGCGTATAAGTAAATTCATCGGTGTGTGACATCTCATCTCTCGCTGCCTTGTATGTAAATGTTGCTCGTCGGAATGTGTACATATGTGTAGACGCAATTATTGATTCGTTTATGTAGATACATAATGATTGAATTATTGATGTGCATTCACGTCACTGCTTAGATCGGCTTAGAGCTGGCAGCACTCCTTAGTTTTGCTAATATTCGTAACAGTATCATTATACTATGCGCATTATGCCAAATTGATATTTTGTTACACTCAAATTTAAGTTCTACTACAACCACATAATAATTTTGTAAGAGAGCCCCAAATATCGAAACTTGTGCCCAAACTTTATAGTCTTAAAATATGTTCTGTGAATGAAAAAAAAAAAATTCAACCAAATTCTTACTTTGTAGGTAGTATATTTACAATACATAAGTACATTTAATTACATATTTTTCTCACACATAGCGTTTATAACGATTATCAAAAAAAAAAGGGGAGACATAAATAATTGTATAATTTAAAATATTTCGAGCAAAAGTAAGAGAAAAGAAAAGAACCCCCAACAGAACAAGCTTAGCCAGGCTTAAGTATTCATATTAGATTTCGTGTCGATTTCGGCCCAATAGAGCGTGAACTGTTGGATCTTTTTTTTCTCTCACTTTATACACTACACACTCTTACCTACATTTTCATAGTGTAAATAGCTATCGTAGTTCAACAATGCTGTAGCCCTGGTTAAGAAACCTGCACTATCTTAATTTTTTTGTTGCATACATACGTTAATAGAAATGAATTATAAATAAATAAGTATTTAAAATGGGAATGCTGGCGTCGCCATTTATTTAGAGGAAACTTAGGGAATCAGGTAAGGGGCCACCGAAAAATAGGTGCGTCGGTGGACATGGATTTGAGGGTGGGAATAGCACCGGGCGCCGCAACACCACCCGCGGCGCCCCCTATATATATTCGGCCCTCTTTGTTTATTCCCTTTTGTTTTCTTTTAATTTTTCAGCAGTTTTTTTTTTTGATTTTGATTTTCAGCGTTAGTAACCGGCCATGTCCGGTTCGGTAATTTTTTTTGCGTTTAGTTTTTTTTGAATTTTTAAGTTTTGAATTTGACGGTCTGTCCGTGGCATACGGTTCGACGGGATGTCGTTTCAGGGTCAGTCTCTGTGCTTCCGTCAGTTTTTTTGAATTTTGACAGTTGAGTTTGAATAGGCATGATAGGAACTTTTCTCTGTTTATGGCGCAGGAACAGTAAGGTTGGCAAGGACCCGCCCCAGCCGGCAATGACTAGCCACTGTGCACCACCACATCATGCCGACCGCCTTCCTTACTGCTTCCATCATAGATGCGTATCGATAACAATGGTTATGATATTTTTATGGCGTTAGCGTTATGGCATGGCACCATTAATCCATTACATTGTTTTCCATAAGGTAGGTTCGATCAGCTGTTTTATCTGGTTATGGTTTTATGGTTATAAGTCACCATTAATTGGCTCTAGAGTCTCTTCGACTTATCTCATGACTACAAATCACACACAGAAGATTGCGCATTGCGCATGTAAACAAAATACCAGCTGTTTTTTATGGGCAATTCATATTTCATTTGCCTTTAGCTCTTTTTTTCCCTCTTTCTTTCATCCCCTCAAGCAGTCAACTGTGACGTAGATGCGCAGAACGAAGCAATTTTGAACTCGTGAATGCGCAATCTTGGATTATGATTTGTGCGTCACGGCATATACCGAGTTTTACAGCTCCGGCTCACGCTCAATTCTCACGGGAATGCTCTGGATCATTGAGAGACTTGAGAAGCAGATGTCGTGAAATATTTGCACACGTGAAATGTGATAGGCAGATGTCGCCGCTGTTTTTCATTTAACTCATACGGCGAAAGGCTAAGCAGCGACATCTATTTTTGAAAAAGTAGGTATATTAAATGCCGCGTTGCCAACCTAAAACGAAGTAATTAACAAATTATCTGGCTCACAAATTGAACCAGAATTCTATCTGGATTTATCTGGCTCAAATCGTTGTTGTTGCATTTACATACAAAATTATTTATCTGGCTCAGGATTTTGCCACCGGATGATAGCTTTTTTCTTTCATCCGCTCAAGCAGTCAACTGAGACGTAGATGCGCTAAACGAAGCAATTTTGAACTCGTGAATGCGCAATCTGTATGTTTTTTGTGCGTCATGACATAGACGAAATGCATCTACCGAGCCCCTTATTCCTGTAGCTTGATAGATAAATCTACTTGTATTAAATTGTAAAAGTGCTAAAGCAAAACTATTTTCTTATCACAACATACAACCCTGCACGCCATACATACTGAACGAAAAATATTCGATATGCAAAAGGAATAGTGGTGAGCAGAAAAAATAAAGTAATTCTTTGTTTCGTCATCGAATTTAGCCATTTTTTTAATATATAACCTACATATTTGTGCTGGAAAATATGAAAAAGCGATAGCTAAACATGTAAATCATTATAATTAATTGAATAATTTAGTGAAATATGTATGTAGTTTATGAAATAATTGATTTTATATATACCAATATGATACAGAAAGAAAAAAATTTTCATTGCACTTCTACGAAGATAAATGGAAAAGTATAGAACTATAATACTTAAAGAAGGCAAATGAAGTAACAATAGAGGAGATAAAGATAATCAAAGTAAATATAGGTAATAATAAAAATAACTATTTAAAAGAAAAGAAGAAATAGTGCAATTGGTAGGAAGCATACATATAAACAACAACAAAACTGCAGCTGTTGAATGGAATAGTGCTGTAGAAGCATATCGTGTTTATATGACAGTAGAAAAGTCGCCGACATAATTTTCATAAGTTACATTTGTATGATTGGGCGTTTTTATTACTATACATACGTGCTAGGAGATCATGGAAATGGAGGGATAACCTGGCCAGTGTTGGAGCACTTGTCCTGCCATTTACTTTAAATCAAAAAAAAGGAAATGTAGCTAAGAAAAGTTTATAGATATTTACTTCTAAATACGCTATAATCAATTGATTTGGAAACTTGAAAGAGTATCGAAATCATTTAATATATACAATTTCCTCAATGAAACCACATTTTCGAGGGTGTATACATAATAAATATACATACCTACATTGTATGTAGGTATATACATATTTATAAACATTGATACAAACATCCCTTGCCTACTACAAATTTAAGGGCTGCACAAAACTTACGCATTTATCAATTGAAACACGCATTTTCAAATTACTGATACCTACGCACTTGAAAAACACTACAGCTGAAGCAAAACTTTAGAAACTTTACCAGTGGTGAAGGTTTTGGAAGAAGTGGTCGATAAGAATTGTAAGTGGATCGATTGTGTCTACGTTTACGACTAGCTACTTTAATAACTCAACACATAAACGGGACTGAGTCACTTCAGTCTACATAACTAGTTTTTCCAGACATCAGTTCACACATATCAAGAATTTAAAAAAACCATCAGAAATATGCTTACCTTAACTCAATTACCATTATTTGTGTTGATACTTATCAAAGCCTAAGTGCACGGATGACGTTGTTTTTTTTAGATTTTCTATGCATTATATACTTCTACACCAAATCTATAGTTAAAGAAAAATATGTTGCCAAAATAATCTTCGCTATTTTTCCAAAGTTGACTTAAGTTCCACTGTATTAGTCTATTTAATCGAATCGTATTCCGCTCTGCTGTCGCATATAAGGACACATTTTCAGAGTTTCCAAAGTCGAACTAAGGTCCAGCATAAAATCTATGTAATTGCAAATATGGTTAACTTTCTATTTTATTTTATTTTTTTCAATTTGCTCCAAAGTTCGTTTTGGCAATATCCTTTACTGTTTTGCGACACCTACATACATATATCAAATGGAAACAATTAAATAGAATTTCTCATCATTTGCTTATGATGGACTTTTATATGCCTCGACTCATTCCCCGAACAAAGATTTTTTTTTTTATAAGTTTCACAAGTTAGAAGGATTTTGTATAATTTCTTATTCTATTCCATAAATTTTTAATAATACTGATTTAAACACACTACTTGATTGCTCCTTCTAATCTGCATAAGTTCTTCTTCTTCTTGTAGTAGTGCTCTGCTATATACAATAGGTGCAATATCTCACAAATTTGCATCGATGTCCTCTAACGGAAGTCCAATGAAAGTAGCAGTTCCATAGGGTTGGACCAATGCTAAATAATTTTTGAAAGCGTTGGTTCCCCTTGCAATTGAAAAGAAGTTTGGTTTATGTTGTTGTTGTCGTTGTAGTAGTGCTTCGCCCCATCAAATAGGTGCGCCGATCACAAATTGTTATCAATATCCTCTAATGGGAGTCCAAGGAAACTTGCTGTTTCAATAGGGGTGGACCATAATGAGAGGGATGTTAGAGGCGTTGGTTCCACAATACAGTTAAAGAGATGGTGTCATGTGGGGACACATTACAAGCAGGACATATGTTTTGTATGTCAGGGTTGATTCTGTTTACGAAAGAGTTTAACCTGTTACAGTATCCAGATCGCAGTTGAGCTAGAGTGACTCACTTTTCCTTCATCATCTTCCTCAACTCCTATTGTCCACGTGTCATTCCACGTGTATCCCTAGGGAGATTGTATTCCTCTTCTGTTAGTTTGGGTATTGTTCTTTGAGTAGGTACAGGATTCACCGGGCAATTACTTGCATAGAGGCCGACGCCTGTATGTGGAGTTCACTGAGGACCTGCTTGTGTTGTTTAGCTTCATACGGCTGTGTTCTCAGGTGCCGTATTTCCTCATAATGGTTATGGAGATGACTCTTTGAGCCCCTAGGTGGTGTTGGCTCATCGATCAGATGTCTGTTGGGATACCCAGGTTTCTGGTATTCAACGGGAACTCTTTGGTTAGCATTTCATCTCTCTCCCTGATGGGGAATATTCTCTGCCTCATTATGTAGATGGTGTTCTGGGGACATAAGAAGACAACCCGTGGCGGTTCTGAGGGCGGTATTTTGGCAGGCCTGTAGCTTCTTCCAGTGAGTAGTCTTTAGGCTTGGCGACCATATCCGGGACTTGTAGCATGCAATCGGCTGGCCAATTGCTTTGTAAGTGGTTATGAGCGTTTCTTTGTCTTTTCCCCAAGTACTGCAAGCAAGATATTTAAGGATTTTATTACGGCTGGATTTTTGGTACAATTGCTCACCAAAATGTAGATACTGATCAAACGTCACAAGATTTTGGGGTGTAGGACAGTCGGTGGCGTAGAGCCATCGACGTGGATGTTCAAAATGGTCGACATTTGGGATGTCCATGTTGTAAATAGGGTCGCGGAGGATTAAGTCGGTTGTTGTTGTTGTGATAATTCCATTTTCGAAAATGGCTTACTGGAGGCTTTCTGTATATTTACATATAACCGATTTTAATACTAAGTTCCTTTTTATTTTCCTACTTGTTTTTCGTAAGCGTTGAGAGCAAATATTTGCTAATGTTAAACTTTTTTTCTTTTTTTTCTTTTTGAATGAGCATATCTGTTATGAAAATCGGTTTCCATCATATATTATTTTATATACCTTAAATAGGTTAGGTTAATGTTTTAAATTAAAAGCTTGAATGTTTTATTATTATGTTATTTAATGTCTGTTGTACTATAAAAGATCATACATGATCTTATTGTGCTAATATATATTTCTTAAAAAAAAAAAATGAAAATAATGCCAGGTTTTGCTAGACGAAAAAACTGGAGAGATCAGGGAGGTAGCCGCTGATTCTGTTGCAAAGCTCATCGATCTGTGGGCTGGGCCTGTGACCTTATTGTGCAGCCAGCGGCGTAGGTAACGATAGTAACTCCTACTGGTGGCAAAGGTAGTTTTGATATGTAGAAGTTAAACAAAAGTTGGGATAGGACACCACCCTGTGGCACCTCTATTTAATTCTTCGGTAAAAGTCTAGTTGAAGGACCGACTGCTAAAACGCTACCAAGAATATCGACAGAGGTGTAATTCGTTCAAAAGATATTAACGAAAAACCGAAACCGGGGGTGTAATCCATAGTATTTTTGCGCAGAACACTTCTACGTTAGCGGCCTTCGGCCGCGCTTTTAAAAAATTACCCTGAGTGGGTCCAACGCCGGTTTGGAGACCAAAACTATATCCGCGCAATGTTCACAATTTTTTGTGTGGGTACGACAACATTACAACAACCACATGAAAATCGCCAATTTCAACTGCCAATATCTCTGAACAGAGATAAAATTTCTCTTTTCCGCTTTCGGATTATTGTTGTCGAGGTAAATACGCGTATTTTGACACCTCGATATTTTTTGACGCGTATTAGCAGTCGACCCCTCAATTAGACTTTTAGCAATTCTTCTTGACTTTGTTGCGTTTCTAAATTGCACCGATGCCTGCCGACCACCCAGGTCTTGCAGAGACTTGGATATTTCAGTAGGACTCTGAGACGCATAAACGACGTCAACGTCCCCCAAGGGAGCGGCCAACTTGATAGACAGTGACTAGAAAAATGTATGTTTGCGATTTGGAGAGGCTGCAGCCACGTGCTTTTCGTGGCGACCCGAACTCGCGCGCTTCCCAAGGCAGTCGGTTCTATGTACCGGAGCGACTCGGGATTTTTCCCGACCAAGGACTGTCATTTCAGTGTGACCCCATTTAATTTGTTTCGTCCCTCCCACAAATTGTCATCCTCCCAGCAGCTCCTTGCAGCAGGACTGCTACATATTCTCTTACTCCGGGAAGGTATCGAACCCAATCCGGGTCCGTCTCCTGACCCCGGTCATGAGAAATGGTTTTGCTGCATTTGCCAGAAAATAATCTTTTTAGGACGGTCATACTCTGTTCAGTGTGTCTCGTGCATGGGATGGTTGCATCGGACAGGTTGTTCTGGGCTTGATCGCAAAACCCGACGTCCACGTAACTTTTATAAATCTTTTGTGGCTCCTTGCTGCTCACGCCCAAGGGCGTACCGTAGTCTACGCCTAAGCGTATCCCCACTACCTTCCAGCAGCTTCGCTGCTCAGCAAGCCACAACAAGTACCCGCTGCTGCTCGCGCCCCACGGCGCCAGCAACTCAAACAGCTGATACCACTCATAACTACTACCTTCGTAGTAGAGCTGGTTGCAATGCTGAGCATCAGCCCCTGCCCCCGTCTTCTTCTCCCCCCCTCTTTTCTGGCAGCAATCGTGCAGGTCAGGGAAACAGACTCTTAGTCCCTGCCTCCGTTTGCACCGTCTGCCAGCACAGAATATATAGGTTTGCGACATCCGCTCAATGCAGCTCCTGCCTTGGGTGGTGCCACTTTCCTAGATGTTCTGGTCTCCGCGACGGCAACCCCCCGACGGGTTTCATCGCGCCATGTTGCCAGGTCGCAAACCCAAATCATCCGGGTACCCCAATGCTTGCCCAAGGGCGCCCAGTCCCAAGGCCACAACAGCAATTGCGTCCTGGCCTTCCACAACCTAGGCGTAGTCACCCCTCATTTACCCCTAGAGTGGTGGCGTCACCCCTCATGCACTTCAGAATTCTGCAGTTCAACTGTAATGGACTAACTGGGAAGATTACGGAGATAGTCGATTTCATGAAGCGGCACAACATCCGCATTGCTGCGATTCAAGAGACTAAACTCACAGCAAGATCTGCATTGCAGACCTGCTCTGGTTATAATGTCCACAGGAAAGACCGCGAGAGCGGAAATGGAGGCGGCCTCGCGTTTATTATACACCACTCTGTGCAATATCATATATTTGATCCTGGCATCGACCGCAGTGACAATGTCTTAGAACGTCAAGGCCTATCTGTCCGGTCAGGCGATGCAAATCTAGAAATCATCAACATCTACATCCCTCCTGTCACCTGTTGCCCCAGTGGATACCGCCGAAATATAGAGGCCTTACTCACTGGCAACAATCGCATTATCTTAGGCGATTTCAATGCCCATCACGACTTATGGCATTCAAACTTGCGGGCGGACAGTAGGGGTGAGATTTTGGCGGATCAAATAGACGAAACGACGTTCTGCACAATAAACGGAGACGCCCCCACTCGTATGGTAGGAAGCTGTCATAGCTCGCCAGATATCTCAATCGTGAGCGCAGAACTCGTAAACTGCGTCAACTGGCAGCCGATGGTAACATTGGCATCCGACCACCTGCCCATACTTATTTCGTTCGAGCGTACCGCCGACTTCATCGTCACCGAAAAACGCACTTTCATAAACTTCAAAAAAGGAAAGTGGGAAGAATATAAATCTGCAACAGACAGCAGCTTTGCTGCCCTCCCTATCCCGACTGATGCCCGCCAAGGGGAGCGTGCCTTCCGTAAGGTCATTGAATCCGCCTCGGCACATTTCATTCCCGCCGGGAGAATTCCCGAAATCCGGCCCCACTTTCCGGCGGAGGCCGCGAGCTTAGCGAGGGAACGCGACCTTATAAGACAGCTTGATCCAGGCGACCCCCAAATAAGGGATATAAACCAACGCATCAGATTGCTTGTGGACGAACACAAGCGGGCGAAATGGGAAGAGCACCTAAGAGGTTGTAACCTCTCTACCGGTGTAGGTAAACTTTGGTCCACCGTAAAGTCCCTATCGAATCCGACTAAGTACAAAGACAAAGTTTCCATCGCCTTTGGCGATAAGGTGCTGTCGGATGCGAAAAAATGCGCGAGCGCTTTCTGCCGACAATATATAATGCATCCTACGGTCGACAAAGATAGACGGAGAGCCAATAGACACGCACATAAACACAAACTCAGCGCGTCACCAATTACCATCACCGCTAGAGAGGTTGAGGACGCCATTGGTCGCGCTAAACCATCCAAAGCAGTGGGCCCAGACGGCATAGCCATGCCGATGCTTAAAAACCTAGGGAAAGAGGGTTTCAAATATTTAGCGCATGTCTTCAACCTGTCTCTTTCCACCTTTGTCATACCCGAGAAATGGAAAATGGCCAAGGTGGTCCCGCTACTAAAGCCTGGGAAACCAGCTAACGTAGGTGAGTCATATCGTCCGATATCTCTCCTATCGCCAGTGGCAAAGACGCTTGAAGCCATTTTGCTCCCTTATTTCCAAGCACATTTGCAGCTAGCCCCTCATCAGCATGACTTCAGAAAACTCCATAGCACTACCTCCGCGCTAAATGTCATTAGCACCCAGATAAATTGCGGTTTGAATCAATATCCCCACCATAGAACAGTACTCGTAGCGTTAGACCTATCAAAAGCTTTTGATACGGTCAACCATGGCTCGTTACTGCAAGACCTGGAAGGGTCCACCCTTCCCCCATGTCTTAAAAGGTGGACCGCAAATTATCTGGGTGGTCGGCAGGCATCGGTGCAGTTCAGAAACGAAACATCAAAACAAAGGAGAATTAAACAAGGGGTGCCACAGGGTGGTGTCCTATCCCCGCTTTTGTTTAATTTATACATATCTAAGCTACCTCCACCACCGGAAGGAGTCACAATCGTTTCCTACGCCGATGACTGCACAATAATGGCCACAGGCCCAGGCCCAAAGATCGATGAGCTATGCAATAAAATAAACGGCTATCTCCCTGATCTCTCCAGTTTTTTCGCCTCGCGAAACCTGGCATTGTCACCGACTAAATCTTCCGCGACCTTATTTACAACATGGACGCCCCAAATGTCGACCATATTGAACATCCACGTCGATGGCACTACGCTACCGACTGTCCTACACCCCAAAATCTTGGGTGTGACGTTTGATCAGGATCTACATTTTGGTGCGCACGCAACCGCAATTGTTCCAAGAATTCAGAGCCGTAATAAAATCCTCAAATCCCTTGCTGGCAGTACCTGGGGAAAAGATAAAGAAACGCTCTTGACCACATACAAAGCAATTAGCCAGCCGATTACGTGCTACGCGTCACCCATATGGTCGCCAAGCCTAAAAACCACCCACTGGAAGAAACTACAGGCCTGCCAAAATACTGCTCTCAGAATCGCCACGGGCTGTCTTCTTATGTCCCCAGAACACCATCTGCATAATGAGGCGAGAATACTCCCCATCAGGGAGAGAAATGAGATGCTGACCAAACAGTTTCTGTTGAATACCCAGAAACCTGGGCATCCCAACAGACATCTGATTGACGAACCAGCACCGCCTAGGGGCCTAAGGAGTCATCTCCGTAAGCATTTTGAGGAAATACGGCACCTGAGAACCCAGCCGTATGAAGCGGAAAAACACAAGCAGGTCCTTGGTGAACTCCATAGACAGGCGTCGGACCTTTATGTCGGGAATTGCCCGGTGAATCCAGTACTTGAAGAAAAATATCCAGAACTCGCAGAAGAGGAACGCATACTCCCCAGGGAAACGCGTGTCACTCTTGCTCAACTTCGTTCTGGATACTGTAACAGGTTAAACTCTTACCTATCCAGAATCAACCCCGACATACAAAATGTATGCCCTGCTTGCAATGTGTCCCCACATGACACCAACCATCTCTTTAATTGTAATGTGGAACCAACGCCTCTAACACACCTTTCCTTATGGTTCACCCCTGTTGAAACGGCAAGTTTCCTTGGACTCCCGTTAGAGGATATTGATGACAATTTGTGATCGGTCGCGGCTATTAGGTGGGGCGAGCATTGCTACAACAACAACAACAACAACAACAACCCGAACTCGCCGAGGATGGCTAGATTTTGCATTCCGTTAATGGCCCGACCCATTTTTCGTTCGGGAAGAGTATTTGGCAAAAAAGGCATCTGAACGTTGCCTCACCTCCTTCATAACCCCGATATTGCTCTATGCGACTTTTTTTATTCGCCAAGATGAAATTGCACCTCACAGGAACTCATCATGTACGCCTTGAGCTCGTTCACTAAGACACACTTTTTGGTCTACTTAACGCGTTAAATCAATGTTGGCAATCACCGAAACTAATCAAAGAAAAAACCTTGCGGTGTTTGAAATTAAAATCTATTTGGCTCAAAGCCCGGCGGTTCATTTCAAATAACGATCAGAACTTTCTTTTGTGCTTTATTATCTCCATTTTAGTAGATTGTTACGAAACCTACAAAGAAGTCTCATAACACAATGAGACGTGCTGCGGGCACTTGCGGGTGGGGAGGGAGGTATGGCCTGAAGGTTTAATGTGGCCATATAAATCGTTCCCCAGATTGTCGGGCGAGCACCTTAATGGTGCTGTGTTACCGGAGCGTACCGGGTCTGTATCCGGCAAAGGACCATCACATCGATAACGCTCCCCAAAGCCTTCGGGAGTAACCTTATCGCTACAACAACAACAACGTGCTGCGTGTTAGGGAGTTAGAATATACACGCGGTAGGTATGCCTGTCGTAAGATGCGACTAAAATACCAGATTCAAGGGGTTGTGTAGCGCAACCTTTTCAGGTTGCCAGCGCAATATATAGCTTCTCCATCCCAATTGTCAACCTCACCTTCGAACGCCGAAACCCGTTTCACTAACAGACGAGGCTCTGGCGACCCCAAGCTCCTCATGGAACTTGAGGGTGGGGAGGGAGGTATGGCCTGAAGGTTTAATGTGGCCATATAAATCGTTCCCAAGATGGTCGGGCTAGCACCTTAATGGAGCTGTGTTACCGCAACCTTATCGCTACAACAACAACAACAACGTGCTGGATTAAGCAGGGTTACTGAAATAACAGCTTTGGTGGAGTAAGGTGCGAGTAATTCCGGTACGCGGGACGTGCTTCGAGGAGTGTAAAGGATGTGGCGATTTTGGTTATTTCAAAATAAAGATTTTATACTGGCCATTGAACTTTAATTTTTATCAATTTCGAAAATACAATATGTGTAAAGTATTTTACATTCGCCACTATTATAAAATCAAATATTTTTTTTATTTCACAATTGACAGTATGCTAACAATTTTTGTTTTCATCTTTTTCTTCTTTTCTGTTATCAGCTTATTCAATTTGTGCTGGTTTTTTGCTGAGGTAAACAACATAATACGAAGAAAACTTGTGTGGAATAATAGAAGGTAATAAGAGGCAGACACAAAGATAATTGGCCAACCCAATACAATACGTTTCTTTTTGTTAAACACGACGAGGAGACGTTTGTGCTCGCTCAGCAGAGTAGCTGCAGTTTTGACGTTTTGGCAGAGGTGAGTGCTTTGGTTGATTGTAGCTAGAATGTTGTAGCCAGTGCTCAGATGGCAAAATAAAAAATTAAAATAAACGCTACAGCAATCTCTTTTGTATCAACAAACAACAGCGCAGGTATCTACATTTATACATACGAACTGCTCCAAAGTTCAACAAATTGAGAAGTCGAGAATAGAGGAGCAGGTAGAAAATCGCAAAGGTACGATTTGAACAAAGGCATCACCAGCAGAAGCAGAAACGGAGCAAAAAGCTTGTGCCAGCCTAGAGCGCTTTAGCGAGAGCGTTTTAGAGCACGCGCGACGTTCGAGAGTGTTTTGTTGACGTGCTGTAAATAAAGAGACTCAAAATTGATAAAAATAACAAAAAAGCTGCTGCAACTGGTGCCTCATCCGAGGACCAGCCGCCGCGCAAAAAAGGACGACGTTCAGCAGGAGGATCAACAGCAGCAGCAGCCGTAGGAGATTCAACGATAACGACGACCAATACCGCAGCAGCAGCAGCAGCAGAAATAGCACAAACAACAGCAAGTAGCAGTGGAAATAGTGGTCTCAGTACGAGTGAATCAATTGACGCAGAAACAGCGTCGACTTCACGTGCGGCACAACAGCGACTGAATCAAACAGATCAAGTTCAAAATATTTGTGAAAATCAATTGAGTAGTGAAACGAATAGAAGTAATATTAGTACTAATATAAACGAAAATTCAACAATAACGACAATAACAGATACAACAACTACTACTACTACTAGCAGTGGTGATAGTGTTGTGAGCGCTATAAGTGGCTCTACTGTCGTTGCCCGTAAAGTTGAAACAACTGAAATTACAACCAGTACTAATTGTAGTAATAGTGGAAACGTAGTAACAACGAAAATGCAAAACTCAACACTAAATACCGCAACAACATCGAACGCATCTTCGTCGGGTACGGGTTCCGGTTCGGGTACGGTTTCCGCGTCCGCGTCATCTTTAGCCACTTCATCCTCAGCAAATTCGGCTGCTGATGGTAGTGGTGGGGGCGGTGATAGTGGTAGTACGTCTAGACCTGTCGGAGATTCGTCGTCGTTAAATAATGCCGGTGTCGGTTCGCCTGTAAATTCTACATCAAATGGACATGACACAAAACACAATGGATTCACCAATAATGAGGTTGGCGGCACTACAGATGCGCAAATTGATAATGATCAATCGATAGTGCCTGCTGCTAATCATAATTTCCATTTGGACAAGGCTAATCAAGAGATTATAAGATTGATTGGTCAATACTTACAAGATATTGGTTTGAATAAGTCAGTGAAAACATTAATGACTGAATCAGGGTGCTATTTGGAGCATCCAGCTGCATCTAAGTTTAGGGAGCATGTATTGTCGGGAGAGTGGGCTAAAGCTGATTCCGATTTGAAGGTGAGTAGTCTAAATGTTTGTTTTATGTAGTACAAATATATATTCTTTGAGGGCTATGTATAAATGTGTTTAGTACTTCATCGAACGATCCCAGGTCGTTTTGTGAGATTGTCACTCTGTGGCAAAATTCTGTAAAAAATCGGAAGCTGCCAGTAACGCCGCCACCAGAGACAGCTAGAGTACATTACCCTTTAGAATTTGGTTGAATAACGCTCAAATAAACTCGAATAGTTGTCGCCAGAAATTTTCATGCTTCACGTAATTTTCAGAGACTCAAACATTTTCCAATGCCTAAAATTTATTTCTATCAGCCAAGATTTCATGCTTCTTCCTCTGGTGGGTAATAATTTCAACTTAGACCAACCTTTCGTTTGAGTCCTAAGGAATATTTTTTTAAAGTGCAGACATCTTTATACGTAAAACTTTATAAGTGAAAAGAATCAATTCCTATTATCAATTTTAATAATCATTTAATGTTATTATAGATTTACTATATGTATATTCATGCTGTCTGTGCTCCGTTAAAAACTCACGTCTTCCCAGTCTATCAGCCATTTGCATGTGCACAGTCATCAAACATTAGCTGAACCAACGTACAACGCACTCGCAAATCATCACCCTCTGTTCACGCCTCGCTCTTGTACATTGCATTTTTATTTTATTCACACACACATACATGCAATATTTTGTACCAAATAGTTTAGTGATGTTTTGATTTTTAAAATATGTATCCCGAAATTTCGGTATTTTTGGAAGCCGACGTCTGAGAGATAGTTGTAGTTGGGTGTTATTGTTGTTGTTGTTGTAGTGTTATGGACCTTTTAGTGCTCTTCTTCATACGGCTGAGTTGTCAGGTGCCATATTTCAATCCTTACGGAGATGAGTTCTTAAGTGCCTGGCAGGCGGGGCCTCTTCAATCAGATCTTGTTGGGTTGTCCAGTTGGGGGTGGCATCTGTCTTATTGTTGTTGTAGAAGTGTGGTGACAGATATCGTGCTGAATATGTGATTTGTCTACCTGAATAATCTCACAATTTAGTTGCTTTATGTGTACAAGGCGGGCCATTTAACAAGAAAACGTCCGCCGAAACGCAGGTGGTATTTGTGAGGATATATTATGTGACTGCAATTCTTCGCTTAAAGATTTTACGAAGAAAAATCCGTTGAAATTAAATCTTTGACATTAGAATTTGAACCAGGTAGCTCAGTCCAACAACTCATTCCCCGAATGTTCATGGGCATAGGGGCTTTGTTTAAGGAAATTTCCCTCTCTTTGCACCTCTGTTGGACATACATAGTTGTTTTTATACTCAGCTGAGCAGAGCTCATAGAGATAGATATAGACTTCTATATATCAAAATGATCTGTGCGAAAAAAGAAATTATTTTGGTCATGTCCGTCCGTCCGTAAACACGATAATTTGAGTAAATTTTGAGGTATATTAATGAAATTTGGTATGTAAGTTCCTGGGCACTCATCTCAGCTCGCTATTTAAAATGAACGAAATCGGACGATAGCCACGCCCACTTTTTCGATATCGAAAATTTTGAAAAACCGAAAAAGTGCAATAATTCATTACCCAAGACAGATAAAGCGATGAAACTTGGTAGATGGGTTGACCTTATGACGCAGAATAATTAGTAAAATTTTGGACAATGGGCGTACCACCTTCCACTTTTAAAAGAAGGTAATTGAATTATTATATATAAAAATTACAGCTACAACAACAACAGCTTGCAACTGTAATTTGGCAGTCGTTGAAGATATCGTGATCAAATTTGGCAGGAACGTTACTCCTAAACAAAAATTAGCAAACAAAATTTTTTTTAAGTCAAATTTTAACAAAAAATTGAATATATTTACAGTATGTAAGTAAATTATGTCAACATTCAGCTCCAGTAATGATATAGTGCAACAAAATACAAAAATAAAAGACAATTTCAAAATGGGCGTGGCACCGCCATTTTTCATTTAATTCGTCTAGAATACTTTTAATGGCATAAGTCGAACAAAAATTTACCAATCCTTGTGAAATTTGGTATAGGCATAGATTCTATGACGATAACTGTTTTCTGTAAAAATTCGGGAAATCGGTTGAAGCCACGCCCAGTTCTTATACACAGTCGACCGTCCGTCCTTCCGCTCGGCCGTTAACACGAGCAAAAATCGACATAACTTTACTACTCTTAGTTCACGTACTTATCTGAGCTCACTTTATCTTGGTATTAAAAATGGGCGAAATCCGACTATGACCACGCCCACTTTTTCGGTATCGAAAATTTCGAAAAATGAAAAAAATGCCATAGAAATACGAAAAAAAGGGATGAAACATGGTGATTGGATTGGTTTTTTGACCCAAAATATAACTTTGGAAAAAACTTTGTAAAATGGGTGTGACACCTACCATATTAAGTAGAAGAAAATGAAAAAGTTCTGCAGGGCCAAATCGGAAGCCCTTGCAATCATGGCAGAAATACTGTTTGTGGTATTACATATGGCATGGCAACTCTGTTCGTGTGAAGTATTGTTTTAAAGTGAGCGTGCAATTAATTCAAAAATTTTATCATTTCTGTCGATAATTTAAGATAAACTTTCATAAGTTTCAAAATTTCTAGCAACTCCCAAAGTGTGGAGCACGGAGTGCAGCTGAAACTCATCATTTGTAGTGAATTTAATGAAAATCACAAGTATATTCGTCATAATACAATAACAACAGTGGTACAACAAAGAAAGTTTGATAATATAGCTACCAACAACTGAAAATCTCCCGCCAATTCCTGTGCTGAAAGCTTTCAGTAATTCAACATTCGCATACGCGCCATCTATCGGTTGATAGCCTAAAATAAATTTTACCATCTACACCTGTGCTGCCACCTGGTTCCAACTCATCTATTTTTCGGAGTATTTTTTTGGAACACCATGTCTCAAAATTCTGGAAAGCGTCGTGGCGAGACCTTGGGCAATGAAGCTGAAATAATTAAAAAGGCTCCTCGTCTAAGCGATTCATCCCCTAACCTCATCCGTACAATCGACCAACGACAGATAAAGTACAATGACTCGTTGTCCAATAAAATAATGGAAGCAGAAAAGCGTATGATGGAATTTACATGCAGAAAACTGGAAGATAAATTCGAAGGCCTGAAGAAGGAGTTAAACGATTTAAGTGGCAGAATTAATCGCATGGAGGGTATGTTTGAGAGGATTGGGCACCTCGAAAATGAAATAGCCACACTAAAACAGAGAGTAGGTAAGCAAGAAAACTTTTTATCTAAGCAAGAACTCCAAATTGCTGCATGCGACGTCCGAGTTCATGGGATTCCCTTTGAGGAAGGGGAAAACTTACAAAAGATTTTCCACCACCTCTGCTTCACGCTAAACTTACAGCCACCCGCCCTAATAAGTGTTTTTCGGCCGAAACGTAAACTACCCCACGGTACGGTTGATCCGGCCGTTATCATTAAATTTTACTCACCCGCGGACCGAAATACGCTGTTGAAAACGATTGCGAGCTTCAGGCGCCACAACAACACCAAAGGGCTGCGACTCGTGCATGTGGGAATAAATTCCAATGAGCCTATCTTTGTTAATGCATCGCTGACCAAAAACAACTATGAGATCTTCAAGGCTGCGATCCATCTAAAGAAGAGGAAAAAGGTTTTTCGGTCTTTACAATGCGCGGTATGGTGCATATAAAACGAAAAATCAGCGACCGACCCGAAGCAGTCCCCAGCCTGAGTTTTCTCGACAGTCTCGACCCGGAAAACAATACTTCCTTTCGTGAAGACGACACGCCGGTTGCGAACAACGCCCTGGAGGGCCACCAAGGGCTTAACTAACAGCCTCCCGCTAATAAATATTTCTCTTTGCTCTCTTCAAATCTATTTCTTCTCTGTCTTTTTTCCACCTACAACATCACAAAATCGTTAATTATGTTGTTAGCCAAATTCAGTGTAAATCATTCACTTAATTATTTTTATAATGTTGGTCTCCGATAGTGAGTCCCCGAGTTCCAAAGACTGTCTATCTACTTTGTTGCGCATAGTCAGCAAAAAAACCCAACGGGCTGAAAGTTGTCCATATCAATGCGCAAAGCCCTTATAAAAAGCTTGACGAGTTGAGGTTTCTGTCAGAAAGCTCCGATATTGATGTCATATGTGTTTCAGAAACATGGTTTTCTTCGTTTCGTAAAAATGACATGGTGAAGATAAATGGATACCCACTTTTCAGAGTTGATAGAAGTGGTCATGGTGGTGGTGTTGCGATTTATGTAAAAAATAGTATGTCCTGTAAATTGTGTTGTTGTTCTAGTCCAGGTGATCCTGTGGAATATGTGTTTGTTCATATGTTTTCTAAAAATAATAGTAGGCTTCTTATCGGTTGTGCATACAGACCGAATCGACTAGTAGATTTTTCCGCATTTATTGAATTTCTTCAATCGTTACTAATAGACTGACAATATTATCATCGCTGGAGATTTTAATAGTAACCTACTGGTGGATGCCACTTTAAGACAAAGCATGGAATCTCTGGGACTTTTTCCCACAAACTGTGCTATACCAACGCATTTCACAAATACTAACTCTTCTCTATTAGATTTATTTTTTGTCAATGATCTTCATAAAATGATTCACTACACGCAACTATCCGCCTCCTGCTTCTCAAAACACGACCTGATATTCCTAAATTACAACTAAATTAAAATTACAACAACCAAACATCATGTAGACCAAGTTCGTTCGCGTATCGCGATTACAGAAGTATAGATTATTATTCTCTTTCTGAGTCCGTTGAGTGTCGGTTGAATGGAGCTTGATTCGTACGTTGACATCGGTTGATGACCAGACAAAGTTTCTGCAGGATAACATAAATAAGTTATTCAATGATTACGTTCCACTAAGAATAAAAACACCTAAATACAAGAATAGCCCTTGGTTCAATGCTACATTAAAACACCTTATCCACCTTCGTAACCAAGCCTACTCACGGTGGAAAAGGTACAAAACAGTGGAAGCGCATAGTTGCTTTAAAACGGCTCGGCTTATTGCAAACAAAGCCACAAGGCTGGCCAAGGCAAATTATTTTAAGTATAAGTTTAGTTCTGATTTGGATACAAAAGAAAAGTGGAACAAAATCAAACAAATAGGAATTGGTAAGCCCAAAAGTGACCTGTTTCATCTTCCTGATGTCGACATCAACGAAATAAATAATACTTTTGTAAGACTACCAAACTCAGCCGACAATGTGTGCATTGATAACTACTCCGCGCGTGTTAATGTTGACAGTAGCCCTTTCGAGTTTGTTTGTGTCGATAATTGTGATGTTGTCCAAGACATACTTTCTGTGAAGTCTAACGCAATGGGGCTTGATGGTATATGTTCAAAGTTTTTAAAAGTCATTATTCCAAAAATCCTTCCCCACATTACTTACTTGATCAACTCAATTTTGACGACCGGTGTCTTCCCAATATACTGGAAAGCTGCAAAAGTTATTCCAATCCGTAAACAAAATAATGAGTATCGACCAATAGCCATACTCCCTTTCCTCTCTAAGGTCGTTGAACGTATTATACATGGGCAAATCGTATCATATGTACATGAATACAAGCTCCTGTCAGACAGTCAGTCCGGTTTCAGGTCACAACGGAGCTGTACAACGGCACTATTATCTGTGACAGACGAAATTCGTGAGCGAGTGGATGAAAGTTACATTGCCTTCTTAACACTTCTTGACCACTCCAAAGCTTTCAATTCTGTAGACCACACTCTGCTCTGTAGGAAGCTGGAAAACCTATTTAACTTCTCTGGTCATGCAGTTGCCCTTATAAGATCATATCTTGGCGATAGGACTCAAGCAGTATGTATAGATGGTGAAAAGTCTGACTTCCTACATGTCTTAAGAGGCGTCCCTCAAGGCTCTATCCTGGGTCCTCTGTTATTTGTTCTGTACATCAATGACTTACCCGATGTCCTTAAGTATTGTAATGTTCATATCTACGCTGATGATGTGCAGTTGTTTACGTGTTGTCCTCGTGATCAAACTAGCTTGTGCATAAGTAACTTAAACCACGATTTGAATCAAATATTTTCATGGGCTGCTATGAATGGCTTATGTATAAACCCGAATAAGTTAAAATGTATTGTTATTCATACAAGGTCTTTTCCCACTAATGATTTAGAGAATGTAGTGTTCGACAATTCCGTTATAGAATACGTAGATACGGCGAAAAACTTAGGTGTAATTTTTAACAAAACATTGACATGGAAAGACCATATTTTTAGAACGGTTGGAAAAGTGTATGGAATGCTTCGTACACTATGGTTAACACAGTATTTCACGCCTTTGCACATAAGACTACTTCTCGCTAAAGCGTACTTAATACCTACGCTACTCCATGGTTGTGTGATTTACTCAAACTGTGACTATCTGTGCAAGAACAAACTAAATGTTGTTTACAACAACATGGCTAGATATGTTTATGGGTTGAAAAGACTTGACCACGTATCACAACATGCTGAAAGGTTGCTAAACATTTCTTTCGAAAATCTTTTAAAAGTCAAAACACTGTCCTTCCTCCATAAGTTGATACACACGAAGGAACCTGACTATCTATATCGTAAGCTTATTTTTCTGCAATCATCAAGATCGGTGCTTCTTCTTAAGCACATTAGATACCGCACGCTAACCTCTGAGCGCCAATTCTTTGTTACTGCAATACGTCTTTGGAACTCCCTACCTACAAGTCTTCGACTCTTAAGTAATGCTCTGCACTTCAAAAAAGAGCTAACATCATTTTTTAACGACTCTTAAACTGTATCTCAAATTGATGTTGTTAAAATGTTCATTTCTAAGTCCTTTTCCTTTCTCTGTGTCTTCTTTCTTCATTTGTTAAATATTATTCGATCTATAACCAGCCAAAGGTTATCATCACTACTGCTGTCTTTTAATATTTATTAATTACTTTTATTTAGTTTTAAGATTTACATTTACATACATAAATATTTCACTATTATCCGTTATATTTAATTTAATTTGATTAATCTAATTTATTATTATTATAAATGTTCAATTTTGTATAGCGCATGCTATTCATGACTAGCACTGTTAAATAATTTGTCAAAATTGTTGTGCTGGGAACAAATAAATACATACATACATACATATATAAATAAATTAGTGGTACCCGACAGATGATGTTCTGGGTCACCCTGAGTCACGCCTTCACATATACAACTAAGGGCCGCTCCCTTTTAAAACCCTCATTAATACCTTTAATTTGATACCCATATCGTACAAACACATTCTAGAAAAGGCGTCCACCTATAGAACTATGGCATACTCCCTTCTAAAATACCCTTTAACACCTTATATTTGATACCCATGTCATACAAACACATTCCAGGGTTACCCTAGGTTCATTTTCCTACATGGTTATTTTCCCTTATTTTGTCTCCAAAGCTCTCAGCAACAAAACGCAGGGCGAAGCAAAAGATATCGTAAAAAAATGCCCTCTCACAAATGAAGGTTTCGAGATGGCCTGGAAAAACTTGTGTGAAAGATACGAAAACAAACGTATCTTAGTTAACACACAACTACAAATTTTATTTAACTTAAAAAAGGTAGAAAGTGAGTGTGGCAGTTCAATAAAAAAGCTGCAAAATGATATAAATAATTGTATTTCGTCCCTCAAATGCCACAAAATTGACACTTCCAATTGGGATGCAATCCTGACCTATCTATGCTCAACCAAGTTACCAGAGAGCACGCTGGCTCTTTGGGAGCAAAGTATAGACCATAAAATAGACATATCCAAGTGGGAGGATATGGATAAATTCCTGTCTAATCGGTTTCAGACACTTGAAACAGTGTCTGGTTTTACAGGGCATGCCACTTCGAAAGTGCAAAAACCAAACGCGTCGCGACAATCAACGGAAACCCCTACGAAAAGACTTGGTGCTTTTCAAACGAAAGTATCCAAGCAAACAATAAAATCAATTTGTAAAATGTGTAAATCCCCTGAACACAGATTACGCAACTGTTCACGCTTCTGCGACTTAACCCCAATAGAAAGGATTAAATTTATAAAATCCACAAGTGGCTGCCTGAATTGCTTATCCCCAGGACACACCGTGACGAAGTGCACCAGTTCCTACAACTGTTCCAAATGCCACTCTCGTCACCACACGCTCCTGCATGCGGATACATCTCAGCACACGGCTGTACGCAATCCTTTCAAAGATGCGGATAATAGCCCAACAACTTCGGCACAGGCGCGACAATCTGCGAACCAGAATGTAAAATCCTGTCATGCCAATTCCAGCACAGGCGTGCTATTAGGAACTGCTCGCGTACACATTCGCCATAATGGTACCGACTTCTCCGCACGGGCATTAATTGATTCAGGGTCTGAATGTTCCTTTATAACTGAAAGACTGAAACGCAGAATCAATTTGCCAGCGAGAAAAATGCATGCCCAAGTTTCAGGCATCACAAATTCGGTGTCGGCTCAGGTGAAAGAAGCATCCAAAATTGAATTACGTTCACCAGTGGATGCCTGCTTCAGCCTGACTACACCCGTTCTAGTCCTAGCCAAACTCACTGGGAATCTTCCATCCTGCCATATCAACGTCATGACTATGCAGGCATTCCCAGACTTGGTTTTGGCAGACAAGAGGTTCTACATCAACGAAGATGTAGACCTCATACTTGGAGGAGACATATATCCCCAAATTATACTGAGCGGTCTGAAAAAGAATGTACTAAATACACTTTTGGCCCAAGAGACAGTGTTCGGTTGGATACTAACCGGTCGCACCGAATCACCGAGTCCAACGAAGAGCATCATGTCATTCTACAACGAGGTTGCGTTGGACAACCAATTAAAAGCTTTCTGGGAGGTAGAAAATGTTCCCAAAAACAAAATGCTTAATGAAGAAGAAAGGTATTGTGAACAATTATTTAAGGACACAACAAAACGTGATGAAAGTGGAAGATATACAGTCTCGCTACCATTCAGGCAGGATTACCCTGAGAAGATTGCATTAGGACCGTCTCTAAAGCGCGCATGTTCACAATTCTTCAGAAATGAGGGGCGATTACTGAAAAACCAAGAGTTAGGGAAAGAGTATGTTCAGGTGTTATCCGAATACGAAACGCTTGGACATATGAGAAAAATTAAAAATAATGTACCATCCGACGATTCGGATAATTATTTCCTGCCCCACCACGCCGTTGTAAAGGCGGAAAGTACCACTACCAAGGTGCGCGTCGTCTTCAACGCGTCAAGTCCTACAGCAAATGGCATTAGTCTAAACGACATACTCCACCCAGGTCCAGTACTCCAAGCAGACTTGCCTATTTTAATTTTACGTTGGCGACTGTATCGCTTTGTCTTTAATAGTGACATCGAAAAGATGTATAGGCAAATTTGGGTGAACGAAAATCACACCAAATTTCAACGGATTGTCCATCGAACATCCCCCAACGAACCCATCAGTCTTTACGAACTAAAGACTGTCACCTTTGGTGTAAACTGCGCCCCCTACCTTGCGATACGGTCACTTCTACAATTGGCTGATGATGTAGAAAATACGCACCCAATAGCATCGGGTATATTACGAGAAAGTATGTATGTCGACGACGTTTTATCTGGAGGACATACAATAGCGTCAACCATCAAAGCAAGGAACGAGATTCGCGAAGCATTACACTCAGCTGGCTTTCCATTGCGCAAGTGGACATCCAATTGTGAGGAAATCCTTCAGGACATCCCCAAAACGGATTTGCTCAGCGAGGACTTCCTAGCGTTTGAAGAGGCTAGCTCGGTGAAGGCACTCGGAATACGATGGAACGCGCATTCAGACATGTTTTACTTCACCGCAGGAGTTTTAGAGAATGGCGAGAACATCACCAAACGCGCAATCCTATCCGCTATAGCCAAACTTTTCGACCCTTTAGGCTGGCTTGCACCAATGGTCATAGTAGCAAAAATACTAATGCAGAACATCTGGTTAGAGGGCACCGGGTGGGATGAACCTGTCTCCCCAACTACCTTAGAACGGTGGGAAACTTTCACCCAACACTATAACGAAATAGATAACATTAGGATACCGCGATGGGTAAATTTTACGCCCGAGGACGACATCGAAATACATGGTTTTTGCGATGCATCGGAAAAGGCATATGCAGCAGCAATCTACATGCGCGTAAAAAGGGACGATAAAATTTTCACAAATCTCTTGCTAGCCAAAACCCGAGTAGCCCCAGTGAAAACCATCTCACTACCACGTTTAGAACTTTGCGGCGCCGTGCTGCTCGCAGAAATCATGGAATCAATATTCCGAAATATTCATTTGGGACCAGTAAAAGTTCACCTCTGGACGGATTCAACCATCGTACTCGCATGGATACGCAAGCCGCCCTGTACTTGGTCAACCTTCGTCGCACATCGAATCACCAAGATCCTCGATATGGTCGGTAACAAGGACTGGCTTCACGTTGACTCGGAATCTAACCCAGCGGATTTAGGGAGCAGAGGACAACTAGCGTCAGATTTGGTCAACAATTCGTTGTGGTGGCAGGGTCCTTCTTGGCTACAAGAAGACAATTCTCACTGGCCAGCACAAGATGCCGATTACAACACGTCCGTTGAGGAAAAGAGGGCACAATCGTATGCCACGACAAGGGTAGATCATACAGATATTCTTGAACGATTTTCAGATTTGCCACGAGCTTTGAGAGTCTTATCTTATGTTAGGAGATTCTATAAAAGAACGCATCCTAAAACCAAAGCAGTGTTCCAAGAAAAGTCGTGCATAATCTCAGCCGATGAGATTAAGGCAACGACTCAAGCATTAATACGAGTCTGCCAGAAACAATTTTACGGGACAGAATATTTAAAATTAAGAAATAGGGAACCTATCGATCGCAAGAGTGAAATACTGTCCCTAAATCCATATATCGACAAAGATGATATTATTAGAACAGGGGGGCGTCTAGGGGCTTCAAAGGACATGTCATACAATGAGCGTCATCCGATCATCTTGCCGTACAATTGTAGGCTGTCTCGCCTTACAGTTATGATGGCTCATCATGACTCCCTTCATGGCGAGAACCAGCTCATGCTCCGTCTTATCCGAACCCAATACTGGATACCGAATGTCAAGACCATGATCAGAGCCATCATCCACAATTGCAAAACCTGCATTATTCACCGAAAGCAGGCACAGTCCCAACTTATGGGGACCCTTCCCTGCGAGCGGACTACTTTTACCCGCGCGTTCACCAATACCGGGGTAGACTTTGCGGGGCCTTTCGACATCAAAAGCTACCGCGGTAGGGGATGTCGACTGTCAAAAGGCTACGTATGCCTGTTCGTCTGTTTTTCCACTAAGGCCATCCACTTAGAAGCCACTAGTGACCTTAGTACCCCAGGCTTCCTCGCGGCCTTTTCGCGTTTTATCGCGAGAAGAGGATGTCCGAAGAACATCTACTCCGACAATGGTACGAACTTTGTCGGAGCTTCCAGATCTCTACGATCGGAATTCAAAGCCTTCCTGGCAGAGAGCCGAGACAAAACAGTCTCCAAGTATAGCCATCAAGCATTAACTTGGCATTTTATTCCCGCTGGCGCTCCACATATGGGCGGCTTGTGGGAGGCGGGGGTGAAGAGCTTCAAAAGCCACTTCAAGAAGATCGCATCTCCCCATAAGTACACCATGGAGGAGTTCCAAACCATTTTGTGCAGGATTGAGGCGTGCCTCAACTCGCGCCCACTCAGCCCAGGGTCGAATGACCCAACGGATCTGGAACCACTAACCCCAGGACATTTCCTAACGGGCAGCCACCTACTGGCTCCGCCAGAACCAGATGCTAGTGAGAGCTCTGCCTCGATGATAAATCGGTGGCAGAAACTCAAAGCCCTCCATCATACTTTCTGCAAGAGATGGAAGGTGGAATATCTATCCGAACTTCAAAAACGAGTGAAGTGGAAGCATCCCAAAGAAAACATACAAGTGGGAGATCTCGCCGTCCTCAAAGAGGACAACTTATCTCCCAACGAATGGAGGTTAGGTAGAGTCGTCAACGTACACCCCGGCGAAGATAACCGAGTACGTGTAGTCGACCTCATAACCGAGAAGGGTCAAGTCAGACGACCTTTGGTCAAACTGATCCTTCTCCCTACGGAAATCGAGTGTAGGAGGACCACGAGTTCCTCCTAACAATCCGTCCGTTCCTCCACATACCTCCTGTCAGAAAATTCAACCCCAGCTCTCGTTCACCCGGAACGAGGCCAACCAACAACCCTAATGCAGATCCGCATCTGCCACAAAATACTTATTTTCAATGTCCAAAATCAAACCCCAATTCACTCACTCCCCAGAGCGAGGACACCAGAACCCTAACGCAGATCCATGATCTGCCACATAATGCATATGCACTCGTTCAAAGGCACTCGGCCAACAGAATTTACGAAAATTCATCCCATCACCCAAAACCTTTTGAAAAAAAAAAGAAAAACAGAATTTCTTCTACTCATAAATTTCGAGTTTTCCAATGAAAAAATCGAAAAATTAGCAAAAACAAAAACTTTTGTGAAAGAAGGACTGGCAACAAATTATAAAACAAGTTAAAATGCAAACCTAGATGCTTATACATATCGGACGATGTGAGCATCTACATTAGTAGCAAGTCAAGTTCTAAACTCACCCTCTTTTTGTTCGTTGATTGATAGTTGCGTGCTGTGACTGGATGTGAACTCGTTCCACCACCAGATAAGTTCGGTACTTCCTGATCCATAATTTCATCAGGTTTCACTGGTTTCATAACGTCCGCAATGAATTGTGGATGCATATAAGCGTAACGTCTTTTATTGTGAAGCACACGACACCTAAATTTATGGAAAATGAAATATGAGGTTTTCCATCACACATATTCATTGATATAAATACGGTTCATATCGTCTATGAAAGCTCGAACCACATATAAAAGTTTTCTACCATAGATGGGCCTTAATAACAAAAAGTGAAAATAATCCCATAGCCCGGTAGTAAGCCGACAGTCTTGGAGGCGACAGTCTTGGTCCGAGCTTTCACCGACGATATATATTTTAGGTTACAAATTCTACTAACCGTAAGCTATTATACTCTCGGTCAGGTCTACATTCAAGTTCTCTGTACGCTCAAGTTCAAAATCTTGTAATACTAAATAAACTAATATGCAATGATTTATGTTGTGCTAGGTTTACTATTTTTTAAGCGGCCGTTTCTATTAAATGAATATCCAATACAACTTAATATAAGGCTATGAGAAAAAATTATTTCTGTGCCGTCAAAGGAAATGTATAGAAAACTTTACCAATCGATTGTTTTATCTTTTCAAATGGAATATAAAAGCCTTTGTCAAATAAATCTCATCGCAGGCGTCGGTATTGAGGACATAAATAATATGAATATTGCATTCCCAAATTGGTCATAGTGTGCATAACACTTATGATATTCCAAACACCAATACTGGTCCCATGGTTCCATATAACGTGATCTTAATTGTACCTCCTGATATTCGCTACTATTCAGCGTCCTATTATTTTGTAATGTTTGATGAAAAATCTTTTTAATAAATCTATTCGCAAAAGTCCTCTGGTATTAAGGAGGGGAAAAAAAGCCACACACACAACAGCCCCCACATATACGTGCATGGGTGCTGACAACCCGCACACACACGTGCATGCGTATGAAACGCATGCATGTGCATGCATGCACACAAATGCGGCGTGAGTGTGGGTGGCTGGAAATATTATTAAAACGTTAGGGAGGGGCGCCGTCAATCAGATAAAAGTTAGGCATTGGGCCTAAACATGCCGCCCCCCTTGCGGTACGCAACATCACAGTCCGCCAAGGATCACCGACCGTGAAGAAGAGAAAAAAAGTAAAAAAACTTATAATTAATTATATCTAACTTAACATAATGCCGGACAGTCCGCCGGCTTGGCGGCACGCAAAATGGTGGGAGCTTGGTTGCTGCTGCCTCGGTCATTCACCAATTTTCCCGTTATGGTGTAAGGCGTGAGCCAGGTTTGCCTAGAGCTAGGGATTGCGAAAAGAAGTAAGAAGATATACGTGTTCATATTTCTTGCCGTTTATTACCAATTCATTGGAAATTCTATGCTTGTGAATTTTGTATGAAGAAAATTCAAAAAAAAGAACTTATTGTAATGATACAAGATTTTAAACGCACACCTCCATTGTGAATTCAATAAAAAATAAAAAAAGTGTAAAAATTCATGGATTTCGGTCGTTACCGAACATTTTCATGTTAGGCCTTGGTTGTGCCCGAGAGTACCCAACCGAAGATGGTACTCTGAGCCAGCAAAGGGCCAAACGTGGTGGGCAGAATCCCTGGTAGCATTATTTCGGCATATACGTCTGTCCCTAGTACGAGGCGGATCGGGGCAGATGAATAAAACTGTAGATCCGCCAGACGGAGATGTGCGTACGGGGATGCGATGGCGCTGTCGACGCTGGTCGTGGGGGCCATTCGCCGAAAATTGGACACGACCGCCGCATGGGTTGCAATTCGTTTATTTTGGCCGTGTCTTCCTCGTATGCGTAGTAGGCATCCTGCTTGTCCGCCAATGGTGCTGGTAGGGAGTAGGGAGTTGGAGCTCTCAGCTGAGTATGTAATGTTCAGTTACACACAAACTTAGCCTTCCTTACTTGTTTTGTCCGTTTACGCAATTTTGTCTAAGCAGGATACGAAATTAACTCTGGGGTCTTATTAAGTAACACTATTCGAAAGGAATCTCTTTCACATTAATAAAAAGTATGTAATTTAACCGTTTTCGAATAGCATTTCCATTCTAATCGAGTTATCAAGAACACTGCCTCTACTTAAATCGTTTTTAAAGAATATACGAGTACTCCACAACTTATCCTCATTCATATGAATATATCAAAATTTGCAATTCAACAAATGTATTTTATTTTGGCAATTAAGTAATTCCAAGTAGTTGTTACGATTATGGTCGTTGCGTATTCTATATGGAGTTTTCTTGTTTGTTGTAAGCGCAAAGAAATTTCTCGAAGGCTTAGGGAGCGTAACGTAGGTGACGGATATGAATCCGGTACGCTACTGATATTAGTCAGACTGTCAGCAAAACAGTTTTACTTCTCCCCTTCTAGTCGAACGTGCCTTTCCTTTATGTTATCCAAAAGATATTTGATAAAACACTTTTATCTTAAGTGAAAGAAAAAATGCGTACTAGCCGTAGATACTCAAGCTGTTAGCGGATCTAGAGATAGGAATAGGGTCTCGAATAGTAAACTCCCTATAAGACCTCACCAAAAAGTCCTATCCCAATCCCGTAATTTTCTTTTAAAAATCCCGAAAACCCTAAGCATTTGAATCGCTTCAGAGGTGACTGCCTTACTTTGTTCATGCGCTCTGTTTTAACGTTGTTTACATTCCACTAAATCGCCCAAAATAACCTATAAAACTCAACAAAAAGCGAGTTTGTGTTTGTACTTAGCTGGGAATCCATTCATACATAGCTGGAGTAGAGAGCAACAACGATAAATGTCAATACGCCTTGGTTTGAAACTTTCTTTATTTTTTTTTGTGGTTTGCCTGTTTTTGTGTGAAAGCTTTCGGCGATTGCGCGCGCTCAATGTTTCTTAATGACTGGTGAATTTTGTGTCTTTATTTGTTATTGAAAAAGAATGAAAATTATTCCACACATAAACACGCACACACACTTACACCTTATACAAAAGAGAAAATAAAATTCAATTTAAGTAAACGCGAGCAAAACAAAGAAAACAAGCAAATTATGCACAAAGAATTCACATACAGATACGCTTGCCAAACAAAAATAAATTTATTACACACACGCAAATCAATCTATTTTATTATTAGGTACCTACATACATATATTGTGTGTTATGATAACTGATTCACCATATCCATTGGCAATGACGGCTGATGCAAGTTGGCTGAAGTCGACGATCAGTTTGTCAGGTGTTGGACAAATTATGCATGTGTAAAAGTATATTAATCCATTTATTTTTAATGCATTTAAAGAAGTAATGATTTCTCTTTTCAAATCACCGTTGTGTAAAATTTTATCATTTAAGAAACAAGAGAAAATGTATAATTTTAGGTGAAACTGATGCGATCATGGATTGTGATATCTCTTCCCCTTATTAGCATTCTTGGAATTGATAGCAGGCTGGTCACCAAATTTTTATACCTTTCATGAAAATGAAATGGTATATTAAGTTTGTCACGAATCTCAAAATTGTAAGTCCTTAAAGGAAAATAGATAGACGCACCAATAAGTATACCGAAATGATCAGGATGAAGAGCTGAGTTGATTGTCCGTCTGTCCGCCTGTCTGTTTGTATGCAAACTAGTCCCTCAATTTTTGAGATATCTTGATAAAATTTTTTGAGCGGGTACATTTGGGTGTCCGATTAGACATATGTTGGAACCGGCTGGATCGGACCACTATATTATATATCCCCCATACAACCGATTTTTCAGAAAGAGGATTTTTGTCATATCTTCCTCAATTTATCAGATTTAAGCTTGAAAATTCACCATATGCTTATATTGTTGTCTGAAAAAATGGATGAGATCCGTCGTATATATAGCATATATCCCCCACAACCGTTTTTTCAGAGAAGAAGCTTTTCGTAATTGCCGCCCCATTTCAACAGCTAGAGGCTTCAAATTTCACCGAATGCTTACGTATATAGCATATATTGTTGTCTGAAAAAATCATAGTGATCGGTCGTATATATGATATTGTAACGAATTTACTGGAATTCCTCTGATTTGCAACCTTCTGCTAACGTTCGAATCACTAAACTGTTGAATAAATAACTCCAATATTCGATAATGCAAAATGGTCTTTATTAGCCTACTTCAAAATAACACTTATACTTCGCAACTAATAGCTTGCTTAAACCAAACTGAATCTCGGGCCTCTACTGTTGCCGCTTTTATACTCTTCGATTGCCTCGTTCCATACTTCCAGGCGTTAGCAGAATTAACTTAGTTACTGCTTTAAAATTATAACTACAGATGCACGTGTATAGCTTCTCATATGCGCGTGTATATGTGAGCGACACTTCCACAGATAATTGCCTACATTTGGGAGCATCTCAGATAAGATATATGCATGTGTTTGTGCGTCTCTTCTCCGCTGTGTGTACGTACATATGTGTAGACATAATGATTGTTTCGTTTATGTAGATACAAGTGACTGCCTGCTTTATTGTTATTGTGGCTTCATTTACTTAGCATCAGACTAGTGATGTGAGTATCACTTAGTGTCACTAATATTCGTAACACTGCCCTCCACCTAAGTCTGATCGTCCCGATCAGACAAATCTCCCGATCTAAACGCCGCTAGCATCTCCAAATGTAACACTCTTCTATTTCGTGGTTTCCCAATGGTTTGTAGGCGGTACATGGTATCACTGATCTTCTTCACAACTTTGTACGGGCCTTCCCAACTGCACCGAAATTTGGATGGAACACCTTTCCGCCGGTGAGGGTTGTATAACAGTACCAAATCTCCCGCCAAGAAACCTTCGGAATTATTGTTCTCATCGTACCTGCGTCTCATCTTACTACTCATTATCCTGGATCGTTCCCTCGCACTCTGTTGTTTGACCAATGAACTACTTTGTAGAGCTTGCTCTTGACGGATTGGCTTCACATAGTATCATTCCGACGTTTCCCAACAGAAGTGCGCGCTGGCTTGAAACCACCCCTGCATTCTTTCAGTCTGTTGGAGACATGAGCCCAAATTTAATTGACCTATAAATTGTAGTATACAATGATTTTACAAAATTTATTTGTAACATGAAGTATTGAAATATTAACTATTTTTAAGATACTTACCTTTTGCAAAAATACTTACCTAATGAAATACCCTGCAAATGTGTTAAAATACTTACCTTAATGAACCACCCTCTAAACAAAGAATTTATAAATTTTTGTGTATTGTAAGTACCGTGCACTCAACTTTGTACATTCCTTTTACATACATACGAACATATAAATAGTTACCGTTTCCTAGCTGCGCAGGAGGCTGAACATTTTACTGCTTAATATGTAAGTTTTAGTTCGTCTGTAACTATCGCCCGCTAACGTTCATTATTGTTCTCGAGTTAAAGAGTTTGTTTGAGTGCCGTTAAGGAAGTTTAACTATAGTTATTAAATAGTTTCAATTAAAAAATATATTAAAAAATATATTAAACATTTCATATTTAAAAGGTGCATTTTTCTTTACGTGACGGTGTGTGAAGTGAAGTGCTAGTGGTACCTTAAACCCCCCACAAAAGTGTGCTTTATTCCCCAGAAAAATATACACAGTCGTTTTAGTGCGTCCATTTAGTCAATGCCAGTGTTTCTCTCGAAGGTACTTTTGATTTCGCTTTATTTGGCCTATTCGATCCATCAATCTTTGCTCGATCTACTTTCCTTGACTTTCGTGGTCTCTGTCGAATCTCCTCCACCAGCACTCGCTTACTGCTGAACCCTTTCTCCAAACTGAAGTTAAGTGTATATCCTGGTTCTCATAACGCATCAGGCTTCTCTGCATATCAATCTTGATGTCATGGTCAACCAAGAAATTCACTCCCAATATAACTTCATCAACAATCTCCGCCACAACGAATTTGTGTAAAACCATGACCTTCCCAATTAAGACTTCCCAGATCACTTCTCCCCGGACTTGGTTATACTCGCCAGTGACCGTACGCAACCTTGCTCCAGGTAATGACTTTACTCTCCTGTAGACCGAATCAGATCGAATCAAGGAATGAGATGCGCCCGTATCTACAGTCAGTACACGTTCTTTGCCATCCAGCTTTCCTTCGACGGCAAGACTGCTCGATTTTCTTCCAATTTGCGACACAGATATCACAGGACATTCAACAGCTGGGGCAAGTTTTCGTTCTTTACATCTGACACGCTCTTGCTTATTTCCTCCAGCTTTGCGTTTACGGCCACCCACATTGTTGGAACTATTAGGACCAAGATCGCAATGACGTGCAATGTGACCGGGCTTCCCGCATTTGAAGCATTTGCTAACTCTTCCACTCCGCTTTTGCGATCCTTTTAGCACCTCCAATATTGCGTCTACCCACTCTGGCCTTTCTACTTCCATACGGCGTGCTTTGAAAACTGGCTTACACAAAAGCGACGCTGTTTCCTGAATAAATGCATGTGATACCGTTCCAGCAAATGTCAGCTTTGGGTTTGCGTATGTAGCTCGCTTCGTTTCCACGACCCGTATGCCATTTATAAAACTGGATTTTTACCCTCTCGGTGTATTCCACGGGTGCTTCCGCATTTGCGAGATGAGCCAATCTTTCAACATCCGAGGCAATGTCCTGCAAAGTTTCATTCGCTCTTTGGTGACGGCCTTGCAACTCAATTTGGAATATCTGTTTTCTATGCTCGCTTCCATAACGTCTCTCGACAGCGGCCATCAATGCTTCATAGTTGTTCCGCTCTCCTTCGGGAATCGTCTGTAGGATTTCGGCTGCCTGCCCCTTCAATGCTACGAATAGAGCTGCAACTTTATCTTCAGCATTCCAGTTGTTCACTGCTGCGGTCTTCTCAAACTGTAGCTTAAAGACCTGGAAAGGAACAGAGCCGTCAAAGGATGGTGTTTTTACCTTTGGATTGCTTACTGAAACAGCTGGGCGATTTAATTGCAACTCCTGTATACGACCTCTCAAAGCATCCACCTCGGCTTCGATTTTTTCCTCAAACTGCGTTATTTTCTCGTCCATACGCGTTCCGATTTTGATGATATACGCGCCTCTTGCGCTTCGAGTTGTCCTGTTATGCGTGCCTCTTGTTCTTTCAGTTGTGTTTCCATCTTTGATGTTGTTCGTGTCTCTTGGGATTCCATCTGTGATGACATATACGTTTTCTGTTCTTCCAGTTGAGTTTCCATCTTGGATGTTATGCGTGTCTCTTGCGATTCCAGTTGGAATGCCATATATGTCTTCTGTTCTGCCAGTTGAGATGGCACTGTCGATGTTTGAGCAGATATTGCAGCTAAAATCATGTTCAAGTCTGTGCTCGTAACTGTCTGCGATATTTCATTTTTCTCTTCAATTTTTGTTGTCTCGTCGACATCAAGATGAAAGACATACTCTTCCACGTTAATTCCTTCTGCTTCCATTGCCTCTCGTAATCGTGCCTGAAGTTCGAGTTTAATGCCGGTTGTATTCAATCCACGGCTCTCCAACTCCTTCAGTTGCTGGATCTTCAATTCACTGAACTTTGCCATGTCCTTGTTGTCCTCTGGAATTTATTCAACAATTCCTCTTCTGACACCAATTGTAGCGAATTTACTGCAAATCCTCTTATTTGCAACCTTCTGCTAAGTTCGAATCACTAAACTGTTGAATAAATAACTCCAATATTTAACAATGCAAAATGGCCTTTATTAAAGTACTTCACAATAAATACCTCTACTATTGCCTGACAGATTGCGTGCTTAATCAAAACTGATTCTCGCGCCTCCACCGTTGGTGCTTTTATACTCTGTGATTTCCTCGTTGCATCTTCTAGGCGCTTCCAGAATTTACTTAGTTACTGCCATATAATTATAACTACAGATGCACGTGTATAGCTTCTCATATGCGCGTGTATTTGTGAGCGACACTTCCCCAATTACAATTGCATACTTTTGGGAGCATCTCAGATAAGATATCTGCATGTGTTTGTGCATCTCTTCTCCGCTGCGTGTACGTACATATGTGTAGACATAATGATTGATTCGTTTATGTAGATACAAGTGCCTGCTTTATTGTCGTTGTAGCTTAATTTACTTAGCATCAGACTAGCGATGTGAGTATCACTTAGTGTCACTAATATTCGTCACAATATGTATCCCATACATCCGATTGTTCAGATAAGAAACTTTTCGTAATTTCTGCCCCATTTTAAAATCTAAAAGCTTCAAATTTCACCATATGCTTCCGTATATAGCAGATATTGTTGTCTGGAAAATTCAAAGAGATCTTTGGCATATACATATATTATATACCCCATATAAACTGTCATGTCTGCCCCTTTTTATCGAGATAGATATAGAATTCCGTATATCGGAAAAAACTTCGTAATTAAACTTCACTTCGCAACTGATAGCGTGCTTAAATCGAACTGATTACTGAACTACTCAGCTTTCGCTGATTTTATACTCTCTGTTGCCTCGTCCACTCATTTCTCCTAAGGTCTAGTAACTTCTCGAAATTCATGCTTGGGTACCATCCATATATGTACATGTATATTTGTAGTTTGTATCCATATGCGTGTGTATATGTGAGTACTACTTCTACTGATGATGACGTGCGTTTGTGAGTATCTCTCTGCTGTCTTGCATGTATGTGAGAAAATGATGATTGATTTGATGTACATAATAGTGGCAGCCTACTTTATTGTTGTGTCTTTATTTACTCAGTATCAGATTGGTGATGTGAATCAATTAGTGATGGTAATATTCGTCACAATATATAATATTTTGGAAAACACAAAAAACTTATTTATTTAGTAAGTAATACGCCTAGAATGTAGAAATTTGATGTGTGGACTGATATTGAGACTCATGATATAAAATCGAAAACATATTTGAAAATGGGCGTGGCAACGACCACTTGTGATAAAATCAATTTTAAAAATATTATTAATGATAAATCAAAAACCGTTAAACCTATCATAACAAAATTAAGTAGAGAGCACCACAATGCGTGGGGAGGAGCAGATACGAACGAGAGAGGCGAATCTCTATTTTGTTCCATCCTGCAAACTAATTTTCAGATATCCAACAGGGGAAATGTCCCTACATACATTGGTCCAACATCCAGCAATGTTCTGGATATTACATTGAGCTCCGAGCGTGATATATCAAGGTATGATTGGATGGTTCTTGATAGACCATCCTTCTCCGACCATGCTTCAGCATCCCTCATCAGCTTCAGCATCCCCCTAAAGAGGGTAGAGAAGGGAGGAACCTTTAGAAACCCTAGGTCAACGAACTGGACTAAATTCCAGAAACATGTAGAAACAAAACTGGAACAACCCAAAGAGGTTGCTAATGTAGAGGAACTGGAGGAGTCGAATGAATTCCTAACAATGATGCTTATGACTGCGTATAACAAAGCTTGCCCTCTAAGAAGATTCAGAGGAAAAGCAAAGCCGCCATGGTGGAGCAATGAGCTGATTCTTCTAAGAAGGCAGGTAAAAGAAATGTTTAAGCTCGCAAAGACCGCGGAAAGCGAAGTGTGTCGGGACGAGTACAGGGATCTACTGAGGATCTACAAGCGTGAAATTACCAGGGCGAAGAGAAACTCATGGAAAAGTTTCTGTACGGACATAGAGTGCTCCAGCGAAACAGCACGGTTGAAAAAAGTCCTAGCAAAGGGAAACATAGTCCAGGGACTAATAAAGAAAGAGAACGGGGAATGGTCACGTAATAGTGAGGAATCCCTTGAGGTGCTTCTCGATACACATTTCCCATCGGGAGACGGTTTAAAAGAGCCAGCAGACATCACTGACACTTCGATCACGGAGCTAGTAGTGCCGGGCTTGGTGACCGATACCAAGATCGAGTGGGCAGTGAAGACGTTTTCTAAGTTTAAATCGCCGGGCCCAGATGGTATTTTTCCGGGCCATGCTACAAGTCTCAAGTAGGGCGGTCGTGGAATGGCTTAAAATAATATTCGATGGGGGCATAAGACTGAATCATGTACCGCACTCTTGGAGAACTGCTCGTGTAGCTTTTCTACCAAAGGCGGGGAAGATCGGTCACGTATATCCCAAAGACTATAGACCCATTAGCTTAACATCATTTCTGCTCAAAACCTTTGAGAGGCTGATAGATGTGTACATAAAGTCCAACGGGGATGAAAAGCTGCTCTCCACAACACAGCATGCGTACACCAAAGGTAGACACCGCATTGCATAGGGTGGTAATAAGCATAGAGAAATCCCTGGAATATAAGGAGTATGCTCTAGGATTCTTCCTGGACATAGCCGGGGCTTTCAATAATGTTGCAAAATGGGCGATTATGGATGGTCTTAATTACATTAAAGTATATGCTGCCTTAATCAGATGGATCGGCTGCATGTTAAATTGCAGAAAGATTACATCACAATGGTGATTGTACGAGGCCGCGAAATCAGTGGACAGGGGCACGCCGCAGGGAGGGGTGCAATCACCTCTGCTGTGGACGCTGGTCATCAACCAACTGCTCAGGCAATTCGATGAGGGACCCGTAAAACTTACGGCTTACGCAGACGACGTTGCAATTGTCATAAGTGGAAAGTGCCTTCCAACGATTAGTTCTTTGATGGATCGGGCGCTTCGGGATATTCATACCTGGGCATCTAATGTAGGGTTGAAAGTCAATGCGGAGAAGACGGATATGGTCTTGTTTACAAAGAGGTACAAGGTCCCAAATTGGACCAGACCTAAGTTAGGAGGGGTGACCTTACTGGAGAAACTTTGCACAAAATATCTAGGAATCATCCTAGACAGTAAGCTGTCATGGAAGCTCAACCTGGAGAAGAGGGTCAAGAAGGCTTCAACGGCACTCTATGCATGTAAAAGAATGCTGGGGTGTACGTGGGGCCTATCGCCCTCTCTTTCTCATTGGGTTTTTACAGCGATTGTAAGCCCTATTCTATACTATGGAGTTCTTGTTTGGTGGAAAGCCGCACAAAAAACAACATACCTCAAAAAATTAGATGGGGTATGCAGACTATCAATGCTTAGCATTACGGGAGCCCTGAAAACAAGCCCGATGGCTACACTGTATGCCATTATGCATATTTAACCTGTAGACCTGGTAGCAAAGAATATAGCGTTAATATAGCTGCAACGAGGCTCGGTGCCTCGGGTAACTTGAGCGCCTACCATACGGCCACAGTAGTATAGCGTCATCAATCACAAGACGAACAGACTACCTGATTCCCTATCTGCGCTTCGAGGGAGATCTTAAGGCCACAATAGAGGTGTACGGTTGGCGCAAGGGTGCGCAAATGGCGGACGAGGCGATACATGTGTACATCGATGGTTCCAACGTAGTGGAAGGAGTAGGGTCTGCGGTATACTGCGCTGATCCGGAAATAAGCGGATCCTACAGGCTGCCGGATTACTGTAGCGTTTTCCAAGCGGAAATATTAGCCGTAACCAAAGCAGTAGAAACCCTGGAAGAGAATAGCTTAAGCTGCAACCGTGTTAACTTTTATATTGACAGTCAAGCAGCAATTAAGGCAATAATCTCGCATAGCACAGCATCTGGAGAGAATCGGGACAGGGAGAAGCATACATCTATATTGGGTCCCAGGGCATATGGGAATAGATGGGAATGAAAACCCGGATGAACTAGCTGAAAAGGGCGCATCCCTTGAAGCTTGCTCCGTAGACGTCCCAATTAGATTGGGCGAGATTAAGCGAAGGCGAGGGGTGCACATGATCGACCAAGCGGGATAGGCGTGGGTTCAAGCGCGGGGCTGTAAAGTGTCGAAGATTATGTGTAGGTCTTACAAACTTAGACTAACACAGTTGCTTCTATCATTAAAAAGAGAGGACTGTAGACTCATGACGGGTATTCTGACTGGACACTGCCTTCTGGCGTCACATGCCTTTAAATTAGGCTTGGTCAGTGATAGCAGATGTAGGAAGTGCGGGTTGGAGGAGGAAACGATCGAGCACGTTCTGTGCTCGTGCCCTGCACTTGCCAGGTTAAGACTCCAGAATTTAGGAGTGATACAGCTGTCAGATCTAGAAGCAGCAAATGGCTTAAGTCCTAGGAAGCTTCTAGTATTTGCCAGAGGACGGAGTTATTTTATAACATAGGTCTTGGTTTTTGATACGGTTTTTTAGTTTGGTCGTTAAAACAAACTTCTGGTAACACTACGGACTCTAATCAGTCTATGTGAGGTCCTCATGGACCGGCCAGTTCAACCTAACCTAACCCAGTCTAATAAGCACTTTACCTGTTTAAAAATTATTTCTCTTTAGTGTATCTTGTTTTTTGTAATAGAGCAAAATATAAAAGCACTTAAGCAGATAAGCACGCTAATTATGTATGTGCTTAAATTGGTTTAAAAATGTTAGTAAGCAATTGACTTTCGAACGAATCTACGCACAAACTTCATTTCATTTCTATTTCGATACGTTCTTCGTGAAATAGGTTTTAGAAAAAAGTAAGGAAGTCTAAGTTCGGTTACAACCGAACATTATATACCCATTCGCTCTCATAAATAAAAAAATAAAATAAAAGTATGTATATTAGACTGGGTCGATTTATTAACCGATATCGCGCTATCGATTTTTCGATAGGATTTGGGCTCAGAAAAGAAAAGTTGCATACCCACAAAAATTATTTTCGAGCCTGCGAAATTTAATTTTTTTGACTTTTTTCGACTTTGATTTTTAAGGTTTTTTTCATGACCTACTAAAAAAATTTTCATTTGATTGTAAAATTTTCATATTTTAATATATATTTTTTTTTCAAAAACTGTTATCACCAACGTTTTTAGCGGTAATTTTTGGGTCGTACAGGGTATACATATGAAATTTTTTTAGTAGGTCATGCAAAAAGCCTTAAAAATCCAAGTCGAAAAAAAGTCAAAAAAATGGTGGAACTTTGTTTTCCTGAGCCCGAATACTATCGAAAAATCGATGGCGCGATATCGGATATCGTCTAATGTATATATGGAGCAGAAAATGCATTTAACGGTTAACCAGAAAAAGCAATTCGGTTTATCACGGATAACAACCGATATCCAAGAACCATAATGGGCTTTTTCAGTGAGAAATGTTTATTTTTGAAATTTTTTGGTTTTTCTCAGTGATTTTTTAAAACTGTTATTTTGCGAACGAACACCCTGGGGAATGGTACTTTTTCGTCTGCTTTGTTAGAAATAACATAAGGTTATTACAAGGGTCTGCAAATAATTGTTAACTCCCGAAATTTAAAAAGAAAATAAGAAAGAAAAATCATACTACGCCCCGATCGCATACATTTTGGGTCATGCAGGGACTTTTTTCAGGACCAATTTTAGAAAATTTCTGAAGTGTTCGTGAATAATCATTTAGTGACTTGTTTATATTAATTTTGGGATCCATCTCAATTTTGAAATCACCTCGAGATTATAAATTGATACTTTTTCGATATTAATTTGAAAATATGTTATGGATTTTTTACACGATAATCTCGGAACTCTTTAAAGATCGTTGTGGAATCATTTTAGCAGTCATTTTGAAATAGTTACGGGATTATGCTGGCGAATTATCGGACTGTTATTTTTATCGGATACTCGTCGGCAAATTATTGGTTTGTTATCGACGAGTGATCAATAACAACTGTTTTCGTAGAGTCGTCGGTATGGTATCGGCAAATTATCGACGTTTTATCAGTTGTTATGGAAAAGATATCGATTGTATATCGATAAAATATGGCGTTGTTATCGAAATTTCATTGAAAAATATCGATTTGTTATCGGAAAGTTGTCGATTAGTTATTGATTTGTTATAAAATTATAGAAAAGTATCTATTTGTTTTCAACGAATTTTTTTGAAAAAATTTGGTAACTTTTCGGTAACAAATCGATTATTTTTCTTTAACAAATCAATAACATTTCGATAACACATCGATAAGATTTTGATAAATAAAAGATATTTTTTCGATAAAAAAGCCAAGTTTTTTAAACCTGTACTCATCGATAACGTTGCTACCATTAACAAATTTAAAATCTCTATAAAAAATCGATAACTCTTCCTTTCTTTCCTTATTTTCCTTTCTTTTTGTTTTCTTTTCCTTCCTTTCTTTTTCTATTCTTTACGCATCAAAAAATGCGTGCCGTGATGCGTACTATAGATATACCCCACCGATAAACGGCGCCGCCCATTTAGGTCGTTTTTCGCACGCCGCCGCGGAATGTCAAAAATATCGGCGCGTTACTATATTTTCTACTCGTTTAGGACTGTTTAGGCCATGTATTATTCATGTCGAAAATTGATCGGATATGGTCGAAACTGGTATCAACGGATGCGCATCACTGCCGAAATTTAACTCTTTCTAACTGTTCAAAAGTTATTTAAAACAAGTAAGGACGGCTAAGTTCGGGTGTAACCGAACATTACATACTCAGCTGAGGGCTTTGGAGACAAAATAAGGGAAAATCACCATGTACGAAAATGAACCTAGGGTAACCCTGGAATGTGTTTGTATGACATGGGTATCAAATGGAAGGTATTAAAGAGTATTTTAAAAGGGAGTCGGCCATAGTTCTAAAGGTGGACCAGGGGCGACTCTAGAATGTGTTTGTACGATATGGGTATCAAATTAAAGGTATTAATGAGGGTTTTAAAAGGGAGCGGCCCTTAGTTGTATATGTGAAGGCGTGACCCAGGGTGACCCAGAACATCATCTGTCGGGTACCGCTAATTTATTTATATATGTAATACCACGAACAGTATTCCTGCCAAGATTCCAAGGGCTTTTGATTGCGCCCTGCAGAACTTTTTCATTTTTTTCTACTTAATATGGTAGGTGTCACACCCATTTTACAAAGTTTTTTCTAAAGTAACTTTTTGCGTCAATAAACCAATCAAATTACTATGTTTCATCCCTTTTTTCATATTTGGTATAGAATTATGGCATTTTTTTAATTTTTCGTAATTTTCGATTTCAAAAAAGTGGGCGTGGTCATAGTCGGATTACGGCCATTTCTTATACCAATACAAAGTGAGTTCAGATAAGTACGTGAACTGAGTTTAGTAAAGATATATCGATTTTTGCTCAAGTTATCGTGTTAACGGCCGAGCGGAAGGACAAACGGCCGACTGTGTATAAAAACTGGGCGTGGCTTCAACCGATTTCGACCTTTTTCACCGAAAACAGTTGCCGTCCTAGAATCTAAGCCCCTGCCAAATTTCACAAGGATTGGCAAATGTTTGTTCGACTTATGGCATTAAAACTATCCTAGACAAATTAAATGAAAAAGAGCGGAGCCACGCCCATTTTGAAATTTTCTTTTATTTTTGTATTTTGTTGCACCGTATCATTACTGGAGTTGAATGTTGACATAATTTACTTATATACTGTAAAGATATTAAATTTTTTTGTTAAAATTTGAATTAAAAAAAATTCTTTTTTAAAGTGGGCGTGGTCGTTCTCCGATTTTGCTAATTTTTATTAAGCATACATATAGTAATAGGAATAACGTTTCTGCCAAATTTCATCATGATATCTTCAACGACTGCCAAATTACAGCTTGCAAAACTTTTAAATTACCTTCTTTCAAAAGTGGGCGGTGCCACGCCCATTGTCCAAAATTTTACTAATTTTCTATTCTCCGTCATAAGTTCAACTCACCTACCAAGTTTCATCGCTTTATCCGTCTTTGGTAATGAATTATAGCACTTTTTCGCTTTTTCGAAATTTTCGATATCGAAAAAGTGTGCGTGGTTATGGTCCGATATCATTCATTTTAAATAGCGATCTGAGATGAGTGCCCAGGAACCTACATACTAAATTTCATCAAGATACCTCAAAATTTACTCAAGTTATCGTGTTAACGGACAGACGGACGGACGGACGGACATGGCTCAATCAAATTTTTTTTTCGATACTGAGGATTTTGATATATGGAAGTCTATATCTATCTCGATTCCTTTATACCTGTACAACCAACCGTTATCCAATCAAAGTTAATATACAATGTGAGCTCTGCTCAACTGAGTATAAAAACAGGCGTTTTCGATGTCAGCTTAACACGGACTTTACATCACCCAATTCACCAAGTTATTAAAACAAAACACTAAAAGAAAATATGATTGTAGCGACCTTTTTACTTATTAAAATGCAGAAAAACTAAAATTATACCTAAGTTTATACAAAATACAACGAAACTAGATTACATATTTACCATTAACAATCACATACCTAAACATATAAAACACACAATAGACAGACACACTTTATTGTTCCACAGCAAAATACTCAGCGCCTTAATAAAATTTAAACACGATATTTTAAAGACAAAAACAAAACAGGTGGCATATACAAAAGAAAAGCTAAGCCATATAATGGAGAACGAGGATGTCAAAGCTTTATTTGAGAGTGATCAGCAGCTCACACTGAAACGAGCTACACAATGGAATGACCAACAAAAAGCAAAGTTTGAAAGATTACGAAGCGCGCGAAATAAACAAATACTAGGCAACAACAGTAACAACAAACAGTGGTTGGTAAATAAAACAAACACAGATTTTCCACCTGAAGTTGAAGCACTGCTTGAAAAAGGTCCAAAGTTCGCTCTACCAATGTCAACAAATAAATTCCCTCTTTTCAAATGCATAGCTGATGGGGAAGAATTGGTAAGGAGCATAAAAAACAAAGAGAACCAGGAATCTGCGAGAACCAAATTATCAATTTTAATTAAAGACACTTTGACGAAAAACAGAGCGAGCACAACGGACGTAGCCATTAATGACACAGTGGAACAAACACGCAAATTTTTGAACAAAAATAAAAATATTATGATTGTGAATGCAGACAAAGGTAATGTGACGGTATTAATGGAAAACAGCGACTATAGGTCAAAAATGCAAAGTGTGCTGGAAGATTTGTCGTCATACCGAAAATTACGCCAGGATACGACATTGAAGTTACAAACGAAAAATAATCAGTTGGTAGATAAATTGCACAAATTAGGTCTTATAACGAACAACGAAAAACTCAAAATGTTTACACACACAGCTCTCCCACCCCGTATATATGGATTACCAAAGGTCCATAAAGAGATTATGCCCTTAAGACCAATCTGTTCTATGTTAAATGCTCCGTCCTATAATTTATGTAAATACCTGACTAATATTTTAAAAAATCTGACGACGAAATCTAAGTTTAATGTAAAAAGTGCAATAGAATTCAAAGACAAGGTCAACGACTCCTACATTTATGATGATGAACGCCTCGTATCGTTTGATGTTGTGTCACTATTCCCAAGTATACCAATAGACCTGGCTATACAAACTATACTGACAAAGTGGAAAGACATAAAGGAACACACGGATATTCCAAAACACCTTTATATGGAAATTGTGAAGTTTTGCATATCGGAAAATAGATATTTCAAGTATGAAGAAATAATATATACGCAACTCAAAGGACTTCCGATGGGATCTCCAGCATCACCGATTGTTGCCGACATCATCATGGACGAGATTTTGGAAACAGTGACAAACGCGAGACTACTTAGCAAATACGTAGATGATGTGTTTGCCATTGTTAAGGAGGACGAGCTGGAGAAAACCTTGGAGGTGCTAAACTCATTCCACAGGGACATAAAGTTTACGATGGAGCTGGAGTCGGCTAGTAGACTGCCGTTTCTAGACACATTAGTATGTAAAATAGACAATAAAATAAAACTTGACTGGTATCAAAAACCCAGATCATCAGGAAGAATAATAAATTTTAAATCAAAACACCCAAGGGGTATGATTATAAATACGGCGAAAAACTTCATTAGACGAGTACTAGATACGAGTGACACGGTTTTTCACTCCGAGAATAAAAAACGTATAACACACATACTAAAGATGAATGATTTCCCTCCTAACGCAATACAGAGGTTAATAAAGGAATACCCGAAAGATAAATGCCGGAAGAACAGAGAGAACACGACTACAAAATATAGATCTGTAGTATATATACCAGGTTTTTCAGAAAGATTGCAGGGCTAAGACATCTATGACAAGGAGAATATAAGAATTGCCCACAAACCATCGTACACAACAAACATATTTTTAATAACATGAAAAGCAAAATAACAAATTCAGACAAACATAATGTAATATAGTTACATAGTAACCTTGCACATCCTTCCTTCTCTTTGCTCTCCCTCTTAGTTAAGCTTCCTTTAGTTATACTTTCAAGAAACTACATACTCTTACTTTACTATACTACTTTCTTCTTACTCTTACTTATCGTATTTACCGTAACGTTTAAGCTAGTCACATTTCAAGTCTGACTTTTTAAGCTGTCTGTACTTTGAATTCCGAAATAAAGTTCAGTTTATGTTTGAGATTCCGACTATAAAGGCACTCGATCACGACTACATTATTGGCGCAGTCTAAACCGAACCTGATAAATACTTCTTGAAAAAAATATGTATATAGAAGTTAATTAAATCATTTTCGATGTTCAAAAATAAAAGAGTAATCGCAAAATGAAAATATTCAGTGATACAAATTTTAATTAATATATGAAGTAAAACTTCATAAAAATCAAGTGGACTACATAGTGCGGCATACTGTACAAGTAAATACAAAAATTAAAGTTAACATTTAATTAATGCCGATCTTTTTAAATATGAAAAGAAATTTTATAAAAATTTCAAGTGTTGTAAGTTATAAACGATGAAAAATTTAATTTTTCTTGAGGTTAAAATATGTTGTGAAAATATCGGTTAAAAATACGGTTCATAAATATATATAAGCAAAATTCTTAATAAACAACAACAGTAAGTGAAAAAGAAATTTTACCGTAAAATGGAATGATTTTTACGAAAACAAATATGAGGTAGAAAATAAAACGAGAAAAGAAAGAAGAAGGAACAACATTGTTACTCTGATCGAGCCCTGCAAACATATTTCGTTTCTTTCTATACAACAACAATTGGTTGCATTTCACATGTCCAAAAGTATCAGTGATAAAAAAAGAGAAATAATAAAAACAACGAGAAAAAAATAAAATATTAAGTCTGCCGTAATATGACATGATTTTTTCTACTTAACAAAACAACAAACAATTTATATATTGTTACAAGAACAGCGATATTATACATAAATTTTAAAATGTATAACATACAATAAAGAGCGTTGTGAGAGACAAAAGAAACATTAGCACTAAGAAAACAAACAAAATTTGGTTATCAGAAGCCTATCAATTGCGTGTGACAAACAAAGCCAACCACTGTGTAACTTTTAAGGAAGAGCAATTGCTTTGCAGTATACGTACAATAACAATTAAGTAACGAGAGCCGCGGAAATATATTTCTACCAATACAACCGTTTGAGCTGAATTAGTTTATATCATTCAAAGAAATTTCACCAACAAAATTAATGAGAGAACCTCATGCATTGGTGTGCAATACATTATTTGGAAGGAGCACATAAAACGAGAAGATCACGATAGCTTAGTTGAAAACTACATAAGTTTAGCGCTACTACTAAGTATACAATTTTTATTTTAATATTTTCCTTTTTAAATATACGCACTTGTGTTGTTTAACCAAAGTCATGGATAACCTTGATGTAACTACTAAGTTTAAACTTATTTCTAGCAATATTAAGAGTATACCTAATTACGATGGAGATAGAGATGCACTGCTTAATTTTTTGGAGAGAATTGATTCAATGGTTCCTATTTTGGAAAAATTTCCTTGGGAGTATAGAATGATGGCAATGGGTAACATTAAGGACAGAATCACAGGCAGTGCCAGACGATCGCTCTTGATCAATGGTAATGCGAGTGATTGGGCAGTTGTCAGACAAATTTTGGTAGACAATCATGGAGAAAGATTTTCAGTTGATGAGTTGATTGATAGGATACGAGCTTGTCGATGCAGTTCAACTATTGAACACTTTTACAATGAACTAAATACGTTGCTTCCAGACACAAAGGCTTCCAGAAGTGAACAGCGAAAGCAACGCTAGAATCGCTCTGAGCTCGTTTAAGCATGGTTTGCCTGAACCAGTAAAAAGTATAATTATAAGTAGGGATCCTAAAAATTTAAAAGAAGCATATGACATTATCAAAACAAATGGCTATCTAAAATACAGTAAAAGTCAAAATAGTGTTTTTAATAGTTCACAAACTAAAAATTATGATGAACAACACGTTAATTATATAAATAATCGTAATAAGGCACAAGAACAAAAACAATATTATGATAACAATATAAGTAGGTGCGGGCAAAAATACAGTCAACAAAGTAATTTTTATCGACCCAGCTTCGCTTTGCAATCAAGACAAACGCAAAGCAATAATAACAACGAAAGATTGAGACAACGAACCCCTTCTTCTCAAATAACATCTAACCGCCCACATTTTCATAACACTTTGTAATATTAACTCAAATAGTAATTTTTTAATAACAACAACTCCTATTGTAATCAACCATTAAATGAAGCAATGGATATTGGTGTAAATGAAAACTATGAAAATTTTCAATTTGGCGCACCCGCAAACTACCCTATATAGTAATAGACACCAAAATTAAAAAGCTTAGATTCATTGTAGATACTGGAGCTGAATTTAGTATTATAAATCCAAATATTTGCAATCCAAAATGGAGAGCAAATTTATCCGTTTCTACCTTAAAGGCTTTCAATAATAATATACAAATATACGTTGAATATAGCGTACCGTTGTTCAAAGAATTCAAACGACAAAACTTGTTCGTAAATTTTCTTGAATTTCCATTTCACAATTATTTTGATGGCATTATCGGTAACAACATATTGTTACAATTAGGGGCAGTAATTGATTATAAAAATAGAAAGCTGCAAACAGACAATACAGTATTACCAATTTTTTTAGCGTAAATGAGGAGATAACTATTGACGAATATAATAAAAACGAAAGTTTGCAAATATTTCTGTCAGAAAATGACAATACCAAGTTACATGAACTTTTTTCTAAGCATTTGAACAAGCAAGACGAAGATGTTTTAAGGGCTACTTTAAGCAACTATGGGGATATATTTTATAAAGATGGAGAACATCTACCTTTCACGAAAGAAATACAGCATAGAATAATAACTAAAACAAGTGCTCCAATATACAGTAAGTTATATAGATACCCTGTAATTCATCGCTCAGAGGTAGAAAGGCAAATACAGGAAAAGTTAGCCAATAACATAATAGTACCAAGCAGTAGTCCTTATAATTCGCCCTTATGGGTTGTACCCAAAAAAGCTGACAATAGCGGAGTACAGAAATGGCGAATTGTAATTGACTACCGCAAACTTAACGAGCAAACTGTTGATGACAAGTTCCCAATTCCAAATATGGAAGAAATATTTGATAAATTGGGAAAATGTTCATATTTTAGTACAATAGACTTAGCGAAGGGATTTTATCAAATAGAGGTTCATCCCGATGATAGAGCCAAAACAGCATTTTCTACAGCTGGAGGCCACTACGAATTCACTCGTATGCCCTTTGGCTTAAAAACAGCACCTGCAACCTCCCAAAGGTTAATAAACCATGTGCTTAGAGATCACATAAATAAGATATGTGTCGTGTATCTAGACGATATATTAATATTTTCTACCAGTTTCAAGGAGCAGGTCGAGTCTATCAAAAAAATATTAAATACTCTGCGGGCATCACATTTGAAAATTCAATTTGACAAGTGTCACTTTGCCGCTTTAACAACAAAATTTTTAGGCCATATTGTCTCAGGGGAAGGAATAAAACCGGACCCATCTAAAGTGGAAGCAATAAGATTAATGCGTCCACCTACTAATATAAAACAAATAAAACAGTTTCTAGGCATAACCGGGTACTATCGAAAATTTATTCGGGATTATGCAAAGGTGGCTTACCCAATGGTTCGCCTTTTGAAGAAGGGAGCAATACTTGATTTTAAAGGTAAAGATTTCTTGAACTCTTTCGAAACATTAAAAAAATTAATAACAAGTGAGCCTGTCCTGATATCTCCTGATTTTAGTAAACAATTTACTCTAACCACAGATGCATCTCAGTTTGCTATCGGTTCAGTGTCAAGCCAAAACGGCCATCCAATATCTTATGCATCTCGAACTTTATGCGACCATGAAATTAGGTACTCTACGATTGAAAAGGAGGCACTTGCTGTAGTTTGGTCTGTCAAACATTTTCGGACTTACCTATATGGCCGGAAATTTTCCATACAAACAGATCACAAGCCTTTAGTTTGGCTACATAATATAAAAGAGCCGAACATGAAGCTGCAGAGGTGGAAAATTGTACTAAATGAGTACAATTTTGATATAACTTACATTAAAGGCAAAGACAATACAGTCGTTGACTCGTTGAGTCGATATTTAGAAAAAGATCTGAATGAAAGTATAGTTAGTATGTTTAATATTCAAGAAGGAAGCAATAACAATGATACAACAAACGAAGACTTGGAAATTAGCTCAACCGGCGCTACTATTCACAGTGCTCTTGAAGACAATCTTGACCACATATTTATTACAAGTAAACCTATTAACTATTATAAAAATCAGATTTATTTAAGCTTCGGCGAAAAAGAAAATTATTCTATGAAAATTGTTAACAGAAATCAAAATCACATTATAGTAACAGAAAAATCAGACCTTAAAGCCTTCATGGAAAGCATTTTAATAAACAAGGGTTTCATGTGTATATTCTGCGATGATGACAATTTATTTATGAAATTTCAAGACATGTACACTAACTTTTTTCACAAAAATAATTTAACTTTGTATAGATCTACTTTAAAACTAATTGAAATAACTGATAAAGACGAAATTTTAACCATTATTAAAAATGAACACATTCACCATAGGGGAATACAAGAAGTATTTTTAGAAATAAAGAGCAAATATTTTTATCCCAAATTATTTAAAATGATAACAACGGTTATAACTATTGCACAATTTGCCAAGTGGCTAAACACGACAGAAATCCAATAAAAACTCCATTTAAAATAACAGAAGCTCCATCTCATTTCAATGACATTGTGCATATCGATATCTGGTATCCATTTAGAAATAAAATGTATTTAACAACCATTGATAAATTTTCTAAGTACGCTACATTTCAAAAGTTGAATGATAGGAACTGGATCGCGATTATCGAAGCTATAAAACTGCGTATCCAGTACTTGGGTAAAATGAATAAACTTATTTTCGATAATGAAAGCTGTATACTACACAATGCAGTTAGTATATTTTTGAAAGAGGAAAATATTGAAGCACATACCACCACGGCTTATTTAAAGACCGGTAATTCCGATATTGAACGCCTACATGGTACATTAAACGAGCACTTAAGAATAATGGAAGCATTTTTAATTTCTACAACAAGACAATACATTCAACAACGAAAAGAAGATCTATAGATTTTATAATAAAGAATTTTGATAGAGAATATATCGAAAAACTAAGTCACGAATACCAAGCTCAAAAAGTACAAAAAATAAATAAATTAAATCAAAATAGAAGCCATGAATCAAATCTCGTAGATAACGTTGTAAAAAATAGACAAACTCCGAAAAACAAACCCAAATACAAAAGATTAGATAAATATACTCGAGAAGGCAATTATGTTATGGATAATTCAAATAACCGCAAAACAAGGTATTATAATGCACAGCTAAAGAGGAGACATAAATTCCAGTAATTTAAAATTTTCTCTCGTTTGATTTTATTCTTTACTTAAGATATATACATTAACTGTTGAAAAAAAAATAATTTAAATAACACAAGAGTTGAGAATATGTATACACACAACTCTTATATCTATGAACATAATAAGGATATATTTTCGAGGACTCAAATATCTTAGAGGGGAGGAGTTACATAGTAACCTTGCACATCCTTCCTTCTCTTTGCTCTCTCTCTTAGTTAAGCTTCCTTTAGTTATACTTTCAAACTACATACTCTTACTTTACTATACTACTTTCTTTTTACTCTTACTTATCGTATTTACCGTAACGTTTAAGCTAGTCACATTTTAAGTCTGACTTTTTAAGCTGTCTGTACTTTGAATTCCGAAATAAAGTTCAGTTTATGTTTGAGATTCCGACTATAAAGGCACTCGATCACGACTACATTATTATATATAAGATTACATGTGCGGGAAATGAAAATAATAACTGTGGAAAAGAATATGTGGGTACAACAAAGAACAAGTTAAAAACAAGAATAGCAGGACACAGATCGGATATTAAATGTAGATCAACTGGCAACATTCATAAAACAGCACTTGCGGCCCACTGTACAGAGAACGGACACCAACCAGATTTTAAAGCGGTGAGCATACTAGAGCAGGAGACAAATTATAGCAAAAGGTTTACGTTAGAAATGTTACACATAGCAAATACTAAAAGACTAAACTACAAAACGGACACAGAAAATTGCTCCCATTATAGACACTTACTTGACTCACAAAAAAACAAAAAATTAGTTCTGAACTGCATGGCGAACTAACAAGTGTCGTGTATCGGACAAGATAATTAATGTATGTATGTATGGAAAAATTGTATCCCAATTGTATTCAGTTTTATATGTGAATATTTGTTTGTTATTGTTATAGCCCCTGAAGACGATCTCCGAAGGAGATTGAAATATATTGGGAAATATTTAAAAAAGTGTTTTTTACATTGGACCTTGAGCCGGCAAAAATCACAGTTTGATAAACACTAAAAGAAAAGTTATATAATAAATTATATGCTCACTTTGCATATTTTTTTCAAAAAATTAATAACGAACAATGAATTCAAATAAAATGACCCAAGGCGAACATGTTTTCAAATTGTCCTCAAGTTGTTAAGTAAAGCAAATTACCCAAAAAAGGTGCCGATTTTTAAAAAAATTTTATATTACGATTGGCTGAAAGAATAAGCGAAATCAGTGATGCAAAATCCTTTAGTAGGTTCTAGGGGCAAGAACACTCCTTTGAAATGATTCTTACCTCATACTTAAGTTGAGGATATATGTACGTATGAGAATGGTTTAAAACATCACTTGGCCTTATATTCAAAAACCTGTTGTTTATTTTCGAAACTATACAATAGCGTCTGAAATGTTAATTTTGATTTTCACACTTCATCCTTCAACACCCAAGTCTCCCGTTTTGACATTTTCTAAAGTTGGCGGCCCTATGCAAAGCTAGTCTCCTGGATTGAATCACATGATTATAGCCTATCAACCAAGTTTAAATATCACATACACGTTACGGCTCCTTTTACAAATGTGAATACGTAGGCACATATATTTACCAGGTGAGGCTTTTTCCTTCGCAAGAACACTCAAAGTGGTGAATCAAAAGCTTTCCCAAGACAGTCGAACTAATGACCATGTGTGCTACTACCCTAACGTAGTGGACATCGAACTAGTCTGAAAACTGAAGCTACGCGGTCATTCATAATGAGCTCTTACGTCCTAAGGCCGGAAAACAGCAGTTAACTTCTTTCAAGTTAAAATCGGTCGACTTTCATTCTAAAATATCGTTTTGATTTAACGAAGACTATTGAAATCAATGTTGTGAACCAAAACGTCTGCAAACTTTGGTCTACATTTTAAAAATTTTATCCAGGTTCCTTGTAAAATTTTAATTATGTGGATGCCCCGAAGATTATACGATTTTCACCCATTCCGCAATGACATCCACTTAGACTGCTTATGATTTCGAGGGCGGCATCCTTGGCCGAATAGTCACTCCCTAAAGTTTCAAGGTGTTTCTCTGGCGTAGCTCGGCAGCATAGCGCGACAAAAGCATCCGTTGGAAAGTCTTCGGAGCTACACCTAGAGCTTCTAGGTGGGTGACGTCGATAAAGGTATGAGTTCGAAGTCGCAGTCCTATAGCTTCTGTGCTAGCATATGGTGAGAGGGTCAGGGGGCGCTGTAGCGACTGGTGCTCGGGATTGCTACTCTTCGCACATCGGGAATTGTAGTTCTTAAAACAGCCGAAAAACTGGATGCGCCCTGTGCCACGAGAGGCATGAGCATTAATAATAGACCATTAATAGCAACCGTAAGTCGCCTTTGTACGTGACCGCCAAGGAGCTACAAATGATTTAAAGAAATTGTGTTCGCGACGATTATTAGGATTTATCCCTAGGTGAAATTGCGCTATGCACGAGATATACAGACAATAGTGTGACTATTTTATGTATCTCTATTTCTTTTCAGCAGACGCAGCATTACCAATTCCAAAGACTGGGGTTAGGTTCGAAGCCTAACTGGAGTAAGCGAACGAGGGACAATCCCTCCGAAAGGAGCTACTCCTGAACATATTTGAACGGTCTGCGAGATCTGGAGGCAAAAACCCCGGAGATTTCCGAAATGGCCAAGACGTTGATTTCCTTAAATACATACAAACAAAACCTTTCCTAAATATCATTTTTTTAATTAGAAAAATCAAGCCATTTAAAGTAAGAACACCGGCGTACGCCGCACATAGGTAGATTTTAAGCTTTTATGCGGCCAAAATTATTTTAACTGCTAGAACTATTCTAAATGATATAATTGGTAATAAAAATCAACTTTCTGTTAAAATTTTAAATATTTATTAAAGAAAATGCCTTATTATGTACAGTAGTGGTGGGATTATTTTCGAATTATATCCGAATAAACGTTATTCGAATAAACGAATAAATTTATTCGTTTCAAATAATCCGAATAATATTTATTCGGATTTTTTATTCGTGCGCACTATCCGGATACTTCGAATAGTAAAATAAAAGACATTGCGTTTATGTTACGCTCATCGCTTGTCCAGATGAGCATGCACATATATTTATACGTACATATATTTATGTGTGTATAGATGCATATATGCAAATATTTTTGTTTGTTTGGGGTTGCTTTGTTAATATTCATTTATTTAGTTACATATATTTACGTAACCAAAGTTGTGCTCGAGGCTTAAGCTAGAAATAGTTATCGGGGTCGTTTACAACTGTACTGATCATAGAACTTTGTTTATTAGTAAACAGGTGTGGAAATGGTAATATGGTAGGGATTTTTGTTTCCCATATACATACATGTATACATATGTATGTATGTATGTAAGTTGTATGGAACATTTTTGTTTTGATATCTTTTGGTTTGTATAAACATCTAAATGGTCACCATTAAAAAAATAAGTTTACATGTCATTGTCAACATTTTTGCGAAGTCTGATGGATCAAAAGTTATTTAAATTAGATTCAAAGGAATCTGCAAGAATACAACATGTACATATGTTAGAATATGCTTATATGCACATTTGGGTGTTTATATTACAGCTTTTAACGCGTTCAAAGACAATCAAAATTTTAAGGAGCGCAAAAACAGACAGACAGCCGTTTTTGAAACTAGTCACTAATTCCACTAGAATTTTGTTACGTTTAAAATGGATTGCTTCAAACTTTATTTTAGGACATTTTTTTCCAAAGTTTTCATTAAGTTAACATTGACCTTAAATAACTTTTGATCCATCAGACTTCGCAAACAATTTTGACAATGACATGTAAACTTATTTTTTTAATGGTGACCAATTAGATGTTTATACAAACCAAAAGATATCAAAACAAAAATTTTCCATACAACTTACATACATACATATGTATATATGTATGTATATGGGAAACAAAAATCCCTACCATATTACCATTTCCACACCTGTTTACTAATAAACAAAGTTCTATGATCAGTACAGTTGTAAACGACCCCGATAACTATTTCTAGCTTAAGCCTCGAGCACAACTTTGGTTACGTAAATATATGTAACTAAATAAATGAATATTAACAAAGCAACCCCAAACAAACAAAAATATTTGCATATATGCATCTATACACACATAAATATATGTACGTATAAATATATGTGCATGCTCATCTGCACAAGCGATGAGCGTAACATAAACGCAATGTCTTTTATTTTACTATTCGAAGTATCCGGATAGTGCGCACTATCCGGATAGTACTATCCGAATAAACGAATAAAAAATCCGAATAAATATTATTCGGATTACGAATACCTGGCGGATAAAAGAGTTTATTATTCGGATAATTTTTATTCGGATAGTCCCACCCCTAATGTACAGTTGCGATCAATAAAATAGTAGCGAAATTCTAAATGCTAATAAAAATTAACTTCCTGTTATAGTTTTAAATATTTATAATTTATTTTAAATACTATTGCTATTCATTACCCCAGATCCTCATTGTCCGAGGATTCTGATAAAGCGGAGTCAGGTTTAGTGTCTAAAAGCATATCTAAAGATTCCGGGGAAAGCGATTTAGACACTTTCTTTTTCCTTCGTTGTCTTGTACTTACACTGCTAATGAGAGGATCAGAGCTCAATAATATTCTATTATATATGTCGCGGTTACACTGCTCGCGGGAAAATTTTCTTGCGTAATCTTCGCGGTACTTGCGAAAGTGCTTATTTCGAGCTTCTTGAGCCTCCTCCAACAACTGGCCTATTGGAAGAAGTGCATTTTCTATTATTGCAGCACCATGTATGAGCACTTTGTGCAGAGTAGGAGTCATCGGGTGCCAAGAATAATGCTTTACATATAATTTGGCGGAATCCAGGGCATACTCATCATACTTCTTAACGTCAATAAGGTATCCACTGGAAATAGTTTCTAAAATTACTTTCAGTCTGTAAATTAAATCGAAGTTCACACGAGTTATATCGGAAGCCAATTGGGGGTTCTCAAAAAATCTACGGCTGGTGTTTCCATCATTTATATTACCGTAGTTGGGCTTGGGCATGTCAATGAGTAACACGGTCTCATTTTTAAATTTGTCTTGAATTTTTTTTAGCGGCCACTTCCAAGTCTTTTTCTTCAGCGGTTTTTCTCTGTCTGTATTTTTTAACTTTTAATTTATAGGCCACGTGCAAAACACTCTCAAAAATTCTGATTCTGGAATGCAGCACAGATATTCCGAAGTCCAAAGTTTCAGGATTAACATCATATTTTTTGCTTAGATCGTTAAAGTCTTTTGATGTGGCTTTACAAATAAATCATTGATTGGTAGACTTAGTATCCGTTGCAGCATTACAAACCTTGCCATCAATCATAGTCATCTTGAAAATGTGCTTGTAGGTAAATTTATTTCCATTTATTTCGATTTTGATAGGAGTCAAATTTTTTACCGATTCTTCCACGTATTTGATTTCTTCTTTGGTCACATCATAGTTTTCTTTCAGAAATCTGAATCTTATCGGCCGACAAAACCGGGGGGATGATGGAGAAGGATTCTCCCAAATAAATGTTTTGTTATTTTTGCCATAATATATTTGTAAAGGGACAAATGAGCTCAAAAATATATTGGCATCCGAGTCGGCAGGATTTTCAAACTTTTGTTTATATCTGACTTGCTGGGAGCCATCACATCCCTATTTGTTTATAATAATTAAAGTTTTTTTATGCTCTTTCGCTAATAGTTACAAGTACTTCCTCTAAGTACATTGAAAGGCGCATAAGAGTTATGTCAATAAGACTTTGCAAAGTGCTTTCTGCATACAGACTCGTCACTTTTACGAGTTGTTCAGGCGGAAAGCATTCTTTTTTGGCATCTAATAATTTGTCGTAGCATGGATAAAGTGACTTATTTGTCTCGCGTATGAATTCGTATTGCTGTCGTGTAAGGCCGGCCTCTATAAACATCGCCAACCCTTCCTGAGGCGTTAATGTGTTGGGTTTACCGAGCTCACTTGATGACTTGTAGGCAATTTTGTACTTCTGTGCTATTGTTGGTGATTTTGTGATTTCCTTAAGGATTTCGGATGCGTTTCGAAGTCCCTTAGCTCTCAAAGTTGACTGAGCAGCATGAATTAAAATGGAATCGTCTACGGCCGAGCGAATCACTTAAGTTTTGCGACGCTTGCTTCTCTCACTTGATCTTGAAGGGCGGCGGGACGATTTTGGTCTTGGATAGGGATTTCAAATGTCCCATTAAGCCATGACTGGTTAAGTTTTATGAATCTGTCTTCTTTTCTATGTGCTTCAGACCATTTTTGACTCATGTCAGTCTTGAAGTAATTAATATTTACCTTTAGTTGTTTTATATTTTCCTCTGTGTCACCATAAGACGAAAGCAGGTAATTTTCCAAATAGGCCTATTTTTCATCCATTGTTGATAATTTCTGGCTTTGCATTTTTCCGTAGAGAAATTGACGGGTAACTAATTTTTTTTTCCAGATGAACCAGGAGAATCTTCGATGAAAATGAAAAAAAAAAATGTGTTTGGACATTTTTTTCAATGTATCTTTTTTTTACCCCAGCCGCACCTGTCCGCAGCTGATTTTCATCAGAACCACAAGAAAAGACTACCCACTATTAAAATGCATAAAAATGTTGAGGCGATCGGAGGCGATAATATAACTAAAATGCTTTTGAATTAAAAAATGAACAATATTTTTTCAAGAAAACGCAATATGCTTAGAAGCTTCAAAATGGTGGGTCTTTTATTATGCTAGGTTGACGATTTCTTCAATAAATAATGATATTTACCTGAAGCACTCGAATCCATGTTGTTTACTTTGATAACTGTCTCAAAACTAAAAATATTGACGTTTAAAAATGGGTTATTTAAAATACGTAAAAAATAAAAAACCGAAAAAGTGGGAGAATAATAAGTTTCGACCAGCGGCTGGGGCACACCTGTTGTCTATAAAAGCCGAGAATACCGGTTTATTATCGCCGGGTCTATTATAAACGTAGAGCGATTTTGGATTTTGTATTTGCACCAATTTTAAAATTTTCAATTTTGATAAATAAAATTCGTAAAATCTACCTATGTGCGCCGGTATATAATAGAGCCTACGCCGCCGCCGATAAAGTGATCGGCGTAAACCTCTAATGCGTACATAAATAATTCACCTGGACCATTGACAATTCGTTTTTCAAATTTCCGTATTTTCCACTCACATATCTATAACTGTAATGCATTGACGTGTCATAAATATATTGCCAATTTTGTGATGCTTAAAATTTTAATCAACTTGTTTAAAAAAGTAGGCGTGGTCGTTAACGAATTTTCCTCAAATAAAAAAATAATACTAAGAATCACAATTCCGCAAAATTGCAAAGTGATACTAACAAACAATAAACCGCAAAGATGTTGAATTTTTTGTTACCATTAACCTTTGAAAGCATTCTTTTAAAGTGGTCGCGAGCCGATTCCATTTAATTCCTTTTAAGTGTATGTATATATGCCGCTCTGCGGGAAAAGTCCGTTAACTCGAATGATGTTGATTTTACACAGCTTTCGCATGATCCCCCTCACATGGGTCCCGGGGCATAGGAACAGCGAGTGAAACTGCATTGCAGACGAACTTGCCAGGGTTTGTCCTACCAAGAACGCTTAGGATTTCTCTTCCCACATGCAAGCTAATGCTAAAGTAGCACATCCATCCTCAAGTCGACGAAAGATGGCTACAATCACTGGACTGTCGGACATCAAAGGAAACTTGGCCACAATGGGATCCTAAAATACTCCAACACGTTTACACATTAAGTAAGGATACAATTTCCACTTCAGTCCTAAATGGGCACTGCCTTATAGGTAGGCATGCAGTGTCGGTGTTGCTGTTGGAGTTGCAAAAAGCATGAAGTGAAGAGACGGTAATTCATCTCATCTGCAACTGCACGGTACGAAGTGGCGCAAGGCAGCGATTTTTGGGACCATGCTTTCTGCATTACCTGCTACAGATCGTGGATATGACGTTAAGGCTGGTTAGTCTATCACCTCATTAAATTAGTTCGAAAAGGTAAGGTGATGGTATTTTCGTGCAATTACAACTGTGCTAATGTCACTGGGCGCCCTCGGGGAGCCACTTCAACCTAAGCCAACGTAACCTATTCACTTCATTCAAACCGCGTTTAATTACTAAATTAGTTTATTGACTAAAAAAAGTGTTATTTATTCATAAAAGGAAATTATTATTCATAAAACAAAATTATTGGATTAACCGAGTAATTTAAAAGGTGATTTATAAAAAGTTTGAGTACATAAGCGCTCAGATTAATTTTTTAATATTCTTTAGGCAGCTACAGCGATGAACTGCCTATTCGCTCTTTGACACCTTCCAATGCTGTAGTTATTATAAAAGTGCTTCGCCTCATCCAATAGGTGCGAAGTGTAATCAAAATCCTCCAAGGGGAGTCCGAGGGAACTTGCTCTTTCAACGCTGTTAGAGGCGTTGGTTGCACATTGCAATTGAAAAGGTGGTTGGTGTGATGTGGGGACACATTAACAGCGAGACATACATTGGGTATGTTGGGGTTGATTCTGGATAAGTAAGAGTTTAACCTATTACAGTAACCAGATGAAAGTTGAGTTAGAGTGACGCGCGTCTCCCTGGGCAGGCTGCTTTCCACAACTGCGAGTTCCGGGTATTTGTCTCACCGGGCAGTCTCTAGCATAGTAGTCCGACGCCTTTTTATAGATATCTCTGAGAGCTTTTTCATGCTTCTTTTCTTCATACGGCTGTATTCTTAACTGCTGGATTTCTTCATAATGCTAACTAAGATTACGTCTCAAGTTTCTGGCAGGCGGGTTCTCTTCAATCAGAGTTCTGTTGATCCCCATGTTTCTGGGTATTCAGCAGAAACTGTTTGTTCAGCATTTCATTTCTCTCTATTATGGGGAGTATTCTCGCCTCTGTGTGTAGATTGTGTTCTGGAAACAGAAGAAGCCATCCCGTGGCAGTACTGAACGTGGTATTTTGACAAGCCTACAGTTTCAGTATTTCAGCGTGACCATATTGGGGACACGTAGCATACAACTTCGCCGTTGTATCTTCTCCATATAATCAACATTAGCCATCATCCCGTCGTAATGATCCGGAGCCAGATAAACAATTTTACATGTAAATGCAACAACAACGGTTTGAGGCAGATAAATCCAGATAGAAATCTGGTTCAATTCTTGAGCCGGATAATTTATTTCTTGTATTAAGTTTGGCAATGCTGTCTTTAACAAACCATCTATTTCAAAAATAGACGTTGCCGCCTGCCCTGATGCCCCAATGATCCAGAGTATTCCAGTAAGAACTGAGCGCGATACGGAGCTAGAAAACTCATTGGATGATGGCTATTTTCTACTGAATTAATTATTACTCTCATTTCTATCACTGTATTCTTCCTTCTCTTCTTCTCGAATCCTCTTTCACAACGTTTCTCTCTTCCCTTTCTTTTTTCTTTTCTACCTCTCTTTCTCTCTCCCCTTTCCTCTTTCAACCTTTTTGGTTGCCTCTAACTTAAACGCTATCTACTTCTACAGCTCATGACGAAACCATGGCAAGGTGGCAGCACGGTGACATACATACCTATAAACATACTTAAAAGTTCCATGTACCTTGTTTTTGTAAATCTATGGACTAATACCAAAGTCATGCTGCGGCGGAAGTTGAAGTGTCAAATCATATTAAAAAAGTACCAATCAGCTGATTTTCGGCACTCATCTGTTACTGATTCCGCCATGCTACAGCTATTCCTTATTAGCTTCTCCTTAACGTACTTTGTATGATACCGATATCGCACGGACGAATTTTAGAGTTACCCTGGTTCGAATATTGGCCGATATGAACCTAGCTGAAAGTTTTTTTTTTATTAAAAAATATTAAACTGTGTTATACCGTTTTCTTTGATAGGTGATGCTTAACCACCAGGCGATTTAACACGTCTCCTAGCAGGGCACGCTCCCTATCCCTTCTTAGCCATAACGACCTAAAATTGGAAACACCAATAGAGGTCAACGCACTCTCCACTTGTTTTCTCTCTTTGTATGCATTGTGGTTTGAAATCTGATAACCATTATAAAGTAAAGGCCAGTCTAATGTATATGAGCCCTTCAATGCACAAAACGATTAACTCCATAAAACAGAAAGTAGAGAAATGCGATGAAATAATGTGCATTGTTTTTTAAAATTCCCTTTATAATATAAATTCAAATAAATATTGTATAATAAATAAAGATGTAGCTTTCATCTAAAAGTATTTAAAATTAAAAAAAGACTAGCCAAAAAACTATCGTCAGAAATCCTACAATTTTTATGTGACTGGTGGAGTTAATCGAATTGGCAAGTGAAAAAGTAATAAATTTAAATTCAGTGTTTAAATTTTTAAGTTTCTTTTCACAGAAAAAGTTAAGTATTAAATATTTGTATTACAAATTTTTCCTGAAAATTAATATTAAAAGTTGTGTTATAATATATTACGAGCCGGACCCGTGCGCATCTTGCGCAACCAATATAAAAGTCTCTTATCAAATATCAACAAAAATCTGCTGTTCTATCAATCAATTAAAACTTACAGCTTGCGCTGCCATCTAGCGTGTGACAGCAACTGCCAGTAATGCAGTTCAAATATTCACAATAGTGCAAATAGATTTCTTTGTGTGCTCACAATCGTTTATTTTTAACAAATTATTTTAATAAAATATAGCTAAACAAAAGCTCTACGACCAAAATTACCCAAAGCTCGCTAATAGCCCGAATCTCCATCTTTATAACCAAACCTTTATTTGTAGATTTGGATTCCAAATAAGAGCGAAAAAGGGACCCGTACATAAAAAAAGCAATTAGAAATAATATATATGATAAAATAAAAAAATTGTTTTTGTTTTTATTGGCCTATTGATAAATGATTCAAGGTTCAATGCTAGCTCAAGACCAGAACAATAATTTTTTTATAATTATCCAAAAAAAAAAAATACAATTTTTCAAATTTAGAAAAATTAAAAATAACAATAATTATCATTAGAAAAAAATTATTGTGCTGGCCTTGAGCTCGCATCGAACCTTCAATAAAAAAAAAAATTTTAAGCACTTCCTTTCTATAAATAGACAAAAATCAGCGAAAAATGTCTCCTTATATAAAGACATATCTATGTATATATGGGGTATTCCATCCCATTTCGACCAATTTTGAACCCCACCCCTTTAGAATTGGCTGAAAGTTTTTCTTCTTTTTCTAGCTTACGAAAGACGTTTTTCAGAAGTTTTTCAAATTTTTTCATCCAACTCAAAAAAAGTTATGAATTTTTTAAAAAACACCGTTTTTGTTTTCAAAATGCTATAACTTTTTCAAAAATTGACCGTTTGTGATCTTTTTTTTTTTAAATTTGTTTTTAAATGTACTTTTCGGAAAAAATTCAAAAAAATGTTTAAAGTTTTTTTTTGTAATTTTTCACATTTTCGAGATTTTTCGAATTTCGCTTTTTTTTTTTCTCATAAAAAACTTCAATCAATTCTGCAATCTCCCCACTAATCCCGGAGTGGGCCGAAATTTTTTTTTTTTTATTTAATTGAAAAAAAACTTTAAAATTTTTTCGTATTTTTTTCCGAAAAGTATATTTAAAAACATATTAAAAAAAAAATGATCCCAAACGGTCAATTTTTGAAAAAGTTATAGCATTTTGAAAAAAACACCGTTTTCCAACTCAAAATAAGTTTTAAATATTTTGAAAAAAAATTCTCGGCCCACTCCGGGATTAGTGGGGATGATTGCAGAATTGATTGACGTTTTTTATGAGAAAAAAAAGCGAAATTGAAAAACTGAAAAATTACAAAAAAAAAAACTTTAAAAATTTTTTTGAATTTTTTCCGAAAAGTACATTTAAAAACAAATTTAAAAAAAAAGATCCCAAACGGTCAATTTTTGAAAAAGTTGTAGCATTTTGAAAACAAAAACGGTGTTTTTTTAAAAATTCATAACTTTTTTTGAGTTGGATGAAAAAATTTGAAAAACTTCTGAAAAACGTCTTTCGTAAGCTCGAAAAAGAAGAAAAACTTTCAGCCAATTCTAAAGGGGTCGGGTTCCAAATTGGTCGAAATGGGATGGAATACCCCATATATAAAAAGAAGTGTACATTTTGATTGTCACTCCATAACTCGAGAACGGCTCGACAGATTGCCATGAAATTTTTAGGAAAGATACAGGAAGGAGAGATGATGGTTAGTTGATTTTGAAATCCCAAATCGGTTTAGCCATATATATATATAAATCAAATTCTGTGTATGTGTGTTCGCTATGGAAACGTATTTCCCACACATCAATCATCACCAAATTTTGGTTATGGGTTCCTTCGATCAACGGGAAGGTTTTAGGCTAAAAATAATTTCGATATATAAAAGGGGCGTGGCACCTCCCATACAAATGGAATCTTTGGTACTACATACCTTTGAAGGTATACATGCCAGAACATTGAAATTCAATGAGGAGTTATATGAGGTCAATCCCTAACACCACCAAGAAAATGCGGAATTTGGAGAAAGGGGGCGTGACACCTCCCATACAAATGGAATATATCATACTGCATATCTCTTGATGTAGTAATGGTAGGATAATGAAAAGTGGTAAGGAGCTATATGACGTTAAGTCCTAACACCTCCAGTAAAATGTGCAATGGGGAAAAAGGGGCGTGGTACCTTCCCTACAAATGGGATTTTTCAGAACTATGGCTGCCGTACAAACTTAAGTTATTTTAACACCTAAAGTTTGACTGCATTGTTGAGTTTGGCTGTTATGCCTTTTGGACGTTTAGTAATCTGCCGCCGTTAAAAAAATTTGTTAGCTTCAGTCTATCTACATCTATCTATATATATAACAAGTAAGGAAGGTTAAGTTCGGGTGTAACCGAACATTACATACTCAGTTGAGAGCTATGGTGACAACATAAGGGAAAATAACCATGTAGGAAAATGAACCGAGGGAAACCCTGGAATGTGTTTGTATGACATGCGTATCAAATGAAAGGCATTAAAGAGTATTTTATGATGGAGTGGGCCATAGTTCTATAGGTGGACGCCATTTAGGGATATAGCCATAAAGGTGGATCAGGGCTGACTCTAGAATGCGTTTGTACGAAAGGTATCAAATGAAAGGTGTTAATGAGTATTTTAAAAGGGAGTAATCCTTAGTTCCATAGGTGGACGCCGTTTCGAGATATCGCCATAAAGGTGGACCAGGGGTGACCCTAGAATTTGTTTGTGCAATATGGGCATCAAACGAAAGGTGTTAATGAGTATTTTAAAAGGGAGTGGGCCTTAGTTCTATAGGTGGACGCCGTTTCGAAATATCGCCACAAAGGTGGACCAGGGGGGACTCTAGAATGTGTTTGTACGATATGGGTATCAAATTAAAGGTATTAATGAGGGTTTTAAAAGGGAGTTGTGGTTGTTGTATAGGTGGTCGCATTTTCGAGATATCGCCATAAAGGTGGACCAGGGGTGACCCTAGAATTTGTTTGTACAATATGGGTATCAAAAGAAAGGTGTTAATGAGTATTTTAAAAGGGAGTAATCCTTAGTTCCATAGGTGGACTCCGTTTCGAGATATCGCAATAAAGGTGGAGCAGGGGTGACCCTAGAATTTGTTTGTACAATATGGGTATCAAAAGAAAGGTGTTAATGAGTTTTTTAAAAGGGAGTAATCCTTAGTTCCATAGGTGGACGCCGTTTCGAGATATCGCCATAAAGGTGGGCCAGTGGTGACTCTAGAATTCGTTTGTGCAATATGGGTATCAAACGAGAGGAGTTAATGAGTATTTTAAAAGGGAGTGGGCCTTAGTTCTATAGGTGGACGCCTTTTCGAGGTATCGTAATAAAGGTGGACCAGGGGTGACTCTAGACTTTGTTTGTGCGATATGGGTATCAAAAGAAAGGTGTTAATGAGTATTTTTAAAAGGGAGTGGGCCTTCGTTCTATAGGTGTTCGCCTTTTCGAGATATCGCCATAAAGGTGGACCAGGGGTGACTTTAGAATATGTTTGTACGATATGGGTATCAAATGAAAGGTGTTAATGAGTATTTTAAAAGGGCGTGGGGCTTAGTTCTATAGGTGGACGCCTTTTCGAGATATCGCCATAAAGGTGGACCAGGGGTGACTCTAGAATGAGTTTGTACGATATGGGTATCAAATTAAAGGCATTAATGAGAGTTTTAAAAGGGAGTGGTGGTAGTTGTATATGTGAAGGCGTTTCAGATATCGACCAAAATGTGGACCAGGGTGACCCAGAACATTATCTGTTGGATACCGCTAATTTATTTATATATGTAATACCTGCCAAGATTTTAAGGGTTTTTTATTTCGCCCTGCAGAACTTTTTCATTTTCTTCTACATAATATGATAGGTGTCACAACCATTTTATAAAGTTTTTTCTAAAGTTATATTTCGCGTCAATAAAACAATCCAATTACCTTACCATGTTTCATCCCTTTTTTCTTATTTGGTATAGAATTATGGCATTTTTTTCATTTTTCGTAATTTTCGATATCGAAAAAGTGGGCGTGGTCATAGTCGGATTTCGTTCATTTTTCATACCAAGATAAAGTGAGTTCAAGTAAGCACGTGAACTAAGTTCATTAAAGATATGTCGATTTTTGCTCAAGTTATCGTGTTAACGGCCATGCGGAAGGACAGACGGACGACTGTGTATAAAAACTGGGCGTGGCATCAACCGATTCCGCCCATTTTCACAGAAAACATATAACGTCATAAAATCTATGCCCCTACCAAATTTCAAAAGGATTGGTTAATTTTTGTTCGACTTATGGCGTTAAAAGTATCCTAGACAAATTAAATGAAAAAGAGCGGAGCCACGCCCATTTTGAAATTTTCTTTTATTTTTGTATTTTGTTGCACCACATCATTACTAGAGTTGAATGTTGACATAATTTACTTATATACTGTAAAGATATTAAATTTTTTGTTAAAATTTTACTTTAAAAAAATTTTTTTTTAAAAGTGGGGGTGGTCCTTCTCCGATTTTGCTAATTTTTATTAAGCGTACATATAGTAATAGGAGTAACGTTCCTGCCAAATTTCATCATGATATCTTCAACGACTGCCAAATTACAGCATGCAAAAGTTTTAAATTACCTTCTTTTAAAAGTGGGCGGTGCCACGCCCATTGTCCAAAATTTTACTAATTTTCTATTCTGCGTCATAAGTTCAACTCATCTACCAAGTTTCGTCGCTTTATCTGTCTTTTGTAATGAATTATCGCACTTTTTCGGTTTTTCGAAATTTTCGATATCGAAAAAGTAGGCGTGGTTATAGTCCGATATCGTTCATTTTAAATAGCGATCTGAGATGAGTGCTCAGGAACCTACATACCAAATTTCATCAAGATACCTCAAAATTTACTCAAGTATCGTGTTAACGGACGGACGGACGGACATGGCTCAATCAAATTTTTTTTCGATCCTGATTATTTTGATATATGGAAGTCTATATCTATCTCGATTCCTTTATATATGTACAACCAACCGTTATCCAATCAAACTTAATATACTCTGTGAGCTCTGCTCAACTGAGTATAAAAATCAAATTCAGTGTGTGTGTTCCCTATGAAAACATGTTTCACATACATCAATCATCACCAAATTTTGGCTGTAGGTTCCTTCGATCAAGACGAAAGTTTTTCATATTTTAGAATTAAGAATTTTTAATTTAAATGTTTTTGTTTTTTGGCTATGGGAACGAACTATATTCGCTCCAAAAAATGATCATGTTAACAGTCAATGATCGCATTCAAAACCAATTTCCTGGTGAAGCGACGAAATATAAATCGATCGACACAGTTACAGATGAAGATAAAATTTTGAATTATCCTATTGAATTTCCAAACTCTTTAGAACCACCGGGAATGCCTGCGCATATATCAACTTTGAAAATTGGCTCACCAATTATGCTTCTTCGGAATTTAAACCCACCAAAATTGTACAAATGGACTTTGCGTTTAGAAATTAATACCGAATTTAATCGAAGCAACAATCATCAGCGGTAAAAGCAAAGGTGAAGATGTGATCATACCACGGATCCCAATCATTCCTACAGATTAGCAATTCAATTTTAAGCGCTTACAGTTTCCTGTACGCTTTGCTTTTGCAAGCACAAGGACAATCGCTTACTATTGCATGCTTAAATTTAGAGTCCGTGCTTTTCCCATGACCAGCTATATGTTGCTTGCTCTAGAGTTAAAAAATAAAATAAATGTAAGGCGCGATAACCTCCGAAGAGATTTAAGGCCGAGCTTCTCTTCCAATTTGCGTCGCGCTCCTCTTGATTTTCCCTACAAATTGGCCGGACGGGACCTACATGTTTTATGCCGACTCCGAACGGCATCTACAAGGCAGATGAGTTTTCACTGAGAGCTTTTCATGGCAGAAATACACCCGGAGCGCTTGGCAAACACTGCCGAGGGGCGACCCCGCTTAGAAAAATTTTCTTCTAATTGAAAAACCTTATTTCTAAAATGTTGATGTTGCTTTGCCCGGGAGTTGAACCCAGGGCATACGGTGTGATAGGCGGAGCACGCTACCATTACACCACGGTGGCCGCCGAGTGCTCTAGAGTTGGAAAACCAAAAAATTTGCTTATCTTTGCACCGAACGAAAAAACCAAAAATATTATGTACCCACTTGCATTACAATAAGATACAATAATAAAATGTTTTAAACGAAAATTTCACCAAATATGCGTACAAAATTCAATTCAATTTACAGAACAATAAATTAAATTATCAGAAAATAAAATAGAAAAAATAACGCAACATTCATTCTATCTCGGTCGTTACAACGTACGCCTGGTAAAGCTAGTTCGTGCGCACCCTAGCGAAACTTTTTGTATTGTGTCATCGGCTGTCATCGACCTCTGAATTAAGTTTGAAATTTCAAGTCTCTAGCTCATCGAGAAGTTACTTAAACCGGTTTCAAATTTCCAAATTATTATCTAATTTTTTCGATCCGTGCGCCACCTAACGGATTTTTTTCCATTTGTTGCATTGTCACGGTGTTCTAACTTATGTGTAAAGTTTTCACGTTTGTAGCTCAATGAGAAGTTACTTAAAAATCGATTGCAAGATTTGTATGAAAAGCGGACGAACATTCAACCGACCTAATATAAAGGAAGTAAAAAGTAGCAATCAGCTGATTTCCGGAAGTCATCTGTTACCGATTCCGCCGTGCTACAGCTATTTCTTATTAGCTTCTCGTTAACATACTTTGTATGATACCGATATCGTACGAAAGAATTTTGGAGCTACCCTGGTTTACATAATGACAGATATGAATCTAGCTGAAAGTTTATTCTTTTATTAAAGATTATTAAGCTGTGTTATACCATTTTCTTCGATAGTTGATGCTTAACCACCAGGCGACTTAACACGTCTCCTAGCAGGGCACGCTCCCTATCCCTTCTTAGCCATAACTGACTAAAATTGGAAACACCATTAGAGGTCAATGCACTCTCCACCTGTTTTCTCTCTTTATATGCATGGTGGTTTGAAATCTGATAACCATTATAAAGTAAAGGCCAGTCTAATGTATATAACATTGAATATGGAAGAAGGGTGGGTGTTAAATGCGCAGTAAAAATGCGTCTATTGGAACAAAGAAATAGCAGAAAACGTTGTACTTGCTTTTACATGCTTCGTAATAAGTAATGTTAATATTGTAGTTTACACAAAAGCAGCTGATTAACCTGCATGGCGGGCGGGTCAATGTGCCCATATTTAGCATTGTGTTATAATAATAGCCGTGTTTTTTAACACGCGCGTATACGTTTCGTTTGCGCGTGTTAAAAAACGCCTATCTTCGCTTAGATAATGCTTAGGAGACCCATCTAGCGGCTGTGGTAAAACAACTAGCTACAGCAACAGGGTGTACCGAAAAGCGGAGACGCAACGCTCTGATGGCCATAGGGTATAACATATAGCTGAATCAGTTGCGATGAATTGTGGACACACATATAATACATAGAATTAGTGTACAGGGTGAAACAAAGACACATATTTCAGTTACATCTGAGTATAATGCGTATTGAAATTTAGTAGGACAAAATTTATGCGCAGCAATTTCAGAGGTGTATTTATAGTTTGTCTCTTAGCAGTCAATATAAAGTTTAAGCGTAAACGGATATACGCGTGTTAAAAAACACGGCTAATAAATATAAAGAGAAACAAGAATGAGAATAGAAGCGAACAGAATACGATTAGTTAGCAAAGACATTATAGCACATCAAAACGAATTTGAAGTTGGATGCTACACCTACATATGTACATACATACATATATGTACATTAATAGATATTTTATAAATAAATAAATGTAAGCGCGATTAACTCCGAAGAGATGTTAGGCGGAGCTTTCCTTCCAATTTGCGCCGTGCTCCTTTTAGTTTTTCGTACAAATTGGCGGGACGAGACCTACTTGTTTAATGGGGACTCCGAACGGCATCTGCAAGGCAGATGAGTTTTCACTGAGAAACTTTTCATGGCAGAAATACACTCGGAGTGCTTGCCAAACATTGCCGAGAGCCGACCCCGCTTAGAAAAATTTTCTTCTAATTGAAAAATTTATTTCTAAAATTTTGATGTTGCTATTCCCCTTGCCATGAACCCAGGATCTTCGATGTGGTAGGCGGAGCACGCTAACATCACACCACAGCGTCCGCCGTGATATTTATTCCATGCATTTGGATTTAGTACATCGTGAACTTTATGGATGAAAAATTCAAGTTAGATATTTTTAAAAATCTGCAAAATTGCAGCCGAAAATGGGATTTGGAAACAGATTCTTACAACCAAAACCATTTTCAGAGCGCTTATCATATGTTAAACGCCTAGGCGATTGTGGCCGTAGCGTTGCAAGCTACGTCAGTAATTCCTTCTTTGTGAATACCAAGGGAAAGCAAGTCTTCATCCACCTTCAGGAAGGTCAGTAAATTCCTGGTAAATGTGGTCGGTTCTAAACCCAGGTGGCCTACTCTGTATTGCGATGCGAAAGAAAAAATACGCGAAATCGCAAAATCGGTACTCTGTATCTTGACATTCGCATGTATATTTTGACTTTCGCATTCACATTTTGCCCATTCGCAATTTTTCTCCCTTTTCGCATTGCCGGCACTCTGTAAAGCGAAAGCGAATGTCAAACAGCATTCATTTTCGCATTTTTCTTGCTACAAGTAATAGGCATTCGCATTGTTCAAATATGTAAGTATTAATTGATGATTTTATAAATTGATATCTTTATATTCATTTAAAAATATATAGGACAACTCAAAAAACAAAACAAACACAAAAGCAACAATTTGTAATCCTAGTGGACTTAAAATACACAAATAAATAACAATTAAATCGAAACCACTTTTTTATAAAGCATTTCTATTTGAAATCATGTCATTTTTTATTTGTTCTCTGATACAACTAGCAATATTTCCCATTCTATGATTTTCCACGTTTTCTGTATTTATCACTTCTTCCAGTTCAATTTCTGAACTGGGAGGATTTCTTCATTTAAATCAATCCTTTCTTCATTTAAATCGTTCCATAATGCTACAGAATCCTTTTTTTAATTTGTTCAACAAAAATTAATCGTTCGCCGAAATTGTAATCGCCTTCCTTCTTTTGTTCTCTTTCTTTGAGTTTGGTCAGTGATGCATACTCAAGCAAAAAATTTGCGGAAAATAAAAAAACGACATTGTTAGCGATGCGATAGCGCTACAGAGTTCCAATTACCTTTCGCATCGCAATTTATTTTCGCATCGCACTGCCTTTCGCATCGCAATACAGAGTAGGCCCCCAGCACACAACCAGACTATTTGATTTGGGTTACGATAAATATATCTATACCAGGATGACTTAGAAGGTTCAATACGGTCATATAAATCGTTTCCGAGATGGGCGGGCTAGTGCCTTAATGGCGATTTTTACTGGAGCGCCCTCTATCTCTCCATCCGGCAAAGAACCATCAACATCGATAACACCCTTCCGGGAGTGTCTTTATCGCTACAACAACAAAAACAACAACATAATCTTTGAGGTCGCAGTGGTGTAACGGTAGTGTGCTTGTCTACCATACCGAAAGTGCCAGATCCCGGTACAACTAACTCTAAAGCAGGATACAAGTTTTTCAACAGAGTCGCCGGTTTGGCAAGCCCTTTAAGTGGTTTTGTGCCACGAAAAGTTTTCACATATGCACTTTATATCATATCCTGAATCAACTTTTATATGCTTCAATTGATTTCTGTATATAATAATCCTATCACCATTCCTCTTGGAGAGTTCCCCTCGCCATACATATTAACATTGAGCGAGCTGATTTTATGATGCGGAAATTTATGAAAATTGAGTTCAGCCCAGTTCATCGTATTCATTTGTTTATCTTTTCCTTTATTTGGTAATTTGTTGTTCCTGTTTGCTTATCAATCAATTCTTTTGTTTGTTGTCATACAAGTCGTGTTTTTTTTTAATTGCTCCAGTTTTGTATTCTTTATGCACGTGCGTTTTATACTCATGTCTGCAATAAAAGGCGCTGAACATTCAATGCTAGTGCGACCTCAGTACACATTTAATATCGATTACAAAAATTACTTCAATGTCAAAGCTCATCGAATCAGTCTGGTAATTTGTTCCAAGCAGCACATCAATCCTACCGATTGTATCATCATTATTAATTCCAAATCCTACAGTCGTGTACTCTTGCCAAGTTGAGCTATATAGATGCAAAATGCGATAAACAATCTGTGCTTCCTTCCGTCACGATAGAAAGGTTTTAAGTCTGCCACTCCGACAAGTTCGGCTTAATGGCTTACTGGTGTATGCAGCGTCTGTTCACTTAGGAGGCGCTGCTGCAAGTTGGCGTTTATTTGGATCAAGCGACTGACTATTTACTTAGACGGGCTATGCGCTGAGCTTGAGATCCAAACGTAAACACTAATTCCAGCGAATGAAAAAAAAGAAAAGACAATTAGACGTTTTAAGAACTATGAATTGATGTTATCTCTTCCTGACTGGTTGAATGTCCTTGTAACTCAATATCGAGTCAGACAAGACACGCCTCTGTGTGTTCATACAATATATCAGGGAAAGCCTGCCGTAGAGAATCTGCTCATGAAATAGAAAGCTGAAAAATTTTCCACTCTTATCCTGCATCCGATGGCGATGATAACAATAATTATGGCGTTCCTCGTTATATATTTGCTGTCTGTTCCATATCATGCTGGAGAAGATAGTTCTATCAGCGAACTAAACCGTGATGGTACAATCTATTATAAGAGCGTACAATTACTTGCGTATGCTGATGATATTGATGTTATTGGCCCGAGGACGATCCGTGACCAATTGCCGTTTTTTAAATCACAATAGCTCCGTATTTGTGCATCGGATTAAAGAAATATGCGAACTAGGGACAACGTGTACTCACTAGACCATAATATATATTTTTTTAATAGTTAGCCTAACTTTTATTGCTTCACTGAAAATAGTTTTTAATCTGTGATCGTTTGTTAAGATTCCATAGCTAAACAAACGCGCTGTACGAAGTACTTGCTGTCATGCAAGAAAGAATCAGCGCATTTGCGCCTTGACACTCACGTCACTGTTGAAGATATAAATTCGAGACTGTGAAGGATATCGTCTCTTTGTTTATATAATCGCTCAAATTTCAATTAGTTTCTTCAACCCTTCTGTAATTTCAGACTTGTGTTGTGTTTGGGTACCAGCATTAAAAGCAAAACCAATGTCAGATTAGAAATCAAACGAAGTATAACTCTTGCCAACAAATGCTAATTTCGGCTGAGTAGGCAATTGAATAGTAAAGTTCTCTCTCGACGAAGAAAAATCATGCTCGCTTATCATACCTCTCCTGACGTATAGCTGGGAATCAGGGACGGTGTCGTAAGAAGATTCGATGTTTTTTGGAGTGCTCGAGAGAAAAGTTCTCCGATAGATTTATGGTCCTGTGCGTGATGTCGAAAGGGAGTATCGAAGGTGGTATAGCTGTGCTGGATGAGCTTTACGCAGATAGTGCAGCGAATTAAAGCCCAGGCGAAGACGCTCCGGCCAAGAAAGTATTTCAGTCGACACCGTAATTTGGAAGCAGAGGAAGAGGGGGAGACTTCCACTTAGTTGGGAAGCGCCAGTTAATGATGATGATGATGGTTGGAGGCTTTTGGGTCGTGAACTTAGAAATTTATCTGCTCTATAAACATAAATCGAAAGAGATCCTTAGCGTAGTAAAAAAAATACTTGGTTCGATTTATCTCCGAGAAGATTTAGAACGAGCATCTCTTCCAATTTGCGTCGTGCTCCTTTTAATTTTCCTCACAAATTGGCGGGATGGGACCTACATGTTTTGATTTCGAACGACATCTGCAAGACAGATGAATGGTGACACTGAGAAGCTTTACATGGCAGAAATATACTCTGAGTGTTTGCCAAATCACTTCCGAGGGGCGACCCCGACTAGAAAAACTTGTTTCTTATTGAAAAGACTTCTAAATGTTTGATGCTACTTTGCTCGGGAGTTGAACTCAGAATCCTCGGTGGGGTAGGAGGAACCATGTGATTCAAGGAGGAGGAAAATTGTGATTCAAGGAGTTGATGAGCGCAATTCACAGCTTCCGCAACCCAATTGTAATGAATGAATATGAATGTATCATGCACAGGCGAGGCTCTGGCAACCCAAGTTCCTCATGAAAATAGGTTGTAAGGGCGGGGTAGCCTTGAAGGTTCAATGTGGTCATATTAAATTATACCCCAGATGGTCGGATTAACGGTTACCGCAACTAACCGGATCTATATTCGGCAAAGGAACATCAACAGCGATAACACCCCCAAAAAATTCTGGGAGTTTCTTTATCGATGCATCAACATCAACAACAACAACATTAAGTAATTAATATATTTAAAATCAAACTTTTCCTAAAACCCACAGCTAGGTATATTGCGCGTCGAATTTAGTATCGATTATAATTTTATTTAATTGCTTTGAGATTCAACCCGGCTTTTGTCTGACCTAGTTATATTGCAATATTTTTTTTAATTGCATTAATATAAATTTTTTTTAAATTTATTTATTCTCTCTTTTTCCATTAACAGGAGCTTGAACCGCTTATTGATAATGGCAAACCATCGATTATCGTCGAAATGAAATTTTTATTATTAGAGCAAAAGTACTTGGAATTCTTGGACGATGGTTGTCCATTGGATGCATTACATGTATTGCGTAACGAACTAACACCGTTACAACATAATACATCACGTGTTCATCAATTATCCTCATATATGATGTGTTCGAATAATCATGATCTCTATCAACGAGCCAAATGGGAAGGTAAAGGCATATTATCACGCGCTGTTGTTATGGACCGTTTACAGGCATTTATGCCACCATCGGTTATGATGCCACCACGTCGGTTACGTCATTTGTTGCAACAAGCTGTTGAATTACAATCGACACGTTGCGATTTTCACGATATGGCCTTCAAAACGAATTTACAAAATGTATCATTACTTAGCGATCATACTTGCGATACCGATGGCTTTCCAATGCAAACCATACAAGTTCTCACCGATCATTGTGATGAGGTGTGGTATTGTAAATTCTCTCCGGATGGTTTAAAATTAGCAACAGGCAGTAAAGATTCCACAGTTATTATATGGGATGTAGATCCATACAAATTTACATTAAAACATCGCACCATACTCGAGGCACAATCAAATATAAGTGTAGCATTTGTTAGCTGGAGTCCAGACTCGAAATTGTTGTTAGTTGGTGGCCCAGACGATACGCCAGAAATTGGTATATGGAATGTTGATGATGGCAAGTTGGTGCTAAAAATGTCACAATCGGTTGATGACAGTTTATCTTGTGGTGCTTTTAATCGCGATGGTACACGCTTCGTTTGCGGTGGCCAAAAGGGACAATTTTATTTGTGTGACTTGAGTGGCACTATACTCAATACGTGGGAAGGTGTACGCATTAATAGCGTAGCTTATCGCGCCGACAATAAGACTATAATAGCATCCGATAATCATTATCGTATAAGAGGGTGAGTAATGAGTGGACGGTTTTTTTTTGTAATATTTTAAGTTATTTTTGAAAAGGGTTGTCATTCATCATGTCATATATATATATGAAATTTGAATTAATGTCGCTTAAGATGGAAACTCTTTAATTTCGTACCTTTTGACCAACTCCCAGCTAAGTTAGGCTGAACTGGTCACTGCCTGAGGGCCTCACAAGACTGAATGGGTCCATAGTGTTACCAGAAGTTTGCTTAACGCCCAAACTGAATGACCCTATCAGAAACCAGGCGCTAGGCAGTCGGTTCTATGTACCGGAGCGACTCGGGGATTTTTCCCGACCAAGGACTGTCATTTCAGTGTGACCCCATTTAATTTGTCTCGTCCCTCCCACAAATTGTCATCCTCCCAGCAGCTCCTTGCAGCAGGACTGCTACATATTCTCTTACTCCGGGAAGGTATCGAACCCAATCCGGGTCCGTCTCCTGACCCCGGTCCTGAGAAATGGTTTTGCTGCATTTGCCAGAAAAGAATCTTTTTAGGACGGTCATACTCTGTTCAGTGTGTCTCGTGCAAGGGATGGTTGCATCGGACAGGTTGTTCTGTGCTTGATCCCAAAACCCGACGTCCACGTAACTTTTATAAATCTTTTGTGGCTCCTTGCTGCTCACGCCCAAGGGCGTCCCGTAGTCTACGCCTAAGCGTATCCCCACTACCTTCCAGCAGCTTCGCTGCTCAGCAAGCCACAACAAGTACCCGCTGCTGCTCGCGCCCCACGGCGCCAACAACTCCAAGATGTTCTGGTCTCCGCGACGGCAACCCCTCGACGGGTTTCATCGCGCCATGTTGCCAGGTCGCAAACCCAAATCATCCGGGTACCCCAATGCTTGCCCAAGGGCGCCCAGTCCCAAGGCCACAACAGCAATTGCGTCCTGGCCTTCCACAACCAAGGCGTAGTCACCCGTCACTTACCCCTAGAGTGGCGGCGTCACCCCTCATGCACTTCAGAATTCTGCAGTTAAACTGTAATGGACTAACTGGGAAGATTACGGAGATAGTCGATTTCATGAAGCGGCTCAACATCCGCATTGCTGCGATTCAAGAGACTAAACTCACAGCAAGATCTGCATTGCAGACCTGCTCTGGTTATAATGTCCACAGGAAAGACCGCGAGAGCGGAAATGGAGGCGGCCTCGCGTTTATTATACACCACTCTGTGCAATATTATATATTTGATCCTGGCATCGACCGCAGGGACAATGTCTTAGAACGTCAAGGCCTATCTGTCCGGTCAGGCGATGCAAATCTAGAAATCATCAACATCTACATCCCTCCTGTCACCTGTTGCCCCAGTGGATACCGCCCTAATATCGAGGCCTTACTCACTGGCAACAATCGCATTATCTTAGGCGATTTCAATGCCCATCACGACCTATGGCATTCAAACTTGCGGGCGGACAGTAGGGGTGAGATGTTGGCGGATCAAATAGACGAAACGACGTTCTGCACAATAAACGGAGACGCCCCCACACGTATGGTAGGAAGCTGTCATAGGTCGCCAGATATCTCAATCGTGAGCGCAGAACTCGTAAACTGCGTCAACTGGCAGCCGATGGTAACATTGGCATCCGACCACCTGCCCATACTTATTTCGTTCGAGCGTACCGCCGACTTCATCGTCACCGAAAAACGCACTTACATAAACTTCATAAAAGGAAAGTGGGAAGAATATAAATCTGCAACAGACAGCAGCTTTGCTGCCCTCCCTATCCCGACTGATGCCCGCCAAGGGGAGCGTGCCTTCCGTAAGGTCATTGAATCCGCCTCGGCACATTTCATTCCCGCCGGGAGAATTCCCGAAATCCGGCCCCACTTCCCGGCGGAGGCCGCGAGCTTAGCGAGGGAACGCGACCTTATAAGACAGCTTGATCCAGGCGACCCCCAAATAAGGGATATAAACCAACGCATCAGATTGCTTGTGGACGAACACAAGCGGGCGAAATGGGAAGAGCACCTAAGAGGTTGTAACCTCTCTACCGGTGTAGGTAAACTTTGGTCCACCGTAAAGTCCCTATCGAATCCGACTAAGCACAAAGACAAAGTTTCCATCGCCTTTGGCGATAAGGTGCTGTCGGATACGAAAAAATGCGCGAGCGCTTTCTGCCGACAATATATAATGCATCCTACGGTCGACAAAGATAGACGGAGAGCCAATAGACACGCACATAAACACAAATTCAGCGCGTCACCAATTACCATCACCGCTAGAGAGGTTGAGGACGCCATTGGTCGCGCTAAACCATCCAAAGCAGTGGGTCCAGACGGCATAGCCATGCCGATGCTTAAAAACCTAGGGAAAGAGGGTTTCAAATATTTAGCGCATGTCTTCAACCTGTCTCTTTCCACCTTTGTCATACCCGAGAAATGGAAAATGGCCAAGGTGGTCCCGCTACTAAAGCCTGGTAAACCAGCTAACATAGGAGAGTCGTATCGTCCGATATCTCTCCTATCGCCAGTGGCAAAGACGCTTGAAGCCATTTTGCTCCCTCATTTCCAAGCACATTTGCAGCTAGCCCCTCATCAGCATGGTTTCAGAAAACTCCATAGCTCTACCTCCGCGCTAAATGTCATTAGCACCCAGATAAATTGCGGTTTGAATCAATACCCCCACCATAGAACAGTACTCGTAGCGCTAGACCTATCAAAAGCTTTTGATACGGTCAACCATGGCTCGTTACTGCAAGACCTGGAAGGGTCTACCCTTCCCCCATGTCTTAAAAGGTGGACCGCAAACTATCTGGGTGGTCGGCAGGCATCGGTGCAATTCAGAAACAGGAGAGAATTAAACAAGGGGTGCCACAGGGTGGTGTCCTATCCCCGATTTTGTTTAATTTCTACATATCTAAGCTACCTTCACCACCGGAAGGAGTCACAATCGTTTCCTACGCCGATGACTGCACAATAATGGCCACAGGCCCAGGCCCAGAGATCGATGAGCTATGCAATAAAATAAACGGCTATCTCCCTGATCTCTCCAGTTTTTTCGCCTCGCGAAACCTGGCATTGTCACCGACTAAATCTTCCGCGACCTTATTTACAACATGGACGCCCCAAATGTCGACCATATTGAACATCCACGTTGATGGCACTATGCTACCGACTGTCCTACACCCCAAAATCTTCGGTGTGACGTTTGATCAGGATCTACATTTTGGTGTGTACGCAATTGTTCCAAGAATTCAGAGCCGTAATAAAATCCTCAAATCCCTTGCTGGCAGTACCTGGGGGGAAAGATAAAGAAACGCTCTTGACCACATACAAAGCAATTAGCCAGCCGATTTCGTGCTACGCGTCACCCATTTGGTCGCCAAGCCTAAAAACCACCCACTGGAAGAAACTACAGGCCTGCCAAAATACTGCTCTCAGAGTCGCCACGGGCTGTCTTCTTATGTCCCCAGAACACCATCTGCATAATGAGGCGAGAATACTCCCCATCAGGGAGAGAAATGAGATGCTGACCAAACAGTTTCTGTTGAATACCCAGAAACCTGGGCATCCCAACAGACATCTGATTGACGAACCAGCACCGCCTAGGGGCCTAAGGAGTCATCTCCGTAAGCATTTTGAGGAAATACGGCACCTGAGAACCCAGCCGTATGAAGCGAAAAAACACAAGCAGGTCCTTGGTGAACTCCATAGACAGGCGTCGGACCTTTATGGCGGGAATTGCCCGGTGAATCCAGTACTTGAAGAAAAATATCCAGAACTCGCGGAAGAGGAACGCATACTCCCCAGGGAAACGCGTGTCACTCTTGCTCAACTTCGTTCTGGATACCGTAACAGGTTAAACTCTTACCTATCCAGAATCAACCCCGACATACAAAATGTATGCCCCGCTTGCAATGTGTCCCCACATGACACCAACCATCTCTTTAATTTTAATGTGGAACCAACGCCTCTAACACCCCTTTCCTTATGGTCCACCCCTGTTGAAACGGCAAGTTTCCTTGGACTCCCGTTAGAGGATATTGATGACAATTTGTGATCGGTCGCGGCTATTAGGTGGGGCGAGCATTGCTACAACAACAACAACAACATCAGAAACCAGAACCTATGTTATGAAATAACTCCTTCCGCTTGGCTAGCTAGAAACTTTCTAGCTTTCTGCGATTTGCTGCTTGTAGATGTGATAACTTTGTCACTCCTAACAGCTGCAGGCGTAGCCTATCGAACGTACGGCTGTAAGACCGGCACATGATCTTCAACACATAACAGACCCGCGCTTGGTTCTAAAAAACCCTAAGCAAAGCTCATTGCTACCACGAATTTATAGAAAATCAGCTTTTGCCGCGGGCTATGAATGATGTGTCATTCGTGTTTTGATTAGTGTCATCCGATGCTTAAGTAAAAATTGAAAAATGCTGGCACTATGCATTCCGCAAAAAACGGGAAAAGTCCATAAAGTCGAAATCAGTTGTTCTCACTGAATGCGTGTTTGAATGTTTGGTTCGCAGCGAACAATCACACAAAGTACTATTTTTAAAATTGCATTTTTACGAAAACAAAGTGGTTTACTTTGTAAAAGATCGAACTTTGTTTCATGCAGAACGAAACTTTGAAATATGTAAGTTTCATTGCGAATAAAAAAAAATTTCAATCGAATGACTCGTTTTTGATGTATAGCTGTGTAAACAACAGTTTTACTATTTTTCACTACAACTTGCAATTGCCCCGCTCCTTTTTACCCCTTTGTTTATAGCATGCATCAGTAGCAATCGCCAAAAGGGGTCTATAAATAACAAAATACGCCGAATGGTTGTGTTCTATCGCTTGATAGTGCTTAACGAGAAACCCCTTCATTTGTATAGATGGTTTTGACCTCTTTAATGAAGTGGGATATCCTCTTCCTCAACAGCCACGTTGAGTTTCAATAGAAACACTTCCGCGATTCGTCTTCATTCATTCACAAAGCCTTTTTTCGAAAAAGTGATTTTTGCTAACCTGAAGTATTTCCGCTGTTAGGGCTGACTACTAAATAATCTCAGCTCTTAACAGTTTAAAATTTGTAGATGGCAATAGTGACATGGTTGCCGAAACGCAATTGCACTGTACTTTGTCGTGTACTGGTTCACCTTCGTATCAATTTATTGCCTCTCTTTCAATCTTCGGAAGAGAGATCCACTACCAACGAATATTTATTCAAAGGAGATGGCACTCGATACGTTGGGAAATTACTCGATGTTTTTCAAAGAAGTCGTGCCGTATTTGTGTTTATTTTAATGATGGAATTAAATTAATTAATTAAGGCTGTGTGCGAGTTTGCCTAAATTGCTACCTACATAAATACACAAAAAACCTAAATCACTGGAAACTATCGGTAAGGCAGTGCAAAAGAAAAAATTTAGAATTTTTTTGAGCATACTTTTCAACCTAAATTGAAATGTCAAACTTGAACAAAAAAATAGAAATTGATTTTTATTTATTTTTGTCGATATGCGCTTATGCCAGTACCATGACATGCACCGTATTGTTCAGTGGACGCTGGATGGTACTTTAGTTGGTGTAGCGACTGGGCTTCCAATATAGTATGGTGCTGTTGGTGGAGTCTCCAAATGGTTTCTGGTGGATGCTGGATTTAGAAGACTGCAAAATGAGGATCAAACGCGCATCACAATCTTCTCACAATGGCCAGCCATATGGACCTAAAGTGTTAGTGAGATATACCACATGCCGAGTGTAAGCAATATCGTGATGGACGTCCCTCTCCACCAGCTGCTAAAAATGTGGCCAACTTCCCCGGAACCGCTGAACTTTCTTGATTTCTATCTAGAGGTTATTTACTTGTTATATACTTGTCATGGGTCGTAGCGCTCCCTACTCTGTGCATGCATATATATTGCAAACGGGAAAGATGTAAAATTTTCTTATCATTTTCCTAGCATAAATTGACAACCTAAATTATTCTTTAACTCGCACAGTTCTGACAGCTTTTTACCTAAATTATTGCAGTGCTGGAAAGTTCCAGTGGAATATTAGTTTAGGTATCTAAAATTTAGGCGAACTCGCACCCAGCCTAATTCTCTTTCCAAAAATCAAATTTAAGAAAAGAAGAAAAAAAAAATCCGTTAGGTGGCGAAGGGATCGAAATATTGAGATAAGAATTTGGAAATTTGGTGTTTTGAGATCGATGTACAATTAATTGACTAATAATATCTCCTTTCCTACCAACTTTCCAATCCAAGTAGTATGCGCTCCACTATTATATTTTTACTTCTCTTAAATATTTTTGCAATTTCTGCGTCAAAATTTAAAAATCAAAGTTTAGCAAGAATATGTCTATATAAGGAAACATTTTTCACTGATTTTTGTCCATTTATGTATATAAAGAAAGTGCTTAAAATTTTTAAATTTTATTTATTTTTTTAAATTTCAAATAATTTTTTATTAACAATCCTTTGAATTTTTATCGCCCCCGCTTAGCTACAATTTCGATGATCCCGGCACTGATTTCGATATACTCAAAGAACCACATCCGATAATGACCTTCACCGTGAACTCCGCCGATCGTTTGGCGTTGCTCAACATTTCCAGCCAAGGACTGCATCTATGGGATTTGGAAGACAAGTGCCTGGTGCGACGGTTTCAAGGTATCCGTCAAAGTAAATTTGCCATACACTCATGTTTCGGTGGTGTGAATGAAAGTTTTGTCGCGTCTGGTAGCGAAGATAAACTCGTTGTTATATGGCATATACGACGTGAAGAGCCATTAGGTAAACTAGCTGGTCATACGAAAACTGTTAATTGTGTTTCATGGAATCCCGTGTATCCGTCCCTATTGGCATCAGCCAGTGACGATGCCACCGTACGTATTTGGGGTCCAAAATCGCACAGTGCCAATGCTACGCCAGAAAGTGATGATTGTTCGTCATGTTCATCGTCATCCTCATGGAATATGACATCGTAATTTAGCAACAGAGCACTAACACAAATACACACATATGCATATATACAGACATATACGACGCAATATAAGAGTGACACCCGCAGTTCAATTGATGATGCAATGAATGAAAAGAGCAAGCAGCCTAGCATAACGCCGTTGTTGAGAAGAAGCCATAGCCGTCAAGTAAATTAATTAACAACAAAACAATAGCAATATTACAATAACAAAGAACCAACAACAACAATAAATAAAACTTTTTAATAAAAGTACATAAATAAAAATAGCGAAAATAGTATGAAGTGGCAAGCAAAGGATAATTCATGTTTATACATACATAGGCAAAACAAAAAAACAAAAATGGTATTGAACTTTAGTAGACAAACAGAAAAGAAACAAACAGAAATAGAATTAGTACTAATTAAGATAGGATAAAGAGCGGTTTATTTACAGTATGTATTTAGAGAAGCGTTAAGGTGCATTGTGCAAGATTTTACAATATGTCATTGTAAAAAAAACAAATTTTGAATACGCAAATTGAGTAGAGCATTGACGCGTTTTGAAGTTCTATTAGAAAAGGAAATGAAACGAAAAACCCGCTAGCCGTACTGGGTAATGTTTCTTTATACCTTTAGATTGTAAGCGAAACATCATAAAAAACAAGCAAGCCGAAAATCGAACTTATTTCAAGTAACTGAAGGCCGCTTTGGAAAAACTTGTAAAGCATTTCTCTCAAAATTAAATGTGTCGGCGTTGGTCAGAGTAGGGGCAAAACCCCAGAAAATTAAAAAAAAAAAAAAAAAAAACAAAAAGTGGTTTTGCTTTTTTTATTTTAAGCAACCACCTAAAAAACTAATGTAATCTTGAATTTCGAAAAAATAAAAAAAATTTCGGAAATAATAATGTTAATACCGAATGAATGCCATGTATTAACTATTGAAATCGTTTTTGAGAACTGTTTTTTTTTCTATATTAATTTTTGAAAAATAGATTTCTTATTTAAAACTTTTTTAAAAGATTGCAAAAATGCCACAAATTTCACATAACTTATTTACTTTTTAGTGAATTATTTTTTAACTTCGACTGTGGTGTGGAATATCAACCCATCTCGTCCTATTGAAGCAAACTTTTGAAAGACATGATAGTGTCGCACCTCTGAATTTGTTTTAAAGCGTCCTGTTAGCATAAATGCAAAACAGTTTTGAAGGCGTTATTTAAACAAATTCAGAAATAACACACCTTTGAAAAAATTCTCAGTTAGGGATTTCTACGAACAATAAAAACCGAGATGAATTGGCAGACGAGATAGGCTGATGTTGCACCCAAACGTCGATTTCAAGTATCGAGATTTTATTTTAGTAACTGGTAATTTCTTTTTGAAATTTTTTTTATATAAAGAATGGTTGTTTTTTTTACATCAAAGCAGTCCAAGAGCTTCAAAGCCTAAATTCCCAAAAAACAACGGAAAATTCTATCGACTTCAAAGTTGCACATTTGCAATTCTAAAATAGATTGAAGTCAAAATTGCATGTTTTAAAGTTTTGAAAAAACTGATATTTTGTTCAATTTGTTTTTGGAATTTTCGATGCATTTTTCAATATTTATTTCACGATTGGTTTTTAATTTGCTTTCCAGGTTTAAAAAATCTTTGGTTGTTTTCGTATTTCAAACCCTCAATTTTCAACTTTGTTCAATACTCATTTACACATTTATGTTCCAATTTCGATTAAAAAGCTTTAAAAATGGAACTTCATAGTTTTCCGATACGTTTTTCAACATTTCAAAATTCGATTTCGAAACTAAAAGGATCTTTAGCTTCGGCCAAGGCGAATTCAGTACAAGGCGGTAATATTCCATCAGCTGATTGCTTCTTCTTGATAATTACCAAGAAACACCTGAATCAAGGCGAATCTATACCTAGTGGTGGCAAAGCGAATTCAACCAATTCGCCGTACAAAAGAATGTCAAGTCAAAAGAAAATTTGAATTGATTTCGATTAACTGACATATTAAAGTACAAGGCGCTGTATGGAAAATACTCAAGAAGAAGCAATCAGCTGTTGGGATAACAGCACCTGGTACTGAATTCGCCTTGACCTTGATATTAAAAAAAAAGATGTCGGTTAATCGTAATCAATGCTAATTTTCTTTTGACTTGACATTATTCTGCACGGCGAACTGCGTTGAATTCGCTCTGCCATCACCTTGTATAGATATGCCTTGGCCTCAGCTCAGTACAATTTATTTATATTTTTTCGAATTTTCGACTAGAAAATCCTTTTTTTACAGTTTTTTGGACATTTGACTTTCTAGTTCCAACAATACATAATACAAGAATACAAGGTAATTCCAATTTGACATATTTGACATGAACTGTTTTAGTTGTCAAGCTCTGAAATCATTACCACCTCAACAAATTTGTATACTCCTTTAAGGAGAGTTGTGCTTCTAAAACTTTGGACTGCTAAGTGGGTAAACCACTCTGCAAATAATTGCTAAGAACTTTGTTTCCTACAACATTTTGGGCATTGCGACTAAGTCTTCTTTTTGCTCTGGGTACCCCCCCTCTTACCCTATTAGGAGAACGTATATATGCGGAGTACCTTTCCATCCGGTGTCGATATATTACGGTTTTGATTATGCAACAGGTGCGGGTCGTCCTGAGACTTCACCTCACATGCGATTCCTTCCTATCCTGCCTTTAGAAGCTTGGAAAACTTTCTTTATATATTTCAAGTGGTTAATATTGTTCAGCCTTATAAACTTAATTCCATTGTACCTGATTAACTGAGTAGGTGTAGGAGTTTCTTGGTTCGTTCCGCATGATTCTGACCATGACATTAAGCAGCTTCCTTTCTTCATATCTCCAAGTTTCGTTAGACATCTGCCACCCATAGTTGGATCTGGTTCGTCGTTTCATTCATCTTCCTATGGAAAGTCGGAGTCGCAGCATTTTTCTCCTTTTAGAATCTTAGAGTAAAATCGAAGTATCTGAGTTAGCTTATCAATTAGTTGCTGCTAGAAAGCTACTCCGCAAGGCGGCCAGTAAGAAGAAGGCACTTTTCAAATACAACGCCCAAGCCACTCAGCTACATAGTGGGGCTAGGCCTGTCATTGCAATGGCTTAAGACCCAATGGTGAAAAAAAAACTGATGCAGTAGATGTATGCCTTTGGACCGGTGTTCGGTTCAATACGTGCCCGGAAAAACTTGTTAAACCTCAAAAATATACAAAAAAGTGGACTCGTGCTTCACACAACCGCTGCATATTTCACACGTCTTTGCTACATATTAATATGGAAAAAAGGCAAGAAAAATTGCATAAAAAATATCACTTTGGGCCATTTATTTTTTGAGGATATGGCGGGTTGTTTATAGAGTATAAAACATAGTTTATGACAAATGGCGGCAAAGAGAAGTAGTGGAACTACGCATGGGACGGAAAATAATAATTTTTTTTTCGGAGTCGAAAAAGTCTTCGTCAAAAAATTGTCCTAGGTGAAAATGTGTGAGTTCCCAGGTATCCCTATAGAAATATCATGTCGAATCATGCATCCTTTTTATTTTTCGAACTTTTTCCATAAAAGTCGACATATAAAAGTAAAATCTGTATTTTTATTTTTTGAGTCCGATAGAACTAGTTAAACTCGGACTTTTAAAAATAAAAGTCCGGAAATAAAAATTAAATCCGGGCTTTTATTTTTTAAGGCCAAAATAAAAGGCCGGCTTGATAACAAAGAAACGGCTTATCCGAATTAGAAAAATTTGTTTATTTCGTATAAGCCGTTTCTTTGTTATCAAGCCGGACTTTTGTTTTGGCCTTAAAAAATAAAAGTCCGGATTTAACTTTTATTACCGGACTTTTATTTTTCAAAGTCCGAGTTTAACTAGTTCTATCGGACTCAAAAAATAAAAATCCGAAAATAATTTTTATCTTGATCCAAATATATTAAAAGTCCAAAATTAATAGTTTTGCAAAAAGGAATAACAGTTTCCGCCCCTGCTTACAAGGTATAACCGTTCTCTCTTATGGTCGGCCATGATTTTTTTGAAAGTTTTTGTGCAATAAAAAATTTAAAAATCAATCTGAAAACAAAAGAAAATCAAAAAATAAGCAAATTCAAATTTGTTTTTGTTTGATAAAAAAGTAAATATTTATGCGTGCAGTTGAGAAATTTTCAATTTTTTCATTGCGGGAAAACGTCAATATTGTGAGAAACGGTTATACCTTGTAGGTGCTTTTATCATGGAACTTCTTTAATTTTTTTTAAGACTCATTCACTATTTTAAAATTTTTTTCATTATTAATAACATTTTGAAACATATTTTCCAATACTGATATTATTTTTAATGAAATATTGATATAAAAAAGTTGTTTTAGCTCTGTCGATTATCGAGACATTTGATTGTGAGGAAAATTTCTTTCGAAAATGTCCACTGCGCGCAGCTAAGAAAATAAAAAATGTATGTAAAATTTATATCGACTGCTGAGTGGAATAACACCCTATCTTGGCTACCGTTTCCAAAAACGCCTATCTCAGGAAACGTTTGAATAACTCCATATCTCAGAATTCGGTTGAAGAACGCCCTATCTCAGATTTTGTTTCAAAAACGCCCTATCTGAGCTCAAACTCAATACATTTTGACATTAGCTGGGGTTTTTATGAAAATAATTCTGAAATAAAGCGTTCTTCAACAGAATTGCGGCAGTCGAGATGGGGTGATATTCCACTCAGTAGTCGATATGCAATAGCTACAATAATAGTAACAAAAAAATATACTACAAATACAACAATACATATAAAAAACAAAAAATAAACGAAATATATAAATTGCAAACAAAACTAAGCGTATTAAAACTTACAAAAAAAATTTAAATCAGAAATTTGATTTAGAGCGTAAATAGAACGTTTATACCTACATATAAACTTGCATACATATATACACATACATTAGGTAAGAGCGTTAATAATAATACTAGTTATTATAATAGTAATAATGAGCAGCACTGCATTGGGAAAACAGTAAATTTTGTAGTGGCGCATAATAATTGGGGAAACGCAATTCAAATAGCTCATAATTTTTTTCAAATGTACAGCTATGGAAATGTAAATGGCACATTTTTTAAAGTCAACTTCGATATGCTATACTAATGTTAATTAAAAAAAAATACGAAGAAGTATTTGCTTTTTTAAAAAGATTTATTTCTCACTTTGACCGATAATAAAAAATAAATATTGAATTCAACTTTAACACCAAGAAAAAAATTTCAAATTCCGAAAAAGTAACAAAATCAGCTGGGCACATAAAACAACCTTCAAAAATTAAAGAACATCGAATTAAAACAAACTGTCTTATAACAAGCCTAGAGGATATTGCCATACCCAATGACACTAATATGCTATCTGCGCGTGGCATAATGGATCATTTTTCACCATCGTTATACCGTTTTCACACAGAAACTTAATCGAATTACAATTATGTTTAATGAAATAATTAAGTTTCCCTTTTCATACAGGGCCTTTTGCTTCATTAAGCGAACATCTGTCAGCAGCTCCAAAAAATATTTCGTTTTTACAAAAAATAGTTAAAATGGAAAGCAGCCGTTTCCTGCTTAACTATAAATACAATCAAAATTAAATCATTCGCAACTAACCAAATATTTGCCTATATTCGAAAAAGCCATATTACTTTTTGCAGCAAATGTAGCAAAAATTTAATTTTGAATTTTTTTCGTGTTTTTCTATTTTTCGTCAATTGTTGAAAATAATTTATTTTTGATTGTCATTTGTTATATTGACAATGAAATTTGAAGCACCAAGCAAAACCGACTGAATTTTTCACTCGTTTAGGCATTCAATAAAGCAATAATGAAATAATTAAGAATTGGTATTTTGTATGGAGGCTTGAGTTCAATTAGGGCTGTAATGTAGAAAACTTGACTAATTATTTCATTAAGCCTCTGTGTGAAAATGGCATTATAATGGCAGCATATGTTAGCGCATCGGGTATTTCGGGGCCTTGGCCTCCGACTTTTGCTTTTCGTCAGTATTGCGTGGTTATCCTCACTTTTTTTCGAGAAACACTAAAACTGTTTGTTCTGCGCTATGCATGTTCACATGAGCCTTCTATCTTCAATTGTTGTGTATTTAAATACTTTAAATAATACAAAACGTTTAACCACGCAAAATATTGAACTCTTCCAATGAATGTTACGCCTTTACTCTGCATATAAAAGTAAATTGTGCCATTTATGTGTCCACTTATAAATAGCGAAGTTTACAGATAACAGTTAACAAAAAACCAGACAAAACGAAGCCTAGCAAGTGTGAGAATTACTGCAGCGCCAAAAATAGCACACAAATTTTTGCATTACGATCAATATATTGTTGAAAAAATTTCACATTTGTGGTATTCACGTGACACAGTTTAACAGCTTAATTCATTAGGTGGTTATATTTTTAATACAATTTACCAAACCAAATACACTATAGAGAAATAATTTTTAAGCAGACGAGTTAATAACCAACTCACATGAACACCCCAATTTCCTGACATTTTGTGCCATTTGTGTGCCCATAGCTGTAGTTGAAGAACGCTATTCACTATATGTGACCCGGTCTATGAAAAGGTGGCTTATCACTAAAAAAAAAAAACAACTGTTTCTCGCAATTTCTTTTTTGAGTCATAGACCGAGTCACATATGTTGCTTGAAGTCTCAAACAGGTATAATATTTCGGTATGCGTACTGTAACATCTAAAACTTTACACAATTATTAGTGAATACCCTAATGATTGCAAATAATGCAACATGTTGAATTTCATATATAGCATGAATACCCTTTTATTGATATCAAACGAATTGAATTTTTTAAGTAGCTAAACGCAAATTAAGCTACGTTTTAATTAAGTGCTTATTAATTATAAACCTTTAAATACTCTTTTTTAACATAAAACTCTGAAAACTAAAACGTTTGATATATTTTAAAAGCTTTTTTGTTTTTACGAAATTTTAAAACTTAAATATGTAGAATTTAATGCCTGTTAAAGAAAATTTTTAGACTTTTACCCAGTTGGGTATTTAAAAAATAATTATTTTGAGTTGAATTAAAATAAAATAAAATATATTGATACTTTTTAAAAATGTTGCATATTTCAGGAAACATACATATTTGTTTTTCCTTTGTTTTTATAATGATAAAAATAATATTTTTTTACAAAGATTTTTTTTTTCAAAGAAACTAAATGGCATGATGAAATGAATATTCAGGTGTTCTCATCTCTTTGACATTTTCCCTTATTCCGGCAAGTTCGGCATGCATATTTTATAGGGTTGTCTATCATACATAACTGCCTTTGAATTCTACTACGATCGGAGTAGATTTTACTATACGTTTTGTAGTATAATAGCTATATACGCCGCTACCAGAATTTTGTAGACAAAAGGATTAACGTAACTTTGTATTGCCCAATAGAATATATAAACAATTTTGCAAAAAACTAATGTTTAGAGGACGAAAAATGAAGTCAAAATTTGATACTTTTATAATACAAGTAAATACTGGCAGATAGAGCTTCCAGAAAGGTGAGGATGTTGTTGACATCACCTTCATTATTGCATTATGCTATATGGTGAAATTCTTAATCGTATACTTTTGTGGAAATTTATCAGTTTTATTATCAGTTACTTTTTTTATTTATTTTGGTTTGCTTTACACATATATGACACTACTTTATTTTGTCTGGGACATGGTGGAATAACCAGGTGAATTAAGCCGTCAATTGTCTCGCTCTAAATTCTTCTTTGTTCTGTCATTCGGCTATCTGAAAATGTTTCGCCAATGTTGTGTCCCCGAAAAAGTGTTGATCTTTGCATTTTTCAGGAATATCGATGGACCTTTACTGGATTTAATTACAGAAATTCATCATTTAGGGTATATTTGGGGTTAGCTTCCATAAGTAAGGCCTTGCTAAACTAATACTTCCATATTTTTGATATTATCATTATATACATATGTTTAATTTGTTCCCGAAAAAATTGAAACAGGTCTTTGTGAAAACAAGCTATTTGCATTCACGTCATATTCAACCAAGGATCTTCCCCTGTACAATACTACTGAAGATTTTCGAAGAATGTTTTTCTCATTCCTACAAGAACCCCGAAATTACACCTTATTTTGAAAAAACTTCGCCTAAACAGTGGTATTCTAAATATACAAAAAATTGTAACTCACTGTTGCTGTTTGGCCCTAAGATGAGAGGTATGTTACACTTAAGGATTGTAATTTAGAATATATGGATCCCGCTCGCTTCTGACCAGCATCTTATGGTTCTAGGCCGAATGCCGCTAGGCTAGTCTATCCCCTGATATATTTTGGTAAATAATAACTTGGTAACATTAGCAATACATAATGAATTCAACTGTCAACAATTTTTGGGGGATCTTCTAATTAAGTTTGTAATCCCGACTCTCAACGACATCAATAAAGCACATGAACATGTCAATGAATTTTAAGGGACGGAAACACATTTAAGAGTATCACGATCACTTCCAAGTGTGACTGTAAAACTTTCTTTGGACCCGAAAACCATTTAAGTTCCGCCAAAGGCAGAAAACTACATATGTAGGTACTTTATATGAATAACACATGTTTCTTTTACGTTCGGCTTTTGGTAACGTTTTACAAGACGGTGCACCACCTAATCTTTATCAAAAATTATCAAAGGTGGTAGCAAAAGACTCCGAAAGCGGAAATTAAAAATTTTATTTCTGTCGAAAGTTTTTCACAAAAAACCGTAAAATGACTCTGAGAGGGTCCGAAATATGGGGACCGATCCATACTTTTTTTGCACATAACTCCTTTCTGCGTTGGCGGCCTTCGACCGCGATTTAAACAAATAACCCTGGGTGGGTCCGACACCGGTTTGGGGATTAAAAGTAAATGCGCGCAGAACACCTTTCTGCATTAGTGTGTGTGTGTGTACAACAAATCTGGCAAAAAACAACAACCACACGAAAATTTGATCCCATTTTTTGCTTATATCTTTTGACAGAAATAAAAATTTAAATTTTCGCTTTCGGATTCTAAAAACGGAGGTCGTGATGCGTATTTTGATACCACCTTTGATAATTTTTGATAAAAATTAGATGGTGCACCGTCTTGTAAAACGTTACCCGGTTTTTCAATGAAAGTTTCAACTGCAATTGAATTGAGGTCAGTTAAATTGAATTTTTTTATTTTTATTCGATCCTAAAACTAATGTAACTCGCACTGGTCCTTTGTATTCAATTTTGCATTGGCGTTAGGTGGCACTGATAAGCAATTTCTGTAATGGCTTTCGTAGCAAGGTATTTATTTTTCTACTCCTATTTTTTCAAAGCGGGTTAAAATTTTACCCTACTCTGACCGTCGAAAATACATCAGATAGCGTACATCTTCTGTCTTTTTTATTTACTTCACCTGGTGATACCACCCATGATGAAATTAATATTCAGGTGTTCTCATCTCTTTGACATTTTCCCTTATTCTGACAAGTTCGGCATGCATAATTTAGAGGGTTGTCTATCATACAGAACTGCCTTTGAGTTCTACTACGATCGTAGTAGATTTTACTATACGTTTGGAAATAGTATAACTACACAAGCTGTTACTAGAAATGTTCATCTAAAAAGAGTAACGTAACTTTGTATTCCCTAACAGAATATAGACAAAATTTTGCAGAAAACTAATTTATTTGAAGAATTCGTACGAAAAATTAAGCAATCCAAAGTTATTACTTTTGAAATACACGTAAATGCAGGCATTTAGAGCTGCCAAAAAAGTGAGGTTATGTTGTTGACATCACCTTTATTATTACATCATGGATTCCACCATGGTCTGGGATTCCAAGCTAGAAAAACTGACGAAACTTTATCGGAACTTCAAAACACAAAAACAATTTCTATCATGAAAAAACGACACCACTATTCCCCCAAAATTAATGAGTTTGAGATGTTTTTGTTTATGTTTAACATTTTATTTTTACATTAACATTTTTAACAATAAAAACAATGTGAATAACACGCGAAAATTATTTCGGTCTCAAATGGTTCACTTTTTTCAAAAGAAAGTTGATTTTAATTGTGTTTTTATGCACCAAATTTTGAAACTAAAAATAAAATTTTCATTTGTCAGAAAAAAATAAAGAAAAAACGCCCGAATGTCAAAAAAATCTATCGAAATCCAAACTGACTCGTTTGTTTTTAATGAACTAGGTTGTATTTTTCTTGTAATTCGTTAGTTTTTGGAAATATAGTTTACACACTTACACCAGTCTGAAGCCGTAATAGGAGGGAGTGCGGCAAAAAATTGAAGATAAAATACAAGAAAAAATACACGAAAATAAAGTAGTGTCATATAGGTATAAATTATATTTTTCTTGTATTTCGTTAGATTTTTGAAACATAGTTTACACACTTACACCAGTACCGAAAACATACTAGGAGGGAGGGCGACAAAAAATATAAGCGAAAATACAAGAAAAATACAGAGAAAATAAAGTAGTGTAATATAGGTATTAGAAAAAAGCTTCCATAAATGTTATAAAAACAATGCAGAACAAATTTTAAAAACGTTTTCGAAAAAATTTAAAACATTTAAAAATATTTTTATCAAATCTCCATCAAAATTTGGCTTTCCCATGATACAAGAGCACAAGGTAATTCCGCTTTGACGTATTTGTCATTAACTGTGTAACACGGTGATACAATTTGTCAAATGTTAAAAAGTCATTGCCACCTGAACAAATTTATGTTTTGTGCTCGTCCCTGCGCAAGCATATAAAGAGTGATACAGCTATGAAATCTAGAAGCAGCAAGTGGCATAGGTCCTAGAAAACTCATAGTATTTGCCAAGAGGATGGAGTTATTTTATAACATAGGTTCTGGTTTTATGGGGTTTTTAAGTTTGGCAACACTATGCACCCATTCAGTCTATTCAGACTAGTTCAACCTAACCTAACTTAAAATTTAAAGGATAAATAATTGACAGGGCTGTTCAAAAGTTTAACGTTGATTTAAATATAACTAAAATTCCGCACCCAAAAAGTAAAGCAAAATCTGTATGTTCATTTAATGATAGTATTGCTTCTGACTCAGACCTCTTAAGTAAGAAAACCACCCTGCAAACCATTATCAATCAGTTTGGTTGTCCCTCTCCAACATTTCGGGGCATTGTTGCTTTTTGTTTTGGGTGCCACATACTACGTCCCTTTGCTTATTATGATGACCTCCGCTTTAACAACAACAACAACGCATGTATGCGAAGCTTATTTTTTAAACCCTTATTGGTGTACTGCTGTTCTGATGCTGCAAGCACACATGCTATTCAGGCTTTGCATTTGGAAGTTTAGCAAACTCTCCTTAACTGCTTAGCCTTTATTAACTTAACTCCATTGCACATGCTAAATCGAAAAGAGTGATAGCGGTTTATTTGATTCGTCCCGCAACATGTTGATCTTTCTTAGACCTCGCAATTTTCGATAGGAGAATATCTGCCGTCTATTAGCGTCAGGCAACTGAGGTACGTCACTTCGTTCATCTACTTGGTGCAAATGGGCTTCGCAGCGTTTGCTGCTTTTATGATCGCTGAGTTGAACATAAAAGTATTATTCAATTGGATTATGAGAATTATAGTCTAACGGATATAACAGTAGATTGTCCAAGAATACAACATGTGGAATCTATTAATACAGGGTATAATGATAATGTACTCACAGCTTTATTGGCATCACTAAAAACTGATTTTATGCCAATTTCAAGCTCTATGTTATCATCATGTTCGAACTCTACACATTCTCAAAATGGGTTAAGTCATTCAATGTTACAAGTTATACGTGAACGTCCTGAATCAGTTTTAATAACGGAATCCGGCGGAAAGAATAATAACTATAAAAGCAACGAAGGGCCACAAATACAAAGGTTGCGTCAATATTGTGGTAATAGTTACATACGCAAAGACCACTAAAATAAACATGTTAGGCGCTGCCGAAATAAATCTGCACGCAGTTTACCACCAACAACTGCCTTTAATGCAGAGAATACCAAACAATTCAATGCGAAACGAACTCGAACCAATGGCACAGATAACCATTGCACGATACCCACCACACAAATTGACGGGCCTCAAAAGCAACGAACGCGTAAATTTCGTTGCAGCGAATGTCCAGCAATTATGGATAATGTAACAGAATTGCGAAAACATCGAATAACACATATGCGTCAATATAAATGCAATATGTGTAAAAAAGTCCTTACAACTTTATACGAACATGATTTTCATAGTATTATTTGTTTGACAGAAAATCAAGCGTTTTTTAGAGGAACAAGAAGAAACATGATTTCAAAAGGAAACAGCATTGAATTGTTACAACAAATCAGTTGTGAAGTCTGAAAGATCGGTATTTACACGGCGTGTAACACTTGCACAAAGTCGAGTTCGAACTCAGGTGATCAAAAATCCAAAAACAACAACAAGAGCAATGCTATCTAGGATATCGCACCGAATGACAGTTTAACCAGCGTATCCAAATAACACTAGGCATCAAATGAAAGTTATTTCAGTGCAAATTTATTGAAATTTTTAAATAACAATTATTACAATATTACCGTATTGCCATAGGTGCATGGATAGCAAAAACATAGGAATATGTATTTTTCCATGTGTAGAACGAAAAATATTATACGATAGGAATTCTAGTACAAAGCGCTGCAAATGAAAGTATAAAAGTGTAAAACAAACAAAAGGCTTTATTTTTGTACTAAATTTAGTAATAGGTATTTCCACCTTTGCTCTGAATAACTGCGCGGAGACGTTTTGGCATACTTCGAACCAAATTCTCTAACACTTCCGATGGAATATTAGCCCATTTACACCTCATCTCTGAGAAAAACGACTCCAAGATCGTGCGGCTGCTTTTTGGTATTTTTGAGTCCAAAATTGACCATAAATGCTCAATTGGATTTAAATCTGCCGATTGAGCTGGCCAGTTGAGTATTTCTATGGCGTTTTCTTCAAAACAAACGAGTAGCAAGTCGAGAAGTGTGTTTGGGGTCGTTATCTTGTTGAAGAAAAACGACCGCAAATTAATTTTTGCCGCACTTAAGGACTGCGTTTGAAAAAATTGTCCATCACTAAATACGAAAAACTTTCTAAACCAGTAGACCGATTTTAGAAGTAAATGTCATAATTACATGTTTATTTAGTTAAAATTTTTATTATATGTTTAAACTTTTTCATTCATTTTTATTTTGTAAAATTTTTTAATTTTTCGGGTACCCCTTCCATTAACGATTTTATTGTACTATTTCCTACTTTTTGAGTTGCAGAACGCCATTTCTCCAGAAAATCTTCAGCGTTCCGGGCCACTTGCTTGGTCGCTTTGATTTCCCTTTTTACCAAAGCCCAGTATCTTTTGATTGGTCTCAGTTCTGGGCAGTTCGGCGGATTTGCTTCTCTAGGCTCTAAAATCACATTATTTTTTGAGTACCATTCCAAAGACAATGTGCTGTAATGGCATGATGCTAGGTCCGGCCAAAATAAGGCTGAAACCCTATGCTGTCTTAGAAAAGGTTTCAGCCTTTTCTCCAAGCACTCTTTAACATAAATTTGCGTGTTTATGGTTCCCGTTGTGACAAACGATCTGCTTCTTTCGCCTCAGCTGCATATTGCCTGCCAAACCAAAAATTTTCGGGGACATTTTGACTGTCTTTTTGTTTTGAACTTTTCGTCCACATTACCCCGCGAGTCTGCAGTATAAAATTCTTGGCCTGGAAGCTGCGAAAAATCAGCTAAAACATAAGTTTCGTCGTCCATAACACTGGAACTGAACTTTTGAAAAAAATTTGTTTTTAATATTTTGGCACGTTGTTTTGCTTCAACGTTCTTCAGAGCATTTCTGTCTGGAACTTTTTGAACTTTAAATGTCTTGAGACCAACCTCCCTTTTAGCTTTGCGGACCAAAAACTCGGAACATTCTAGTTTCTGCGCCAATTTTCTGCCCGAAATACTGGGGTTTCTCCGTAAACTGGTTATAATTTTATTCTTCTTATTTTGGTCACTGATTTCTTTTTTTCTGCCAGAACCAGGTTTTCGAGTGACAGCCAACTCCTCCTTGAAGCTTTTAAAAACTCTTGACACAGTTTTTGGGCACACTTTTACATCCCTCGAAATTTTTTTGAATGTCCACTGAGGATGGTCTTGATAAACTTGCACAATTTTTTTTACGTACTTCCAATTCGCTTGCCATTTTTAATCGAATAAAAGTGTTTAGAGAAAATATTTGTGTAAAAAATATGTTTGACATTTATAGCAAAGCATGCCGCAAAAAAGTAATTTAAATACATCAATTTGGAAAAGAGTTATTTGATTAAATAAAGGTGACAATTTTTTCAAACGCAGACCTTATTGCCAAGTTTTCACTGAGAACGTCAACATAAGAAGCCCACGTCATACGACCATCGATTTTTACTAGATTACCTACGCCAAATTTTGAGAAACAGCCCCAAGTCATGAGAGAGCCGCCTCCATGTTTCACCATTGATTCTATACACTGAGGCTTTAAGCGATCAAAAGGTTTTCACCACACTAGTTTACGTTTTTTTGAGTTCCTCAGCTTAAATTTTGACTCATCGGATCAAATCACTTTGTCCAAAAATGTGTTTGGCATGCTTACATACTGCTTTGCAAAAGCCAGTCTGTTTTTTCTATTTGCAGTTGAAATCAGGGTCTTTTTTTGGCGACATAGTTTTTCAAGCCAGATGTACGTAATGTTGTCTGCACCGTACTGGTATAAACGTTCAAATTTAAACTTTCGATAAGCTCCCTCGCTAAAAATTTCTGGGTTGCTTGCAGCTTTTTTCTCATCAGGCGCTCAACGTGTATCGTGATTTTGGCCTTCGGACCTCCTCCATACTGAGCCTTGTATGTTTGAAGTTTTCAAAAATCTTTCTGGCCCCTCCGATCGAAATAGAATATTTTTCAGCAATTTTGCATTGTGTCACCCTTTTTCCTATCTTCTACAATTAATTTCCGAATTTCTTCAGTTTTGCGCATTTTTCTCTTGTGACAGAAAACAACTAGAAATTAATTTTTGCATTTAGTTTTAGTAAGTTCTGCAGCTAATTTTGGGTTTGCTATGTTAGAACACGGCACAAACTCAAATTATACTGTCATATGACGCGCGCTTTACAAGTCCGGCACAGACTACTGACCCTTACATCTCAATAATAGATTATATTTTGGTTCTAACTGTTTATTCACCTAACGGGGAATCATAATGGCATACCTTTTGAATTTAAATACAAGTATTGAAAACGTAACAGGTAACGGTTGTTAATAAGTATCGTTTATACTTTCATTTGATGCCTAGTGTATATCAGGTAATTATAGTGATAGAAATAGTGATACCGATAGATACCTACCCATAGGAGAATATCTGCGGTCTATTAGCGTCAAAAACTGAGGTTCATCTACTTGGTGACAACGGGAGTCGCAGCGTTTGCTGCTTTTATAATCTCTGAGTAAACCAGAGCCGCTTTTCTTCATCCCTTTTATTTTATCAATCACTTCGTGAGCCCCTGCTGTGGTAACGCCACCGCTTTTAACGCATGGTGGCCGAGTAGGGAGAAGGGTCTATGTAAGTACTGCGAAATGCACGAGTTCATCTAAGCCCTCACATCAGTGACAAGCTACCTGTCTGAAATTTCTTAGATTCAAGCTTATGTACGTTTGCAATGCGGTCAAGTTCAGAATAACCGTTATATTGAATGGGATACAAACGAGAAGATACATATGCAGTTCTTATATGTTCTTGGACAGATGTTGCGTTCAAAACCTGCCTGGAACAGCATGTTGAAAGTCAAAAGATTCAAAGAAAGATACAAGTTGAATTGCAAACAAAAATAGCGTTTATTATTTAACGATATGGTAGCGGTGTTTCAAAAGGGAATATCCATGATTCAATCACAAGAGGTTTGCTCGGCTGACAAATTTTTTCGACAATTGCAGCCATTTTGCTCCCAAATCGAATTGACATCCGTTAACTGTGTTGTTTCTTTGCGAGTTTTCGAAAAAATATTAGTTGTAGAAATGGGAAGCAATCAGTTTACAAATACCCGATAAGTACTGAACTGCATAATCCCTTAGAACATTTTTTTTTAATTTTATGATGAATTTATTAACTATGCCATGATCTATTAGTGTGGCTGAACATTGGTTTAATCAAAAGTACGGATACCAAGAAATCGTGCACTTTCGTAAACCTATGAACATACGAAACCTAAACCAATTCAAAATTCATCGTTCAACGTTAAAAACTCGACTAGTAAATCGATTCACGTAAAAATGCCATTAGTAAATAATTGAGATGCCATAACGACATGTATTCATTGGGCATGTTAACATATTCATTCCGTATTTTCGAAGCATTCGTCTCCATTTAAGAATTTGGGGAATCGGTTTATATTTGGAATATTATGTATCCGGACCTCGTGAGGTAGTATCAAACGAACGTGTTCCGTATAGTCTAAATTAACGGTTTCTCCAGAACACTTCCATGAATACTTAACGGAAAAGAGCTTTCAGAAATTTCAGAATAAAAAGGTGAATACTCCCTGTGTAGCAGGACCGCACAAAAGCTTAACTCGTCTGTCAAACTTAAGGCCGGAATATAAAGTTCTAAGATAATAAGCGATTTTTTTTATTTTTTTTGTCAGCTCATTGCGGCTGCTGAGTAGAGTATAACCCCACGTCGGCTGCCAGTTCGAAATCGTCCTATCTCAAAATATTTTTCAAAAATTTCCCATTTCAGGATTTGCACAAAAACGTCTTATTTCATAATTAAGTTGAAGAACGCCTTATCTCAGAATCCTTTTCATTATTGGACTTATGCTCATATAGGGAGTTTTGAACAAAATTTTGAGATAGTGTATTTTTGAATATAATTCTAACGTATGGAATTCTTCAAACAAATTCTGAAAGAATGACCAAACTAGCATAACTCTTTATCAATTCATTTTACAAATTTTGTATCACTACTAGTATAAAAGAACTTTTCTAAAACAATTTTTGCTGAAGGAGATTGAATTATTCCCCGTTACCTTACTTCGTAAAAGCAACCCGTCCAGATTTTTTCAATTTGGGAGTGTCAAAGCTCTGTCATCATTGGAGAACAAACCTCTAGTAATTGAATCATGGGAAATATTAAAATGTAGTTTATGTCAAATGGCGGCAATGGCGGAGAAGACGAAGAAGTGTACTACCTCTATACTTGTATTATGAATTCTATAAAAATCTAAAAATTTTAACCCATTTTCTACCGATACTAGATTCCGTGAAAGAAATCGCATGAAATTTTGTGTGGTTGCTATTATAGGACTACTGAACGCTATTACAAGTTTTCAGGCTGATAGGTCTCCTGGATGCGACAGGAGAGACTGTTGCGAAAACGCAACGTTGGGAGAAACGCTGTAAAATGTGATGCACTAAAATAATCAAATAAATTCCGAAGTCTAGTCAATAATGATTTTGAAAATGTTTTTAGTTGAAGTAGTTTATTTTATAAAGTTAAAAATATTTTTATTTTGTAATAATTAACCTCAGGCTACTACAGTTTCACCATGTGATTCTCGGTTCGAATCCCGGTGAAACCTTTGATAACATTACAAAATTGCCTGATGATGATTACGTTGGCAGTTTTCGAAATGGTCCATCGCAATATGCCAGTAAATGTTTCTTTCTTTCTCTCTTAGAAAAAACATAATAATTGAAATTCAATTATTATAAGCCGGTGTTAAGCTCATGAATTCTTAAATATAAGTAACCTCATTATAATTAACATAGCTTTTTCTTACTGTCCAATTTTGTATGATATTCATCACAACATTTTTAGTGTATTCTCAAATTGCATTTTTTATATTCATAAACAGTTTGCGAATGGCACATGGCACATCTTTTACTTAGTTGCCTGAAGGTTTCTATACTACATAATCACGGACGTTAGTTCGAGGAAGATGAAGTGGTTTCTCTGCTTCTTCAATGTCTGATAGATCACTACTGTCTCGATAAATTTCTTCTTCTTCGCAATATAAAAGCAGAGATAATGCTTTTTCTGTTTTAATAGCAAGTTGAGACATAGGACGAGTTCCTTCTGATTTACTAACCAAGCAATGAATTTTCCATGCATTAGCAGTTGTACTGTTCACTGAATTGGTACATAGGGGGCACCACCATTTTTGTCCACGAATGCCAACATGGTAGTTGGCTACTGCATTATCATGGAGATCTACTCCTCCCATATGTTGATTATAGTCATTATAAGTCCATGTTTTTTAACAGTAAATTTTTTTTTCTCAGTTTTAGACAAACGGTGTGATTCTGTTGCAGGATCAACAGTTCTCAAGTTAGACATTACTGTTACTTCAGCATTATCTTGCCATGGAGCTATAAAAAGCTTGTTATTTATTTTGGAACAGTAGTCAAGTTCATGTTTCTTGAGGTTTCTGCCAGTTTTGAGCATCTTTGCAGCACCTCTAAGACGATTTGCCCTGACAGTTACAGTCGCTCTAAAAGGTCTTTCGTTCAATAAACAAAACAAATAATATGACGAAAAGAAATTATCAAAATAAATAGCATGATGATCTGCATTTGTAACATTTTCCAGCAATGATAGCACGACAGATGCTCCTAAAACTACTTTCTTGTCATATGGTACCATCCGAAATTAAATTCAATAAGTTTGGTTTTCTTCCATTTGGGTGCACCGAAACCTTTTTCTGCAGTATGCGTGATGTTTTTTCCAGATCAAGATGGCCCGTCGTTAGGTGTTTCAGATAAATATGGTGGCGGTGACCCAAAATCTTCCACATCTGATTCAACCTCGACTTCTAGCTTTCCACATACATCCGTCATAGCTGGTACATCTGTACTCACTCACTGTATCAACATCTGCTGGTGGAATGTAAACAACAGAAGTTATTTTTTTCGAAACAACTTTATCAATTTTCCTTCGTTTAGCAGAAACCGATGTTTCTTCACCTTCCTCCACACTGATGTATTAGTATAGGATTCAGTTTGCCCAATTGTTAAAAAACGCTGACGATTCATTGTTTTCTAATAAATATATTAAAAAGCTAACCAAAATACAAGCAAAAAAAACTAAATACCAACAATATTTACCAAAAACGTTGAAAAAGTTCTCCGAAGTGTCTTTGCTTAAATTTTCCTTTGCACAATAGGCTAATGTTATATCAAACTGATATAAAAATCAATTTTCGCTCCAAATAAAATGTCATAAAAAGCTAAATGTCAAATGCATCGTTTTAGCCAGCGTTGCGTTTTCGCAACACCTACTTTTAACAGCTGATTTTAAAGAGAAAACAAAGGCTGAATGGGCAGAAGTTTGACAAACATATAAATTTCATGATTTCTTGTATATAAACTTGAAACAAAACTAGATTTTTAATTTTTATTTTTACTCAGCCAACAACATAAAAAAATAATTATTTTTAAGACATTTTTCAAACATGTGGTAAATCGATACAAGACCAAGGTAATACAAATTTAAGCCATATCTGTAAAGATCAAAGTCCAAATTTTATTGTAAAGTCGAAAAACTAACAAACACTTTTTATTTCATAAGAGTTTAAAGTCTCGATGTTGCCGTTGCGAAAACGCAACAGCGGTAGAAAATGGGTTAACTAGGAATTTTTTAATTATGTCAATATGTACTCTCGAAATTCCCAATAAATTTTGAAATCTTTCACTATTTTCTAAAACTTTAGAAACGTTTTTTAATACTATACACATAGTTTTGGCTATAGAATTATTTAATCTCCTTAAAAAACAAAAATTGAAAAAAAAAAATATGTATTGATTTATGCCGTTAATTTTGCTTCTAGAGGTGTACGGGTGGAGTGATACCCTATGGATTTTTTTTTTTTGTAATGGCCTAGCAATGAAAAGTTGTCTTTGAAGTGCTCCCAGCCCCAAGAAGTTGAGCAAAATAATCGCGATTTTACAAAGCTCATTATTTACATATTTATTATATTTCTTTTTTATTTAATATACATAACTTTAGTAAAATTACATACTATAACTAAAAACGACAAATTGTAAATAGTTTTTTACAGTTTTTTGTTGATAATAGTATGTTTCTAATCAAGTGTAAAAGTAAGAGTTTTACAGGCACATAGTAGGCCATGAAAATCAGTAGGCTTTGAAATCAATGAGCATAATAACAGCAAGCGATAGTAAATCAATGACAAAAAAATTGTACCTACCGTATTTTTCAAAGTTTAGTTGCGTTGGGGCACCTCTAAACATACGATGAGTGAAATAAAAATTTTCAACCCTATTTCTGGTATAGAAAGGCAATTTTCTGGAGGTCAGCCAAAAGCGATTTCGAAAAAAAAAAATAAATTCACTCCACCCTAGTGTAAATACGTATAAAATAATTCCTATTTTGTTTACCAAATTAAACAAAAATTTATTTTAAATATATTTTAAAAAAAGTCCGTTTTTAAAAAATCGTCAAAACAGTTGCTAAAAGCGATTTCGAAAAAAAATAAATTCACTCCACCCTAGTGTACATACGTATAAAATAATTCTTATTTTGTTCCCCAATTCAAACAAAAATTTATTTTAAATATATTTTTAAAAAAGTACGTTTTTTAATAATGGTCAAATCAGTTGCTAAAATTTTAACCATTTTTAATAAAAAATTAATATGGGTATCTAATTTGTTTTATTCTCTGAAATCCTTACTGCATTTTGCTTCAATTCATAAATCATTAATTTCAAATGATTAACACTTAAAACAATCATAAAATTCCATTTCGTGTGCGCCACTCAATAATCGATTGCTAATTTCCCCTTAGTTATATAATTAAATATTAACTAAAATAATATTAGTAATGTTCTTAAGCGTCAGCATACATACATACATTAATAAATAAATTAAAAAAAAAAATCTTTGCGTAACCGAAAAGAAAAATGTTCAATACATATACTAAATATTGAAAATACCACCACAAGTTTAAAAAAATTTAGATTAATGTATTATCAAAAATTATAAACCGTAAATGCAGCATAGTGTAACAGCAGCCTAAGTATGTAATAAATTAATAGCGATTTAATGGGCTTAATAATAACGAGAACAACAAAATATTATTAATAAAATTACAAAAATAGTATAATAAATCAAAGAAAGGACTTTGAAAATTGCATACATACATACATATAGCGCATACATAAAAGCAACCATAGAGTTGATTTAACCCTTTAATGTACAATGTATCATATATGATGTATTGATTTCAACTCAATCTAGGCAGAGAAACCACATAAGTGAAAGCAAAAGTTCGCAGCACATTTAAAATAAAGAAGACTTTTCTCTCGCCTTCGTAGAGTTGAGACGTTTATCACATTTTGATGTTGTGTGGGTTACAGTGAACGAAAAAATTTAGCAATTCTTAAGCAATTTTAAGTATGTACAAGCCTACAACATTTATGTACATACATACAAACATACATAAATAACATACAAGTATATAAAGAACATTTTTAATTAACGTATTTAAGCGAATGATAATAAATCACTTTTACGTAACACATTTTGTTTGTGCGTTTTGTTAGAAATTTGTTTTTATTGGATTTATAGTTTGCTTTTTAACATGGGATTGGTAAATGCAACTACATTACAATTACATAAAATCGACGACTGAATGGTATGGCCTAAAAGATGCAATATGGTCATATTAAACCGTTTCCGAAATAGTCAAGCTTGCACCTTAATCGTGCTGTTACCGGAACGTTACGGAACTATATCTGGCAAAGGACCATCAACATCCATAACCTACCGCAATTGTACCGAAAATCAAGAGCCGTAATAAAATCTTCAAATCCCTTGATGGCAGTACTTGGGGAAAAGACAAAGAAACGCTCATTACCACATACAAAGAAATTGGCCAGCCGATTGCATGCTACGCCACGGGCTGTCTCCTTATGTCCCCAGAACACCATCTACATAATGGGGCGAGAATACTCCCCATCAGGGAGAGAAAAGAGATGCTAACCAAACAGTTCCTGCTGAATACCCAGAAACCTGGGCACACCAACAGATATCTGATTGATGAGCAAACACCGCCTAGGGGCTTAAGCAGTCATCTCCGTAAGCATTATGAGGAAATACTTGAGAACTCAGCCGTCCTCAGGGAACTCCACAAACAGGCGTCGGACCTTTATGCCAGGAATTGTCCGGTGAATCCGGTATTCAAAGAACAGTACCCAAAACTTGCGGAAGAGGAATGCATACTCCCCAGGGAAACGCGAGTCACTCTAGCTCAACTTCGTTCTGGATACTGTAACAGGCTAAACTCTTACCTATCCAGAATCAACCCCGACATACAAAATGTATGCCCCGCTTGAAATGTGTCCCCACATGACACCAGCCATCTCTTTAATTGTAATGTGGAACCAACGCCTCTAACACCCCTTTCATTGTGGTCCACCCCTGTTGAAACAGCAAGTTTCCTTGGACTCCCGTTAGAGGATATTGATGAAAATTTGTGATCGGTCACACCTATTGGATGGGGCGAAGCACTGCTACAACAACAACAACAACCGCAATTTCATTGCTGCATGGTAAGATCGGCACAACAATGCACGTGTGTTGCATCAGTGGTTTTGAGTCAAGCAGATGTCAGCTGGAAAAACAAAAAATAATGAAGTCGTTTTTAGCATTACTTCAGAAAAACGCCAAGAGGTCATAAAACCTTCAAAGCCATAAAGGCTCTGCTGAAGCCTGAAACTTGTCTTTGACTATTCTTTTCATTCCAGATAAGTGGTAGCGGGGAGGTGGTCATTATACGTAAAACATGTGAATCTCCAAAGCAAAGATGGCCTTATTGGCTTAAAATCCTGACAGCTCTTTTTGTTTCTGGAACGAAATAGAAAAGCAAAAAAGAATTAAACAAGCGGTATGTAGGATAGTGCCAGTGTTTTTCTCCGATGTGTCCAAACTCTTACATACCCACAACAACCGGCAAAGGACCATCAGCATCGTTGAGACTCCCCCCAAACCTTCAGGACGTGTCGTTATCGCTACAAGAATATGAAGAAGTTGGTGTTAATCGAGTCTGTAAGATGACAAACAAAGATGTCCGATATTGGCATGCCACGCGTTGCGGTTGCAGGCGTCCTGATCTTAAAACGCTCCTTTAAGCTATTTGCGAGCTCTTGTCTAGTAAAAGTGCTTGGCTGTATAATATAAAAATCAAAGTTTTTTTGGTGATTTGAATCGACTTCCTTCTTCTTTCTGTTTTAAAGTATTCGATCATACTTTCATTCTTTCGCTAACATTCGTGTGTTTGATTTAGTTTTTTGGTTTTTTGGAGTGTATACATATGGCACTATTATTTACAATTTTGTAGTAAATACTTAGTTAAAAATAATATTCTAAGCTTGCAGAAATATGCTTCTTAATATACTCTTTGGCTACATAGGCAGGAAGTATGATAAAAAACGCTTGTATTTTCTTAAAATTTCCTACTATAGCATATATATATACTAAAGCTAATAGATGATGACCCGAAACTAGAAAATGATGAATATTAGCACCGAAATCTGTAGTATTCTCACGCCAAACGATTAATGGTAGTAGGAAAATCTTTGAAAAATTTGCTATGGTTATAGCTTTCAACAGAGTTAGAGTAAATTTGCCAATGCCCACACCTTTAATCTGTGAGGAATTATGAGCCCAGGTGATTACTAATAAAATGAGTGTGATAATTAAATAATCTGAAATGAAATATCGTCAAAAACAAATTTTTAATGTTGCTATCAGTTTGTTTTTATGTCGGTATTGATATAGGCATAGACAGTCCCTAATTGGATGTGGAAATATCCCACACTTCCCGAGCGGACAATATTATATAAAAGTACCTTGCAATGAATGGACGTTTACAAGGCCGTAAAAGAGATCCCTTTTTCAAGCGCTCCACCATATTTGCCCATTGTTCTTTAAAAAAATGGATCAATAACTTTTGCAAACAAGGCGACGTATTGACCAACTTAAAGCACCCGGATTATATTACGAATTTGCCAGAAACTTATTGGAAGGTGAGAAAAAATTCAAGAGTAATATAATATATAGAGAAACACCCTACGTCGGCATGTAGAGATCAGGAAAGGTCAGTATAAAGTGACCATGTTGAACATCCACGTCAATGGCACTACGCTACCGACTATCCTACACCCCAAAATATTAGGTGTGATCAGGATCTACGTTTTGGTGAGCATGAAGCCGCAATTGTACCGAAAATCCAGAGCCGTAATAAAATCCTAAAATCTCTTGCTGGCAGTACTGGGAGAAAAGATAAAGAAACGCTCATTACCACATACAAAACAATTGGCAAGCCGATTGCATGCTACGCGTCCTCGATATGGTCGCTAAGCCTAAAGACTACTCACTGGAAGAAGCTACAGGCCTGCCAAAATACTGCTCTCTGAACCGCCACGGGTTGTCTTCTTATGCCCCCAGAACACCATCTACATAATGAGGCGAGAATACTCCCCATCAGGGAGAGAAATGAGATGCTAACCAAACAGTTCCTGTTGAATACCCAGAAACATTGCTACAACAACAACAACAACAATACCCAGAAACCTGGCCATCCCAACAGACATCTGATTGATGAGCCAACACCGCCCAGGGGCTTAAGGAGTCATTTCCGTAAGCATTATGAGAAAATATGGCACCTGAGAACACGGCCGTATGAAGCCAAAAAACACAAGCAGGTCCTCAATAAACTCCACAAACAGGCGTCGGACCTCTATGCCAGGAATTGCCCGGTGAATCCTGTACTCAAAGAACAATACCCTAAACTTGCAGAAGAGGAATGCACACTCCCTAGTGAAACGCGAGTCACTCTAGCTCAACTTCGATCTGTATACTGTAACAGGTTAAACTCTTACCTATCCAGAATCAACCCAGACATACAAAACATATATCCTGCTTGTAACGTGTCCCCATATGACGCCAACTATCTCTTCAACTGTATTGTGGAGCCAACGCCTCTAACACCCCTCTCATTATAGTCCACCCCTGTTGAAACAGCAAGTTTTCTTGGACTCCCGTTAGAGGATATTGATGAAAATTTGTGATCGGTCACATTTATTGGATGGGGCGAAGCACTGCTACAACAACAACAACAACAACAGGGTTTTAAAAGGGAGTGTTAGTTGTATATGTAAAGGCGTTTTTGAGATATCGATCAAAATGAACCAGGGTGACCCAGAACATCATCTGTCGAGTACCGCTAATTTATGTTTATATGTAATATCACGAACAGTATGCCTGCCATGATTCCAAGAGCTTTTGATTTCGCCCTGCAGGACTTTTTCATTTTCTTCTACTTAATATGGTAGGTGTCACACCCATTTTACAAAGTTTTTTCGAAAGCTATATTTTGCCTCATAAAACCAATCAAATCACCATGTTTCATCCCACTTCTTGTATTTGGTATAGAATTATGGCATTTTTCGAAATTTTCGATATCGAAAAAGTGGGCGTGGTCATAGTCAGATTTCGCCAATTTTTAATACCAATATACGTGGCAACCCTGGTGTGTGAAAGCTAAAGTAATTTGTGCTCCTCTTTAAATTTCCAAATTCATTGTTTATTGTGAGTCTTAATTCTTACAACCTGCTTCTAAACATTAACAAACGTGACATTTATCTGTGGAAAATAAGATCCTCTGTCAACGTGATCTCCAATTCAACTTTACTAACTTGGCAGTATATTGCGATTGGTGTTCCTGCTTTGTTGTTGTCAGTCGACTTGATTTTTTTGCCACCTTCATCAACTGTGTATCCTTCGAAAGGTTTTATAGTCACTGAAGTTTGTTTGTGCTTCAAGCTTTATGTTGTGGTTTGCGTCTATGTTGAAGCCTGCGTCATAATAATGTAAGCTGCGTTAGAGCTGCCACCCAGTTCCTTCGAGCATTATTTTTGGCCCGTTTTTTTTTTCGAACACCATGGATCCAGTCAATGGTAAGCGTCGTGGTGACGACCTTAGTAACGAGGTTGATAGCGCCAAAAAGGTGCAATGGATCAGCGGCTTCTCTCCTAGTTTAATGCAAAGCATAGATCAGCGATTTGCTAAGTTCAACGATCTGATTGCTAAGCAAATTTTGGACTCGGAAAAAAGGCTCATTGAATTCGTATGCAAAAACTAGAAGAGCTTAATGCAAGATTTACTCAGCTGGAGACGCGTGTTCGAGCGCGTTGGTTATCTCGAAGAGGAAGTAAAAACACTCAAAAACAATGCGTCAAAGCAAGATAGCCATATTGCCGCAAGTGAAGTCCGTGTACACGGAATTCCCTTTAAGGAAAGAGAAAACTTAACAAGTGTCTTTCATCACCTCTGTTCCACTCTTAGATTGCAACCAATTCCTATAATGAGCACTTTTCGGCTACGGAAACTAGACAACAGCGTGACAGATCCGGCCGTAATAATCAAATTTCAGTCGCCGACAGACAGAAACAAATTGCTTAAAAGTATAGGCACCTTTAGGCCCCAAAACAATCCAAACGTCAAGGGTCTGCAATTAGTTCATGTGGGCATAAATTCAAATGCTCCGATTTATGTAAATGCTTCGCTGTCCAGGCAAAACTATGCGATCTTCAAGGCAGCGATCCGTCTAAAGAAGAAAAGGAAGGTAGTAGCGGTTTTTTCTAAGAAGGGTCTGCTACATATCAGACGAACAGCCAACGCCAGCCCTGAAGCAATACTAGCTAGGATTTTCTAGAGCGTCTTGAGAATACCGGCGAAGAAAGCGCTAGTTCCTTTCGAGATGATGATGCGCCAGCAAATTATGATCAATAAATTAGTTTTTATGTATGGTATATTACTTAAGTTCTTGCGTCTCTTCGTTTCCGTCTTTATCTCTCCCTATCATACATTCATTTATGTTGTCTTTATTGTTACGCATCGCAGAGCATTCTTTATATCCCATAGATAGTGATGGTCCTAGACTATAGGTTGTCTAGTTCCAAAGACTGCTTACATACACTGTTGCGCGTATTCAGCAAACGTACTAAAGGGCTCAAAGTCATCCATCTCAATGCGCAAAGCCTATATAAAAAGCTGGATGAATTGAAATTCATATCTGAAGGTTCTGATATAGATGTTATATGTATTTCCGAAACCTGGTTTTCTTCATGTCACAAAAATGATTTGGTGCAACTAAATGGATATCAACTTTTCAGGGCTGATAGACGTGGTCATGGTGGTGGTGTTGCTATATATGTTAAAAGTAGTTTATCCTGTAAACTTTGCTGCAGTGCTAGTCCAAGTGATTCTGTCGAATATGTGTTCGTAGACGTGTTCTCTGTAAATAATGAAAGGCTTCTTATCGGCTGTGCATACAGACCTAATCGTGGAGTTGACTTCTCTGGCTTTATTGAATTTCTCGAGCCTCTACTTATAAGCTATGATAATATAATCGTCGCTGGGGATTTCAACTCCAACCTTCTCGTCGACTCAACTCTAAAGCTAAGTATGGAGTCTCTTGGACTTTTTCCCACCAATTTAACTTCACCTACACACTTTACTGACTCAAATTCTTCTTTGCTGGATTTATTTTTTGTGAATGGTCCCCTGAAATTGCTCCACTACGATCAATTGTCTGCATCGTGCTTTTCAAAACACGATCTGATATTTCTTAGTTACCACTTTCAAACGTCACACATCCAATGTTCCTTTACGTATCGTGATATTAGAAGCATAGATTACAGTTCCCTTAATGCAGCGGTGGAGTCGGTCGAATGGAGCTTGATTCGTACGCTGACATCGGTCGATGATCAGGCATCATTCCAACAGAACCATATTATTAGGCTTTTCGACAACCATGTACCAGTGAAACTCAAAGCTGCTACACACAATACTACCCCTTGGTTTAGTAAAGTACTTAATTCACCAGCGTAACCTTGCTTACTCACGATGGAAAAGATACAAAACCCTGGAGGCTCACAACTGCATCAAAGCAGCTAGGATCGCTGCAAACAAAGCCATTAGGTCAGCTAAGCAGAAATTTTATAATAACAAGTTTAGTGCTGCTTTGAGTTCGAAGGAGACCTGGAAGTCGATTAAAGATATTGGTATCGGAAAATCCAAATGTGATATTTTTGTCCTCCCTGATGTAGACCTTAACGAGATAAATATAAATTTTGTAAATCTGCCAATCTTAAGTGACAATTATTGTATTCGCGCTAATGTTGATTTTCGTCCTCTTGAGTTTGCTAGTGTCGATGATTGTGATGTCGTTCAAGCCATTCTTTCAGTAAAGTCTAATGCTATGGGGTTCGATGGTATATGTCCGAAATTTTTAAAAATAATTCTTCCTAAATAATTCTTCCTCACTTAACCTACTTGGTTAACTCTGTGCTGACGTCCTGTGTATTTCCCAAATATTGGAAAGTTGCTAAGGTAATCCCAATCCCCAAGCAAAACAAGGAGTATAGACCTATAGCTATCGCTTCCCATGGCAGTCGGTTCTATGTACCGGAGCGACTCGGGATTTTTCCCGACCAAGGACTGTCATTTCAGTGTGACCCCATTTAATTTGTTGCGTCCCTCCCACAAATTGTCATCCTCTCAGCAGCTCCTTGCAGCAGGACTGCTCCAAATTCTCTTACTCCGGGAAGGCATCGAATCCAATCCGGGTCCGTCTCCTGACCCCGGTCCTGAGAAATGGTTTTGCTGCATCTGCCGGAAAAGAATCTTTTTAGTACGGTCATACTCTGTTCAGTGTGTCTCGTGTAAGGGATGGTTGCATCGGACAGGTCGTTCTGGGCTTGATCCCAAAACCCGACGTCCAGGTAACTTGTATAAATCTTTTGTGGCTCCTTGCTGTTCACGCCCAAGGGCGTCCCGTAGTCTACGCCTAAGCGCCCCCCCCCCCCCCCACACTACCTTCCAGCAGCACCGCTGCTCAGCAAGCCGCAACAAGTACCCGCTGCTGCTCGCGTCCCACGGCGCCAACAACTCTAACAGCTGCTACCACTCATAACTACTATCTTCGTAGTAGAGTCGGTAGCAATGCTGAGCATCAGCCCTTGCCCCCGTCTTCCCCCCCCCCCCCCCCCCCCTTTTCCAGCAGCAATCGTGTAGGTCAGGGAAACAGACTCTTAGTCCCTACCTCCGTTTGCACCGTTTGCCAGCACAGAACATATATGTTTGCGACATCCGCCCAATGCAGCTCCTGCCTTGGGTGGTGCCATTTTCCTAGATGTTCTGGTCTCCACGACGGCAACCCTCCGACGGGTTTCATCGCGCCATGTTGCCAGGTCGCAAACACAAATCATCCGGGTACCACAATGCTTGCCCAAGGACGCCCAGTCCCAGACGGAGAGCCAATAGACACGCACATAAACACAAATTCAGTGCGTCACCAATCACCACCACCGCTAAAGAGGTTGAGGACGCCCCTGGTCGCGCTAAACCATCCAAAGCAGTGAGCCCAGATGGCATAGCCATGCCGATGCTTAAAAGCCTAGGGAAAGAGGGTTTCAAATATTTAGCACATGTCTTTTCAAGTTGGTCCCGATACTAAAGGTAACCAGCTAACATAGGAGAGTCATATCGCCCGATATCTCTCCTATCGTCAGTAGCCAAGACGCTTGAAGCCATTTTGCTCCCCTACTTCAAAACAAATTTTTTGTCATCAGCATGGCTTCAGAAAACTCCATAGCACCACCACCGCGCTAAATGCCAATAGCACCCAGATAAATTGCGGTTTAAATCAAAACCCCCACCATAGAACAGTACTCGTTGAGCTAGACCTATCAAAAGCTTTTGATGCCGTCAACCATGGCACGCTACTGCAAGACCTGGAAGGGTCTACCCTTCCCCCATGTCTTAAAAGGTGGACCGCAAATTATCTGGGTGGTCGGCAGGCATCGGTGCAATTTAGAAACGAAACATCAAAACCAAGAAGAATTAAACAAGGGGTGCCACAAGGTGGTGTCCTATTCGCACTTTTGTTTAATTTCTACATATCTAAGCTACCTTCGCCACCAGAAGGAGTTACTATCGTTTACTACGCCGATGACTGCACAATAATGGCCACAGGCCCATGCCCACAGATCGATGAGCTTTGCAACAGAATGAACGGCTACCTCTCTGATCTCTCCAGTTTTTTCGCCTCGCGAATCCTGGCATTATCACCGACTAAATCATCCGCGACATTATTTACAATATGGACGTCCCAAATATCGACCATTTTGAACATCCACGTCGATGGACGTACAGTCGTCTAGATCTGTTCTCCTTACCCACGTCAGACATCGTATGCTAATATCTGATCGCCAGTTTTCATTACTTCCATACGTCTTTGGAACTCGCTCCCTTCTAGACTTAGGCTTATAAGCGATGCTCTGCTCTTCAATAAAGAATTAACAAGTTTCTATAATAACCTAGACAATTAAAATACCGATTTCGGTAATAGTGCAGTTTACGGTACCCACCGAAATTTGGGCCAAAATTTTCGAGTGAGGTATCAAAAGACGCGTATTCACGTCTAGATCAAGAATCCGAAAGCGTTCAAAAGATATTAACGAAAAACCGAAAAAAGACCCGCGGGACCCTCCGAAACCGGGGGTTGGATCCATAGTATTTCTGCGCAGAACACCTTTCTGCGTTGGCGGCCTTCGGCCGCGCTTATAAAAAATAACCCTGGGCTACGCCATGCCAAGTCCGGGTGTGTGGTATAACCGTGGCTACCGCCACGGTGATGCATACTTTTTTTTGTGGGTACAACCACAACAACAACCACATTAAAATCGCCAACTTCAACTGCAAATATCTCCGGACAGAGATAAAATTTTTCTTTTCCGCCTTCGGATTATTGTTCTCGAGATTAATACGCGTCTTTTGATACCTCACTCGAAAATCTTGGCCCAACTTTAGGGTGGGTACCGTAAACTGCACTATTGCACGATTTCTTCTAAGCAAATGTACTCTATCATTCGTTTATTTATTTATTTATTATTTATTAAATATATTATTTATTGTAACCTTTTCTTAGCCATAGTCATTAGCTTTAAGTTTAAAGTTTAAATTGTTCCTATTTTATGCCTTTTACCGACTAGCACTATAAAATAATTTTTGCCAAATTGTTGTGCTGGGATGAATTGCCTAATAAATACAAATACAAATATAAAGTGAGTTCAGGTAAGTACGTGATCTAAGTTTAGTAAAGATATATCGATTTTTGCTCAAGTTATCGTGTTAACGGCTGAGCGGAAGGACAGACGGTCGACTGTGTATAAAAACTGGGCGTGGCTTCAACCGATTTCACCAATTTTCACAGAAAACAGTTATCGTCATAGAAGCTATGCCCTTACCAAATTTCACAAGGATTGGTAATTTTTTGTTCGAAATTTTCTTTTATTTTTGTATTTTCTTGCACCATATCATTATTGGAGTTGAATGTTGCCATAATTTACTTATATACTGAAAGATATTAAATTTTTGTTAAAATTTGGCTTTGAACAATTTTTTTTAAAATTGGGCGTGTTCGTCATCCGATTTCGGTTATTTTTATTTAGAACACATATAGTAATAGGAGTAACATTCCTGCCAAATTTCATCATGATATCTTCAATGACTGCCAAATTATAGCTTCCAAAACTTTTAAATTATTCTAATTAGTATATCATTTCCCTTCGAATCTTGTTGTTGTTGTTGTAGCAATGCTCGCCCCACCTAATAGCCGCGACCGATCACAAATTGTCATCAATATCCTCTAACGGGAGTCCAAGGAAACTTGCCGTTTCAACAGGGGTGGACCATAAGGAAAGGGGTGTTAGAGGCGTTGGTTCCACATTACAATTGAAGAGATGGTTGGTGTCATGTGGGGACACATTGCAAGCGGGGCATACATTTTGTATGTCGGGGTTGATTCTGGATAGGTAAGAGTTTAACCTGTTGCTGTATCCAGAACGAAGTTGAGCAAGAGTGACACGCGAATATTGTCCTCTCGATTGGTACTACGCTAATGCTTTCACATGTTTCAAAACTAGTTAGGGGCTGTCTTTTATGCATTTTTTATAATTTAATTAACTCAAAATTACCCAATAGATTTTGTAAACAGCATATATAAAATCCCTTCTCGCTGACAATTTCATCTTGAACGGAGTCAGATTGTGTACTTGCTAGACTGCCCTTTTGTCGCCATAATGCAAATGATTCCAGCAGAAGCAGCACAAGCGAAAGTTTCGAATTCAGCTTTAAAGTGCAAACAAACAAGAAAGTATTGAAATTGGCTTTTGGCTCACCTAGCGCATGCTTACCTTAAAGCTCTGATTATGCAGCATATGCCGGTAAGACTCTTGGGACAAGAGCATTGCATCCACTAGAATGATAATCGGATCGAATTCGATATATTTGTCTGCTACTTTGCGACATTTTTCCTAAAGAGCAAATGTATTCTATTTGTTAATAAGGAGGTATATAATTAAGAGATTCATTTTAAACATACGCATTGAGTTGTTTTAATTGCTGTGTTACTATACTTCTTATACAATTCGGCAATTGGATGTCCGCAATTAATGCAAATATATGGTTTTTGTTGCTTTTGGAAGGAGTTCCGTTCTTGAGTGGTTGGTTTAGTCATTCTTGCATTTTCTATTAGAAAAAACACGATTTCATCAAACTCATAAGGCCATCTAGGAAGGTGCAAAATTTTTTTCGAATGATTTAAATCGTTTTGGTCTTCTCAGCTGTTTTTGACGTACGAGATGGATAGTTTGATTTCGTTTTGGTTCCTCGTTTGTAAGTCATTCGCTCTCTTAGCTTTATTCGTAAATATTAGCGCTAGTGATGCAATCGGCTTTCGATATTTTTCGGTCTTCATCACGCCACGTAATTAAGCCATGTACGCTGTATGCGAAGCCGAGCGCTGCATGGCCTATTAAAGTGCCTGGACACTAAGCGACGCGACACGTAGCGACACTTCCACAAAATATTCGAGGCATTTGGTGGTGTCGTGTCGTCCGACTGTCGTTATGTGTGCATGGTTCCATAAGAATACATGCAAAGGATAATTTGTCGCTACGTGTCGCGTCGCTTAGTGTGCATGCACTTTTAATGAACAAAACAGTGTTTAAAAAACTTCAGTCGGAATAGTAAAAGTCACCAAAATTTCGATTTTCAGATACTTTACTGTTCGTCGACTTATTAATACGAACACTTGCTTGTGCTTGCGCTTTTGAGAAAAAACAACAGTCTCAGTTCTAGCACAAGCAAAAAACGAAAAGCGAAAGAAATGAAATGCCGTAACAGTTCCGCCTTCGTATATTTAATTATTGATATTATCGCGGATTTTCTCAGTGGCCACAGTCACTGATTTTAACAGTCGCAAAATTTTACAGTAAATTAAGTAATGTCGTCTAGGTAAAAGCGAAGCCTGCTTTATAAACCCAGCTGTTGGTTCTAGCATTGCGTCAAAATTTTTATTTATTTATTAAGAGCTCCCTAAAATATCTACCATGTCTAGGATTTGGTAATTCAAAATTTTGTTGAACTAGGTAGATTAATTTAATAGTCAGTACAAGGTGTAATTACTTTAGAAATATGATCCCCCAGGTGAGTTTCACATTCAACAAAATTGTCTTTTTCCACATACTTTATTTAGTTACAGTGATGTATTTTAAATTGTGTTACTCACTCTCTGAGCATTAGAAAACCTGCTAAGTAAGTATAATTATTCGAAGATTTATTGTAAATTCATCTAAAATTAAATATTTTAACTCCATATCATTTTCCGCTACCAATTTACTGTGTGCACTCAGCATACAAAAAGCTTTAAAAAAAGAAAAATACAATAAAAATATTAAAAGAAACGGTATTTACCATTAGGATGAGATTCTGCCCTTGTTGTTCTCAATGACGTCTTTACCCTCCTTAGAGTGCTGAAAGAGCGTTCCACAGTTGCGGTTGTGCAGGGCATTGCAAGCAGAATTTCAATTGCTTCTCTTATCTTCAAGATCTGTTGGTCCCTGATTTTGGCAAGCCTTGTACCACATTTCCAGTTCATTACCTATACAATATAAATTATAAAAAACCTTAGCATTAGCAAGTTTGCTTTCAATGTCTTTAAGACTCATCTTTTTGACAATATTTGGATGATATGTAGTCAAACAAAAAGCAGGATTATTTTTCTGCGAAAACCTTTTACTTAGTGAACAAATTAGGGAGTCTAGATGAAGGTGAGGATCTAAAAACCTTTCATTGTTGATGTTTAACTTTCAGTTTTGTGTTCTTAGTTCGAGAAGGGGGCTGCAACGGCCCCCTCTGCATTTGGGCAGAACACGTTTCTGCGTTGGCGTCCTTTTACCGCGATTTATAAAAATAACCCTGGGTGGGTCCAACAAAGGTTTGGCGTTCAAAATTGTATCCTCGCAGAACAAGTTTCTGCATTAGTGTGTGTGTGTACAACAAATCTGGCAAACTACACCAATCACATGAAAGTTTTAAACAATTTTTTGCTTATACAGAAATAAAACTTAATTTTTTATTTCGGATTCTAATAATGGAGGTCGAGGCGTGTCTTATGATACCAACTCTGATTATTTTTGATAAAAATTTGGTAGTACATCGTCTTGTAACACATTATCCGGTTTTTTTGTTAACCAACACTGATTCTGCAATATTTTATTTGTATATGTCATCTATTTGGGGCATTATACAATTTCGATTGCGTGCGTCTGTTGAAACCAACTACTACCCTACAAGCGGAGGTAACCAGTTCACCCACACATTCAAAGCTTTTTTCGCTCTCCACTAACACATCGACGTTTCATGCTGTCATCGAAATGACAGTTCATTAATTATTCCGGAAAACATTGAAACGCAAAAAAAATATAAATTGTTTACAACGAAAAATATCTTGTGCTTTTAGTTGTGACATGTGACGGAAATTAAAAATTTTGTTGCAGAGAACACCTTTTTGCGTTGGCGACCTTCGCCCAAGATAACATTAAGTTAATTTGAGTTGTGACATGTGACGGAAATTAAGAATATTGCTGCAGAGACCATCTTTTTGCGTTGGCGGCCTTCGCCCAAAATAATATTAAGGGTAAAGTTTTACAAGACGGTACACCACCTAATTTAAAAATATCAAATAATAATAAAAACGGAGCTCGAGGCGCGCCTTTTGATTCCACGTTTGATAATTTTTGATAAAAATTGGGTGGTGCACCGTCTTTTAAATCGTTACCATATTAAGTTGTATAGAATCGGCGGGATGGCCTACAAAGTTTTATGTCTACTAAATCGCTCCCGATATGGTCGGGCTACTACCTTAATGGTTCCCGGAACGTACCCGATCTGCATCCGGCAAAGGACCACCAAAGTCGATAACGGGGAGTGTCCTTATCGCTACAACAACAACAACATTATTTACTTTCTGATTTTCATTCATACGTATGTGCATTTTTAAATAATAAAAAAAATGTTATATTATTCTAATAGATAGCATCTCCGCCGGGTTGCGGTTCAGCTCAGAATATGACAAAATCAAAGGAAATCTACAAAAACAAGGTACTTTACAAGCAACATGCTTTGGAATACGGTACCAAACTGGTTGGATGTATTTCCCTAAAAAAGGGTGGAACTACGCATCTTGGTTTGCCAGTATTTGCTTCGGTAATTTATATTGATTTGTAGTGATTAAAAATTGCAATAGTAGATAATGTAATGTGAATTAAAATTGAATAGGTAGCCGGAGCAAAAAAGGCAACTGATCGGCATGCAACTGTTATTTATGTGGTGCCACCGGGAGCTGCTGCTGCTATCCTAGAAGCATTAGAAGCAGAAATGTCTTTGATATTTTGCATCACCAAAGTTGGGCCAAAACATGATAGGGTTCGCGTTAAGCACGCTCTCTTAAGGCAAAAAAAATCGCGTCTAGTCAGGCCCGACTGTTCAGGAATCATCGCACCAGAAAGGGTAAGTAAATTGGCTACCATATTAAATATATAAGCAACATGTATGATTTTTTTAGTGATAATTTGTCATGCTTTTGTTGATATTCATCTGAAGAATGCAAATACGACAGAGTTCGAAGTTCATGTGAAAACCAATTAATTTTTTTAATTAGCATTTGGAGAGAAAAATACATATGTATGTATGCATAGAACTGCATAGAAGGGGAGGAAAAATTAATTATTATCAGTAGATTTGCATGATTTTTGTCATTTTCCCTGCATCGCAGTTGTCATTACATTGCGTTAAGAGAGGACATCAACACCTTACTACCCACAGCCAGTTAAAATTATTGTAAATTTTGCTCTTTTCATCACTGTTTCAAAACGTGGAAAGTTATATATCGAACATTCCATGGAGAATGGTGCATTTTAGCAGACTTTCTCATAGCCGGCATTATTAATATTCAATCCCTAGAAGGTTTAATGTAGTCATATCAATAGTTCCCGAGATGGAGGGGCTAGTACCACAATGGTGCTTGTTACCGGAACGTAGATAGATAGATCATTTATTGAGGATTGCACAGTGACTTGCACATCTCCTTCACAGCACCTCATCCTAGCCGACTTCCTTGATGAACCCCAGCAGTGTTCTTTGCTTGAGGGATTAAATGTGGGAATGCTCTGGCCATGGTGAGCCCATAAACTTAGCCCTACGTCTTGAAATTGCGCCGCAATCTAGAAGGATATGGTCCACCGTCTGCTGATCCATCACAAAATCGGTATGTGTTGTTCTATACTATACCCAGTTTTTGCATGTGACTGTTCAGTCTACAGTGTCTTGTAAGAATAGCCGTTGGGGTTTTTAGGTTATCTTTTTGAGAGGCCTATTAATGCCCTATATCGAGTTGTGCTGTAACCCCCTAACAGTAACTTAGATTGACTCAGGCCTGGCATATTGCGCCAGTGTTCTCTCTTTTCCCTCCCTTCTGCAAATAAATGCCCCTGTGGGCCAACTGGCAGGAACAGCTCGGGATCGATGGGTCATGCAGTTGCTGCCTCTCTTTCCGTGTTGTCCGCCTGCTGTTGTTGTAGTAGCAGTGCTTCGCCCCATCCAATAGGTGCGACCGATCACAAATTGTCATCAATGTACTCTAACGGGAGTCCAAAGAAACTTTCTGTTTCAACAGGGGTGGGCCATAATGAGAGGAGTGTTAGAGGCGTTGGTTGCACAATACAGTTAAAGAGATGGTTGGTGACATGTGGGGACACATTACAAGCGGGACAATGTTTTGTATGTCGGGGTTGATTCTGGATAGGTAAGAGTTTAACCTGTTACGTTATCCAGCTCGAAGTTGAGCTAGAGTGACTACTCTCATTTCCCTAGGGAGAGTGCGTTCCTCCTCTGCTAGTTTTGTTCTTTGAGTACAGGAATCACCGGCATAGAGGTCCGACGCCTGTTTGTGGAGTTCACTGTAGACATGCTTGTGATTTTTAGCTTCATACGGCTGTTTTCTCAGGTGCCGTATTTCCTCAATGTAATGAGGCCGTGAACAACAAGAGCCACAAAAGATTTATAAAAGTTACGAGGAATCTAGCCCAGAGCAACCTGTCCGATGCAACCATCCCTTGCACGTGAAACACTGACAAGAGTATTTATTTTTTTAATTTAATTTATTTATTATTACGGCTGTTTAGGCCTAAAACTTAAACTACTAAGTGCAATTCATTGTTATAATCACTTATTACTATTGAATATGCTGTTGGAATGCCATGTGATTCCGATCAGCATATTTACTAGCGTGACAAAGGGACGAGTCTGGGAGCCAGTCATTTAAGGAAGGTCGGAAAGGACGCGTTTCCAATCCTCCAGTGCTCCCAGCTTAAGGCAACAAAATTTGGAACTTATATTTTTCAATTATATGTGTATTTTAAGCTTTCGGAATGTATTAGTCTCCGATCAATGCAGCTAAACATGTCTTTGGATGTTGGAAATTGAAAATAAGTGTATCCAATCACCCCTCAACTTTGTTTAGTAAAGACGCTGTCGGAATGCATGAAGATTCCGATTAGCACAGCTCAACATATAATGGGAGGTTGAAAAGGACGTGTTTCCAATCCCCCTTGCTCCAACTTTTATTTGGCCTTATTTTCGTTATTTTTGTTACACATTATATAATTTTATTGTTATATTTATGCTGTCGGAATGCGAATGATTCCGATCAGCAACAGTAAATACCAGCTGGAAATACCGAATTCCAGCGAAATTAGTTGTTGGAACTGTCTGGAGTTACAGGTGGCGTCCGATTTTCTTTTCCTTAGGGCCGGATGCATTGTATTTTGCTGCTACCATTATTACCATTCCCTTTTCGCGCTCCAGTATCGGTATATCATGTAAAAAAATAAAAGAAAAAAAACTATCTTATTGGAAGGTTTTTACAATGCTCCAATAAACTTTTTTTAAAAGTATTGAAGTTATTACTACTTTTTATGTGATTAGGAAGTTCATTGAAATATTTCAGGCCCTTATATATATGACCGTCCTAAAAAGATTCTTTTCCGGCAAACGCAGCAAACCCATTTCTCAGTACTGGGGTCAGGAGAAGGACCCGGATTGGGGTCGATACCTTCCCGGAAGAGGAGAGTATGGCGCAGACCCGCTGCAAGGATCTGCTGGGGGGTTGACAATTTGTGGGAGAGACGCAACAAATTAAACATGGAGTCCGCCTGCTCATTGCCCTCCACTCCCCTGTGGCCTAGGACCCAGGCCAACAGTACTACGTTGTGTGCTCCTAATTGATTCAGCTTTTCTACGCACTGAAGGACAAGTGCTGACTTTATTTCGAACGCCGCATGTGCCTTTAGTGGAACCTGACTGCCTGACTGAGTATGGCAATTGTTTCTTTGGGGTATCAGCGCTGAAGGTTCAGCTTAGCGCACTAACTTATGGCGAATACTTCCGCTCGAAAATGCTCGGATGTGCTTTTAGAGTTACTGATATTTTGGTTCTGGGTCCGAAAACTCTGGCTCCAATCCCCTCTGGCGTCTTCGAGCCATCTATGTACCTTCCGATCTTGAGCCTAGTAATACATTGCACCCGCCTATACCTATACAGCCGTACCAAGAGACGGAGCAGCCCATTACATATTGGCACAACCGGAGCACTGCTGGACATCCATCCTATATGAAAGCTATGCATTCAAAAGTGTTTGTACCAGTGGCTGGTGCACACCGAACTGGACCAATGTATGCTATATTGAGGCCTTCACAAATACCAAGCTATGTTTATGTAAATAATGTTACTGCTAATGTCAATTTGCACGGTTGAGCACATACAGTACCTACGTTTATACAAGGTGGAACACCACACTACCTACATGGCGATGTAGCCACCGATCAGGTTGTTGTAAGAGATTAATTAAAATATGTTATTCATAAACACTGATTCTTATATTTTTATTATCATTAAACTGTAGACTAGACTCATGACGGGTATTCTTACTGGATACTGCCTTCTGGCGTCACATGCCTTTAAATTAGTCTTGGTCAGTGATAGCAGATGTAGGAAGTGCGAGTTGGAGGAGGAAACGATCGATTTCATTCTGTGCTCGTGCCCTGCGCTTGCCGGGCTAAGACTCCAGCTGACAGATGTCAGATCTAGAAGCAGCAAGTGGCTTAAGTTCTAGGAAGCCGCTAACCCGCTGGAGCCATGAGAAGCGTGGGTGCACTTTGGGTGTACCAAGACAAGTTCCGTACCTGCTCCGAATAATTTGATAGATAGATAGATTAGATAGGGATCTGTTCTAGGTCCAACTCTTTGGAATGCGGTGTATGGCGGGGTGCTACAAAACCACCTTCCCGGAGGCACGGAAATTGTCGGCTATGCAGATGATATTGTCGTAGTAGCAGTGGCCAAGAAACTTTATCTGCTCCAAGCATTATGTAATGACGCCATGGGAAGAATAGAGGAATGGTTGACGAACACGGGGCTGGAGATGGCTAGCAATAAGACAGAAGTGGTTCTGATGAGCTCAAAGCGGACTGTGGATGAGTTGGTCCTAACCATAGGAGATTTTCAAATAAATTCAAAGCCCTCCTTGAAATATCTAGGAGTAATCATTGACTCAAAACTAACTTTTAGGGAGCACTTCAGGGCGGTGGGGGACAAAGTTTCTAGAGTTAGTGGAACCCTAACGCGAATAATGCCCAACATCGGCGGCCCAAGCGAAGCTACCCGTCAGCGATTATCCAACGTAACCAGCTCTATAATATTATATGCAGCACCAGCATGGCACAGATCTAAAATGGTCCACCAAAAAGATATACTAGCAGCCTACCGCATTACTGCTATACGAATAGCATGTGCTGTTCCGACGACGCGATCCATGTTTTATCCAGGAAAATCCCAGTACATCTACTCTCAGGTGAAATGGCCGATCTGTATGGCATTGGATTCAGCCGACCATCTGAAGATGCTAAGAAAACCGCAAGGTCACGAACAATAGTAAGGTGGCAAGAACGGCGGGAAGATTCGAGAAAAGAGCGCTGAACCTTCATGCTAGTCCGGAATATAGCGGAATGGTACGAGCGAAAACACGGCAAACTAAATTACCATCTCACACAGATATTGAGCGGGCACGGTGGCTTGAAGGAATATCTACATAAGCGTGGGATAGAGGAGGATCCTTTCTGTCCAAGCTGTCCGTCTGAATTGGAAGGCGCAGAACATGTAATATTTCACTGCCCTCGTTTTCACGGCGAAAGACTGTCTGTAAACAGAGTTTTTGGAGAGGAACCTTCCATTAGGAATTTAGTTCCACGAATTTGCGGACAAATAGATTGTTGGATTGCTGTGAGCAAGATGGCCTTTATAGTAATGACGAAATTGATGATGCATGCCGAAAGGGAGCGTAGTACGCATACGAAGTAGTGGCGACTAATCGCCTTTGAAGTTACTTTACCAGGTCCTGATTCTAGTTATCTGAAATTTCTCTTGTGCCTTTGGAAAAGAGCTATGTGTGGAGCCCTATTTATGGAACACTTTTCGGCTTATATTAAAAACTTTTAATCTATTCTTACTGATATGAGTTTCTTTTTCATTCTAGGTAATTTGATTTTGACGATGTGAGGATAGAAATATCGCAAATATTCCAGCTGTGGCTGTAAGAACATACATTTGCTCAAATTAGAAGAAAACTGCACGGTTGAGCACATCCAGTATCTACGTTTATACAAGGAGGAACACCACACTACTTTCACGGGGATGTAGCCACCGATCACGTTGTTGTAAGAGCTTTTTTTAAATATGTTATTCATAAACACTGATTCTAATATTTTGTTTTGGTTTTTACTTTAGAGTCAACCTGTTATATAAGCGATGTCAGCTATGCCTGTAACTTAAGCGCCTTCAGATGTAATAGTTACCGCGGACGCGGTCACAGGAGTAGTTCACTACGTGGGGATTACACTAATCAAGGACTTTCAATATCGGAAGGATTTCCAGCACTATAACACACCAACAATATGTGCAATCACCCGAATAAATTGTACAACAAACGTTAACACCACATCATCAGCCAGAAACAACAACAACAAACGCAACAAGTTGAAACTTCTAAACAATTAATGACTAGTGAACCACCAACATATCCGCAATATGCGCAAACATCAACACCAACATGTGTCGCCTACTTTGCAACACGGTGAAGATGGCCAAGGCCATTCTGATTCTAATACTGATAAAGGCGAACCATTGGCAAATTTAAAAACTCAAACAGACCACGAAAAATGTTGATGATGGTATTAATTCTAGTACGGATAGTAAAGAATTTAAACATAGGAAAAAAGCTAAACTTGATAAAAACTTAACCGAAGATGACAATGTTTCCAATTCTAATACTAAGGAAGATGAACCTTTGATAAATATGAAGCTTAAAACAGAGTTATCAAAAAATGACGATGATGATAATGATGTTGATGCAAAGTCCAATGTTGAAAATGATGAAAATTATGAAACAGAATCTGAAAATAGTATGAGTGTGGATTATAACCTGAAGCAAAACTGTCATATCCTGTACGGCCAGAATTAGATGTTAAGAAAAGAGCCTACATAAAGAGGCTCAGTATATTTATGGAAAATTTATCATGAGACAATGCCCAATGTATGTATTTCAATTAAATTCAGCACATTGTTGGAAAAAGCAGCTAAACTTTATGCATCGTGTAGAGAAACCAGAACATTTACAATTTAAATATAACGAACGTGGTGCAAAATGTAAATTTTGTGTTATTCAAGCAGCTACACCAAGCTTCAACAAATTATTGTACCATGAGATTTCTCATATGCCTAATAGTCATTATTTAAAATGTAAATTATGCGATTGGAAGACGAAAATACATTCAAGTATGAACTTTTATTTACGTGTACAACACGCTGAAACAATTGATGTAACAACGAAAAGTTTAGAATTGAATGTTTGTCCATATTGTAATCACAATGGTATTTACGCAAACACTTAATACATCTTTTCTATGTTTAGAATGTGGTGAATAATTTAGAACAAATACAAGTTTACGTGTACACCACAAGATTTGAACGAAAATATCTTGAGGGTATGGTTACACCTATGTGGCATCTACAAGATATTTATAATTACTAGTATGGAATGAATCCGGATATGGAAGAAAACGGAGGTGACGAATCACCATGCTTCTTTGGATTCTGGTGATACTCCTGACATGCTTCCTAATTTCCCTACGTCTGATGTTACTATACCTACCAAACTAATATGACTGCAAACTGATGAGCAACACTACCAGCGCAGGAAAAATAAGAACTTCAAAACAAGGTTTCGGAAAGGGCACGACTATGAATAGACGTTAATGTATTTATATAGTTTATAAATATAAAAATTCACATATGTAAAGTTCGCTAGAGTAATAAGACAATAATTTAAATTCTAAAAAAACATTGTATATATGAATAATTTATAATTAAATATTATCTGAACATAAAGGACGCGTTTCATTCATAGAAAAAGCGATTTGACAGAAGGTAACCGATACGGGTAACCGATAGACCAGTTACCCGTATTGTTGTTGTTGCATATGTTTTGGTTAGCGATAACGAAAACATAACTGATGAAGTAACTTAAAAATGTAAATAACATCGAGCGAGAAGGAATGTCGAAAACACAATAGGTAAGAGCGAGAAAGAGAGTCACACGTACACTATTTTGAGAGAGCACATGCGTTACCTTTTTCACGACAGCAATGTAAAAGTCATTAAGACGATAATTGGTGAACAAGTTATTGATGACGATTAAGTAATCGATTAGGGAACGGGTACCTGTCTTGTAGGGCCCTACAAGACGGAGGTAACCAGTTCACCCACACATTCAAAGCTTTTTTCGCTCTCCACTAACACATCGACGTTTCATGCTGTCATCGAAATGACAGTTCATTAATTATTCCGGAAAACATTGAAACGCAAAAAAAATATAAATTGTTTACAACGAAAAATATCTTGTGCTTTTAGTTGTGACATGTGACGGAAATTAAAAATTTTGTTGCAGAGAACACCTTTTTGCGTTGGCGACCTTCGCCCAAGATAACATTAAGTTAATTTGAGTTGTGACATGTGACGGAAATTAAGAATATTGCTGCAGAGACCATCTTTTTGCGTTGGCGGCCTTCGCCCAAAATAATATTAAGGGTAAAGTTTTACAAGACGGTACACCACCTAATTTAAAAATATCAAATAATAATAAAAACGGAGCTCGAGGCGCGCCTTTTGATTCCACGTTTGATAATTTTTGATAAAAATTGGGTGGTGCACCGTCTTTTAAATCGTTACCATATTAAGTTGTATAGAATCGGCGGGATGGCCTACAAAGTTTTATGTCTACTAAATCGCTCCCGATATGGTCGGGCTACTACCTTAATGGTTCCCGGAACGTACCCGATCTGCATCCGGCAAAGGACCACCAAAGTCGATAACGGGGAGTGTCCTTATCGCTACAACAACAACAACATTATTTACTTTCTGATTTTCATTCATACGTATGTGCATTTTTAAATAATAAAAAAAATGTTATATTATTCTAATAGATAGCATCTCCGCCGGGTTGCGGTTCAGCTCAGAATATGACAAAATCAAAGGAAATCTACAAAAACAAGGTACTTTACAAGCAACATGCTTTGGAATACGGTACCAAACTGGTTGGATGTATTTCCCTAAAAAAAGGTGGAACTACGCATCTTGGTTTGCCAGTATTTGCTTCGGTAATTTATATTGATTTGTAGTGATTAAAAATTGCAATAGTAGATAATGTAATGTGAATTAAAATTGAATAGGTAGCCGGAGCAAAAAAGGCAACTGATCGGCATGCAACTGTTATTTATGTGGTGCCACCGGGAGCTGCTGCTGCTATCCTAGAAGCATTAGAAGCAGAAATGTCTTTGATATTTTGCATCACCAAAGTTGGGCCAAAACATGATAGGGTTCGCGTTAAGCACGCTCTCTTAAGGCAAAAAAAATCGCGTCTAGTCAGGCCCGACTGTTCAGGAATCATCGCACCAGAAAGGGTAAGTAAATTGGCTACCATATTAAATATATAAGCAACATGTATGATTTTTTTAGTGATAATTTGTCATGCTTTTGTTGATAATCATCTGAAGAATGCAAATACGACAGAGTTCGAAGTTCATGTGAAAACCAATTAATTTTTTTAATTAGCATTTGGAGAGAAAAATACATATGTATGTATGCATAGAACTGCATAGAAGGGGAGGAAAAATTAATTATTATCAGTAGATTTGCATGATTTTTGTCATTTTCCCTGCATCGCAGTTGTCATTACATTGCGTTAAGAGAGGACATCAACACCTTACTACCCACAGCCAGTTAAAATTATTGTAAATTTTGCTCTTTTCATCACTGTTTCAAAACGTGGAAAGTTATATATCGAACATTCCATGGAGAATGGTGCATTTTAGCAGACTTTCTCATTGCCGGCATTATTAATATTCAATCCCTAGAAGGTTTAATGTAGTCATATCAATAGTTCCCGAGATGGAGGGGCTAGTACCACAATGGTGCTTGTTACCGGAACGTAGATAGATAGATCATTTATTGAGGATTGCACAGTGACTTGCACATCTCCTTCACAGCACCTCATCCTAGCCGACTTCCTTGATGAACCCCAGCAGTGTTCTTTGCTTGAGGGATTAAATGTGGGAATGCTCTGGCCATGGTGAGCCCATAAACTTAGCCCTACGTCTTGAAATTGCGCCGCAATCTAGAAGGATATGGTCCACCGTCTGCTGATCCATCACAAAATCGGTATGTGTTGTTCTATACTATACCCAGTTTTTGCATGTGACTGTTCAGTCTACAGTGTCTTGTAAGAATAGCCGTTGGGGTTTTTAGGTTATCTTTTTGAGAGGCCTATTAATGCCCTATATCGAGTTGTGCTGTAACCCCCTAACAGTAACTTAGATTGACTCAGGCCTGGCATATTGCGCCAGTGTTCTCTCTTTTCCCTCCCTTCTGCAAATAAATGCCCCTGTGGGCCAACTGGCAGGAACAGCTCGGGATCGATGGGTCATGCAGTTGCTGCCTCTCTTTCCGTGTTGTCCGCCTGCTGTTGTTGTAGTAGCAGTGCTTCGCCCCATCCAATAGGTGCGACCGATCACAAATTGTCATCAATGTACTCTAACGGGAGTCCAAAGAAACTTTCTGTTTCAACAGGGGTGGGCCATAATGAGAGGAGTGTTAGAGGCGTTGGTTGCACAATACAGTTAAAGAGATGGTTGGTGACATGTGGGGACACATTACAAGCGGGACAATGTTTTGTATGTCGGGGTTGATTCTGGATAGGTAAGAGTTTAACCTGTTACGTTATCCAGCTCGAAGTTGAGCTAGAGTGACTACTCTCATTTCCCTAGGGAGAGTGCGTTCCTCCTCTGCTAGTTTTGTTCTTTGAGTACAGGAATCACCGGCATAGAGGTCCGACGCCTGTTTGTGGAGTTCACTGTAGACATGCTTGTGATTTTTAGCTTCATACGGCTGTTTTCTCAGGTGCCGTATTTCCTCAATGTAATGAGGCCGTGAACAACAAGAGCCACAAAAGATTTATAAAAGTTACGAGGAATCTAGCCCAGAGCAACCTGTCCGATGCAACCATCCCTTGCACGTGAAACACTGACAAGAGTATTTATTTTTTTAATTTAATTTATTTATTATTACGGCTGTTTAGGCCTAAAACTTAAACTACTAAGTGCAATTCATTGTTATAATCACTTATTACTATTGAATATGCTGTTGGAATGCCATGTGATTCCGATCAGCATATTTACTAGCGTGACAAAGGGACGAGTCTGGGAGCCAGTCATTTAAGGAAGGTCGGAAAGGACGCGTTTCCAATCCTCCAGTGCTCCCAGCTTAAGGCAACAAAATTTGGAACTTATATTTTTCAATTATATGTGTATTTTAAGCTTTCGGAATGTATTAGTCTCCGATCAATGCAGCTAAACATGTCTTTGGATGTTGGAAATTGAAAATAAGTGTATCCAATCACCCCTCAACTTTGTTTAGTAAAGACGCTGTCGGAATGCATGAAGATTCCGATTAGCACAGCTCAACATATAATGGGAGGTTGAAAAGGACGTGTTTCCAATCCCCCTTGCTCCAACTTTTATTTGGCCTTATTTTCGTTATTTTTGTTACACATTATATAATTTTATTGTTATATTTATGCTGTCGGAATGCGAATGATTCCGATCAGCAACAGTAAATACCAGCTGGAAATACCGAATTCCAGCGAAATTAGTTGTTGGAACTGTCTGGAGTTACAGGTGGCGTCCGATTTTCTTTTCCTTAGGGCCGGATGCATTGTATTTTGCTGCTACCATTATTACCATTCCCTTTTCGCGCTCCAGTATCGGTATATCATGTAAAAAAATAAAAGAAAAAAAACTATCTTATTGGAAGGTTTTTACAATGCTCCAATAAACTTTTTTTAAAAGTATTGAAGTTATTACTACTTTTTATGTGATTAGGAAGTTCATTTAAATATTTCAGGCCCTTATATATATGACCGTCCTAAAAAGATTCTTTTCCGGCAAACGCAGCAAACCCATTTCTCAGTACTGGGGTCAGGAGAAGGACCCGGATTGGGGTCGATACCTTCCCGGAAGAGGAGAGTATGGCGCAGACCCGCTGCAAGGATCTGCTGGGGGGTTGACAATTTGTGGGAGAGACGCAACAAATTAAACATGGAGTCCGCCTGCTCATTGCCCTCCACTCCCCTGTGGCCTAGGACCCAGGCCAACAGTACTACGTTGTGTGCTCCTAATTGATTCAGCTTTTCTACGCACTGAAGGACAAGTGCTGACTTTATTTCGAACGCCGCATGTGCCTTTAGTGGAACCTGACTGCCTGACTGAGTATGGCAATTGTTTCTTTGGGGTATCAGCGCTGAAGGTTCAGCTTAGCGCACTAACTTATGGCGAATACTTCCGCTCGAAAATGCTCGGATGTGCTTTTAGAGTTACTGATATTTTGGTTCTGGGTCCGAAAACTCTGGCTCCAATCCCCTCTGGCGTCTTCGAGCCATCTATGTACCTTCCGATCTTGAGCCTAGTAATACATTGCACCCGCCTATACCTATACAGCCGTACCAAGAGACGGAGCAGCCCATTACATATTGGCACAACCGGAGCACTGCTGGACATCCATCCTATATGAAAGCTATGCATTCAAAAGTGTTTGTACCAGTGGCTGGTGCACACCGAACTGGACCAATGTATGCTATATTGAGGCCTTCACAAATACCAAGCTATGTTTATGTAAATAATGTTACTGCTAATGTCAATTTGCACGGTTGAGCACATACAGTACCTACGTTTATACAAGGTGGAACACCACACTACCTACATGGCGATGTAGCCACCGATCAGGTTGTTGTAAGAGATTAATTAAAATATGTTATTCATAAACACTGATTCTTATATTTTTATTATCATTAAACTGTAGACTAGACTCATGACGGGTATTCTTACTGGATACTGCCTTCTGGCGTCACATGCCTTTAAATTAGTCTTGGTCAGTGATAGCAGATGTAGGAAGTGCGAGTTGGAGGAGGAAACGATCGATTTCATTCTGTGCTCGTGCCCTGCGCTTGCCGGGCTAAGACTCCAGCTGACAGATGTCAGATCTAGAAGCAGCAAGTGGCTTAAGTTCTAGGAAGCCGCTAACCCGCTGGAGCCATGAGAAGCGTGGGTGCACTTTGGGTGTACCAAGACAAGTTCCGTACCTGCTCCGAATAATTTGATAGATAGATAGATTAGATAGGGATCTGTTCTAGGTCCAACTCTTTGGAATGCGGTGTATGGCGGGGTGCTACAAAACCACCTTCCCGGAGGCACGGAAATTGTCGGCTATGCAGATGATATTGTCGTAGTAGCAGTGGCCAAGAAACTTTATCTGCTCCAAGCATTATGTAATGACGCCATGGGAAGAATAGAGGAATGGTTGACGAACACGGGGCTGGAGATGGCTAGCAATAAGACAGAAGTGGTTCTGATGAGCTCAAAGCGGACTGTGGATGAGTTGGTCCTAACCATAGGAGATTTTCAAATAAATTCAAAGCCCTCCTTGAAATATCTAGGAGTAATCATTGACTCAAAACTAACTTTTAGGGAGCACTTCAGGGCGGTGGGGGACAAAGTTTCTAGAGTTAGTGGAACCCTAACGCGAATAATGCCCAACATCGGCGGCCCAAGCGAAGCTACCCGTCAGCGATTATCCAACGTAACCAGCTCTATAATATTATATGCAGCACCAGCATGGCACAGATCTAAAATGGTCCACCAAAAAGATATACTAGCAGCCTACCGCATTACTGCTATACGAATAGCATGTGCTGTTCCGACGACGCGATCCATGTTTTATCCAGGAAAATCCCAGTACATCTACTCTCAGGTGAAATGGCCGATCTGTATGGCATTGGATTCAGCCGACCATCTGAAGATGCTAAGAAAACCGCAAGGTCACGAACAATAGTAAGGTGGCAAGAACGGCGGGAAGATTCGAGAAAAGAGCGCTGAACCTTCATGCTAGTCCGGAATATAGCGGAATGGTACGAGCGAAAACACGGCAAACTAAATTACCATCTCACACAGATATTGAGCGGGCACGGTGGCTTGAAGGAATATCTACATAAGCGTGGGATAGAGGAGGATCCTTTCTGTCCAAGCTGTCCGTCTGAATTGGAAGGCGCAGAACATGTAATATTTCACTGCCCTCGTTTTCACGGCGAAAGACTGTCTGTAAACAGAGTTTTTGGAGAGGAACCTTCCATTAGGAATTTAGTTCCACGAATTTGCGGACAAATAGATTGTTGGATTGCTGTGAGCAAGATGGCCTTTATAGTAATGACGAAATTGATGATGCATGCCGAAAGGGAGCGTAGTACGCATACGAAGTAGTGGCGACTAAATCGCCTTTGAAGTTACTTTACCAGGTCCTGATTCTAGTTATCTGAAATTTCTCTTGTGCCTTTGGAAAAGAGCTATGTGTGGAGCCCTATTTATGGAACACTTTTCGGCTTATATTAAAAACTTTTAATCTATTCTTACTGATATGAGTTTCTTTTTCATTCTAGGTAATTTGATTTTGACGATGTGAGGATAGAAATATCGCAAATATTCCAGCTGTGGCTGTAAGAACATACATTTGCTCAAATTAGAAGAAAACTGCACGGTTGAGCACATCCAGTATCTACGTTTATACAAGGAGGAACACCACACTACTTTCACGGGGATGTAGCCACCGATCACGTTGTTGTAAGAGCTTTTTTTAAATATGTTATTCATAAACACTGATTCTAATATTTTGTTTTGGTTTTTACTTTAGAGTCAACCTGTTATATAAGCGATGTCAGCTATGCCTGTAACTTAAGCGCCTTCAGATGTAATAGTTACCGCGGACGCGGTCACAGGAGTAGTTCACTACGTGGGGATTACACTAATCAAGGACTTTCAATATCGGAAGGATTTCCAGCACTATAACACACCAACAATATGTGCAATCACCCGAATAAATTGTACAACAAACGTTAACACCACATCATCAGCCAGAAACAACAACAACAAACGCAACAAGTTGAAACTTCTAAACAATTAATGACTAGTGAACCACCAACATATCCGCAATATGCGCAAACATCAACACCAACATGTGTCGCCTACTTTGCAACACGGTGAAGATGGCCAAGGCCATTCTGATTCTAATACTGATAAAGGCGAACCATTGGCAAATTTAAAAACTCAAACAGACCACGAAAAATGTTGATGATGGTATTAATTCTAGTACGGATAGTAAAGAATTTAAACATAGGAAAAAAGCTAAACTTGATAAAAACTTAACCGAAGATGACAATGTTTCCAATTCTAATACTAAGGAAGATGAACCTTTGATAAATATGAAGCTTAAAACAGAGTTATCAAAAAATGACGATGATGATAATGATGTTGATGCAAAGTCCAATGTTGAAAATGATGAAAATTATGAAACAGAATCTGAAAATAGTATGAGTGTGGATTATAACCTGAAGCAAAACTGTCATATCCTGTACGGCCAGAATTAGATGTTAAGAAAAGAGCCTACATAAAGAGGCTCAGTATATTTATGGAAAATTTATCATGAGACAATGCCCAATGTATGTATTTCAATTAAATTCAGCACATTGTTGGAAAAAGCAGCTAAACTTTATGCATCGTGTAGAGAAACCAGAACATTTACAATTTAAATATAACGAACGTGGTGCAAAATGTAAATTTTGTGTTATTCAAGCAGCTACACCAAGCTTCAACAAATTATTGTACCATGAGATTTCTCATATGCCTAATAGTCATTATTTAAAATGTAAATTATGCGATTGGAAGACGAAAATACATTCAAGTATGAACTTTTATTTACGTGTACAACACGCTGAAACAATTGATGTAACAACGAAAAGTTTAGAATTGAATGTTTGTCCATATTGTAATCACAATGGTATTTACGCAAACACTTAATACATCTTTTCTATGTTTAGAATGTGGTGAATAATTTAGAACAAATACAAGTTTACGTGTACACCACAAGATTTGAACGAAAATATCTTGAGGGTATGGTTACACCTATGTGGCATCTACAAGATATTTATAATTACTAGTATGGAATGAATCCGGATATGGAAGAAAACGGAGGTGACGAATCACCATGCTTCTTTGGATTCTGGTGATACTCCTGACATGCTTCCTAATTTCCCTACGTCTGATGTTACTATACCTACCAAACTAATATGACTGCAAACTGATGAGCAACACTACCAGCGCAGGAAAAATAAGAACTTCAAAACAAGGTTTCGGAAAGGGCACGACTATGAATAGACGTTAATGTATTTATATAGTTTATAAATATAAAAATTCACATATGTAAAGTTCGCTAGAGTAATAAGACAATAATTTAAATTCTAAAAAAACATTGTATATATGAATAATTTATAATTAAATATTATCTGAACATAAAGGACGCGTTTCATTCATAGAAAAAGCGATTTGACAGAAGGTAACCGATACGGGTAACCGATAGACCAGTTACCCGTATTGTTGTTGTTGCATATGTTTTGGTTAGCGATAACGAAAACATAACTGATGAAGTAACTTAAAAATGTAAATAACATCGAGCGAGAAGGAATGTCGAAAACACAATAGGTAAGAGCGAGAAAGAGAGTCACACGTACACTATTTTGAGAGAGCACATGCGTTACCTTTTTCACGACAGCAATGTAAAAGTCATTAAGACGATAATTGGTGAACAAGTTATTGATGACGATTAAGTAATCGATTAGGGAACGGGTACCTGTCTTGTAGGGTATTAATTAATCGAGCGCAGAATCACCTCAAATCATCTGATTTTATGATTTGACATTTCTATAGATAAGCCACTTGAGAAATTATTCTTTTGTAGAGAGATATACCGATTTTTTTGATTAGTTCCTTTATCTTAAATATTAATAAATCGGAACATGCTCGACAAAGTTGAGCATGTGATATTGGTGCTCTCCGGTAAAGGTGGCGTTGGTAAATCTACAGTGAGCACACAATTGGCAATGGCGTTACGAGAAAATGGATTCAAGGTAAACAATAACAACATTCACATTAGACTCCTCTAAAGTTTTGTATTACAGGTGGGTCTATTGGATATTGATTTATGCGGTCCAAGTGTGCCATACTTGCTTGGCTTGGAAAGTAATGATGTTTATCAATGCGACGAAGGCTGGGTACCCATTTACACAGATGAAAACAAAACGCTTGCAGTCATGTCTATTGGCTTCCTGTTAAAAAATCGCAATGATCCAGTTATTTGGCGTGGTCCGAAAAAAACTATGATGATTAAACAATTTCTCACTGATGTAAAGTGGGATGAATTGGATTACTTGATTATTGATACACCACCTGGCACCTCAGATGAGCATATTACTGTAATGGAATGTATGCGTGATGTGAAGTGTGAAGGTGCAATTATGGTTACGACACCACAAGGTGTTGCCTTGGACGATGTACGTAAGGAGTTAACATTTTGTCGGAAGACAGGTGTGCATGTTATTGGTATTATAGAAAATATGAGTGGGTGAGTTGGCTGAATAAAACTCTTTTTTAAAGGTTTTTTGAATATTTTTAGTTCTACAGATTTGTTTGTCCACACTGCAGTAATTGCACTAATATATTCTCATCTAATGGTGGCGTTGAGTTAGCGAAAATTGCGGGTGTCCCACATTTGGGTACATTACCAATTGATCCACGTCTAAATGTTTTAGTTGGCACAACGCGTTCTGTGTTAACTGAATTGCCGGATTCAAATACAGCACATGTTTTGAAGTCAATAGTTAAACAGATAACAAGTAAAGAGTCCACGTAAAAGCTTAACGAGGAATCAACCATCAATTAATTCATTTTTATTTGATTTTTGGATTAAGGAACCACTACATTTGTGACTAATACATTGTGAAGAAATATAAAAATTTTAAGATATATGTTATACAATTTTGGGTTTTAAACAGCCTAGTTTAAGTTCTTTTTGGTGAATATAAATCAATTTCTTGAGCTTTTTTATCACTAGACATATGTATGCATATCATCCGCTTCCAAAGGTAGTTGGTTCTATGTACCGGAGCGACTCTGAATTTTTCCCGACCAAGGACTCATTTCAGTGTAACCCCATTTAATTTGTATATCATCTGGAACATTGTGCCTAAGAACGTTGTAGTTATTTTAGCGATAAGGGCACTCCCCCAAGGTGTTATCGATTTTGATGGTCCTTGGCCGGATATAGATCTGGTACGTCATTCCAGAGATGGTCGGGCTTATGCCGTAAGGGTGTTTGTTACCGGAACGTACTAGATCTATATCCGTCAAAGAACCACCAATGTCGATAACACTCCACAAAACCTTCGGTGGAGTGTCTTTATCCCTGCAAAAACAACAACAAAGTTCAAAGAATTAAAGCCCAGTACCTGCGTTGTAGGAATGTACAAAAATGTTTCGGCCCGACAGTTTTCCTATCAAAGGCCGTTTATAGAAGCAGATAAAGGGGGAAAGATCAAGTTCAGATCGATCTAAGCTGGAGCAGAAAGGTTTGCTTTAAGGAACGCCGCAAGGTATAACATTGTGCCTGCATTTGTATGTATATATACATATGTATGCCCCTATCAACTGAGTGCATATGTTGAAATCATTGCCGAATTTAGCTGCTTATCTCCAGAACTTCTTCCCCTTGCCCTTCAAACGTTTTAACGCCTTTTCTTGACATTCTTTTGCTCTTATTGTCTCTTAGAGCACGTATCAAACTCCAACAACTATAAAGGTACATACATGTGTAAGTGACTTATTGTAATATGATCAACTTTGACGTGGTCGTTTAGAGCAATTCACTATAGCACTCGACGACATTGCTCAGTGACAAGTTTGTGTAGCAAACAAAATTTTACTATAAAAGAAACTTAAAAGATATCCAAAATAAATGCTAAACATGCACAAGTTAAAGCCAAAAAATTTGTTGGAGCTAACGAAGGCTGAAATGGCAAAATGGATCCGTAGCTTTGATACGGTGCTGACAGACTGTGATGGTAAGTGATAAAGAAATAGTTTATGGCTTTTGTTTAATTTTTGCACTGAATCAGTATAAGTGAAAGTGAAAGTGATGACTGAGTGGGAAACCAATCAAGAGAGAGTATGAAAGAGCGCAAGTGGCTAAGAGATTAACGAATCTGAGGTACTGTGAAAGAGTTTCTATTGACCTCTACTCTTCACGATCGTTTAATAGCCAAATTGCTGAGTCAAATATTTTTTTAAATCTGAAAATATTTTTCGTTTTTTCCTATCATCAAACTTTAGCTTTGCTTAAATCTCACGGCAAAGAAATTTATTTTGTCACAAATAATGACATTAAGACTCGTCATGATATCTGGAGGATAGAGCCACAGCAATCGGTTATGACATACCTGAAACACGAATTATAGCACCGATACATGGCATTGTCGAGTATCTAAAAGCTTGTGATTTCCATAAAAAGGTTTATATTATTGGCGCCGAAGCCATACGCGCGGCTTTAATTGAAGTTGGTATCGAAAGTTTTGGTCCTGGGCCCGATACCCGCAAAGGTGAGTTCGAAGAACTCGTTGTCAAACAATTAGCCGCGCAGAACAACCATGATGTGGGCGCTGTAATTGTGGGTTTCGATGAATATTTCAATTTCGATAAAATGTTGAAAGCGTGCAGTTTTATTACTTCGAATACAGAGTGTCTATTCATCGCCACCAACGCCGATCAGGTTCATCGTTATCCGCAATTTCGTATACCGGGCACTGGCGCGCTCGTGAGCGCTCTTGAGACTTGTGTGGAACGTAAAGCTTTGCTGTTTGGCAAACCCAATCCGTAGATTTGTGCAGAGTTGGTGAAGGCGGGCGAAATTGTGCCGGAGCGCCGCTCATGATTGGAGATGTGTAAGTTTAGATTTTGTTTATGGCTCTAGATCCTAAATCATCCTCCTTAATGATGTCTATTTTGCAGTTGTAAAGTTGATATTTTATTCGGTCACAATTGCGGTTTTCACACTTTACTCGCTGGCACTGGGCCTAACAGCGAATACGAGCTGAAGGAGGTGCTACAAAACCCCGTCGAAAATGAACGATTTGTTATGGAATCGCTTTTACAGTGGAAGCAGTAAAGAAGGCGGTCGGCATGATGTGTTGGTGCACAGTGGCTAGTCATTGTCGGCTGGGGCGGGTCCTTGTCAACCTTACTGTTCCTGCGCCATAAACAGAAAAAAAGTTCCTATCATGCCTATCAAAACTAGCTGTCAAAAAGCGCAGAGACGACTCAAAACGCGTATAATTCAAAATAAAACAACATCCGCCCGAACCGGATGTCACGGACAGACCGTTGACATTCAAAAAAATTCAATTATTAACATAACGTAAACGCATAAGGCTATAAAAATTACCAAAAAAATTCAAATTCAAAAAAAAAACTAAAAAAAATCTAACGCAAAAAAAAAAAATTTACCGAACCGGACATGGCCGGTTACTAACTCTGAAAATAAAAAAAAAATACTGAAAAAAATACAAAAGGGTATAAACAAAAAGGGCCGAATATAACTTGGGGGCGCCGCGGGTGTTGTTGCGACGCCCGGTGCTTATACCCACCCTCAAAATCCATGGCCACCGACGCACCTAATATTTCGGTGGCCCCTTACCTGTAGACCCTACGTGTCTTCTAAATGAGCCAGAACACCAGCATTCCCATTTTAATTACAAAGTATTCAAATTTCATTATTATTAACGTATGTATGCTATAAAAGAAATATTTAAAGCTATACCTATATTTATGTCACCCCCTTTTTTTCTTGACAAGGGTTATTTATAAGCGCTTGGTGTGAAAAAAAAATTGTAAATAAACGTGCTTATGAATAGTAGATATATTACTTACAAAGTAAAAATTTGGTTAAATGCCCGTTTTTGTTTCATTCACAAAACTATTCTAGGGCTATACAGTTTGGATACAAATTCCGATAATTGGGGCCCCCTTACAAAATTAATATGTTGTTGTAGTAGAACTTATTTTTGAGTTTAACAAAATATCAATTTGGTATAACGCATAGTATAATGACACTAATATGTAATATGTACTAAGAAACGCTTCCCAAGGCAGTCGGTTCTATGTACCGGAGCGACTCGGGATTTTTCCCGACCAAGGACTGTCATTTCAGTGTGACCCCATTTAATTTGTTTCGTCCCTCCCACAAATTGTCATCCTCCCAGCAGCTCCTTGCAGCAGGACTGCTACATATTCTCTTGCTCCGGGAAGGTATCGAACCCAATCCGGGTCCGTCTCCTGACCCCGGTCATGAGAAATGGTTTTGCTGTATCTGCCAGAAAAGAATCTTTTTAGGACGGTCATACTCTGTTCAGTGTGTCTCGTGCAAGGGATGGTTGCATCGGACAGGTTGTTCTGGGCTTGATCCCAAAACCCGACGTCCACGTAACTTTTATAAATCTTTTGTGGCTCCTTGCTGCTCACGCCCAAGGGCGTCCCGTAGTCTACGCCTAAGCGTATCCCCACTACCTTCCAGCAGCTTCGCTGCTCAGCAAGCCACAACAAGTACCCGCTGCTGCTCGCGCCCCACGGCGCCAACAACTCAAACAGCTGATACCACTCATAACTACTACCTTCGTAGTAGAGCTGGTAGCAATGCTGAGCATCAGCCCCTGCCCCCGTCTTTTTCTCCCCCCCTCTTTTCTGGCAGCAATCGTGCAGGTCAGGGAAACAGACTCTTAGTCCCTGCCTCCGTTTGCACCGTCTGCCAGCACAGAATATATAGGTTTGCGACATCCGCTCAATGCAGCTCCTGCCTTGGGTGGTGCCACTTTCCTAGATGTTCTGGTCTCCGCGACGGCACCCCCTCGACGGGTTTCATCGCGCCATGTTGCCAGGTCGCAAACCCAAATCATCCGGGTACCCCAATGCTTGCCCAAGGGCGCCCAGTCCCAAGGCCACAACAGCAATTGCGTCCTGGCCTTCCACAACCTAGGCGTAGTCACCCCTCACTTACCCCTAGAGTGGCGGCGTCACCCCTCATGCACTTCAGAATTCTGCAGTTCAACTGTAATGGACTAACTGGGAAGATTACGGAGATAGTCGATTTCATGAAGCGGCACAACATCCGCATTGCTGCGATTCAAGAGACTAAACTCACAGCAAGATCTGCATTGCAGACTTGCTCTGGTTATAATGTCCACAGGAAAGACCGCGAGAGCGGAAATGGAGGCGGCCTCGCGTTTATCATACACCACTCTGTGCAATATCATATATTTGATCCTGGCATCGACCGCAGTGACAATGTCTTAGAACGTCAAGGCCTACCTGTCCGGTCAGGCGATGCAAATCTAGAAATCATCAACATCTACATCCCTCCTGTCACCTGTTGCCCCAGTGGATACCGCCCTAATATCGAGGCCTTACTCACTGGCAACAATCGCATTATCTTAGGCGATTTCAATGCCCATCACGACCTATGGCATTCAAGCTTGCGGGTGGACAGTAGGGGTGAGATGTTGGCGGATCAAATAGACGAAACGACGTTCTGCACAATAAACGGAGACGCCCCCACACGTATGGTAGGAAGCTGTCATAGCTCGCCAGATATCTCAATCGTAAGCGCAGAACTCGTAAACTGCGTCAACTGGCAGCCGATGGTAACATTGGCATCCGACCACCTGCCCATACTTATTTCGTTCGAGCGTACCGCCGACTTCATCGTCACCGAAAAACGCACTTTCATAAACTTCAAAAAAGGAAAGTGGGAAGAATATAAATCTGCAACAGACAGCAGCTTTGCTGCCCTCCCTATCCCGACTGATGCTCGCCAAGGGGAGCGTGCCTTCCGTAAGGTCATTGAATCCGCCTCGGCACATTTCATTCCCGCCGGGAGAATTCCCGAAATCCGGCCCCACTTCCCGGCGGAGGCCGCGAGCTTAGCGAGGGAACGCGACCTTATAAGACAGCTTGATCCAGGCGACCCCCAAATAAGGGATATAAACCAAGCATCAGATTGCTTGTGGATGAACACAAGCGGGCGAAATGGGAAGAGCACCTAAGAGGTTGTAACCTCTCTACCGGTGTAGGTAAACTTTGGTCCACCGTAAAGTCCCTATCGAATCCGACTAAGCACAAAGACAAAGTTTCCATCGCCTTTGGCGATAAGGTGCTGTCGGATGCGAAAAAATGCGCGAGCGCTTTCTGCCGACAATATATAATGCATCCTACGGTCGACAAAGATAGACGGAGAGCCAATAGACACGCACATAAACACAAACTCAGCGCGTCACCAATTACCATCACCGCTAGAGAGGTTGAGGACGCCATTGGTCGCGCTAAACCATCCAAAGCAGTGGGCCCAGACGGCATAGCCATGCCGATGCTTAAAAACCTAGGGAAAGAGGGTTTCAAATATTTAGCGCATGTCTTCAACCTGTCTCTTTCCACCTTTGTCATACCTGAGAAATGGAAAATGGCCAAGGTGGTCCCGCTACTAAAGCCTGGGAAACCAGCTAACGTAGGTGAGTCATATCATCCGATATCTCTCCTATCGCCAGTGGCAAAGACGCTTGAAGCCATTTTGCTCCCTTATTTCCAAGCACATTTGCAGCTAGCCCCTCATCAGCATGGCTTCAGAAAACTCCATAGCACTACCTCCGCGCTAAATGTCATTAGCACCCAGATAAATTGCGGTTTGAATCAATATCCCCACCATAGAACAGTCCTCGTAGCGTTAGACCTATCAAAAGCTTTTGATACGGTCAACCATGGCTCGTTACTGCAAGACCTGGAAGGGTCCACCCTTCCCCCATGTCTTAAAAGGTGGACCGCAAATTATCTGGGTGGTCGGCAGGCATCGGTGCAATTCAGAAACGAAACATCAAAACAAAGGAGAATTAAACAAGGGGTGCCACAGGGTGGTGTCCTATCCCCGCTTTTGTTTAATTTCTACATATCTAAGCTGCCTTCACCACCGGAAGGAGTCACAATCGTTTCCTACGCCGATGACTGCACAATAATGGCCACAGGCCCAGGCCCAAAGATCGATGAGCTATGCAATAAAATAAACGGCTATCTCCCTGATCTCTCCAGTTTTTTCGCCTCGCGAAACCTGGCATTGTCACCGACTAAATCTTCCGCGACCTTGTTTACAACATGGACGCCCCAAATGTCGACCATATTGAACATCCACGTCGATGGCACTACGCTACCGACTGTCCTACACCCCAAAATCTTGGGTGTGACGTTTGATCAGGATCTACATTTTGGTGCGCACGCAACCGCAATTGTTCCAAGAATTCAGAGCCGTAATAAAATCCTCAAATCCCTTGCTGGCAGTACCTGGGGAAAAGATAAAGAAACGCTCTTGACCACATACAAAGCAATTAGCCAGCCAATTACGTGCTACGCGTCACCCATATGGTCGCCAAGCCTAAAAACCACCCATTGGAAGAAACTACAGGCCTGCCAAAATACTGCTCTCAGAATCGCCACGGGCTGTCTTCTTATGTCCCCAGAACACCATCTGCATAATGAGGCGAGAATACTCCCCATCAGGGAGAGAAATGAGATGCTGACCAAACAGTTTCTGTTGAATACCCAGAAACCTGGGCATCCCAACAGACATCTGATTGACGAACCAGCACCGCCTAGGGGCCTAAGGAGTCATCTCCGTAAGCATTTTGAGGAAATACGGCACCTGAGAACCCAGCCGTATGAAGCGGAAAAACACAAGCAGGTCCTTGGTGAACTCCATAGACAGGCGTCGGACCTTTATGTCGGGAATTGCCCGGTGAATCCAGTACTTGAAGAAAAATATCCAGAACTCGCAGAGGAGGAACGCATACTCCCCAGGGAAACGCGTGTCACTCTTGCTCAACTTCGTTCTGGATACTGTAACAGGTTAAACTCTTACCTATCCAGAATCAACCCCGACATACAAAATGTATGCCCTGCTTGCAACGTGTCCCCACATGACACCAACCATCTCTTTAATTGTAATGTGGAACCAACGCCTCTAACACCCCTTTCCTTATGGTCCGCCCCTGTTGAAACGGCAAGTTTCCTTGGACTCCCGTTAGAGGATATTGATGACAATTTGTGATCGGTCGCGGCTATTAGGTGGGGCGAGCATTGCTACAACAACAACATGTACTAAGAAAATTGTTATGAACGCAACTAAGACTAAATTTGGGGTAAATCATACTCCTCGAAGAAATTGTTTCACATGTTCAAGTAAAACGTAAGCTTTTATATTCATAGAAAAATTAACGAAGTCATTTACCTGTTCAGGTAGAACGTGAAATTTTTAAATTTATAGTAAAATTAATTAAATCGTTTTACTTGTTCAGGTGAAACGTAAACTGTTTTGCATGTACCAGTCAGTGCTGGTATTGTTTTGTGTTTAGTTCAACTCAGTCAAAAAAAAAAATAAAATTAAGATAATAAAATGAAAGAACAAAGAAGATGATTCAGATTTGAAAGGTTTCAGGTATGTATATAATAATATTACTTTAATATGTATAAATTTATTTTTGACATAGATTCATGTAGAATGAAGCGACTGAAGTTCCACTGCAAATTTTATGATTTGTAAGTTAAACTCGACAATGCATTCACTTCTTGAGTTGAGGTTGATAATGAAAAAAAAGCAATAAAGTAGATGCCATATTAATTATTCACAATTTGCACGGCCATGCTGCCGTTAGTAAGATGGCAGTAAGCAATAAAAAAAAACTTGCATGTACTGTAACTTACATTATCACTAAACTTAACAGTTTACTGATAAAGATTATAGAAAATAGTATATATATATATTTTTTTTTTGTTGATAATGTATGTTAACTTGCATTACTCGTTAATTGCATCCCTTAATATAAATTTAATGCGTTTTAACTGATAATGCAATTGAACTTGAATTACCAATAAAACTTCATTCCTTACAGAAACAATATCAATACCCTTTGTAATACTAAAATTTTACTGTAACGCAAAGCAACTTTTAATACCTGAAACCTTTTTTTTTGGTTCACGGGCAGTACAAATTGCCTACCATTAAGATATGTTTTCTTTTTTATGCTTCTAAGTTAATTAAACCTCCTTACTTCACTTTACGTTACGTCTACTTTTTTTTTTTGCATGGTATAATAAGTTAACTTTACTACAAGTGGATGCAGCTTGCTAAAGAACAAGTTTGAGGCTACAAATACGTATATTTAGTTCAGTATTGGAACGAACTCACCGCTTTACCCGCTGATATTCGTTGTCGCAATTGGCCTGGCCGCAGGCCTATGTTCGCTGCCCTGTGGTTGTCATTGTAGCTGGTATATTGTAGCCCGTATGGTCGTAGCTGATAAAGATGCGGCTAGTATTGTTATAGCCGGTATGGGCGTAGCTAATAAAGATGCGCTAGTATTGTTATAGCCGGTATGGACGTAGCTAATAAAGATGCGCTAGTATTGTTGTAGCCGGTATGGACGTAGGTAATAAAGATGCGCTAGTATTGTTATAGCCGGTATGGACGTAGCTTATAGGGTTGCCCTAGTATTGTTATAGCCGGTATGGACGTAGCTGATAGGGTTGCGCTATTATTGTTATAGCCGGTATGGACGTAGCTGATAAAGATGCGGCTAGTATTGTTGTAGCCGGTATGGACGCAGCTGATAAAGATGCGGTTAGTATTGTTGTAGGTGGTACCGCCTGTTGTAGGTGTTAACATTAGTGGCCGCAGGCCTATGTTCGCGGCCCCGCTGTGTGCGTTGCAGCTGGTGGTGGCGGTACGTCTGGTAGTTGTTGCGCTCGTGGTTGGCGCTAATGGAAGGGTTGGGGGAGGTACTACTGATGGTCATGCCCGTGATAATATTAGGCGCCGTTGGTGGTGGTGGGCGCTTTGGGTAGAGGTAACCGAGTGAACCGGGTGGCGATAAAGCTTCGCGCTACCCTGCACGAGCCGGATGACTTGGCTCTTTGACGTTGATTGTATTACGCGGCAGCGTACTGCTGGCCCTGGAGGCGGAGGTGGTGTTGGGCGCTTTTCCGCAGGTGGTAGTGTTCTTCGTAAACGTAGAGGGAGAGGTTTATCTCACTAACTGTAACTGCGAACGCCGACCTACTTCAACTGGAACTTATGTCCACACAACACAATCGGTGCAGAGTTTATTACCACCCAAAATAGACGCACAGAAACGAGATTTGTCGGAAAGAACGGTTTCGGTGCTTTGCGCTATCGACTCTTTCCTAGTTTCTGGACAATTACTTGCGTATGTTCACAGCCGGCGAGGATGTTTTGTGATCACCAAAATTTTTCCACGCTTCCACGCTTTTTATCTTGCCGGAAACTCATGGCAATTTTCGCTAGTGATCGCCAGTCTTTTCTTTCTTCTTTTTCGATACTTTTGTATCGCAACTTTCGCCCCATCCCCAGTCGCTAGGTGTGTTCGCACGAAAACGCTCCCAAGTGGACCGTAACCGTAGACCATAACAGCAGACCGTAACAGATTCATACCCGACTTTTACCGTAGACCATAACAGCAGACCGTAACAGATTCATACCCGACTTTTATGTACCATCACTAGGTGACTTAAGGAAGTTTCTATAAATAATAAAATTATTCAGTACAAAAATGTGTTTCTCTTAATTTTGGTACCCAACTCGAGTGAACTGTTGTAGAGATTCGTACCACGGATATTTCAATACCTTATATGTACACTCGAAAAGACCGAGGCACAGTAAGTTAATCCAATTATCCCTGCTTAGACGCACGAAGTGGGTAATGGGTTGTGGTTGTATGGCTAAGCAAGCAGTTACGGTAGTGCGATCATCCTGAGACTCTCATCTTCACGCGGTAGATGCGGTAATCAAGTAACACTTGGGTTGAGCCAGCAAGTGATGGAGCCTTGGGGGAGGGGCACTTCCGGCTCACTCGGCTTGAGCGTTCTAACCGTCTGCTCACCATGCAAGCAGGGGTCTGTAACGGACAACAGTCGCACTTTATAATTGAGTAGTCATAGTAGCAGCCCCGTAGCTTAAGCAGTGTGAGTAAATTTGTCAATGAAAATAATGACTCACTTTCGCTTTTTCCTTATCCTACAAGCTTTTACTAAGGGAACTGGCTGGTATTTGCCACCTTCGTTATGCATTGATTAGTGCAAAAGGTTCAAAAAATTTCAAGAATTCTTACTGTCCACACATTTTTGTAGGAATTTTCAGACCTCCTTGCTCTAACTGTGTGTGGTATACACATTCCCCTAACAAAGATCAAGATCCCCTGTAGTAGCCCCTTTAAGTATCAAGAAAGTGTTTTTTCGTCCGTGAGCTCAAGAGGAAAACCCTCCACTCGAAAAATATGTTGCTATATGCGCCGAGGTCATGTTGCGAGCGAGTGTAACGAGAGGTGTGAGTGAAAAGAAAGATCTGCTAAAGGGAATAGAAATGATAGTTGGAAAGAAACGAGTGCAAAGTGGTCACGTAAAAAATCCACAATTCACATTATAGAAAATTTCAAGTCAACGGAGATTGCCGGAAGTTAAAAGCAAAAACGACGACTAATGACCAGGACGCTTCCCAAGGCGGTCGGTTCTATGTACCGGAGCGACTCGGGATTTTTCCCGACCAAGGACTGTCATTTCAGTTTAACCCCATCTAATTTGTTGCGTCCCTCCCACAAATTGTCATCCTGCCAGCAGCTCCTTGCAGCGGGACTGCTCCGTATTCTCTTGCTGCGTGAAGGTATCGAACCCAATCTAGGTCCGTCTCCTGACCCCGGTCCTGAGAAATGTTTTTGCTGCATCTGCCGGAAAATAATCTTTTTAGGACGGTCACACTCTTGCCCTAGGGCGCCCCGTAGTCTAAGCCTTAGCGCCCCCACTGCCTTCCAGCAGCCCCGCTGCTCAGCAAGCCACAACAAGTACCCGCTGCTGCTCGCGCCCCACGGCGCCACCAACTCATACAGCTGCTCCCACTCATACCTACAATCTCCGTAGTAGAGTCGGGAGCAATGCCGAGCATCAGCCCCTGCCCCCACACGTATGGTAGGAAGCTGTCACAGTTCGCCGGATATATCAATCGTGAGCGCAGGACTCGTAAACTGCGTCAACTGGCAGCTGATGGTAACATTGGCATCCGACCACCTTCTATATTTATTTCGCTCGAGCGTACCGCCGACTTCATCGTCACAGAAAAACGCACTTTCATAACTTTAAAAAAGGAAAGTGGGACGAATACAAATCCTTTACAGGCAGCCGCTTTGCTGCCCTCCCTATCCCGACAGATGCCCGCCAAGGGGAGCGTGCTTCACAAGGTAATTGAATCCGCCTCGGCTCGCTTCATTCCCGCTTCATTTCCGGCAGCGGCCGCAAATTTAGCGAGAGAACGTGACCTTATAAGACAGCTCGATCCCGGAACCCCCAAATAAGGGATATAAACCAACGCAACAGATTGCTTGTGGATGAACACAAGCGGGCGAAATGGGAGGAGCACCTAAGTGGTTGTACCTCTCTGCCGGTGTAGGTAAACTTTGCTCCACCGTAAAGTCCCTATCGAATCCGTTTAGGCACAATGACAAAGTATCCATCGCCTTTGGCGATAAAGTGCTGTCGGATGCGAAAAATTGCGCGAGCGCTTTCTGCCGACAATATAACATGCATTCTACGGTCGACAAAGATAGACGGAGGGCCAATAGACACGCACATAAACATAAATTCAGCGCGTCACCAATTAACAAGACCGCCAAAGAGGTTGAGGATGCCATCGGTCATGCTAAACCATCCAAAGCAGTGGGCCCAGATGGCATAGCCATGCCGATGCTTAAAAGCCTAGGGAAAGAGGGTTTCAAATATTTAGCACATGTCTTTCCAAGGTGGTCCCGCTACTAAAGGTAACCAGCTAACATAGGAGAGTCATATCGCCCGATATCTCTCCTATCGTCAGGAGCCAAGACGCTTGAAGCCATTTTGCTCCCCTACTTCAAAGCAAATTTGCAGCTAGCCTGTCATCAGCATGGCTTCAGAGAACTCCATAGCACCACCACCGCGCTAAATGCCAATAGCACCCAGATAAATTGCGGTTTAAATCAAAACCCCCACCATAGAACAGTACTCGTTGAGCTAGACCTATCAAAAGCTTTTGATGCCGTCAACCATGGCACGCTACTGCAAGACCTGGAAGGGTCTACCCTTCCCCCATGTCTTAAAAGGTGGACCGCAAATTATCTGGGTGGTCGGCAGGCATCGGTGCAATTTAGAAACGAAACATCAAAACCAAGAAGAATTAAACAAGGGGTGCCACAGGGTGGTGTCCTATTCGAACTTTTGTTTAATTTCTACATATCTAAGCTACCTTCGCCACCAGAAGGAGTTACTATCGTTTACTACGCCGATGACTGCACGGCCACAAGCCCAGGCCCACAGATCGATGAGCTTTGCAACAGAATGAACGGCTACCTCTCTGATCTCTCCAGTTTTTTCGCCTCGCGAATCCTGGCATTATCACCGACTAAATCCTCCGCGACATTATTTACAACATGGACGTCCCAAATATCGACCATTTTGAACATCCACGTCGATGGCACTACGCTACCTACTGTCCTACACCCCAAAATCTTGGGTGTGACGTTTGATCAGGATCTACATTTTGGTGAGCATGCAGCCGCAATTGTACCGAAAATCCAGAGCCGTAATAAAATCCTTAAATCAATTGCTGGCAGTACTCGGGGAAAAGACAAAGAAACGCTCATTACCACATACAAAGCAATTAGCCAGCCGATTGCATGCTACGCGTCCCCTATATGGTCACCAAGCCTGAAAACTACTCACTGGAAGAAGCTACAGGCCTGCCAAAATACTGCTCTCAGAGCCGCCACGGGCTGTCTCCTTATGTCCGCAGAATACCATCTACATAATGAGGCGAGAATACTCCCCATCAGGGAGAGAAATGAGACGCTAACCAAACAGCTCCTGTTGAATACCCAGAAACCTGGGCATCCCAACAGACATCTGATTGATGAGCCAACACCGCCTAGGGTCTTAAGGAGCCATCTGAGGAAATACGGCACCTGAGAACTCAGCCGTATGAAGCAAAAAAACACAAGCAGGTCCTCAGTGAACTCCACACACAGGCGTCGGACCTTTATGCCAGGAATTGCCCGGTGAATCCAGTACTCAAAGAACAGTACCAAAACATGTGGAAACGCGAGTCACACTAGCTTAACTTCGTTTTGGATACTGTAACAGGTTAAACTCTTACCTATCCAGAATCAACCCCGACATACAAAATGTATGCCCCGCTTGCAATGTGTTCCCACATGACACCAACCATCTCTTTTATTGTAATGTGGAACCAACGCCTCTAACACCCCTTCATTATGGTCCAGCCCTGTTGAAACAGCAAGTTTCCTTGGACTCCCGTTAGAGGATATTGATGACAATCTGTGATCGGTCGCACCTATTGGGTAGGGCGAAGCACTGCTACAACAACAACAACAATGATCAGAGGACATTTAGATCATAAAAAATACCATTAAATGTTTCCCGGCCGCCATTTTTTCTTGGAAGCAACGTCTGAATGGTGAGTGCTTATGGCTGCACAGTTCGGGAGCGTTTTGCGAAATACGCGTCATTTTGATGTGAGTTGTTCAAAGTCCAGGATATCAAGTAGATGACACCAACTGATCAGGGTTGCACAAGACAGATAGTACGTTTGTCAATTTACTTAACAGGCAGGAAGGCTAGAGGTGATAGAGTGGAGATTTTGTCCCGAGATTCAAGAATTTACAACTTCATCTCGATGTCGCTTAGATGTGAATCGGATAAGATTGTATTTGTTATTTTTTTTTTAACGGGAAAATAGAGTTCGACCGGATCCTAAGCAGAACGTGTGGCCATTAGAAACTGGGAACATTGATTAAAACTAGAACGAAATACAACAATCAGATCGTATGGCGGCCTTAAGTCCAGTTTTTCAGTGCAAGTTTAAACTTCAGTAAAAGTTAACTAGAGTTTAACCTTGCGACTTTGAGCGTAACATAACATCTTGCTTTTCATCTTAGTTTAAGCGGCCAAAGTGGCAGGGTTAAACTCTAGTCAATTTCAACTGAAGTTTAAACTTATACTAAAAAACCAGGCCTTGGTTTCGTGGATTACTTCCGGTGCTTGTGCACAGAATCGAGAGCAAAATTCTCTATTGTGGTGGGAATCTGTCCAAGTCCATCCGTACCAGTAAAGTAAGGACCAACCACACTGCAATGGAAAAAGTGTAATAAGTCGAATGAAACAGGGTTGTGTTGAAGCGCGTAGATTGCTAAGAGTTCAGGTAAGCAGTACCCCCTCTTTGGGAAAGTTGTAGCCTTGACGCTTTGCCAATGAACAAAAAGTTACAATTTGGTCACATCAGTTTGATGTAATAACATATTTTTTTATTTCTTTTGGCATGCAGTTTTTATATACATTCATACATATTCTAAAACAATGTTAATATATTTTTCGTTCAATAGAGCTAATGAAATACTTCAGCCCGTTGGCAGTTTTTTAATGTAAATATTTATTACATAAATTTTTTTGTTAGTTTGGCCACCACTTCCCTCATTTGAGAAGCACTGAGAAACCTGTAAATACAACTTTCATCATTTTCATAAGCTCTTAAACTTGGGGCTACGCCTGAGGCTTTAAAACTGTTGAAAACACCTTTAAAATTTCTCCAGCTTTTTCTTAGGCGCGGTTTTCAGTACAAGTTCAACTCAGTTTTTCAGTTAAACTACGCTTAAATTTATTGTGCAGTTTTTCAGTCGACTTTAACTGAAGTTTAAGCTTAGCTTAAGAGGCTCGTTTGGCAGGGTTAAACTCTATTTAACCTATCATTTATTTGCGTTCGTTTGAAATGGCGTCGCATATACCCAACAAGCATTTGGGCTTGAGTGCCATGGCATACTTTTAAATTTCAAGGTGGTGGCTCAACTTGAGAATCATAGCGTACTCAGCAAAAGAGGAAATGCAAAATATACTATTACTTAAGTTGAGAAAATGATAGTTCCCAACTTGTGGTTCTTTAACTGGAGTCAATTGTTAGATCCCAATACAACAGTATGTAGGATAGCAACTGGAGAAAATGGTTGAATATTCATTTGAGAACTGTACATTTCTCAAAATCTCTCTAAGGTTGGATAATAGTTTGATAATAATAATAACGTTGGAGATCAACTCGAGAACTCTAAATTTCTCAAATGTTGTATCATCATCATCATCATCATCCTCCTCAACTCCTATTGGAGCATAGGGCCTCGACCACCGACTTAAATCTTATTCTGTTAGGTGCAGTTCTTGTGATGTCATTCCACGTATATCCTGCGTCTTCGAGTTCTTTATCCACAGTTCTGCGCCAAGTTTTCGCAGGTGCACCAGGTCGTCGGCTTCCTTGTGGATTCCATCGCAATGCTTGTCTGGCTATATTTACTGGAGGTCTTCTGAGAGTGTGACCAATCCACGACCATTTACGCTTGGTTATTTCTGTGGTAGCCTTAGGTTGATTTGTTCTAGACCATAAGTCGTCATTTGAAATTCTTTCCGGCCATCGAATTTTCAGGATTCGGCGCAGACATTTATTAATAAAAACTTGTAGACGTTTCTGAATTGAAGTTGAGCTTTTCCACGTCTCGCAAGCAAATGTTGTATAGTGATTGTTGAACATAGTTGGATATCAACTTGAGAACTATCTGGTTTAAGAATAATTAAATAATGATGTTGGATATCACCTCCGCAACTAGATATATATTTCGCTCGAAATATTTTTTCCATGTTGGTTGGGTAAACAAAATCCAGCCGCTGAGGTATCTACAAATTATCTAGATAAAAAAAAACCAATGTTGCTGCCCAAAAAAGCGTACCACAAAGGCGGCCTTAAACTGTGACTGAAAAACTGCTCAGTAGTTTAACTGCAGTTCAAATTTGACTATAGTTTAAGCAAACTTAGTTTAAGCTTAGCTTAACGAACTACTGAAAAACCGAGCCTTAGATTGCACAGTAAGAAAAATACGCCTTTAAACTTGAGGCTATGCATGAGGCTTCAAAACTGTTCAAAACCAGATTTTTCTTAGTGTAATATATCTTCACCACATAAAATATTTCACTAACAACTTCTTTTGTATTATCGTAAAATTGTTTTAAAATTTTGCTTTTTCCGCAAAAGTGTTTCTTTATGGCTTTAGATAGTGTTTTTATTTTATATATATATATATATTTTAATAAATGTAAAGTCCTTTTTAAATTCGCATTTACTATTTTCCTTATTTTAGCAATTTAGCAAAGAAGAAATTTTTTTGCAGTGTTAGGCGGCATTGACAGCAGTTGAAAGCTTTGCAAGCTGCTTTAATTTTATCAAAATTTACTTTATTTGTTTTACAGCTTTCTAATTTAATACTTTTTTCTTTTTAATTTTTTATTAATAAATTAATTTCTTTTTAGAGCTAAATTTTTTTAAAAAGCATTTCCGAAAATTTAAATTACCCTTGCCTTCATTGCCGTCGTTACTTCGCCACTGTCATGCAATTTCTTCTCGGACTTGATCTAAATTGCTAAAAGGTAACATCAAGTGGTCGTTGGCGTATTCGCTAATATTCGTGAGCTGCGCGACAAGTAACCATACCAATAGAACACATTGATGAGCAGAAAGAGCATTGGAAAGACAATACGTGATGCTCGATCAATCTTCGAAACCGAATTGTATTGTGGTACACGCTTGCCCTTACGACGCGCTTCCAATTCCTCACGACGATAGAAGGACATTCGCCTTTTGCCTGCACCGCGATGTTGTGTGGGTTCTGAAGGAGATAAGAAGCAGATATTGTTAAAAATGTGAGTTTGGTTTTAAAAATTTTCCGTAAAGAGCCTAATTTAATAGGATTCCAGAGCCCTTTTATTTGTCGTAGGTTAGGACTTTTACTATGTCTGGGTACTTTAGGAACATAATCGACTGATGATAGGATCTGGCCGTCAACCTATTACTGTCCACTTTCGTCACCCCTGAAAAATGGAAAATGGCTAGGGTAGTACCGCCACTAAAGACTGGGAAAGCAGCTGACGAAGGTGATTCATATCGACCACTATCTCTCTTATCGCGATTGGCCAAGACACTCGCAACCGTTCTGCCTGCTTATATCGCTGCAAACCTGCGACTCGCCAAACAGGTGTCGTATGCCCACTTTTTCAATTTTTAAATTAGATACGAGCACACATCTCCCTTCCCCACCAAAAGGAGTTACCACTGTGTCCTACTCCAATGACTGCACGAGACTGGCAACAGGTTCTGGGCCATTCATTGATTGGTTCTGCTAAAAAAGAAACGACATTCTTCCTATTCTTTCAAGCTTTTTCACCTCGCGAAACTTGGAACTGTTACCAACCACATTCTCGGCAACCTTATTTACAACGTGGACGTGGCAAATACCATTGGACAACTTCATCGATGTCATTACGCTACCGACTGTCCTACACCCAAAACTACGGAGTGTGACGTCCGATCAGGACCTACATTTTCGCAAGCATGTAGCCGCAATTGTAATGAAAGTTCAGAGCCGTAACAAAATTCTCAAGTCTATCACTGGCAGCACCTGAGGCAAAGACAAAGAAATACTCAAAGCTACGTTTAAAGCAATTGGCCCGGTTGTTTGCTACGTGTCTCCGTTACGTTCGACGAGACGAACTTTAAAGAAACATACGGGAAGGAAGTGAAGGCTTTTCAAAACACCAAACTTAGAACTGCCACGGGAGGGGAAATCTTCTAGAATATCATGTACACAGTGAGGCAGGAATACTCCACATAATGGAGAGAGAAACCTGGGCATCCTATCAAATTGATGGGTTTTCTTCAGTCCTGTTAAAAAACTGCCCGACTCTAGTTCTTCCTTTAAGAATAATTTTTAATAAATCTCTATCGTCCGGTACGTTCACTGACGAGTGGAAGCTCACCTCCATTACCCCCGTCTTTAAAAGTGGTAACAAAGATGATGTGCGTAATTACAGACCTATTTCAAAGCTTTCTACCATTTCCAAAATTTTTGAGCATGCTGTTAATGCCAAGTTGAGTTTTGCGATTAAGTCTTTAATATCTCCATTCCAGCATGGTTTTGTCGCTGGTAGATCAACAGTTTCTAATCTTGCTGTATTTAGTGAATATTGTGTTGAATCTTTTTCTGCAGGTTTTCAGGTTGATTGGATTTATACTGACTTTTCAAAAGCTTTTGACCAAATCTATCTTAGTGTTTTAATTAAAAAATTAGGTTGCCTTGGTTTCCACTCTTCGTTTCTTTTATGGATAAAGTCTTATTTAAGTAACAGACAGTGTGTTGTTTCCATTGATGGCCAATCGTCTAGTCCGTTTGTAGCCACTTCTGGGGTTCCCCAAGGGAGTATATTAGGTCCACTTTTATTTATCTTATTTATTAATGACGTAAGTAGTTGCTTTTCATTCGCGAAGTGTTTGCTATACGCCAATGACTTAAAGCTATTTTCTGCCATTAAGACCAGATGATGTCTTAATGTTGCAGAATGATATTAATAAGTTGCACCAATGGTGCCTGAACTCCGGTATGTCTTTGAATCCGTCCAAATGCTTTCAAATGACCTACTCGAAATCAATTAATCTTCTAACTACAAATTATAGTATTTCTAAATGTGAGCTTCATTGTGTTAATGAGATTAAGGACCTTGGTGTTGTCTTTGACAATAAGTTTTCTTTTAGTAAGCACATACATTTCATAACCTCTAAATCATATTCTATGCTTGGCTTTGTGAGGCGTAATGCTGCCACATTCTCTGATCCCTACACGTTTAAGCTACTTTACACGCTTTTGTTAGATCTAATCTGGAATATGGCGTATTTATTTGGAGACCAAGTAGTCAAACTGCTATTACCAGAATTGAAAGAATACAAAAAATTTTTCTCAAATATGCCCTTCGTCCTTTAAACTTCTCTGATCATATACACGCCTACTCTGCGCGACTTATGCTTTTAAGCCTTAAGTCTTTAGAAAATCGCAGATCAATACTCTGCTTGTCATTTACGTATGATATTATTAATGGGTACGTTGGCTGTCCATATTTATTGGAAAGGATTCGATTTAATATTCCTTGGAGGTGTCTTCGCAGTTTTTATCCATTTTATTGTGACAATTTTAAAACCCACTATTCCAGTAATGCTCCCATTGCTCGTGCTCCCAGTGTGTTTAACTCTATCAGTACTGTTGTAACTCTAGACTTTTCTGCACCAAAACCGAAACTGTTAAATATGTTAAAATCTGCTTTCTAAGTACCATGTATTATTTTTCACATAACTATCTCTTAATTTTAGTTTATATCATAGTCTGTAAGGATTTCAGTCCATTGACTAATTGAAATAAAGAAATAAAGAATAAATGCCTGACTGAAAAGGTCCCGCCTCCCAGGAACATAATGATTCATCTCCGGAAACACTACGAAAAAATCCGCCGTTGAAACTAAAAGAGTAAGAACAGGCCGTCAGAGTCTGCTTGGGTTGGTAACTCTCTGAAGCTCCTTCCAAAAAATTAGGATCATTACCTTCAGCCTTGGCGATGCTGTTATCACAAAGTACGCATCTATGTACGTCAATGACTGAGCTTTAGTAATTATAAGCCAAAAATCTTCAAATACACAGCGACCTACCTATAAATTATCTAGGATTCGTGAGGAACTGTCAATTCCAAGTACATATCTTCGAGGCGAGTTGGTGTTGTTCACGAAGTAATACTGACTACCTTTTTAAAAGCGAACTCCCTCAACGAACTTAATGTCTAACTCTCCAGCGCAGTGATTAACACCACTTCGACAGGCTCCCTATGCTTGTAAGGTAATAGGCTGGGAACTATGACTACCAGTATACTGAGTGTTTACCTCAGTAGCCAGACCCGTACTGTTCTGCGTGTTTCGGTCAAGTGACCAAAAGTGACAAGCACACAGCTCACAAACGATGAATAAGGAAAAGCTAAAGGCTAGCTGATCATGGTTAGCCTGATGTAAACTCCGGTAGTTCGACACAAGCGCTTCTATGGTCACTTGGGCTAGAAACAGGCCTTTAAAGATTGTTGGAAATATGGGTAAGGTTCTGCACAGGAAAGAACGAATGGAAAGTTTCCAGGATACGGCATCCATGTTGTACTGCTATTTTCTCCTCGGTTCATACGGCATAAGCCCGGAAGAGCAATTTCTTAACTGGGCTTGTCGACTTAAGTAGTGTTTTCCATGAAGCCAGATGCTCACAAAGCGTATGCTCCTTCACCATGCGTAGTTGTCAAAGCAATGCTGGAAAACCTCACCTTCCCTGGGGTTATAAGTGACCTTAGAAAGAGCGATCTAGAAAAGTCCATTTACAGAAACAGCCTAGTAAAATGACCAGGTAAATCGGAACAGCATTATTAAGAACAAAACTAAGCTCTTCGTACGGTCACAAACGCTCACTCTCAGTCTGCTGGTTCGACTAATGATGTACAGTGTTTTTATGAGGATACACGGAAACGTATGAGAGGATAATATTGTGGCGAATGTCGAAATGTTAGTAAATAATCACGCAACAACAAAAACAAGAAGCAGCCACACTTGTGTATATGAATACATCAGTCATCATTTACACACATACATACAAGGCAACGAAGAGATATCACATACACACACATGTGGTCATCAGCCGAAGTAGTTACTCCCAAAATTCGTTACAACATAGACTACCTAGAACACTTTTTTTCTACTGCCCTACCCTGGCGAGAACTAGATATCCATTATTAAAACAGACCTAGCTACCCAAATCTTACCTAAACTGAGCCCACTCATACAACTGAGATCAGATGTAAAAGGAGACTGCACCCAAAAATTGTCTGAATTATGTGCGTGCTTAAAATCAAAGACGCCGCGAGGTCATGAGGACAGCCGATTCCTCAAGTTGTGGAAATAATCGTAGTATAGTTTGGACAAAATATCTTTACATTACGCGTGGTTTCTAGTTCAACTTTGATATCAGGCACACCTCGAAGTATCGGCTACTGATTCGCCCTTTAGCTAAAAGGAATATTTAGTTGATTCCCCAGAAATATCTTTTCCCATTATCAGCCTAGACAACTGCTCATGTACTCAGAGGATATATATCTCGTGACTATAAAAAAATTTAAGATTGAAAATAAAATTATAAATAATAATTACCTTCCCCTGCACGCAAATGCGCCTCCTCGTCATCCTCATCAGACGTATCAAAGTCAACACGTCCACGTTTCTTTCGTCGAAAATATGACCAGCCAAAACAATTAAAATTGTAGTATCCGCCGCCACCAGAACGATCTCCTCTAAGACCACCAGCCAACATGCGCCGTTTCGAACCCGAACTACGACGTGTACGTGAGCTACCACTCAAACCAATACCACTGCTACTCGCCGAATCCTTACCAGTACCATGTATAGGTATTGAACACATCGAAAGTGGTATGACCTCATATAATTTGGATTCAGTGCTCACATTAAAGTCGCTCTTCAACGTGCGTGCATCGGCCTCCGATTCCGTATCCGAATCCATTTCTTCGATAATAAAATAACATTCACCCGAACCATATTTGGTGAAATAGTGCACGACGGCGAATTGCAAAATTGTGGCGAAAATGAAAGCGAATGAGAGAAAAACGAAGAAATCCAAAGCGGTGAGATAAGGCACCTTTGGCAAATCGGTGCGTGCCTCCAAACCCAAGAAAGTCATTGTCAAGACTGTAGTGATGCCGAGCGAAACGCGGTCAGCGGTAGCTTCGCGATTAAGCCAAAATGAAACCCATGATAGAACGACCAAGAGGCAGCAGGGACCGTAAACTTGTATGAGAAAATTGCCCATATGACGTTGGAGATGGAAATTTACCATGAGCATTGAGTACTCGGCTTTTGTGAGGTTGAGAAGAGATAAATTAGAGGAAAATTTTAATTAATCAACTTGTTTGGTAAAAAAAGTTTTATGCGGAAATTGGGTGCAATTGGGAAAGTTTAATCATTTTTATTTACTTTTGTGTCGTTGTTGGTGCAAATTAATCACTGTAGTGGTTCAATGCGCTTAGCTATTTGTTGTTGTAAATTATTATAACTTAATTAATAAAATTAATAAATTTGTGCACAACTAATGAATTGATATTATTTTAAACAGAACTGGATGAACAAAAGTGAATACTCACTTGGAGCTGAAAATTATATACCCAGTTGTGAATGTTATTATTAAAGTTTAAAGGTGCAACTGTCAACGCCCTTTCTGTAAGCCGGCGTCTATACAATTTCTAACGACTCATACGCAGATTGCATCTCCTTTACAAAAGTCTTCAACCCGCACTATAGAGCTCTTAGCTCAGGCGAACTCTCTCAGAGACACTTCAGTTTTACTGACAGATTCAGTGAGTTTGTTTCAATCGAAGGTCTTCTTAGATTTCTCAGGGAGGTAAATTGCCTCCACTGCTTTAGCCCTATGTTTATATGTCACAATTCGCCAACTCAACTGGAAACCTCTGCAGGTGCTGTTAAAATACCGGAATCTATTTGGAGACCTACTGTAATACACGTAATCATGGACTATGGACTGATGAACTTAAGTGAATGGAAACTAAATACAGAGCATATAGTGACTGTAGTGAAAAAATTGTAGGTCACATGTTGGGCCTCAGGATAGATTTCCTAACGGTATGAATTTTCCAACATTAACTGACTTCTTCATCTTAATGTAGCGATAAGAAGACTGACTGCCGGAAGGTTTTGGGATTAGTATACCGGGTCACGTTCCGGAAAATAGCACTTTTAAAATACTAGCCTTACCGTCTTCAATATGAGCACATCGAACCTTCTAGGGCATATAAACTTCTCCTTCTGTACAGAACATGGGGTTGCCAGAGCCTCGCCTGCCAAATAAATCAGACCCGCCACGGTAGGTGAGGTTGACAATTGGGTTGACACTACACGACCTCTTCAATACCGAATTAATTGACTCCCTTAACAACGATAACTTATGCAAATTGGGCGCTTCAAATGAGATGAACGATCTGGTTTTCAAAAGTCTTATTTCCTTTCATGCCTAATTCGGATGCCGTATAAATATACATTATAGGCCAGAGCGATTCCAGGGAGAGGCTGGATTTATAAATCAGTTCTTCAAACGACCCTTGCCTACGAAGCAAGGGTTTGAAGTAAGATCGTATGGAAGAGCTACAATAATAACATCATTATTAAAGTTCACAAGCTGCCTGTGCTGTGGTCACTGTGACTTCGCCTTGCATTTGCTCTGACATTGCAACAAGAGTTCGGGCTCTTGGAGTAGCGTAGGGGAACGAACGATCATATATTGATCAATGTGAAGTACTCTAACGTGTCCTTTGGGCGTAGAATCATGACTGACTGACCGCATTGGGCTTCGGCTTCCCGATGCTGTTGTTGTTGTTGTTGTTGTTGTAGCGACAAGGTTGCTCCCCGAAGTCTTTGGGGAGTGTTATCGATGTCATGGTCTTTTGCCGGATACAGATCCGGTACCACAACACCATTAAGGTGCTAGCCCGACCATCTCGGGAACGATTTATGTGGCCACATTAAACCTTCAGGCCATTCCCTCCCTCCCCACCCCCAATTTCCATGAGGAGCTTGGGGTCGCCAGAGCCTCGTCTGTTAGTGAAACAGGATTCACCGCAGATAGGTGAGGTTTACAATTGGGTTTGGAGAAGCTATATATTGCGCTGGCAACCTGAAGGGATGCGCTATACAGCCCCTTGAATCTTGCATTTTAGTCGCCTCTTACGACAGGCATACATACCGCGGGTATATTCTGATCCCCTAACCCGCTGGGGGCGCTTCCCGATACTCTGCTCTATTATTGAACGAACAACATGATTTTAGAAATCGGCTCTTCGACGAGCAATGATAGATAGTTTGAGTGGTATCGTCTGACCGACCGAAAATGGAGAGCAGTGTTAGCTCGCGCCATTTTAATAACGAATAGTACAACTGAGTATATAACCTAGCAGCCCCACTGCGTATAGAAACTAAAATAATAAAAAAGATAAAAAGTTTTCTAATAATTAAAACGTTTCACACTACAAAATAAAAAAAACGCCTTAGCAACTAACAAAAAAACTGTTACTTACACGCCCCACTCGATTCGAAACGCACTGAACCTGGTGAATCGACACTACTAATAATTATACCCACACCACCACGTCCTACACCAACACCCATACTACCACCATCACTCCCACCTCCAAAGGCACCTTTGTCCAATTGCAATCCAGTACCGCGTACATGTTGATTCTTAGCACCCGGTCCCGAGAATGTGCTCATCGATTTAGTGCCATATTTTTGATTGTAACGATCCTGATTAAATTCGCTAGCTGCATTCTTATTGTTGAAGTAAGTATTATTATTTCGATTGACATTTCTATTGTTGCTGCTGCGACTGCTACCAGCGCTGGTGTGTGTGCCATCGTGCGGTGCAGCAGCTTTGTAGATCACATCGGTTAAATTACCCGCCGGACAATCAACCAAATCAAATTGCGACAATTTCATATCTTCTGCAATAGCAACAGCTGGTCGTTCGCGATTCCAACGATAAACAACATCCGCTGTTGTGTAGCCAACTGTAATGAGACATAGAACAGAGACGAAAGAGTGAGTGAAGTGAAATTTGAGTTGAGCGTGATAGTGAATATGTAATACCGATCTCGACCATGTTAGTATATAACTTTTGTTTCAGAACATACTGTAACGAATTCTGGGGAGTTCCTAATAATAATGTACTTTTGCTAATATTCGAATCGATGAACTGTAGAATAAATAACTCCAATATTCAGTATTGCAAAATGGTCTTTATTTAGACCACTTTGGGTGTAGTACTTCACAATCACAATTATACTTCACTAATAGCGTGTTTAAATCAAACTGATTCATTATTCCTCAGCTTGAACTGCTTTTATACTCTCTGTTGCCTCGTTCGAATATTTCTCCTACGGTTTAGACTTTTCACAACCATGTCTGACTACATATGTGTATGTGAAATAATCTCTTCTCTTCGAGTGGTTGATTATGTGTGTGGCATATTCTTCGTTGCCTTGTATATAAGTGTGGCTGCTTGGTTTAATATGTACATGTGCATAACTGTGGCTGCTTGCTTTTTTTGTTGTTGTGATTATTTACTAGCATCATAGTGATTCTAATATTCGCCACAATACAATGTATTGTTTTGTATGAAGAAAAACATCGTTCTCATATTCAGCCCCTATTTTCAGATTCCACTTCGTTCCCGTAGTGTTTGTGATGGGTTTAATAAAATGCAGTTTCTCAATTTCAGAAGTAGTAAAAATCCCAAATGTTACTTTTGCTTTGAGAACGCTATCAACGGTTATTTGAGAAGTAAGGTTTAATATTTGAGAAAAAGTTAATTCTCAAATGAAGTTAATTCTCAAATGCATCTCAAACTGAAATTGAAAGAATGTTTTTGGCTTTGAGTAGCTGTAATTTAAGGTTTTGTTTCCAGTGTGGTAAATAATATTCTTCCCATACCATCCGAATTTTGTAATGAATCAAATGACCTTTTTAAACTGAGTCCCGTGTCGGTTTTCGCTGCTCTTCTCTAACTGCAATTCTGAACAATTGTATTAGAGAAAAGTGTAACTTAGCGTGTCAACAAGTTAACAGCTTGGGCGTATTTAAAGTTGTCAATATGTTTTGTCACAGTAATATGATAGATTGCGTTTAGGGACTTGTGTAAGTAATGAGTTTAAGATTGGTAAATGTACTTATGAAACGCCTATTTATACTTTCAACTACAGTGGATGCAACAATGAAAATACTTCGTTTGGAGATGAAAAGAAATCCTCCCATAGAAGCGGGTTTATCAGCTTTATCAGCTGTATTCCACTAAAGAGTAGATATTAATTTGGCAAAAAAAAAAAAAAAAACCAAACCAAAACAGATTCTGACTGAAACAACAGCCCTTGGTCGGGTAAAACCAGAGTCATGTTCATACTAAGCAGTCAGTGTAGGTAAACCGGAAACCGGAAACCTTCAATTTTGGCGCAGAGATTCATAAGGGTTCAGGCAGAAAGTGCGGAGTCAATTAAGTTTACTCACAGAGAAGTTTGCTTTTTCTCTTACTTGGTGCTTTTAATTGATTTGCTTCTGGAGTCCCTTAATGGGCCGGCTGTCTATGCTAAAGGCGGCATCCACAATAAAGTACAAATTATGTTGTTTTTTTTTATTACAGCAATTCGGATGTAACAGTTTGTGGAAAATGCGGAAAACTTTAAATACTATTCTCTTCACTAGAGTTCGAACGATCTCCCTATAATTAATATTTATATATTTATATTTATATTTATTTATTTATTTACCAACGTAGTACAGAGTAAGACCATATATAGTCTTTTAGAAGTACTTCAACTAGGTTATTAAACATAAAACAGTGTAAATATGTATATTCTAACTTAAATCTAAATAACAAATTTAGAATACATCTAACCTTAACGAAAGAAAAGATAGTCAAGATCAAAGTGGGAAAAGGGGAAAGAAAAGAGAAGTAGGTATCTTAAACACCCTTACAATGTTTTTGCATTGTTTTCATACAGCTTTGAAGTACTTGAGTATTACATCCTTGTAGTTGAATCTATTTAGCCCAGCCTTCACATTATCTGGGATTGAATTCCATAATTTAACCGCGCTAATGAAAAATAGTCTAGATGAAGTTAAGTAATTATGCGATGGTACGACCAGACTCTGATGTCTCAGTGATCTCACTGGTCTCAGCCTTTCGAATAAGTAATTTGGTGTCTTCCACAACAATAATTTGTATATAAAGATACAATTCCTGGCGGCTAGATAATTTTCAAGGCTGCCCCCAAGAATTTTCGTTCGCCAGGCAGATATGTGATCATATCTACCAATCCCGTAAACGTATCTCGTAGCATTGTTAAACGCTTCAGCAACTTTGTTGTATGACACTGAGTCCATTTTACCATATACTGTATCAGCGTACGTTATAAGTGGCATAATTAACTGCAGCACAAGTTTTCGCCTGGTTTCAACGGGTGTGAATGGGGCCGAGACTCTTAACTTCCGTAATATGGCATAAACATTGGTAACTACCCTGTTGACATGGTCACTACAAGTAAGTTTACAGTTCACAATAAAACCTAGACTTTTTACTCTGTCAACAAATTTAAGTGGACTAGTTCCAATATACAACGCAGGAAGGTCAATATTATATACAACACTATGACATATAGGCAAGACATAAGACTTGGATGCATTCAAACACAACGAATTTTCACTAGCCCAAAGAGAGATTGCAGACAGATCATTATTAATTTTGAAAAATCTTCAACAAGACCGATACGACTTGACAAATGTAACTGCATATCATCGGCATATGCATGAATATTGACATACTGGCACACATCAAAAATATCATTCACAAATAGACTAAACAGAAGTGGACCAAGGACCGACCCTTGCGGTACGCCAGCATACACAGGTTTAGACTGCGAGAAAGAATTTTCTGATTTAACTTTCTGCGCTCTATCCTTAAGATAACTGGCAATTAGCTTGACTGAGCTACCATCAAATCCGAAGTAATACTTCAGCTTCGTACATAGCAGCTTATGATTCACAGAATCAAATGCTTTGGAGAAATCTAGTAAACAAAGAAGTGTTAGGTCGCCAGTATCAAAACTAGATCTTATATCATCCAATACATTAACCATTGCTGTAGAGCAGCTGTGCTTTGATCTGAAGCCAGATTGGAAATGACTGAGTAATTTATTTTATTTATTTATTTATTTATTTATTTGTTAGTCTACAAATTTTACAATCAATCAGACTAAATATGAATTAATGAATGAATATAAATGCGGATTACAGTGTAAAATTAACAAGCATACATAGTGAGCAAAATTATATTATAAAATATGTATATACATATATTATTGAATCAGTTGTCGGGATGGACTGTGATGCCGAGCAACGGAATTGATTATCAGTGCTGTCGGAATGGACGTGATTTCGAGCAGCTGATGTATATTTAACACACAATAGAAAGGCTGCGATGTGTGGGAGGTTGGAAAGGACGTGATTCCAAGCCACCCGCCCAAAGTAACTATTGATTATTAGTGCTGTCGGAATGGACGTGATTTCCAGCAGCTGATGTATATTAACACACAATGAGTAGGGCAGTGATGTGTGGGAGGTTGGAAAGGACGTGATTCCAAGCCACCCGCCCAAAGTAACTATTGATTATTAGTGTTGTCGGAATGGACGTGATTTCGAGCAGCTGATGTATATTTAACACACAATGAGTAGGGCTGCGATGTGTGGGAAGTTGGAAAGGACGTGATTCCAAGCCACCCGCCCAAAGTAACTGGAGCAGGTAACCGATTTAGTTTAACATGTAATTTTGAAACAGTTATGAGTTCAAGGCAGTGAGTATATATTTTTTTATACTGTAAAGTGTGTCGCAAGTATCAATACTATTGCAGTGATTATTGAAATCTTGACACAGACAACGAAGAGGTTCATGCATTTGAAAATTCGATCTACATGTATTTAAATATAGCGGTTGGAAATACCGAGAGGGCCTAAAAGGGACATTAAACATCACCTCGCCAAGCAGAAATGGACTGTTTATCATCCCCCTTAATAGTTTTACCATAAATAAAACGCCAAGCATCTCCCTACGGCTATGTAGTGAAGGCAGCTGTAAAAGTTTTAACCGGCTGCAATAGGGCGGTAGGTTCCTTGATGGATCCCAGGGCAAATGATTTAAAGCAAAGAGCAAAAATTGCTTCTGGACCCATTCCAATTTGTCGCTATGAACCTGATAACGCGGGTTCCAGATAATGGAAGCATATTCCAATATAGGTCTTACTAACGATAAAAAAAGAGTTTTAGTGACATAGGGGTCATTGAATTCCTTTGACCACCTTTTTACGAAAGCCAAAGTGCCTCTAGCCCTATTCACACACGATTCGATATGTAATTTGAAGTCCAGTTTAGGGTCCATTATAACGCCAAGATCAGTAAAGTTTGTGACTTGCTTAATGATATAATCGCCTATCATGTACTGATATGTTTTAAAAGATTTCCTCGTAAAACACATAAACTTGCACTTCGGTAAATTTAGTGACATGACGTTCACGTCACACCACTCAACCAGATTATTCAGATCCAATTGAAGAAGTGCCCTATCTTAAGGTGAGCGAATGGGCATAACCAGTTCGACATCGTCAGCGTACATCAGCGGTATGCAGCGCTTTAAAACAATTGGGAGGTCATTAATGAAGAGCAGAAACAACACTGGACCAAGGTGACTGCCGTGTGGAACTCCAGAAGATACATTGATGAATTCAGACAAACAATTGTTAAACACAACGGTTTGCTTTCTACCTACCAAGTACGAAGAACCCAAGAGAGAAGCCGTGATGGAAAACCCAATCGATCGAGTTTTAGTAGGAGTAAGGAATGGGAAACTTTGTCAAACGCCTTACTGAAATCAGTGTAAATGACATCAACTTCGCAGTTCGTCCTTAAGTTATTGGATACGAGGGTTGTGAACTCCAGCAAGTTAGACACAATGGACTTACCCCTGCAAAAGCCATGTTGTGACAGGTCCACTGCCGAAGATACTGCAAAAGCCAGTTGATTTGTGACAACTGATTCAAATAGGTTTGGAATAGCACAAAGTTTGGCTATTCCTCTATAGTTTGTGACACAAGATCTACTCCCACTTTTATAAAGTGGTATTATAAACGACTCCTTCCACTTCTTAGGGAATATCCCGTGCCTCAAAGAGGCACTAAATAAGCAGGTAAGGGGTTGACAAAGAAATTGAGCGCAAATTCTGAGCACAACAGATGGTATTTCATCAGGTCCACTGGAGTAGGAAATTTTCAGACTTTCCAGATGCCTTAGTACCTCATCTGTATGAATATATGGGATACCTACTGAGTTAAGCGAAGGTAACATGTATTGATAATCCACCGGAGGGAAGTCAGGGATAGTCGAGTAATTAGATTTAAAAAAGTCAGCAAACATATTTGCAATCTCGGAATCAATACTGGAAATCCGATCGTTATACTTCACTACAGAAGGAAACCCTTTAATTTTTCTTTTGGAGTTGACGAAGGAATAAAATGTTTTTGGATTGGAAGAGATCCGATGCTTAATCTTCATCAGATAATTCTTATAGCATCTTATCTGTAGCCTGTTGTACTTAAGGCGCAAGATGGAGTATGCAGCATAGTCACTATTAGAGCCAGATAATTTGAAACGCTTGAAGAAGCGTGTTTTTTTGTTTTTTAGATAATTAAGTTCTCTAGAGCTCCAAGCAGTAGCTGGCGATGCTGAGGAGGTTTTGGAAAAAGGCACACATTTGAGGAATATCGCATGTAAAACGTTGGTGAAATGGACGGAGCTCGCTTCAATATCTCCGTCGTACTCAGGCCACTTTATTTTAGAGACTTCGTCGATTAGCAAAGACCAATTGGCCTTTCTAAACAGAAACCGGCGGGAAGACGCATTCGGATCGGTAGTATACCGCACGGGTAAGCTAAGCCTATCCAAGTAAATTAAAAGTGCTGGATGATAAACATCCTCAGGCAATACCACTGGATCACATCGAGTAACAGAACAATTCGATGTGTCGTCTGAAAAAATCAAATCAATATATTTGCCAAATTTATTATGAATTCTGTTAAGTTGATAAAGACCAATGTCTGCAAGGTCATTTAAAAACCCGTAGAATACAACATTACAAGCAGTGGGAACTAGCATTCCGTCAATAAAATTCCAAGACACAAAGGGCAGATTAAAGTCGCCAGCCACTAAGATAGAATCAACAGACCTTGATATAGCAAATATAAATTTCAATAGGGAAGAATGTTTTAAGTATATAGAAATATCTGACTGGGGCGGAATATAAGACGCAACAAAATATTTATAAGTAGATAAAAGTTTAACTCGCACGCAAAGGATTTCAACATCAGAAGAATCATCGAAGTACACTTCCTCAGCAGAGAACCTGGTGTGTACGGCGATTAACACGCCTCCACCAACTCTGTTTCGTCGGTCATTCCTAAAGATCTCATAAGAATCTGCTAATATCTCAGAGTTAAACACAGTTGGTTTCAACCATGTCTCAGTAAAAACCAAAACGTCATAACAGAGTTCATGACTACGGAGAAAAAGATCAACTAGTTTAGTATTTAGACCCCTAACATTCTGATAATAGACGTTGAGGCCATTATGAAAGGTGTTAGACAAATCTATGACTCCGCGGGAATTTCTACATCTTTTCGAAAAAAACGGAAGGGCTTAATGTATACATTACTGGGCCAAAGAGAAGCATTGAAAAGTTTGCTATATTCACTTTCAATCACTCGAACTTTAAAAGCGACTCTCACTAAAGTGTTAATGTCGACATCTCTCTTTATTAACTTAAAACAAGCGACATTAGAAGCAGCAATGCCAAAGTGATCAGAGATGTATTTAGCAATACTCTCCTCAGTGACCGATGACTTAAATGAGGACAAATGAATCCATTTATACCGCACAAATACATCCAACTCAGCATTGTCATTGCTACCACTAACAACACGCGATTTTTGCGTAATTTCTTTTGATGCACTCTTTCGTTGTCTGTCAGAAACATCAACAGATGGCACATTTGCATTAACTGCGCTAGCTGCAGCATCTGCATACGATACAGTGTCAGCAGAGCGCGACACTGCACTAGTATTTGTCACATTGTTGACAACCATTTGAGCATCAGACTTATTGGAATTATCAGAAGGCACATTTGAATTATTCATTTCATTTCATTTCATTTCATTTTTTATTCATTTTCTTTCAAAACAGCATATATGTTACAATAGCGACTTAAATTAAATTAACCATAATTACAGAAAGAAAAGTAAGGCATTCTGTAAAAATATATGTATTTTTAGTATCGAATGCCATCTCCGAATAAAATTGAATTCAAAAACATGTAAAATAGTGCGTGGGGTGAAGTTTGATTAAAAATAATGAGTAATAAAATATATTAATACAATATGTACATATACTTTTTTAAGTGCTATGTTTCAGCAAAATTTTGATGTCTTCGTGTGATTTCTCTAGTAGAAAAGATTTAACCTTTCCCAAAAACTCATTCAGATTTCTAGTGACACGTATACATGCAGGCAACGCATTAAAAGCTTTACAAGAAACGATAGTAAAGAAGTTGTTGAAGCTGGTTGTTCGAGAGGTCGGGACACACACAAGTCCATATGAGTTTTGCCTCAAGTTATAACTATCCGATACCAGGCTATGTAAATACCCACAGCGAATGAAAAATATCTTTAACGTTTTATAGTAGTACATATGCTTAACAGGAAGAACTTTCAGATCCCTAAACAACTCCATAGAGTGGTGAAAACGATCAACATTACATATTTTTCTTATGACCCATTTTTGAATAGTTAGAAGCTGCTGGATTTTATTACCTGCAGCGCCACCCCAACAGGTTATACCATATTGGAGCTTGGAGTGGACTAAAGCGTAGTAAATAGTTTTAAGTGTTTCGTTTGAACAAACTTTTCTTAAATTGTAAAAATAACGAACGGAAGATCGCAAGTAGGACTTCAAACGAGAAATATGCGTAGACCAACTCAAGTTTTGGTCAACAATAACACCAAGATATTGGAAGTCGCTTACTTTTTCAATAGTGAAGCACTTATCGGAACAATTTACTTCAGCTTTAAACGATGCACAGAACAGAAAATTATTTAGTACAAAACGTTTGCAGTCAGTAGCATGGAATACAATGGCTATGTCAGGTGAGGATTTTGGATGCAAATTGAAATACATCAACTTCGTTTTCTTGCTGACACAGAGCTTATGTGCTGCAAACCACACTCTTAGCAAATGCACATCGTTATTGATTCCTGCTACTAAATCCAGATAGGTCGATGAGCCATAGGCGATAGCAAGGTCGTCAGCGAAGGCTGTTACTTTTCCATACAATGGCAGCGAGAATATTGAATTAAGGTAAATCAAAAATAGAATAGGACCTAAGACAGATCCTTGAGGTACACCTAAGCTAATTGTAACTGGGTTACTTATACTACTTCCAACTTTTACTTTTTGAATTCTTCCTGACAAATAAGATTTAAACCAATTATATATAAAACCACGGAAGCCCGCAAAATACAATTTGTCTAATAAAATTTGATGATCAACCATGTCAAATGCTTTAGTGATATCAACGAACAGTCCAGCACAATTCTTTTTATTGTCTAGTTCCCTATATATGTGATAACAAAAGTCCAGCAGGGCATCTTCTGTTGACCGCCCATATCTGAACCCGAATTGCATTGAGCTGAAATAGTTATTATTGTCAAGAAATGATAGGATTCGACCTTTAACCAGTTTTTCAAAAATTTTTGAAATTGAAGACAGTAATGAAATAGGCCTGTAGTTATTTATATCCGTTTTGTCACCCTTTTTAAATAAAGGAATGGCAATAGCGCATTTTAAGTCTAAAGGAAATGATCCACCTAAAATACTCATATTAAACAAATGCGTTAGGATATCAACTAAATTTAGTGCCACATATTTAAGAGTCTGATTCGAAATTCCATCACAGCCACATGATCTAGAGTTATTCAGAGAATTAATTGTTTTTAAAACTTCAATGCCAGTAAATGGCTCGAAAAAAAAACTATTTCCCGAATTCGAGAACTCAGGTATCAGAGCGGAGGATTCGAAAACAGGTGATTGTCCTATTGATAGAAAGTGATCATTGAAAAGGTTTGCCACTATTGGAGGATCAGAAAAGCTCACGCTACCATCACATAAAACAATTGATGTATTATTAGCTTTACAACTGCGATTCAGAAGACCGTTAATAATATTCCATTCCTTCTTTGGATTGCCATAGGAAGACCTAAACTTATTTCGATAGAAATTATCACGCTCCACGTGTACTTCTTTTTTCAGTTCTCTACATAATTTCATATACCTGCTGCGAAGATTTGCGTTTGATGGGTGGTTTTTACACTTTTTTCCAAGCTTGTTTTTTAGATGAATTTTTTTGAGCAACTTTTTGCTAATCCATGGTTTTAACTTATAATCAGATCTGCGAGGGATAAAAGAAAAGCTAGCAGACTTAATGTGTCTGTTAAAAATGTTCAGAAAAATATTAAATGCCTTGGATACGTCTTTTTCAGAGTAACATTCATCCCATGACTCAAATCGCAATAGTTCGTTTAGAGCGTCAAAATTTATTTGCGTTAAACAAGAACTAACCTTTTTATTATTGTTTTTTGCACAGGCCTTGCTTAGTAGTACACCAGTCATAGTGTGATCTGTTATTCCGACATGAAGATTTAGGCTACGCAAACTACTGAGAAAATGATTACTAACACGACAGAAAACGTGATCCAAGCAGCTTCCAGACATACTACGAGTTGGTTCATTTAAATACGATGTTAAACCATGACCAGCCATTAGATTTAGGAAACTATCTATGGTAGGATTAGCGTTAAGAATATCTAAATTAAAGTCACCTAAGATGACAATATTGGCTGAATTTTCACTACGGAGAAGATTTGAGAACTCTTCCACAAATATCTGAACAGGTATCGCATGTAGCCTGTAAACACATATAAAAGTAAAGACTGCACCGGAAATACTTATTGAAACCTTTAGGATGTCAGCACTTGTGAGATTGCATTCAAAATAATCACACTCATACATATCCCGAACAAAAACTCCAACACCACCTGCAGAATAACTGTCATTAGTGTTCGCGAAAAAATTATAACCAGGTATAGTGAAATCATGAATTTCGTGGGAGTATATCCAGATTTCAGACAAAAGTATTACGTCGGGATAGTTTTTAAACATCTCTAGATTGCATAACAATAAATCAAAATTTTGCCGAAGACTACGTATGTTTTGATGAATAGCAACAAACGAATCCGTAGAATTGTGCCATCGATATTATTTTTATGATTGTTAACTTTAGTTGATTTAGATGTGGATGCAGTAGATTTATTTTTAGATGTAGAATTGGAACTAATTGATGTTGATGTATTTCCAGATGTAGATGTAGTTTTAGACGAAAGAGAGACTTCAGAAGATGAGGCGTTTTTAGATGTAGTTGTAGATGTAGATGTAGGCGAAGTAGAAGTTGTCTTTGTAGTAGCACTAGTAGAGAGAATATTCGATGTTTGCGGCTGAGTAATAATAGCAGCAGGTATAGATGTAAGAGTAGTAGTAGGTGCAGGTGATGAAGCATTAGCTCTCAGATTATCGATAGGGGAATTAGAGAACTCCGTGCCAAGCGGGGTAGCGGGAAAATCCATTAGATTGCTTTGTATTAAGTTGTTGTTATTGGATGCCATGGGGAGAGCAGAAATAAATAGCGCACTATTTCTGACATTCGGACAATCGTATGACTCAGCAACATTTAAATTGTTGTTGGATGACTTCAAAGAGTCCATTATATGATTTTTTAAGTCATCGAATTTTTTAGACACAGCATTAGAAATTATATCGAAACCTTGTTTTTGAGCCACAAGAATAGCGTTCAAAATATTAGATAGCTTGTCCGGCATGTTCACACACTTTTCACACAAGTAAAGCAAATGAGGGTTAGCCTTGATTAGCTTCACTTCATAGTCCGATATACCCTCACTACAGGCTCTGTGGAAAATCCTCTTGCAGAACCCATTACACGGCACTAGGCTATTGTCACCAGTTCTAGAAAATTGTTTATTACACTTTCCACAAAATTCATCCATTTTGGCAATTTAAAGTAAAGGAAAATATAAGAATACGTGAAAATATGAGAGCGATTAAAAACACGACCGTACGCAGCGAGAGAATGACACAATTTGCTGGATAAAGTAAGAAATTTGTGCTGCCATTAAATGTTCACATACCTTCGATAATGTAGGCAGTATGCTGATAGGCCTATAATCACCTGCACACGTAGCATTAGTTTTTTTCGCAATAGGAAGAATAATTGCTTTCTTCCACATCGTGGGAAAACATAAAGAGGTGAAGCAGAAATTTATGATATGAGTAAGCGGACCTAGTATAAACTCCATTACGATCTTAATAAATCTTAGAGAGATTCCATCCTCCCCCAAAGCATTCGATTTTATACTTAATAAAGACTTCAAAACATCAACCTCGCCAATTGTATCAAATTGAAATTTGTTATCAGGGCCGACATAGGAGGAGTAATCTTTTAGCAGGGCTGGAGCATTGACGCCATTGTTAGTGCTAAGAAAAAAGTCATTTAGTTCATCCACATCTATTTCACACTTAGTAGTATCCTTGCCAAGTATTTTAAACCTTTTTAAGTTTCTCCACAACTCCTTGGATGGAAGTGAGGGATCTAGCTTTGATTTACTGTACCTACACTTTGCCTGCGTGATAATAGCTGTTGTTTCATTTCGCACTTCTTTGTATCGACACCGGGAAATATCTGTCCTATTTTTACGCCACTTACCATAATATTTTTGACGTTTCTTAATAGCCGATCGAACTCTCGAATTGTACCAGGGACACGAACTGTTAATAACACTTGCACAACGAATAGGCACATGCACATTAAACAATCTGGTCAAGTTATTATTAAGAAAATCTAACTTGGTATCAACCGTGTCAAGAAACCAACAGCCAGTCCAATCAACACCACATATATCGGAGTACAACGCATTAACATTCAACGATTTAAAATCACGATACACAAACGTACAATCTAAATCAGAACGGTTCATTTCAACATCTATAGTACAGAAAATCAAATCATGGTCAGAAACAAAGCATATTTGCTCAAATTTTAGGACGTGCCAGGGATTACAAGTTACAAAATAATCAAGAATGGGGTCACAATTCAGAAGTCTTTCGAAGGGTAACATCTTAAAGTAACCCAAGATAACGAACTATTTTGGAGTCTTACATGGCAGTCAATTAAAGAGAGCCTATAAATCTACACTACAAAGCAGAGCAGACTCTCAATCAATAAGGTAAGAAATCAATTTGCCAAACTTTGAAAAATAATCAAAATAAAATCGTCCGTCTGACCCGCAGTTTACGTTTTAATACGTGAAGATGCTCTTAAAGGTACATTCAGGATTTAATGGAACGGATAGTGGTATACCTTGGACTGGTGTGGGTTGGAAGCTCCTGAAGGTTGTGTAATAGATACACGTATATTTTCAATGTCATAATGCTTGGTGGTGGTGTGATGTCACGACCATCATTAATCGTCCTCTTCGAACTTCGAACCCGTCCTCTTCGAATGTAATAAATGCTACAAATTTTGATGTCATACTCCACGACCTGGTGAATATCCTAAAAGTTCCCTATTTTTAGGGCGGATATCGCATAATCGCCAGTTTTACTTAGATGTCCAACACCCTGTAGGTTGCAGCCACGATAGTTGTACTCTTTTAGCATTAGTTTACATCCAGCAAAGGGTATATTTAAGCATTCTTTGCCAAAGAAAAATCTACCTGGTCGTGCCCCATCCAGTAATTTCGTCGGCAATTTATTCCTCTTCAATATCCCTGTGTCCGGGGACCCATGTGCGTGTACACGATCTCGTTGGGATATGTCTTAAAGGGGTCGGAGAAAGATAAGTGTAAGGTCAGAATTGATCGAATAAAAAGTAACGGATTTAATGGCCGCGTGGACGTCGCTAAAAATAAAGATTTCCTTGCCGATAATTTTCTCTCCATCGTAACCGCGACTTTCATGATAGCTGGTACTTCTGCCGGGAAGACACTACAATGATCAAGTAGTATGGAAGAGAGTAGGAGTTCTCCGCCGTTTGAATAAATTGTTTAGTATGCTAGAGTGTTCTATGGTTTTAGTACTCTAACTGGACGATCCTTGGACAGGATATTTTGGGGCTTTCTTTCTCCGGAAAATTTCGGCACTAAGGCAACAGTGTTATTTGTAATCACTTTGAGGTCACTTTGAGAATATTTCGAAATTGTTATAAGGGTCATATGGGGAATATCTCAGAACTTATTTATGCCCTGCACAACTTATAAATAACATTTAATTCAAAACTGTTTAATGTACGTGTATGTATGTTTTCTTTTGAAGGACGGAGCAGCGTGTAAAGACTAGTACTTTATATTGTAACGAATTCGGGGAAATTCCTGATAATTATGCCCCTTTTTCTAACGTTGGAATCGCTGAACTGTCGAATAAATAACTGCAATATTCAGTATTGCAAAATGGTCTTTATTTACACTACTTTGCGGGTAGTACTTCACAATCACTATTATACTTCACTAATAGCGTGTTTAAGACACACTCATTAGTAATTCCTCAGCTTGCGCTGCTTTTATACTCTCTATTGCCTCGTTCGCATATTTCGCCTAACGTCTTGACTTTTCGCGAACATGCCTTCTGGAACAGTTGTATCTCATATTTGGTTATTTATCTATATGCGTGTGTATATGTGAGTCACAACTTCTGCTCTTAGCTGATGACTACATATGTGTATGTGAAATAATCCCTTTGCTTCAAGTTGCTGGTTATGCGTGTGGAATATTCTGCGTTGCCTTGTACATAAGTGGCTGCTTGCTTTAATGTGTACATGTACATAAGTGAGGCTGCTTGCTTTTTGTTGTTGTTGTGATTATTTACTAACATCATAGTGATGATAATATTTGCCACAATATATTGGCTAAGTTCGAAATACCCATTACGAAATGTGTTAGCCGAACTCTCGGGAAAAGCCCGAACGTATCATCAAGTTTAATTAAGTATATATCTCTTGCTTAACGTTCTGGGTGTCTCTACGGAGTATTGTGTCCCAGAAATCCTGTGTGAGTAAAACATTTGCTTCACAGAGCAGAGAAATATCTGCAAAAAATTCAAGATCTAGGTGTGTAGAAAATTGTGTAAAGAGATATTTTCATCTTTAGTGGTAAATAGGCAGCAAGGAAATTAATTGAAGCTTCTCTCTTTACTTCTGAATACGTGATCTACAGTTACATTGTCAAGCAGGATCTCTGCTGCGTGTAGCAAGAGAACTGCATTCGAATTTGAGAGGCAAGGTAGATTAAAGAGTATTCTGCATAAACTTCTGCTAGGCGATGTAAGTCCACCCCTGGGTGTGTGAATGGATTGAAATGTGAAAAGTTTGTGGGAAGGCTAACTGATATTTGATCGGAAAGACTCATTATTGGCACTTTACCGCCTAGGGAACTTTGGCGGTTACGCACCAATTCACGCCAACTATCACTGTTTCATATTAACTTGCCTTTTTCATCTCTTCTCTACCAACTCAGTGGAGATCTACCTTTACTCTGATTCCTAGTATGGGTGTGGATAGGTATATATTATGAGCTAGACAGTTTTCTTCCATTCGCAATATATAAACTAGCCAGCGAAACTTTTGAACTATTATTCGTTGCACATCTTCATTACTACTTAAACTCCATGAACTATCCTAACTTTTCTTCCTACAGCGTTCACGATTACGAAACAAACATCAGTACAGTTATGATGATAGGCTCAAATAACATGACTTCGTGAAGACAGAATTTTACTTTTTAATGGCCTACTTAGCCCAAAGTACCATTTGTTGGCAAGAGTGATTGTCTGTTTGATTTCTAGGTTGATTCGCATCATTTGTTACGCGCCCGCTTACTCGTTACTGAAATAGTTATACAGTTTCAGTCTTCAACAGTAGATATTGGCAAAATGAGAATAATATATTTACACGTTTGCGCAATTCAAGTGACACACCATTAACATGAAATTGATTCAGTTATGCAGCTTTGAATTTCTGCACTTATGTTATTTTGCGAGTGAAGAAAAAATCGTTGCTCACATACCTGCCCTGCCGGTAAAAGAAGTAAGTAGTTTTAAACTATCTCATACTTAGTAGACTGCCTAGCCAAGTAGTCAGCCCACTACCATCTTCCCGGATAAGTAACTGTTATTTAATCACGATATCCTACGAGAGCTCAATTGGCAGTTTTCATACAGAAATAAACCCGCTGCAAACTAGTTTAGGATATAACAAAGAAGTCCACGTTTAACAACGGTAAATGAGATTGTTTGTATGCTGATAGATATATTGGTTCCAGATCTAGTGCCGGATACAGTAAATTTTGTACAAAGCAGTCTGCTGGAACTTCACTTTAAGGTTCACCAAAGTTTTGCATTATTTTGCAGCACTACTTTGTCCGTTTTCGGACTAGTTTGATAGCATAGCAGTCAGAGAATTTCATCTGTGAAATAGTACTTTTTATAAATAGCTTGTTTTTACCCAATAAGATATGGGTGTATACATATGTATGTATGTATGTGTGTGTTTGCTCGTTATTGACTTGTATTGAGTTAAGTTACGTACTTGTTTTATTATTTGATTTCTTTGCAACAGCAAATTGTAAAAATTGTCACTTGAACGAATAAAAAGCAATAGCAGAAACGTTAACGGATGATTAAATGTCAGGCTGTCGTTGCAAATAGCATTGGGAAAGGTTGCAAAAGTCGTAGAGGCTGCCCGAAAGTTGATTGACACTAAGGATCTTAGCTTGAGTGTATCTTCAACTGTCTGCCGGCCAAAGCAAAGAGTATATATTTGTCAAGAGGCGTCACTCGATACTTTTGTTGTTGCCAAAGCAAATTACTCGATGTTTTCTCAAGGTAGTCGTTGGTTTTTTTTATCAGATGTATTTATAAAAACGCTTTCTATACATTTTCGTGGGGTATTTGTGTTTATTTTACTGATTGTATTAAATTAATTAATTAATTCTCTTTCCAAAAATCGTAATTATGCAAAGTCACTTTACCGCATAACTATATAGGATTCAATTAAAAAAAACTAAACAAAACTTCCTTGAGAATCACATTCGACATGACAGGGTTGCTTTGGCAACAACAAAGTATCGAGTGACGCCTCTTGACAAATATATACTCTTTGGCCAAAGTGTGAATTTGTACTTACCAGGGGAATATCACTCTCCTCAAATATTATCTATGAAAATTCCCATATTTGCCATTATGCGGATGATCTAGCTATTGCTTACAGAGCAAGATTCACTTAAATTTCGTTTGAACTGATGCCTTTCTTGATCCGTGTGAGCCTCCTGATGCGGACTCAGCGTCAATTCGATTAAAGTGGAGCCTATCTTATACTCTAAACAATACAACTTATCACCGTTAAACTCGTTGGAGATAAATGGTTTTCGCCTTTAGCTGTGTAAAGAGCTATTACTGAACAAATGAGGACAAATCCCCAATGTACGCAGATGTATTTGTATCGCGTTGATTCGGCCCATGTTGCTCTATGGGTTGTTTGTATGGTGGACACTGGGCAGCACTCAGCAAAGGAAAAGGGCGCAGATCTAGTATGACACGCAGAAGTAAGCGGTGCTATAAGAACAATGCCAAGGGAACCTCTTCAGACCTTTCTTGACTAAAACCGCTTCAGAAAGAGGGTTACCGAGGGACGACAGTGTCAGACCTACCCTTGAGAGAGTCGTCTAGTTGAACTACTTCAACTTTAGGATACTCTAGCATAGTAAAAAATTGTAGTTTTCTTTTTGGCAGCACAGACCGCTGTTAGACTAGTACAGCTGCGGACTGCAACTTCATGGTAAGCAGAGTGGATTGGATGCAGTCGGACCAGTGCACAACTGTTGATGGCAGTGTTTGATAAGCGTCCATTCAAAGGACCGATACGTGCAACTCTCTTGCAGACGTATGAACTTTGGACTGTCTTTCAAACAGAAATATCAGGAAAGGGACAGCCAAACAGCTTTCGAATCTCTTGGCTCTTACTCATTCAATTCAAAACTAATACTAAAATGTTGCCGATCTCTTGAGGAGATGGCTCAATAGAACCGTGTACGCCTCACATGGGCCCCAGGACCTTGAAGGAAATTGTATTGCAAACGAACTTGCTAGTTAGGGCACAACGAAGCACATTTTTCCTAACAAAGAACGCTTAAGTATACCCTTTGTCATACGCATACGTATGCCGCCTGCTAACAGGAGATGTCTACAAACCCCATGGTGTCGGACATCTTGGCAAAGGCAATCAAAAAGAAATTTTAGGAGATTCATCACTTTTGCACCCTAAATGGGGGACAATTTCTACACTCGTAGGATTACTAAGTGGACACTGCCTTATTGGGAGGCATTCAGAAATGGTAGCAGTGGCCTATCGTCGATTCTGTAAGAGTTGTAAAGACTACGAAGAGGAGGACCTCATTCTACTCTACTTCAGGTCGTTCGAAGTATAGGGGTAATAAAGTCTTTCTGTAATAACACAATGGGCCTAATGATATTGTGACGAATATTAGCATCACTAAGCTGCTACTAAACAACAACAATAAACTAGCCACTCTTATGTTGAAGGTGACGAAGAGATATCTCACACACACAAATATGTAGTCATCAGCAGAATTAGTTACTCACACATACACACGCATATGGCTATGGGAGAGGCGTGGACTGCAGATATACATGTACATAGCTGGTAGCTAACCAAGCATGAGCTACAACTGTTGGCGAAATTACTAGACTTTAGGAGAAATGGGTGAACGAGGAGACCAAGAGTATAAAAGCAGCGGAAGCTGAGTAATAACGAATCAGTTTTGATGTAAACACGCTACTGCTTTTGAAGTAAAATTGTGAAGTACTACTCTCAACGTAATCTAAATAAAGACCAGTTTGCAATACTGAATATTGGAGTGATTTATTCAACAGTTTAGCGATTCGAACGTTAGCAGAATGTTTCAAATAAGCGGAATTTCCGTAAATTCGTGACAATATTGACCTATGTGTGCTACCGCGGCAGCCACTTTAACTTAAACTTGCTCAAATGATATCGCCCACCACTGAAGAACAAAACTCTTTTGTTTAGCTAATTGTTTCGATCTCCTTGCAAATATACATCTAGAAGTATTTTTATGATCCTGTTAATTTTCAAAACTGCCAAGCTGACACATGACTCACGACACAATTTTAAAATCAGCAATAAAAATTAAAATGGTCAATGGCTGTGGCTTATATAACTCATATGTATGCAAGAATTAAGTAATTTGTTGTAACGTCTACCGAATCTCTTACACCACAATATGAATTCCAAAATATGGAATCATTAAAATGCATATTTGAAACAACAAAAGCACACACAAAGACCCTCACTGAACGCCAGCATCTGTTGGCAACAACTTTGTACATTGTAAGCAACCAAGTAATCGTTACAACAGACACATCATTGAGTTGTTGTTTATTTCTTATAGCTTGCACAAAAATAGGAATATGGTAATAAGACAAACAAATTCAAACTCAAATGAGAAAACAATAAAGGGTATGCGTTGCAAATGAATCATACACTTGAGAAGTACTTAATTATTTTGTATTGAGGCTGCGTATACGCCATGGCATACCAACAATTCAAAGCAGAGCTGTTTTACAACCATGCCGCACATACACACATTCTTGACATAGCTCAAACGGTAGTTATCGGTAAAATATGCGCATACATTAATATTTGGGTGATGCTGTTAGATTTTCTCTAGCACTGGAATAAAAAGGGGTGGTAGAAGTGGAAGCATGACCTCTTTCTTTGTTTAGAACTGAGAAAGAAGAATTGTAAAATATCATGTTATATGTTGAAAAGGTGGGCCAATAAAAACTTCACATGAACTGAATGTGTCCATAGTGTTAAACTGATATTATAAGTCAACGTAAATGAGTTCGGTCAAGTTAAAATTGTTTCTCTGTAACCATAAAATCCTTTTTTATGCGTGCCTATGCATTTGAATCACATTTATCTTGAGATTATTTTCCTGAATGAATTTGTAGGGAAATTTTCTCAGACCATCAAAAAGTGTTATCAAATACCAATGTATTTATTTAATAATTTGGGAAAATTTTAAACAACGTGACGTCAGGACGGACAAGGCGACAGCTGTTTTGATTATACCTTGTAAATCTCTTCAAAGCCTTGTTCTTATTTGACGTTGTGGTAGCGCACTACCCTCAAGTGGCCCAATGAAACCAGGCTAATCCTCTTCATGGGTCCGCACTCCCTGGGGCTGCCGTTAGGCATAACTTCACTGGAGGGGAAGGCGATTTAGTTGCAACTTCTTCTTCTGCGCATTTCACTGCGCTCCATTTCAGCATGCATCAATTGCGTCATAACTATAACGGCAATCTATTTGTCCGCACATTCGGGGAACTAAATTCCTAATGGAAGCCTCCTCTCCAAAAACTCTGTGTACAGAGAGTCTTTCTCCGTGAAAACGAGGGCAGTGAAACATTATATGTTCTGCGCTTTCCAATTCGAAGGGACAGTGTGGACAGAAAGGATCCTCCTCTATCCCACGCTTATGTATTCCCTGAAGACGCCGTCCCCGCTCAATATCTGTGTGAGTTCGTAATTTAGTTCGCCGTTTTTCGCTCATAAAAATAAAAATAAATGTAAGACGCAATAACTTCCGAAGCAATTTTAGGACGAGCTTCTCTTCCAATTTGCGTCGTGTTCCTTTTAATTTTTCCTACAAATGGGCGGGTCAGCACCTACTTGTTTATGCGGACTCCGAACGGTGTCTGAAAGGCAGGTGAGTTTTCACTGAGAGCTTTTCATGGCAGCAATACAGTCGGAGTGCTTGCCAAACACTGCCGAGGGGCGACCCTGCTTAGAAAAATGTTCTTCTATTTGAAAAACTTGTTTCTAAAAGTTTGATATTGCTTTTCCCAGGGCTTGAACCCAGGACCGTCGGTGTGGATGGCGAAGCATGCTACCATCACACCATGGTGGCCGCTATATTCCGAACTAGCATGAAGGTCCAGCGCCCTTTTCTCGATTTTTCCCACCGTTCTTGCCACCTAACTATTGTTCGTGACCTTTCGCTTTTCTTAGCATCATCAGTTAGTTGGCTGATTCCAATGCCATACATATCGGCCATTTCACTTGAGTGTAGATCTACTGAGATTTTCCTGGATAAAACATGGATCGCTTCGTTGGACATCGTCCGATAAGCACATGCTCTGCGTATCACAGCAATACGGTAGGCTGCTAGTATATCTTTTTGGTGGACCATTTTAGATCCGTGCCACACTGGTGCTGCATATAGTATTATTGAGCTGGTTACGTTGGATGTTAGCTGACGGGTGGCTTCGCCTGGGCCGCCGATGTTGGGCACTATTCGCATTAGGGCTTCACTAACTCTAGAAACTTTCTCCCCCACCACCCTGAAGTGCTACTTAAAAGTTAGTTTTGAGTCAGTGTTTACTCCTAGATATTTCAAGAAAGGCTTTGAATTTATTTGATAATTTCCTATGGATAGGTATTACTCATACACAGTATGCTTTGAGCTCATCAAAACCACTTCTGTTTTATTGCTAGTCATCTTCAGCCCCATTCTAGGTAAAAATCAATGGCAGCTTATGATATCTGGCCCTTAAATATATTTTGCTTCAGGCCTTGAAAATTTTGTCTTCAAATCACTTGCTTTAAAAAATGAGAACTTTCAAAAAGTCCATAAAACTAAAAAAAAATGCAACAAAATCGTTTACCCCAGCATGCAATCAATTAAGTCCTTGAATGCGTTTGAATGTCGGATAAGCAGATTTTCGTTATTACAAATGCCGCAAAAAGCAGCTGATATATTTCTCTTACTCCACCTTTAGACTCTTCGGCCGTCCCGTCGTGTACAACAAACAATAATGATTATGTACTTGCTGTGCAACAAACAAATTTCATGTACGTACATGTCTCACATGCCCATACATGCTTACCAGCCTTGCATGCGTTTGTGTATGTAATTGTGTGTGTGTATGTCATAAACGAATAAGCGAATAAATGAACTACAAACGACTAACAACAGCTAAACAACTTGTTTCCATAGTTTCACTTTTGATAAAGCCCTTTTCTTAGTTTTTTTATAGCAAATTTTATGTGGCAGCGTGCAATTGTGGCCCTAAGCTTGTAAGGACGTTTATAAGGACGAGCGCGTGGCAGCTAAATCAATTGCATTGAAAGAGCTATTTAAATATTTTAATATTATAAATCACAGTAGGCTGGTGAACATTAATACATACGTGTGTATTTAGGTTCATGTATATTAGAGCGGGTCAAATTTTATGGATGGATTTGTTTTTTCATCAGGAGTATAGCAAAAACGTAATCTACAGATGATTCTAAGAAAAATTGCTGAAGACACGATAGCCCCAAGTCCGATTTCGAGTCCCCGCCTTTTGCAAAATAGATATTTTGCCATATGAATGTAGGGTTTGGCCAAAAAATCTTCAAGGCATCTGATAGAATTATAGGAAAAATATCACATTGGGCTTACTTTAAAGGCATTGTAACGAATTTACTGAAATTCCTTTTATTTGCAACCTTCTACGAACGTTCGTATCGCTAAACTGTTGAATAAATAATTCCAATATTCAATAATGCAAAATGGTCTTTATTAGACTACTTTGAAAATACTTCACAAAAACACTTATACTTCGCAACTGATAGCGTGCTTAAATCAAACTGACTGATTCATGCCTCAGCTTGTGCTGCTTTTATACTATTAAGTTTCCTCCTTCGCATGACTCTAGGCGTTTCTTCTTATAGAATTTACTACTTAGTTGGCAGCTATAACTACAGATGCACGATTTTATAGCTTCTGGCATAGCCCATGCGCGTGTATATGTGAGTGATACTTGCACAAATGATTGCATACTTTCGGGAGTATGTCTGATATATCATGTGTTTGTGCGTTACTCTCCGCTGCTCGTGTGGGTAGACATAATGATTGATTTGTTGATGTGCATAAGAGTCACAGCTTTGAGATGATGTATGCCTTAGTGTTACTAATATTCGTTACAGTATTTTACGTACATTTCAGAATATGTATTAGTATCTATACTGTTTTTAAATTTTAGTAGAGATATCAGGCTTAAATTATGAGAAATTAGCCTAAAATGAACTTTTAATTAATATATTATAATTTTTAACAAATTTCGTATGTAAAATTTTTTTCTTTACAGCTAAAATAAGTTCAGAACATTTCCAACAACTTTTATTCAGACAGTTTTTCTTTTTTCGAATTCATTTTAGTAAAAAAAAATTTTCAAAAAAAACCTATATTTTCAAGCAATAAGCAAAGAAACACAATTTTTATAATTTTAATGTAATTTATTTAAAAAATTATTTTGTTTACTTAGAATAGACCATTTTAACGTATTTTTCCAAATAAAAGTAATGTAATGTTATTATTTCTTAAAATCTTTTTTGCTCTACATTCGTGGTTGTTTTTCATGACTTTCTGCTGTAACTCCTGATGAAAAAAAACCATCCATACAATTTGACCCGCACTAGTGAACATATATACATACTAGAGGTTTACGCCGATCACTTTATCGGCGGCGGCGGCGTGGGCGGCGCGCCGGCGTACGCCGGTATTCTTACTTTAAAAAGCTCGATTTTTCTATTTAAAAAAATAGTATTTAGGAAAGGTTTTGTTTGTATGTATTTAATGAAATCAACGTGTTGGCCATTTCGGAAAGATCCGGGGTTTTTGTCTCAAGATCTCGCAGACCGTTCAAACATTTTCAGGAGTAGCTCATTGCGGAGGGATTGCCCCCCGTCTGCTGAAAAGAAATAGAGATACATAAAATAGCCACACTTTTGTTTGCATATCTCGTGCAAAGCGTAGTTTCGCCTAGGGTTAACTCCTAATAATCGTCGCGAACACTATTTCTTAAATCATTTGTGGCTCCTTTGCGGTCACGCACAAAGGCGACTTACGGTTGCTATTAATGGTCTCTTAATACTCACGACTCCCGTGGCACAGGACGCCTCCAGTTTTTCGGCTGTTTTTAAAAGCTACAATTCCCGATGTGCGAACAATAGCAATCCCGACCACCAGTCGCTACCACGCCTCCTGACCCTCACAACATATGCCAGCTATAAGACTGCGACTTCGAACTCATACCTTCGTCGACGTCACTTTCCTAGAAGCTCTAGGTGTAGCTCCGAAGACTTTCCAACGGATGCTTTTGTCGCGCTATGCTGCCGAGCTACACCAGAGAAACACCTTGAAACATTGGGGAGTGACTATTTGGCCAAGGACGCCGCCTTCGAAATCATAAGCAATCTAAGTAGAAGTCATTGTGTAATCGGTGAAAATCATAAAATACTCGGCGCATCTACATAATTAAAATTTTACAAGGACCCTGGATAAAATTTTTAAAATGTAGACCAATGTTTGCAGACGTTTTGGTTCACAACATTGATTTCAATAGTCTTCGTTAAATCAAAACGATATATTAGAAAGAAAGTCGACCGATTTTAAGTTGAAAGATGTTTACTGCTGTTTTCCGGCCTTATGATATAAGAGCTCATTATGGCTGACCGCGTAGCTTCAGTTTTCAGACTAGTTCGACTGTCCACTACGTTAGGGTGATAGCATACACAGTCATTAGTTCGACTGTCTTGGGAAAGCTTTTGCTTCACCACTATGAGTGTTCTTGCGAAGGACAAAGCCTGACCTGGTAAATATATGTGCCTACGTATTCACATTTGTAAAAGGAGCCGTAACGTGTAGGTGATATTTAAACTTGGTTGATAGGCTATAATCAATGTGATTCACTCCAAAGGACTAGTTTTCGATAGGGTCGCCAACTTTATGTCAAACCGGGAGACTTGGGTGTTGAAGGATGAAGTGTGAAAATTAAAATTAACATTTCAGACGCTATTTTATAGTTTCGCAAATAAACAATAGATTTTTGAATGTAAGCCCAAAATGATTTTTCAAAACCTTCTCATTCGTACATATATCCTCAACTTAAGTATGAGGTAAGAATCAGTTCAACGGAGTGTTTATGCCCCTAGAACCTGCTAAAGGATTTTGCATCACTGATTTGGCTTATTCTTTCAGCCAATCGCAATATACAATTTTTTAAAAAAATCGGCACCTTTTTTGCTTTTTTAACAAATTGAGGGCAATTTGAAAACAATTTGAAACGCCTTTGGTCATTTTATTTGAATTCATTGTTCATTATTAATTTTTTGCAAAAAAATATGCAAAGTGAGCATATAAATCTCTACTATATATTTGTGAAAGTATGTCTGTATGTATGTTTGGACTTGCAGCCTAAACCGCAGAATGGAATCGAAAGAAATTTTGCCATGACTTCCCTGAGTGCGTCAATCTATGGTAGGCTATATAAAAAAGTTTTCGACAAGGGGGCGTGGCACCTCCCATACAACTGGAATTTTTCGTAGTCAATATATCTGAAAGTATTAAGGCTAGACGACTGAAATTAGGCGAGTGGTTATATGAGACCAATCTCTACCCCCTCCAGAAAAACTGGGTATAACGAAAAAGGGGCGTGGCACCTCCCATACAACTGGAATTTTTCGTTGTCAATATATCTGAAAGTATTAAAGCCAGACGACTGAAATTAGGTGAAGAGGTATATAAGACTAATCCCTACCCCCTCGGAAAAAATTGGGGATAGCGAAAAAGGGGTGTCGCATCTCCCATACAAATGGGGGTTGGGATTAGTCTAATATCTTAGTCTATATAGTACTGCTTTTATTTATACCTGAACGACGTCGGGTACTCTGCTAGTTTATTATATAACTTTTCTTTTAGTGTTTTGTTTTAATTACTTGGTGAAATGGGTGATGCAAAGTCCGTGTTAAGCTGACATCGAAAACGCTTGTTTTTTTAAATAACTTTTGAACAGTTAGAAAGAGTTAAATTTCGCAATTAGTTTCTTATAACTGGCAGTGATGCGCATCTGTTGATACCACTTTCGACCATATCCGACATGAACAATAAATGGCCTAAATAGTCTTAAACGAGTAGAAAATATAGTAACGCGCCGGACGCCGCCGCCGCCGCGCCGATATTTTTGACATTCGGCGGCGGCGTGCGAAAAACGACCCTAATCGGCGGCGGCGGCGGCGTTTATCGGCGGCGTATATCTCTAAAACATACGTTTGTATTTATATTTATACATATATATATATATATATATATATGAATGAGGGAATAAGTAGCGTTAAAGCGAAAAGCGTGCACCCTACCTTTTGAAATTTTTGCATTGGGGCATTCCTTGTACATTCTTCTTACTGTGTCTGTGTGAAAGCTTTGTTAGTGTGTGTTTATATGTATATTAAAAAAAATTTGCTAAATTCTACTTTCTTACTAGTTCATATGGAAAGATTTATTTGTGTTTATATGTATGTACATTAGGGTGTAATTTTTGCATTTAAAATTTTTCTACCGGTGCATAACACTGAATCATGTATAATATGGCCATAATATCTTAGCGTCATCAATTACCTATGGACTCATTCAGTTTATATGTTGCCCTCACGGACTGGCCAGTTCAACCTAATTTTACCTAACCGATTCTACTTTACGGTGTCTAAAATAGCTGCAAGAAGTCCGAAGGAGTTCGAAGTAGACGGAATACTGCACTCACGCCCCGCGCGGATACCATCTCCAGGTCTTTCAGTGTGCGAGATATCTATGTCAGTTTAACATTCCTGAGATGAGCAATGCATAGATACACTTCGAAAGTATTTCCGCCGTGAAAAGTTTCTCAGCGAAAACCCACTGTCTTGCAGATACCATACGGAGTTGGCATAAAAGTTGTAGGCCATGTCCTGCCAATTTAAAGGAAAGTTTTAATATTTTTATTATTATTATTTTAGCCTTAGTTCTGCAGAAATATTTACCAGCTTCTTTTTCTAGTCGGTAACACCTCATACAAAATTTGGCACACCCTAATGTGCATACCCTTAAAATGTATAATTCCTGTCCTCCATTTATAAGCTTATTTGTGACTTTCAGTTCTTAAGGTCAATTGGTAATACAAATAACTACATATTCTTACGAAAAGCAAATTCAAGATCCACATTAGCCTGATCGAAAATACATTTTTTTACTTCCAAAACTATTTAAAAAAAATTCTATGGTGCACTGAACAAACTGTTGAGAGCTTTTCATCTTAGTTCTTCAATGCATTGTTATCCAATATAGAAGGCTAAATTTTTGTTGTTATTTTTTTAGATGAAACACTGTAAGGCGTTGGATGTCCTTTTTACCGCCAGCAAATTTATTTCTACATCGAAATTTATTTATCTGTATTTAATTAGCGAGACGTGCTCATATTGCTTTATACAATTGTTTATGTTTTTGATATTGGAGAAAAATTACAAAGTTTACAAACGGCGATGGTTACTAGGACATGTTTCTGAATTTCACTTCTTCATCAGCTAGCTTCTCCGGAGCAATGTTATTCTAAGCTCTTAGAGCGCGCCTATAATTATTCCACACAATTAGGATTAAAAAGAATATAGAATAAGTATGTACCTAAATGGTGAATAAAAGAACAGCAACAGGGAGGCAAGCGAACAGCGGGGTATTCATATGGCTGAGTGGATAAAAGCATCTGCCTTTACACTAGTATAAAGTATGAATGTTGGAGATTTCGAGTTCAACACTGAGCTCCCGAGAAGCTAGCTGATGAATAAGTGAAATTCAGAAATATGTCCTAGTAACCATCGCCGTTTGTAAACTTTGAATTTTTTCTCTAATATCAATAACAAAAAGAAAACTAATTTATTTTAGACCAATCTAATGCACATACATACCATACGCGAACCTTAAACAAGCTGCAGCTAAGAAAAGTTCTAGAAGATTTTATGCTAACATGCACTTTGTTGCCTCAAATCGTCTTATTTTTAGAATTTTTTAAATACATAATTGCTTGTAAGTTTTTGGCAGTTTTTCTTACAAAACTCACTTACATGATCCAAATTTTAGTGGACACTTTTGTATGTCCATTGGGAAGTCTTCTAAATTCATTGGACAACCAGCTTTGATGGTTAATCTGAAATGAGAGACGAAATAAGGAATTGTTGAGCAAAATATTAAATATCATTAAAAGATAAAAAAAAAAAAAAATCGATACTCTTCAAGAAAGTCCGAGAACTGATTCACCTATGGCGACTCGTTATACGAAGTTTCATAAGCCCGAAAATTTGAGGCATTGTAATCAATATTTAAGACATATCTTTACTGTTAGGGGGCTTGGAATATACCAGCGGCAGGTATGCCTGTCGTAAGAGGCGACTAAAATACCAAATTGATTCAAGGGGTTGTGTAGCGCAACCCTTTTAACTCTTTCTTTAACAGCCGAGGATCTGGCGACCCAAAGTTCCTTATGGATCTGGGGGTAGGAGGGCGGTATGGCCTAGAAGGTTTCATATCGGGCTAGCCCTGTAATGGTACTTGTTACCGAAACTTACCGGATCTGTATCCGGCAAAGGAGCATCAACATCGATAACACTCCACAAGGTCTTTGGGGAGTGTCCCTATCGCTACAACAACAACAACAACATACCTATACAAAATAAAAAAATAAATAAAAAATTAGCGCGATTTGTCTCCGAGGGTATTTGGGACGAGCAATTATTTAAGTTTCCCTATAAATGGGCGGGAAGGGAAGGGACCTACGTGCTTTATGCCGACTCCGAACGGCATCTGCAAGGCAGATGCATTTTTTATTGAAAAGCTTTTCATGGCAGCAATATACTCGTAGTGTTTGCCAAATCACTTCCGAGGGACGATCTCGATTAGACAAACTTGTATAAATTTTGATTTTACTTTGCCCAGGAGCCTCGGTGTGTAAGGCACAGCATGCTACCGCACCACGGCGGTCGCCAATACACATTTGTCAATTTTTGGCTTGATGATAAAGAAAGATCAATAGGGGTAGAAGAGTATGTAAACAACTTTTCTCGTTGTTAAAAGAGATATTTTTGTAAACAGACGCTACGTGGCGCTGTAGCCAGTAGCAAGACAGTACATCTCATTGTATTAGTTGTTCTTCTGAACCTGGCATTAAGTATCGTTAAGTGTTGCCAAGTCTGTCACCCAAAGATTTTCTGTAGGCTATGAAGTCATCCAGTACGATTTTTATGTCAAGGTGGAGTCAGCGTTCGTGAGCCTATGAAGAGGAACTTATCATAAATGTAAAAACTGAAACGGCCGTTCTTTATTCCACTAGCAGAAGGGTCACTCGAATAAAAGAGTCCAATCTGGGTTCTTTTCTAAAGAACGAAGGAGCTTTCAATAACATCCTGCCGACCTCTGCGTAGTCGTGAAGGAACTAATCCAAGACCTCGAATATAGAGGCTGCCAAGTGATGGTCAATGCTGACGATTTAACAAGCGTTGTATCCGGCAAAGGACCATCAACATCGATAACACTCCTAGAGGCCTACGGTGAGTGTCATTATCGCTACAAAAACAATAGCGCAGGGTCACTGATAATATGAGATAGGCTTAAGTACCCTTCCATTATACTTTTCAGCAAGCTGCCACAGAATCTTAAGAGAACAAAGCTAGAAAAACCTCAGTCGCCTTGTAATGCTGCCGTGAAGCGATTGGATAATGCTAGAGGCTCTCTACAAAGGTGGTACAGCTTCAATATGACATAGTGGTCAAGCGCTATTGGTTGTTGATATGTTTCTGTGGGACGCATGGATACTGCATTCAATTTTAAAAGACTAGAAACTTTGCAACAAATGGTCCTGTTTGGAATTAGTGGAGCGAAGCAGACTATCTGCATTTTAATGCACTATACATAGGGTGGACGTTGTTGGGAGGGAAGCCGTACTGTAATTAGGCTTCGAGGGGCAAGATTTATACATAGTGACAGATTACTGTGCACCAGGTTTTGCCGCGGTTAAACTCGCAACTTACATTTCATCAAGGGGTGAGTGAGGTTGTGAACTTATCGACGGGTGGTTCCAAGCGAAATGGTAAGGTAAGAAACTGCAATTACTGTCTGGAACTTGGAGTCAGCTGAAAGTTTAGGATGTCTGGCCACTACATAGTCTTCCGAGCGGAAGAAGCTGCTGTCACGGATGCGGTGTGCCTAGTACCTTCGGTGAGTGAAGTGAGTTAGATTTATTTTATTATTTAGATTTATTATATGTATATTAGAGACTGTGTTGCCAGCAGCATTTCTTCCCTTTTAGTTAAAAATATTTTCGAGTTTGTTGACTCAAATTACAATTGGTCGATTTCCGTTATACATCCGATTCGAAACAATTGAAACCGAAATAAGAATTGGAAGTCTAAATCAATCAGAAGTTCCGACGTATTTGAATCGGATTTGAAGCTCTAGTACTTCGCTGATTCGTACTTATCCAGCGTAAATCCAGGCATACCTATTGTATGACTAAAATGTCGATTGTTTACGGCACATTACGCAATATCCGCAGTGAAACAAACTGTTGTAGCAACAACATAACTGTTTCAACTCTGTTCAAATAGCAACTTGCCTATTACTTTTATTAGAAGATCTGCAATCCACTCCCGCTCTTTCCGCCAATATTCCATATGGGTGCGTAATGCAGAATCCCCCACAGTGCGCGACCAAGGACCCAACTTTGTTTACATCACAAGAAATTAACTCTCACAGCAATTTATATGTATATGTTTTAAAATCAAAACGATTCAATTGAGCTCACCTGCTCGAATACAAAACTCTGCCATTTTGATAGATTCGCACAAATTTATTTGGTGTCGTTATTGTATGTAAATAACTTTGTTTACCGTTATAGAAATATGTGTCTGGTTTCCAAATGCGCGCCAACATAGAAACGCTTAAAGCCAATGTATCTTGAGCACCTTTAAAGGCCAAACGTTTATCCACCCATGATTGACGGAAATAGCAATCCATTGAATATGTCTGCAAGGATTAAAAAAGAAAATAAAGCAACAATAACAAACACACAAGTACTTATATAAATAAAAAAAAATCTACTCGTTTTGAGGTAAAAGCGAATTACCGCAAAATATTTGCACTCGAGGTGTTAAGCAATCAAATGAAATGAAGGCGTTCGTCTCTCGCTGATTAAATAAAAAAGGCAAAATTGTTCATGTATGGATCGTGATGTGTATGTGTTAGGTAGCACCCGTAGCATTTGATTTCTTCATAAATATATCAACAAAAAGTAGCGAAATTGAGGTAAGTTTGAGCGTGACTGTTGTCGCCTAATTGTTTGTATCTTTTTATACCCAGGTGTACTTATACACAGGGTATTATAACTTTGATTGGATAACGGTTGGTTGTACAGGTATAAAGGAATCGAGATATATAAAATAAAAAAAATAAATGTAAGGCGCGATAACCGCCGATGAGATCTAAGGCCGAGCTTCCTTTCCAATTTGCGTCGTGCTCCTCTTGATTTTCCCTACAAATTGGCCGGACGGGACCTACATGTTTTATGCCGACTCCGAACGGCATCTGCAAGGCAGATGAGTTTTCACTGAGAGCTTTTCATGGCAGAAATACACCCGGAGCGCTTGCCAAACACTGCCGAGGGGCGACCCCGCTTAGAAAAATTTTCTTCTAATTGAAAAACCTTATTTCTAAAATTGTGATGTTGCTTTGCCCGGGGTGCGAACCCAGGGCATATGGTGTGATAGGCGGAGCACGCTACCATCACACCACGGTGGCTGCCAGAGATATATAGACTTCCATATATCAAACTCATCAGTATCGAAAAAAATTTGATTGAGCCATGTCCGTCCATCCGTCCGTCCGTCCGTCTGTCCCTTAACACGATAACTTAAGTAAATATTGAGCTATCTTCGCCAAATTTGGTACACGAGCTTATCTGGACCCATAATAGATTGGTATTGAAAATGAGCGAAATCGGATGATAACCACGTCCACTTTTTATATATATAACATTATGGAAAATACAAAAAACCTGATTATTGACTAAATAATACACCTAGAATGTTGAAATTTGACGTGTGGACTGATATTGAGACTCTTGATAAAAATTAAAAAATTTTTTTTTTAAATGGGCGTGTCACCGCCCACTTGTGATAAAATCAATTTTTCAAATATTATTAATCATAAATCAAAAATCGTTAAACCTATCGTAACTAATTTCGGCATAGAGGTTGCCTTTACTATAAGGAATGCTTTGAAGAAAAATTAACGAAATCGGTTAAGGACCACGCCCACTTTTATATTCAAGATTTTAAAAGGGTCGTGGACGAATAAAATAAGCTATATCTTTGCCAAATAGAGCTTTATGTCAATGATATTTCATTTCCCAAGTGGATTTATAACAATAAATAGGAAAAAATTAAAATTTAAAAAAGGGCGTAGCACCGCCCCTTTTATGACTAAGCAATTTTCTATGTTTCGGGAGCCATAACTCGAAGAAAAATTAGTTCAGAATAGAACCATATGTATATGTATTACTTCGCAGCCTTGTAACACTATTAAACACACAAACCAACAACAACAGCTTTTCAAGTGTACAGCTGGGTATGTAGTATTCAGTTTCACCTGAACTTAGACTTCCTTACTTGTTTTTTTTTTTTGCTAAATGCAAACTTTTTTGCTGACTTTCATTGATTTTCATTCTAATTTGTGTGCAGGCAAATAAATAAATAAATTACGCTTGCTTTTTGCCGTTTTAACAGGAAATGACTTTAAAAAAACTTACATCGTACGTCTACGCCTATTTGTATGCAGTAAAAAAGCTATGCGATGCATTTTATTTTCAAATCTATGACATTATAGGTGGGGAGTACTGTTAATGAGATTTGGCGGCATATATTAGGGATGTAGCGAAAGTTAGTTTATCGGAACCGAACTTACAAATTGGATTTATAGTAGCCGAAATCAGAATTATTATTAGATACACGTATCTAGTTTGAAGAGGATGACAAATTAATTAATAATTATAAAATATTATTGTGATGTAATATATATCACTTTTAAGTCTGTGTGATAAACCGTAACTTCAAACTCGGAGGAATAATGAAGTGCGAAAATTGGTATTGTTACGAATTTTGGGAAATTCCGCTTATTTGAAACATTATGCTAACGTTCGAATCGCTAAACTGTTGAATAAATCACTCCAATATTCTGTATTGCAAAATGGTCGTTATTAGACTACTTTGGGAGTAGTACAATTATACTTCACAACTATATTTCACTTCGCAACTGATAGCGTGTTTAAATCAAACTGATGAGTTATTACTCAGCTTGCGCTGCTTTTATACACTCGGCCGCGTATTTCTCCAAAGGTCTAGACGTTTCACCTTCTAGAACTCTTGTAGCTCATGCTTGGTTATCAGCTAAATACGTGTATATTTGTAGTTTATAGCCATATGCGTGTGTATGTGTGAGTAACTACTTCGGCTGATGACTACATGTGTGTTTGTGAGAGATATCTTTTTGCCGCCTTCTACACAAGTGTTGCTAGCTTTAATGTGTACATGTACATAAGAGTGGCTGCTTCATGTTTTTGTTGTTGTGTGATTATTTACTAACAGTTTAGTGATGCTAATATTCGTCACAGTATATATATATGGACATATTTATTTTTTTTAATCTTCGACTTGCTGAACCGAAAGTGAAGAAAAAGGTCCATTAAGAACAGACCAATGCTATACATCCAATTCTGAAAAGACGGCACAAAAATCGAAAACGCATGTCTAAAATAAGTCGAAGCTTCCGATTGCGATAGGAGTCGAAGCTCTGTTACATTCCTTTCAAACACGCACATATACCAGCTGTAAATGATTAGTGATTTGCTTAAGTATTTTTTATTTAGTGTAGGCTTTTTTGGTGTTTCCTATTGTCTTTGCTCTATAACATGTTTGACGAGACAAGAAGTTGATTTCGACATATGCCTAGTGTATAAATAAGTTATGAAACTGATATGGTGTTAAGGTTAGGTTGAACTGGACTGGTGGAAACTCACATAGACTTAATTAGTCCGTAGTGTTACCAGAAGTTTGTTTAATGACCAAACTGAAAAAAGTCTCTAACTCTATCTAGAAGCTTTCCAGAACATATGCCACTTGCTGCTTCTAGATCTTAAAGCTAAATCGCTCCAAATAACTGGAGTCTTAACCTGGCAAGCGCAGGCCACGAGCACAAAACATTAGGCATGTTTCCTCCTCCAACCCGCACGTCTTATGTCTGCTATCATCTAACTAAAAGGCTTGTGACGAAAAAGGGCAGTTTCCAGTCAGAATATCCATCATGAGTCTACAGTCCTCTGTTTTTAATGAAACGAGTAACTTTGTTAGTCTAAAGTTGTAAGACCTATACATGATCTTTGACAATTTACAGCACCGCGCTTGCGTCCACGCCTCTCCCGCTTGGTCGATCATGTGCAGCTATTGACTTCTCTTAATCTCGCCCAATCTAATTGTGACATCTACGGAGCAAGCTTCAAGGGTTGCGCCCTTCATAGCTAGTTAATCCGATTTTTCATTACCATCTGTTCCCTTATGCCCTGGGACCCAATACAAATGTATTCTCTCTGCTCTCGGTCTCGATCCTTCCCAGGGATTGCTTACACTCTAACCCACTTTTAGATGCTGTGCTTTGCGAGATTATTGCCTTAATTGCTACTTGGCTGTCAATATAAAAGTTGAGACGGCTGCAATTTAAGCTATTTTCTTTCACTGCTTTGGTTACAGCTACTCCTTCCGCCTGAAAAAGGCAACAGTGATCTGCCAACTTGCAGGATCAGTTTATTTCCGGATCAGCACTGTATATCGCAGACCCTTCCACTACTTTGGAAAACCGAGACCGGGACTTCAAAAAAATATCGCAGTCGCGATGAGATCAAAACTGAGGCCGTATCTTGTTTTAGATCAATGATCGAAAACAATTTTTTAAATCGGGACTGTTGAATTGGCCTAATTTCGTGAGAATGTTTTATCATAAAATCCATAATGGATTCTTTATATTTTATAAGAACATCGATAGTTTGGAATGTAAAGGTTTTAACACGATACCGCCCCTGGAACCAATACAGAAACCGGAGATGAACTGAAACTGTAATTGAACCCGGATTCGGGTTTGGAGCTTAAATCGGAGCTGGAACTGAAACTGAAACCTGAACGGAGAATGAAACCGAAAATGTATCTACATTTGAAACCAAAACCGGAATCGTTGGCGAAATGGAAATGAAACCGAAAAATTACCTAAACAACAATCGAGTTTGAACTGAAACCGGAGGTGGAACCGAAACCGGGGTTGAACCGAAAATCATAACAAAAATTCAAACTGAAACTGACACTGCACAAAAACCAGAACAGAACCGATTAACCAAAACCAAGTGGAACTGAGAATCGATTTCTCAGTTTGACATTGATCGAAACTTGCATAGCAGACTTTTTTATCATTAAATATAAGGACTTTTTTTAAAGTGGTATAACATAGAGAACATAAGATCTCTGAGTAGCTGCAGTAATTAATATGATATGAAATTATATACCTTCTTAATATGGCTTACCATATCCACCTCAGAGATAGGACCCATACTGCGCACCATTATATCAACCTCAACCGTGGCTGGCGGACCTGTTGAGAATGAAATCAAAATATTTTATTGTTATGCTATTTTTAGAGAGCAATAAACAACTATTAAGGCGGCTTATTTTGCTTTAAAAAACCTCTTTTGGGATAAAATATTTTAACTATATCTTTAGAATATTTCACTAACCAGTTGAGAATTACGCCGCACTCTTAAATTAAATTAGAATAATAACTATAATAATAAACCCAACGGATTACCACCAAAGCCCGACCAACCGATACTAAGGCCATATCCGTATGACGAACCGATTTGTTATTTTCGTTTGCAGAGTCGTTGAAAGACAAGAAGTTTGTTAGGCGTCGAGGTCTTAAACTGAACTCTTTGCTTCTTATATAGCTATGTACATCTAAGCTGGCAGGTAAATGCGTAAGTGTATTCAATGATCCAAAAACCAGGCTTTGACAGGATGGGTCCCTCAGCATGAAGGACATGAAAATAATAAGCAGGTCGACCTTATTATCTTATAGGGAACTACAGGAGCATTTTACGGTTCAGAGCCGTTCAGTGTGCTCGCCGTAGCACGTATCAAGGTAACCGTGTAGCTGGAAATCAAGCCAGTTCAGATTATACAGCCGGAGGCAAAGCCAGGTACATTTTTTTATAGTTCGATCAGAAGAGCGACAGGTGAACTCATTTAGTAAAACAAAGCGGACCTACGAAGTCTCACACGGCGCTATGCGGGGCAGTGTAGTATGTGTATGATATATACATAAGTAGAATCTATCCGATAAACAAACTGGTCACTTCTATGAATACGACAATGAAGCGTCGGCTCACACTCTCATCGTATGTGTTGCTCTCACCAAACGGATAATTTCCTATGTAGATGGAGTGATTTTTAATCCTTTCGTGAAAAGAGGTAAAAAGCCTGACAAAGCATTTAAATAAATATAAATTCTTCCCAAGCAGTAATAAGTAGAGAGGGTAAGCACAATAGCCTCTCCTGGGGAAGGTTGAACTGGCAGGTCAATAAGACCTCACATATACTGAATGTGTCCATAGTGTTACCAGAATTTGTTTGACGATCAAACGTGAGATCCCCAATCAGTTGCCAAGACTTATGTTATAGAATAACTCCGTCGTCTTGGCAAATACTAGAAGTTTTATAGGACCTATCTTAATTGCTACCCCGACAACTAGCAACTCTGCCGCTCCTAATAGCTGTAATAGCTGGAGGATTGATCTGGCGAAGGTAGGACTCGAACACAGAACGTGCTCAACATCTTTCTGCAGCTCGCATTTTCTACACCTGCTTTTACTGACTAGGCCTTACTTATAACCATGTGAAGCCAGAAGTCAGTGCCCTGTTAGTATGTCCATCGTAAGCCTTGAGTCTTCTCTCTTCAGAGAAATCAGCCACCTTGTGAGTCTAATATCATGAGATTTGCACATTATCTTAGACATTTTGAAGCACAGCGATTCTGTCCACATATTTCCTGCTTGATGAACATATGCAACTCCTATATCCCTTTCATTCCTACCAGATATATTGGGATATTTACCGTCGGTTCAGCTAGTGCTGCAATCTCCTTTGCCAACTCATCGGCCTTTTTATTACCTTCTATCCATTTATGACCGGGAAACCTGTACAGATTTATGGTGCGGCCTGAGCGAAGTTTTTGCGATGCTTCTTTACATTCCAAAACATTTCTTGTTTAAGTACTGTGTGAGATTATTGCCATAATCGCCGCCTGACTATTAATATATATTGACGCGACTGCAGCTTAAGCACGCTTTCTCCAGAATTTCTGCTGCTTTCTTCACGGCTAGAATTTCCGCCTGAAAGACGCTGCAGTCATCTGAAAGCCTATAGGATATACCTATTTCCGGATTGACACAATAAACAGCAGACTCTTCCCCTGCCTTAACTTAGAGACATTGGTATACACGTGTATAGTATGTTCTGCCATTTCTGCACCCTAGCACCAACTGTCTGGCTCAATTGTGGCCTACAGAGGTCGGTCGAAGTTCAGGCATGGGACTAAATATTCCGTTTGCCCGATGCAAGATGGCGCTGTACTGCTGTGGCCATACAGCCTGCACTCAAGCTGCCCCCTGGCCTTAAACCTTGTTGCTGTAGCCTGTCCTTGCTATCCTATAAATCTTTCTTTGTTTAAACAATGCATGTTTTTGAACGATATTAAGGATTTCTATGCTATGCTCATAGAAGTACGTTCAGATTTGTCACTTCGAAACTAATGTAACTCTCGGTATGACTTTTAAATACCCTCCCCTCTCATATCAACTCCATCTCAAACACCTGACAACGTGTTCAAAGCTTTAGTAATAAACAAGTTTGTTTCACAAACAACCACAAAACTCATTCAAAGGCGCTTTAACGATTCAGGAAACGGAAATGTTTACATATATGTAAGAACATTCATTCATATCTACGTACAATGTAAGTTATGTCACAAGAGCTATTGCTATTTTACTAGTTGCCGTTTTTCTGAAAAGTGCTACTAAGCGCAATTGTTTGAGGGTGATTGAATTTTGTTTCATTTGCATGACTGCAATATAATTCAAAGACTTAAAGACTCAATGCAGTATATAGAAAGAAAACCTTCAAAGAGCATATGAAAGGTTTTAATCTCATTTAGCAAATTCTAGTAGTATTATAAATTTTTTTTCATGTCTGCACTTACCTCACGTCCTTTTTGATATTTTTTAACACTCTTTGGTTTTTAAAATAAACAGATACAAGCAGAATTGAATTATACTCTCATACAGCAACAACACTATACAAATTGTAAGCAGCCTTCAGTGTTGACGAGTCTATGAAAGTTGGCAACAGCCATCCGTCCCTGTTCTATTGAGCAATAAAAAAGGAGACTCAGTCTGTAAACTTGACTAGTAGCTAGCACTAACCGCGATGGAGAGTTAAGGTTTGGTTAGAAAATTCTGCCATAAGCTTGGTGTTAGCAAACAATTTAGGCGTACTGGTCACTGCATCAAACGCTACCACGAGTTGAAAGGGGAAGCGAAATGTCTTTTCAGGAAGAAAAAAGCCGAGGCAGAAAGGCGTGAATGCGAGGAGCTTGAACTTTTAGCGTCCAGGAATAACGCCCGCAAATTTTACCAAAAAATTCGGCAACAGATGGTAAGTTTTAAGTCCGATATCCAGAGAGTACTTAAATTATGGAGTGTACACTTCTCTGCCCTCCTAAATGGATAAAGCGATGTATCGCACAGCGATGGTGTTGGAATTAATGTCCCCCCACCCGATTATGACGAAGTCAGAACAGCAACAACCAGATTAAAAAACAACAAGGCCGCGGCCGCTGATGGTTTGCCTGCATCAGCTTCTTTGCAAAATATAGTCGGACGAGTGCATGCCTGACGGTTGGATTCTAAGTCTTCATTGCCCCGTCCACAAGAAAGGGGATCCTGCAAACTGCGCCAACTGTCGCGGAATCAGCCTTCTTAATATCTCATATAAGGTCCTGTAAAGGGTATTGTGTGAAAGATGGGGGGGGGGGGGGCACCGTTAATTGGCTGTTTGGAACTTATTAGTGCGGCTTCAGACCTGGTAAATCTACCATCGACGAGATTTTAACAACGCGCCAAAAAACCAGCGAAAAAAGGGACACCTCTTCGTCGATTTTAAAGCAGCCTTCGACAGATTTCTGCAGCGTCATGATGAGTTAACAAAAGAGGGTTCAACACTCCCTGTATCGACGATAGACCTCCCAATTCAAATCAAAAGGGGACAGGGGTTGCATATGATTCATCAAGTAGATCATGTGCAAAGCCTACGATATAAGACTCACAAAGTGGTTCATATTTCTGAAGAGAGAAGACTTAAGGGCGCGATGGGCATACTAACAGGACACTGCTTTCTGGCGTCACATGCTTAAAAGTTAGGCCTTGCCAGTAACAGCGGAAGTGTGAGCTACGGAAAGAAACGGTTGAGCGCGTTATGTGTTCGTGTTCTGCGCTCGCCAGGTCAGCTGCTCCAGCTGTTGTGGGTGGCAGAGTTGCCTGATCCCGGGTGTAACTTTTATTTTCGGAATTATAAATTAAAAGTCCAGAAATAATTTTTTCTCAAGGATTTTTACTGTAAAAGGAAGAACAGTTTGGACCCCTGCTCATAAATGTGTTCAGACTTTTAGGATCGCATAAAAAACATTCGAGTCCAAAGTAATTATTGACTCAGACTCATATCCGCCATTTGACACTGGGTGTGTAAATAGTTGGCGGATCCATATCGATAGGTAAAATAAAGAACATATTGAATCAGAGATAAACTTATAGTAAGCGGTCGAGGCTGATGTCAAGTAAGTTGCTGAAAGTATTTGGGAATCCCGAAACCAATACGTTTTCACTTTGTAAGGGATTTCAATGGCTTTAAAACTGAAACATCTTTAACTTCCTTTATGACGCACACAAAATATGGTTCTTACTTGTTAAGGAGCTTTGACTTTTTCCTCGGTAAGCTGTAAGAGAGATTAAATGTAGATACCCAAAGGTTTGAAGGGTTAAAAGTTGTACCAGAGCGTTCCGGATATATACTGGCTAAAGCATGGTTCTATTTTCAAAATTTTACCCCCAATTTTTGCAAGCTCTCTCAGCGCCTTGTGTATTTGTGTATTAAGATGTGTTATTTGTAAAAGACTGGTTGGTTCGAACACACCTTCCTATTTTATTTACATACTAGATAAACTTATAAATCAATTTTTTTTTGAAATATTAGTTTTAGTGAACTTTAACTAGTGATTAATATTCTTCCACTTCCATCCTCTCTACCACTCCCACTGGCTCCTATCCTTCTACCCTCTCTTCTTCTTCTTTCACTGAACGTTTTTCTTCCTAACATCAATCCACCAACCCCGCATCATACATACGATTTTTTAAAACAGGTCCCTGGTCCACTTCCAGAAAGAAAAGTTTCCTATATAATACTGTGGCGAACATTGGCATCACTATGCTGTTAGTAAATAATCACAACAACAAAAACAGCAAGGAGCAGCACTTATTTACATGTACACATTAGAGCAAGCAGCTACCCTTATGTACAAGGCAACGAAGAATATTCCATACACATAACCAGCAGCTTGATGCAGAGAGATCATTTCACGTACATACATATATGTATGTAGCCGGCAGCTAAGAGCAGAAGTTGTTACTCCCACATACACACGCATATGTCTAGAAGAAAAGCATAAACTACAGATATACATGTATATAGCTAAATAACCAAGAATGACATACAACTTTTCTAGAAGGCATGTGCGTGAAACGTCTAGACCTAAGGAGAAATGGGCGAACGAGGTAACCGAGGGTATAAAAGCAGCGCAAGAGGAGGAATCCGTAATCAGTAAACAGTTTGATTTTAAACACGCTAGTAGTGAAGTATAGTTGTGAAGTACTACTCCCAAAGTAGTCTCAATAAAGATAATACTGAATATTGGAGTTATTTATTCGACATTTCAACGATTCGAATGTTAACAGAAGGTGCATAGTGATCAGAAATCCCCAAAAGTCGTTACAATACCCTATTCAAAAAGCTACATGAGTACCAAATCCAAATTTTAAGTATATGGCACTGCTTAAGAAAAGGTCAGCACATGGGTCATTTTCTGAAAAGAAAAGTTTCTGAAATATTAATGTTGTCAAACGGTTAGCTCGGCTTTTGGTCCATTTTCTGGAGAGACAAAAAATTTCAAATTTAATCAAAGAGATACCTCTGTATAAAGTTTCAAGCAAATCTCAATTTAAAAAGAACTATTTAAGAGGCGGACCATGGTCCGCTTCCTGGTTGCTACAAGGCTTCCCTGTAAGTTTGATAAAAATTGGCGAATTTGTTTAGGGGTCCACAAAATGCATATGGATCTAAATGCATACATTCTTTTTTTTATAGATATGAATATAGATTAACTCTCATGACAGGCGTTTCTAATGTCAAGCAATTTACGCGCGTCAACACCTCCGTCACGCTGCTCAAGCACACGCATTTACTACAGCAGGAAGCCATAAAGTTGTCATAAGAGAAGCTGCTAAACATAAAGCTTCGAAGCTCATTTGACTGCTGGCTTTACCGCCCTTTATACATTTCTTAGTGTTTGATATATGTATGCCCCCTAACACAACATCCATTTTGAAAGCAATTCTATCATGTATAAATTGGTACAAACCTCATAGAGCATTGATGTCCCTTTCTAACTCTTCTGACTTTCCCTTTCGCCGCTGATTAATTTGATAGCGAACATTGCAGGCGCAACCTTGATGTGTTCTCGTTATTCGTCTTAGCTGACATTTTCATAAATGCCAATTTTGAAAATTATCGGAAATTGGTGGTTGTGAAGGCGCATTCTATCATTAGCCTTTTGGATTTTTCAAAATTTATGCGTAAGCAAAGGCGAGCGGATGTTTGCAGGAAAATGGGAATAAGCGTACTAAGCGCGGTAGAGAAAATTCTCCTTCATTTTAGCCATTTAGCGTCTAATTTCCTTCAAACAAATAGAAACTATATCATTTGGTGTCATGACTTCCGCTGAGGGATTATCTGTGTTTGTACAAATGTCCTTATGTATGACTGCAAATACTTCGACTCTACTTAGCCTAAGCTCATAGCAAGGATACAAGGACATCTGCACAACTTCGGTTTTGATTAAGTTGATGAAGCTATTGGTGCATTTACGGTTTTTTTTTTTACTCAACTGTATATAAATAAGTATTCGTATGAAATATGTTGATGATTCAATATTAAAATAAATAGTAATGTGCTATTGGTTTTAAGTTGATTAAGAGTAGACGCTCTGCAGCTTATCAAAATTGGCAATAAGATTATGGCATCATCGACTCCCTTGTACAAACGTCAAATTTAATTTCATTTACATTTACCCATATAACTGCCATCGGCAGTGGTGATGAAGAAGATACAATTTTTTATATATTATTTTTACAGCTAAACCTAATGACCTACTTATAGAGGTTAAAAGAAGGATGACTTAACTTAAAAGACTCTGTACTGGAAGCTTTTTTGTATGTAATTATCGAATTGTTGTCAACAAAAGATCCCGAAGCTAACAATCCAACTGAGAAAACTGGTGATAACTGGGCAAAGCGAGAAGATGGGGGAATTTAGAGATGAGAAGGAAATATAGAGGACGTTCCTGCTCTGCATATCGAGAGGTAAGAATAAGAAGGATAGAGTATAATAAATAAATGTAAGGCGCGATAACCTCCGAAGATATATAAGGCCGAGCTTCTCTTCCAATTTGCGTCGTGCTCCTATTGATTTTTCCTACAAATCGGCCGGACGGGGCCTACATGTCTTATGCCGACTCCGAACGGCATCTGCAAGGCAGATGAGTTTTCACTGAGAGCTTTTCATGGCAGAAATACACCCGGAGCGCTTGCCAAACACTGCCGAGGGGCGACCCCGCTTAGAAAAATTTTCTCCTAATTGAAAAACCTTATTTCTAAAATTTTGATGTTGCTTTGCCCGGGGTGTGAACCCAGGGCATACGGTGTGGTAGGCGGAGCACGCCACCATCACACCACGGTGGCCGCCAGGGATAGAGAAAGTGGTGAATATGAACGAGATGGAAACCGGTGGGTAAAGGAAGAGGGAGATAAAGAGAGTGAGAGAGGGGAGGGAGAAAGAGCGCGTTTGGAGAAGAATTTAGTATTACATAATTTTCGAAATAGCCTCGAGGGACTATTTCCCAATATTTTCGGAATTTTATCGAAAGTAATCTCGAAATTGATATTATTTCTTGATGGAACTTTGAAATTTTTTTAGGCTGTTTTTCGGAGTACTTACGAACCTAGTTCCAAAAACCACTAAAATAGACCAGAAAAAAAACGAAATGGTTCGCATGGACTCCTAGATTAAGAGATTCGAAGTACTTGGTCATGGTTCATCAGCAGCCCCAAACCAGCGGAATACAACGCAATCGTCTAGTATTTGTACTAGTACTATTACATAACCATTCACCAATAAGGGCCGGCTAATGATTCGACTAAGCCCCCGCACCGCGACAAGGTGCCAGCCCCAGCGGATTAGGGGGCTTAGAATATACCCGCGGTAGGTATGCCTGTCGTAAGACGCGACTAAAATACCAAATTTATTCAAGGGGTTGTGTAGTGCAACCCCCTCAAGGGGTTCCCAGCGCAATATATAGCTTATCCAACCCAATTGTCAACCTCACCTATCCGTGGCGAATCCTGTTCCATTAAAAGTCGAGGCTCTGGCGACCCCGAACTCCTTATGGATATAGGCGGTGGGAGGGCGATATGGCCTAGTACCTTTATAGTGTTTGTTACCGGATCGTACAGGATCTGCATCCGGCAAAGGGCCATCAACATCGATAACGCTCCCCAGGGCCTTCGAGGAGTGTGCTTATCGCTACAACAACAACAAAAACAACAACAAAATGATCCAAATACCAACTGCTCTGTGAACGATCGTCCTATCTCGGCACCTTTTCGAAATCGCTCTATATCAGCAAATTTAAAAAAAAAAACATATTTTTTTGAGGAATTACAAAAATGAGGAATTTCAAAAATGCCTTTTTTGAATTTGTTTCCGTTGAAAATGCTTTGTGTCAGAATGTATTGCTGAAAAGCATCAAAATAAAATCGATCTATTTTAATATATAGCCGTCCTAAACTGAATTTTCAGATATAGCGTTAGTGAAGCTTTTTTTGAAGTAACGCATTCTTTAATCGAATTCTGAACCATCCATTTTTCCAGCGAATATCATTCCGGAAATCTTTAAAAGATATTCCGAAAATATTTTGAATTTTTCATTTGGTATATTTGAGCTACCATGATTATCGATTTATCTCTTAGAAATTATTCCGGTCTTGTGTACTTTGTTTTTGTAATAGGTTGAAAAATATAACCAAATAAGCAGATAACTTAACAAGTACGCCTACGTGAATAGCCCAATGGTTTTACGAATATTTTCCATACAACTTCTATATGGCTTCGAAATAACTTTAAGAACCTTTTCGGAGCTATGTCGATGTGATATTTGGATTGTTTTGGAATATTTATGACTCTTTATTTTCCAAAATTTTTCTCGACTTCATTCCGAAACGATAACGAGAGTCATCAGAGACTTTAATGGAAAATAAAAACAAAACATAACTTAGAAAGTGTGAGATGTGAGTAGGACGACCTGAATTTTGTGATTAACGAGAGAATTTCTACTGAGAAACAGTTAACCGCAGAGTACTTTACTTACGAAAGTGGAATTTTTCTGTAATCTTTTAGCGAAATTGTGAATTGCTTTAAATTTGAGTTAAGTGGAATTGTTCATGGAACCACCTCTTAAGGAAGAAACAGTTGAGCACGTTCTATGTTCGTGTCCTGCGCTATACAGGTTTTAGGGGCGGCAGAGTTGCCAGATTTCGAGGCAGCAATTAAGCTGGGTCCTAAAAACTGCTAATGTATGTCCTGGCCTCTGATTGGGTTCTTCCGTTTGGTCGTCAAACAAATTCTGGTAACATTATGGACACATTCAGTCTACGTGAGGACTTTATTGATCGGCCAATTCAACCAACCAAACAACCTCTTGATAGAAGTCAAACTTCTTCCCTTGACTCTTTTAATCTCTAATAGCGCAAGCCTACATAAGTATGAAAATCGGATGCAGATAACTAAAGGGCAGCATGTAATGTCTCATTAAGCATTTCCTTGAGCAAACGACACAATAATCACTTCGTACATCACAGAAATTCTTTAATTAATAAATTTTTTTGTTTAATTTTAAAAGTAAATTTCTTTAGTTCCACTTACCTCCGAAATCCGGACGTATGCTATTATCATAACCACGTAAGAGATTATCCAACAGCAGCGAAATATTCGCATGATTATTGCGTTGGGTCAGTCGCATGTGTGAACCGGATTTGGGCCAGGAGACAGGAGCGCGTACACCCAAGCCTGTTAAAGCTGCTGCATTAGCAGCAGTCGCCAAGCCAACATTCAACGCCATAGGTGGCGCAGATATAACATCGTCATGGTCGATGCTTATAGTTGTGTTGGTTGCAACCGAAAGACGAATAGATGTGACGGCATGTACGGCAACTATGCTAGCCGAGATGGGAGCCGTTGACATTGGAGACCAATTAATGTGAATGTGTTGTTGCATGGCCGGCACGAGAATGCAGCTAATCAAGATTTTTAATAAGCGACGCATGAAGCTGCTTAAAAGGCCAATTGTGTGATGGTGGCCATCAGTGAATGTCGTTGTTGTTGCTAAGCGTGGTGAATGGCGGTGGGTTGAGGATGAGGTGTGGGTGCTGGTGGAAGCGTAATGCATGATGCTGCTGTTGTGACATGAACAATGGTGATTATGACGAAATTTAACTTAACTATTTGTTTGCCTTTTTTTATATTTTTTTGTTTTGTTTTATGGAGTAAGGGTCAGTTCGTTTGTTTTGCTGACGTTTATCAACTGCAAGCGGTTTTTGTTAATTTTTTTAGCTCCCAACTTGAGCTCCAACAAAATGCCTTTTATTTTTCTTTGGTGGTTGTTGTAGTTTTAATTGTTTTTGTTAATCAGTTTTTTTGAACTTGGTTGGCTTTGTCTTATATTTTTGATCTGCAAAGATAAAAGAGGTAACGCTGTAATTTTTTAACATAGGGTCGAAGGTCAATTATTAAAGAATTCGACGTTTTTGTGATTTTTATCATTTTTATACTCAGCTGAGCAGAGCTCACAGAGTATGGTAATTTTGTTCGCATAACGTAGCGGCATAAACTAATCTAGATAGATATAGACTTCTATATATCAAAATTATCTGGGCGAAAAAAGAAATTCATTTATTCATGTCCGTCCATCCGTCCGTAAACACGATAACTTGAGTAAATTTTGAGGTAATGAAATTTGGTATGTAATTTCCTGGGCACTCATCTCAGAACGCTATATAAAATGAACGAAATCGGACTATAACCACGCCCATTTTTTCGATATCGAAAATTTCGAAAAACCGAAAAAGTGCATCAATTCATTACCAAAGACGGCTAACACGATGAAACTTGGAAGGTGGGTTGAACTTACGACGCAAATTGGTAAAATTTAGTAAAACTTTGGACAATGGGCGTGGCACCGCCCACTCTTAAAAGAAGGTAAAAGTTTTGCAAACTGTAATTTCGCATTCGTTGAAGTTATCATTATGCAATTTGGCAGCAACTTTACTCTTATTACTATATGTGTGCTAAATAAAAATTAGCAAAATCAAATTTTAACAAAAAATTTACTATCTTTACAGTATATAAGTAAATTATGTCAAAATTCAACTCCAGTAATGATATGGTGTAACAAAATACAAAAATAAAAGAAAATTTCAAAATGGGCGTAACTCCGCCCTTTTCCATTTAATTTTTCTAGGATACTTTTAATGCCATAAGTGGAACAAAAATTTACCAATCCTTGTGAAGTTCGATAAGGGGATAGCTTCTATGACGGTAACTGATTCTTGTGAAAATGGGCGAAATCGGTTACAGCCACGCCCAGTTTTTAGACACAGTCGACCGTCTGTCTTTCCGCTCGCCCGTTTACACGATAACTTGAGCAAAAATCGATATATCTTTACTAAGCTTTGTTCACGTACTTATCTGAACTCACCTTATCGTGGTATTAAACACGGGCGAAATCCGGCTATGACCACGCCCACTTTTTCGATATCGAAAGTTTCGAAAAATGAAAAAAATTCCATAATTCTATACCAAATACCAAAAAGGGATGAAACATGGTGATTGGATTGATTTTTTTACGCAAAATATAACTTTAGAAAAACTTTGTAAAAAGAAGTTGTGCAGGGCGAAACCAAAAGCCCTTGGAATCATGGAAGGAATACTGTTCGCGGTATTACATATATTAATAAATTAGCGATACCGACACATGATGTTCTGGGTCACCCTCGTCCACATTTTGGTCGATATCTCGAAAACGCCTTCACATATACAACTGAGGGCCACTCCCTTTTAAAACCCTCATTAATACCTTTAATTTGATACCCATATTTTACAAACAAATTATAGAGTCACCCCTGGTCCACCTTTATGGCGATATCTCGAAAAGGCATCCACCTATAGAACTAAGGCCCACGCCCTTTTAAAATACTCATTAACACCTTTCATTTCATACCCATATCTTACAAACAAATTCTAGAGTCACCCCTGGTCCACCTTAATGGCGATTTCTCGAAAAGGCGTTCACCTATAGAACTAAAGCCCATTCCCTTTTAAAATACTCATTACCACCTTTCATTTGATACCCATATCGTACAAACACATTCTAGAGTCAGCCCTGGTCCACCTTTATGGCGATATCCCTAAATGGCGTCCATCCATAGAACTATGGCCTACTCTCTCTTAAAATACTCTTTAATACCTTCCATTTGATACAGATGTCATACAACCACATTCCAGGGCTACCCTAGGTTCATTTTCCTACATGGTGATTTTCCTTATTTTGTCTCCATAACTCTCAACTGAGTATGTAATGTTCGGTTACACCCGAACTTAGCCTTCCTTACTTGTTTTCCCTTATTTTGTCTCCAAAGCTCTCAGCTGAGTATGTAATGTCCGGTTACATCCGAACTTAGCCTTCCTTACTTGTTACTTAAAAAAAAATAGTCTCAAATAGTTTTTTGTAATCAGCTTAGCCCATTAGTAATCACATATTAACCCATTGGTGACCTATCCAGTCCACAAAGACCTCACGACTGCATATGTCAATACAAGTTTGGTCGACCACACTGAAAACCGCTATAAAGAGATCCAAGACCTATATTATAAAGTAAATCTGTACTCTTCCCAAATGCTAGACGTTTTTAGGAACAATCCTTTTTGCTATTCTACTCACTTTTTCTTGTGCCAACCTATTGAATTCTTCTGGTGGGAGTCTCAATATTGTGAGTTATGTAGCAGGAGGCCAAGGTTAGGTCCTGTTCTTTCTCTTGCTCGATGGCTAGTACCGCAAGGCCCTCAATACTGATGTTAAATAGCATAGATAGCATACCTTAACATAACTTCCACTTTTTTCTTTTCGATATCACGAACTAGATAAATTAAATGGGTTCTTATGACCCCTGAACACCACCTACATAGTGATGCAGTGAGCTCAACATTAAAGAGCATAACGAAATGCTGAACAGGCAGTTTTTCTAAAATGTCATAAACCAGGATATCCTAATTCTGGATCAAGCCCCGCCTTCACGGGGGTTAAGGGAACATCTTCATAAGCACTGCAACGAGATCCGGCACCTGCCAACACAGCCGTTTGATCCACGCAAGCATAAGCAGGTCCTAAGTCATATCCCCACGGAATCAGTAAACGCTTTTGCAAGGTGGCAATATACTACCCTTGCAGAATTCTTGAGCTTGTTGTCCACGTCCTCTTCCTGCCCCCTGATTTAAACTCCCGCGGTTCCTTTCTACCTTGCCCATTTTTAGCGTGTTATGATTGCTGCTCTAGAGACTTTTCTTCCAGCGGAGAAGATAAATTCTGCCTGTATCCCAGAATATTTTCGCCAGGCCTGTGCACAACATATTCTGTCCCAGCTTTTCCTGTTTAAAGCATGTAGTGCGAACCTTCCTCCATAGCCCAAGATGTGCAAAATATCTTCCAAATCGTGGGACGGTTTATTCTGTTCTGACGCTGTAGAACGCGCTGCACATCCTCAGATTTCATGGCGCATGGCATCCATACATCCGCATTGGTTATCGTCACGATCTTCGCGCCATTTATCACCTCAATTCGTGCACTAACGCCACGCTTCGGAGGTTAGTAAAAACTCGCCCTAGGCATCTCAAAGTCAACATATAATATATACTTAACCTTTTTGCATAACCCCGCCGAACTGAAGTATGGAAGTGGTTTACTCGGTTATTTCCCTCTCAGTTTGCATCTTGATCATTAACCTAAGAATCATTTCCATAAACAAATTGCAAAGGCAAAGGGATTGCTACGATTAAACTGCGTCAAACTCAAGGACTGCATCACCATATTCTCGTGTAAAGCCGCATTCTAAGTGTTAACTACCTTTAGCCTATTGCTCACTTCCACATACTTAATTTTGACTCGTTTTTATTACTTGCAGATTTCGTGGTAGTTGCTTTCTCCTGTCTCGTCGATGCGTCTAGTACCTTAACGGTGCTTGTTACCGTAACATACCTTATATATATCCGGCAAACCTCCATCAACATCGATAACTCTCTCCGAAACCGTCGGAAATTGTCACAGCAACAACAACGTGCGGCTAGTCTGCCTCTCAAAAGTGGGCTTATCGCTCCAGCCATTCTGCCAGCAGAATATTCCCTTTCATGATGATTGCAATAGCCAGGGTCACTCTTACCAGGCGCTTTCTATTGAACTGCCTTCGACCTTGACCTACGGGCGCAAGCCAAGCGCTTACGCTTCTGGTCAATTCAGTTGACCACGACTCTAAAGAACTAAAACATTCTTACTGCTGCGGGATTTCTTAGTCACTCTTACTCTTATCTATCCTCACGTTTCTTCGGTTTTCGGATACCTCTGACACTCCTTTATGGAGCTTATTGACTCCATTACTTTCGCTCTCCACTTCTATTGAGTCAGCTTGTAGGGATATCATCTTTCTTGGCTTGAAACCCAGTACTCCCTATATCTCTCTCCTTTTCTTCGTGAAATTTTGAGCGTTCTATCTTGGTAGTACGACGACCTGAACAATAGGGCGGATTCAAGGATTTAATATTAAGTATGGGTAAGATAAGCAGCGCCCCTCAGTGTGCTAGGCCCACTGCTACTACCCGATGCTTACCGATATCGGGTAGGTTGCATTGAAGTGCAGCTTTATTTTCTTTATATTTAAGCAAGTAAATTTGATTAAACTTTCATTTAATATATCATTTTTGCTTAAAACTAAATCGCCTAAAAGTATGCAACTTCTATTTCTCATCCTGCATTTTGAGTTCTCACCTTAGTTTTGAACATATTTTAAAATTGTTTGTAAAAAGTGTATTGACATTTAAAAATAAACTTTTAGCTCCATTTATTTTAATAACTATTATTAGCAAATTTTCAAGTGGGCTTCTCAAGAGCTACCAAATTTTCCATTGTTTTACTTTGCTCAACTCAATTACGTCAAAAATCACGCGCCGTAAGTTAATTAAACTAAAATTATTAAGTTATAACCATAGTAACGGAAAAAACACGCAGATTTATGTATGTGCCTGCACCGCTAAATTTCGCCTAAAAGTATGCAAACAAAGCTTAGAATGGAAGCGGAAATCTTTTTTGTAAACAAAGGGCTAAATAACCCGCTAAAATGCTGATAGCGAAATAAAGAGACTGTGGGAGTGAGTTAAGTATTTGTTGTAGTCATTGCACGGACTTTATCACTTTATTGGTAGATCTACCAACTTTTTGACCCATTTTCATTTTCTACCACTTCTACCACCAAAGCCCAAAAATCTACCAACATTTCAATATATTCGAATTGAAACCAATTACTGCGATCATTAGGTAAACGTATTTAATTGCCGAGCGCACCCAAATATCATTAAGAGGTGACACTAGCCAAACGAACCAATTTTGAAAAATTTGTGCACAAATTCAGACAAGAAATAAATTTGTTTATGGAGGAAATTTAGTAAATGAGCACGAAAATATTTTTCTTCGCTATTTTCATCAGTTTTTGTGAATAATTTTGAACGAAAATAAAAAAGTATTAAGTAAACGATAACATGCCGAAGTCGGTTAGTTTGTGGCAATATTTTTGATACATTGGATAATTGCTGTTTTAATTAGACGTTTCGTCATTTCTTTTTACTTTTTTTCGACTTTCATTTTTAAGGTTTTTTTCATGACCTACTAAAAAAATTTTCATATGTATACCCTGTCCGACCCAAACATGTCCGCTAAAAACGTTGCATAACAGTTTTTTGAAACAAAAAAAAATATATATTTTTTAATATTTTACAATGAAATGAAATTTTTTTTAGTAGGTCATGAAAAAAATCTTAAAAATCGAAGTCGAAAAAAAAGTAAAAAAAAATGAAATTTCGCAGGATCGAAAACTATTTTTTTGGGTATACGTAGTAGAACTTTTTTTCCTGAGCCCAAATCCTATCGAAAAATCGATATCGCAATATCGGTTAATAAATCGACCCAGTCAAATGTATATACAAATTTACATGTATGTATTTTTTTTTGTTTTGTTTACATGTTTTTTTCAAAAGTATTATTTATGTGAAATGTGCTTTATTTGTTTTACAATAAATTATGAATTGTTTTGTACAAATATAAACTGTAGCTATTGTTTTCTTGGAAAAAAGTCTACCAACTTCTACCACTATTTTCATTTTTCGTCTACCAACATTCTCTTTCTAAAAGTCCTCGCACTGGTTGTAGTGCCTCGAACTCATTTTAATACGAGGCAGAAAGTGGAGAAAATGATGATGAAGTAATTTTAAGTAGGTACATATGGGGTATTCCATCCCATTTCGACCAATTCTTAACCCGACCCCTTTAGAATTGGCTGAAAGTTTTTATTCTTTTTCTAGCTTACGAAAGAATTTTTCAAATTTTTTCATCCGACTCAAAAAAAGTTATGAATGTAAAAAAAAAAAAACACCTTTTTGTTTTCAAAATGCTATAACTTTTTCAAAAATTGACCGTTTGGGATCTTTTTTTTTTTTTAATTTGTTTTTAAATGTACTTTTCGGAAAAAAAACAAAAAAAATTTTTAAAGTTTTTTTTTATTTTTCAGTTTTTCGAGATTTTTCGAATTCCGCCATTTTTTTTTTTCTCATAAAAAACTTCAATCAATTCTGCAATCATCCTCACTAATCCCGGAGTGGGCCCATTTTTTTATATTTTTTTTTATTTAATTGAAAAAAAATTTTCAAAAATAAAATAAAATTTTTTTTTTATCAATTTTTTTTATATAACAAAAAAATGTAAGAAAATGATTTTTAAGTATTCTTTTCTTTATATACTATGGTAATCTACGATTAAAATAACCAGGATTAATGACTGACAGCGAAAGCGAGTCATTTTAATCGTAGATTACCATAATATATAAAGAAAAGAATTCTTAAAAGTCATTTTCTTACATTTTTTTGTTATATAAAAAAAAATTGATAAAAAAAAATTTTTATTTTTGAAAAAATTATATATATATATATCAATTATGCAAAAAATTTAAATTTAATAGATAGAGAGTGCGATATGGAATGTAATGGGAGATATGTAAGCCCACAGAGAGGGAGATGCGAGTTTGTTCTATGCAATTTTCGACAGCCAGCCACAAGAAAATGCTGTTCACCCATTAACCTAATTTTAGAATATTTAAAAAAAAAGTGTGAAAATAATTATTATGCATATGTCTTTATTGTCTTTCGATTAAAGATAAGACCATTATTTCACCTCCATTAAAAGTTAGAGCGATGAGAGTGATGGGCTTACTTTGCATTTCATATTATTTTGATGCTTGGTTGATAGCACTTTGGTAACAACCTTCGTACGAAATCGATGCTGCTATTGAATTCGGCTCATCAACAATTTATGGGCGGAAAATATGCATCTAATATATGTACATATGTATATGTGTATATGTACCTATATGGACGTATGTATATTTAGTTGCCTTTCAATGATGGACCCTATTGCCATCGTTTATGCTTAGATATTAGACAAATCATTTTTCATTGATTTATAGATTTAAAAATGCATACATTTATGGAAATTGAGGTCTTGGCGTCTGAGTAGGCATACCGGCTTTAACACATACGTACATTCATTAGTACTTTTCTGACTTTCACGTGTTTTGATTAACGATTACCTTTCACCAAAATTAAGGGAATTTAAATCATTTTCTCTTTGAACCTTCCAGCGTAGTGGGAGCCGCCATCTTCCTTTGCTTTCAAAGGCGGATTCCGATAAAACTACTTTTTTAGCCGGAGTATCGGTTTTCATTCGCAAAAGATGGCCTAGTCAGCGTAGCCGCCGACGGGTACGATAAGTGATTTGTAGAGCATGATTTTTGTTTGTCGAGAGATAACTTTACTTTTCAATTGCCTACCTAATCAAAAGGAAAATTCATTGGCTAGAGTGATTCTTAGCTGGATTTCAAAGCTGATGTTTTTGTTGTGCTAATGCTAAAGCTTAAAATTTCTTCTCGAACACAAGGGAGATTTTCGAAAACCGAGCATCGAGAACTTGGCTTCTCGCGAGAGTCTCGAATCTCGAAATCCTCGTAAAGCTCGCGAGCTTCTTGACATTAAATTTAATCGCTACAGTGGCAGTTTTATAAAAAGCATTCCTTGTGGTAGTTAAACAGCGACTTAACCGGAACTCACGAGATATTTTTTTCGAACAAACACGAGAATTCGTAAGCTCTAGTAAATGCTGGTTCCCAAATAAACCAAATATTTTATTATTTTCAAACTTGGCTGCCAACAGTGGCCTGCTTGCCACTTCGTTTAGTCCCCATTCACTATCTAAATCTGGTTGGAGGTTACAAACCGAATCTGAAACCGTAATTGGTGCTTAATTTAAAAATAAAAGTTTTGAGTTCATTTGAAGCCTAAAAATATATTTTAATCACTTTTGTGAAACTAAAAATATCAGCTGCCAAACATGGGAGTTTCAATTTTGAGTACGGCAATAGCATGGTGGCGGTATGTTAACGAGCGGCACCAGTTACAGGGCGGAGCCGGAAGGATGGAGGTGTTGGTGGTAAAGACGGGGATGTATATATCCTTTTCGGTGGCTTCCTTAGCGGCAGATGCGGTGTTAGTCGTGGTTATCTACAAGAAAATTGAGAAAATTCATACGTTAGTGCTGCCTACCACGCTGGGAATCCCCTCTTTTCATATTTTTAAGCTGTATAAAAGGTGCTAGCTAGGTATGGAGAAGGGGTGATGTAGTCAAAACAACAACGATCACTTCTCACCTGACCAAAGGCGTCCGCGCATCCTACATGCAAAGTGAGATCCGATTCGTGCTATAACGGCACCCCTTTTCCATAGCTAGCTAGCAGAAGTAGTTAAATAAACCCTTAATGGGTGGTGGCGGTGGTAAACAGCCTAAAGTCTCTATCTGATGGGTGTCACGAAATGAGATAGCTAGCAGGATGCGATGCTAACAACGAATTTGATTTGTGTTTATCCTTCTTATTATATAGAAATATAGGAAGGAAATGCTTAGATGGCACTCCAGTAAATCGTCGTTGGCTGTTGGTCGTCACCTTGCTTCTAGCAGCTACTTGCTGTCAGCCATCAAAGAGTCGACGTATTCGCACCTAGGTAGCCATGTCGCTGCTGATGGATATAAATTCGATGAAGGACTTCGTCTGTCTAGGAACCAGCAATACTAACGAGAACTAAGTTAGTTTTAATATCAAATGCAGAATAATTATTGCGAATAATTGCTTCTTTGGATTGGGTATTCTATTAAAAAGTAAAGCCTCCTTCGACGAACAAAAACCAAGCTCTACCAGGCGCACATTATACCTGGTCTCATGTATAGCTCAGAATCATGGACAGTGTCCAGAGACGTTCAGAGGGTTCTTAGACTTAAGATCCTATCCGTTAGGTCAACAGAATATAATGATGATATCTATGAGCTCTGCGTATATAAGAACAAGCTGCAAACAAATTAAAGCTCAAAGGCAACACTTGCTAGGTCTTGTATGCGTGCAAAAGCCAATACTTTTCTTTAACATGAGCAATAGTTATGGCTGAAGGTTTGAGCTCTACTTAACGTAAGCTCAGTTGCATTTGATTTAAATTTCATCTCCCATTACTTGTTTTGCCATACCACAATATAAATAACATGTGTTTTTTTACACATACATACATACATGCAAATGATTATGTTGGTTTCATTGTACGCCTAACGCCTAGTAACATTTGTATCGAAAATCATCTTGAGCACGTTCAGCGAAACTTATTCTTACCGAACCAAAATCGATGCGAGTATTTTTGCCTTAGACAAATTTACAAACGCATCATTATAAGTAAAATCGCTTATATGTATGTGTGTCTGTATGAAATTAACAAAGAACCAGTACTTATGTTAAATATATCAGAAAATTCTTAGCAAAAGATGATCAGAATCTCATTGCTAAGTTGCCCTACTAAACTTGGCCTACTTACAACCGGTGGGTAATAAGAATTATTTATGAGACATTTTTGTTGTAGTTGTCTTTATAAATAACCTAAGTTAACAAAGTATTTTGAGTCCTAATGAAATTAATGATTTCTCAATAGGATTTTTTATGTCTATATTTTAGTTTTCCTGTAAATCCTGTACACCTTTCTATGCTTTTGAAGCAATGTTCTGTAAGATATGGGGTTTAAAATCAAAAGTCTAGCTCTGCTGACATATGGCTTTCGACTGTGGTCGGAAGTTCTACAAGCTCCCCAGCTCGCAGAGACCTTAGGCCATTCCTTCGTCGGAGTTGCCATGTATACCCTGTACATCGGCATACACCGCCAACGAAGTTCTGAACTAAGATTAAAAAAATCTAGGTATTAGATAGACCTTCAGCGAGGACAAAACAATACACTCAATCGTCTTATGACGGACACATTTAGTCCCTAAATTGATTAATACCTTCATGGGCTGAAGTCAAACGACACTGCTAATATTATCCTTCCAAGTAAGAATGATTGAACGATCTCAGTTGAGAAGCGCAAACTAATATCCAATAACAGCTCTTAAATGAATTATGGTGAATAGGCTATAATCGACCCGGAGTCTGTTGAGATTTGTTCGTCATTTAAACCCATGTTATATAAAAGTGTGCTTTCAACAGAAGTCGTCGCGTTTTGCAGGCTTGAAAATCACTCAAAATATATTCTATCTGGCTTTCGGGTTATAAAAGAATTAAGAATAATGAGGATGCTCAACCCAACGACTTAAAGGGCGTAGAATATTTCAACGGTAGGCATGCCTGTCGTAAAAGGCGACTGAAATCCACAGATCTGCAGGTTCAAGGAATAAAAAAAAATCGTGCCTGAGACTTTCGGGATAGTACTGGAGCGTACCGGATTCTTATCTGGCAAATGAATGCCTACATACGCAACATTCCCCCTGCTTTGATCCCCAACAACAACAGGACGGTGATAAGCTGACATGCCAGCGATCAGCACAAGAAAATGAAGGACCTACCAAGTGGTTGATAAGCGCAACTCACAGCTTCCACAACCCAATTGTCAACCTCACCTACGCGAGGCAAATCCTGTTAAAAATACTACTGTATCATACACATATTTAGCAGGCGAGGCACTGCCTACCCCAAGTTCCTCATGGAGGTAAGAGGTAAGGAGGGGGCGGTACGGCCTAGAGCGTTCAATGAAGTCTAACTTAGTTGTAACGTACAGTTTCGGCTAAAAGATCTCGAAATGTAGCAAGGAGATCATTTCTTATTACTGGCTTATCGAGAGTTATAAGATGTGAGCTCGAATGTAGTTCTGTAGAGTTTTTAGACATCTGTATCCATCCATCCAGAGCTTATCCAGAGGTTGAAATTAAACCACAACAGAAATAGCCTTAACAGATACAAATAGGTTTGGTCTGTTTGAGAGGAGCTTCGCCGTTATTGCTTACATTGGCTTACTTACCGATAGCAGACTAGTATTATTGAGATATCGTTTTTTAATCGGCTTATTATCACAAAGTCATCGGCTTATTAGTGGTTTTTTATCGGCTTGTTATCGACGGGTTACAGAAAGAAAATAAATCTATATCAAATCGATAACTTTTGATAAAATTCGACCACATTTCGATAACAAGTCGATACATATTTGACAAAAAACGATAACATTTCGATACGAAATCAGTGACTTTTCGATAAAAAGTCCATAACTTTTTCGTAATATATCGACAAATATTCGATATTAAGTCGATAAATTTTAATGACATACCGAAAACTTTTCCCCCTACCAAGCGCACACACTGCGCCTACACTTAGCCAGAATTGATATCAAATTCATAATTTTTTGATAAAAAATCGATAGCCTTCCGATAACAAGTCGATCCACATTCCATAAAAAAGACAACACTTGTATAAAAAATTGGCGACTTTTTGATGACAACTCCATATCTTTTTCATTATAGCATTTTCAGGTCAAATGAAACTTTTTTCAAGTCAAATGAAACTTTTTTCATTTCAAATGGACCTTTTTTCATTTTAAATGAAACTTTTTTCATTTTAAATGAAACTTTTTTCATTTGAAATGAAACTTTTTTCAAGTCAAATGAAACCATTCTACTAAGGTAATTGTCAGGATATATTTACATCGTACTTTATAACGCTATTTATCAAACTTTTCTTTAAGACAACTATTTCTAATTAGCCACATTGAAGGCAAAATTTTTGCTTAAATTTTCTTTGTGAATTTAAGCTGCAGTTAAGGTCGGCTTAGTTTAACCTTGCCTTTTGATCGTTTCAATTTTTTAATAGAAAAAGTAGCAGGGTTATACGCTAGGCAACTTATATACTACAGTTTAACCACCCACTGAAAATAAGCAACTATATTTTTTACTTGTATCTACTCTTGTATACCCTGTCAGACCCAAAAACGTCCGCTAAAAACGTTGGTATACATGAAAATTGTACAATCAAATGAAAATTGTATAGTGTTCATTGTTTTTAATGTGACAAAGTGTACCACAAATCAATGGCACCGATTTTCTATGTATTTAATGGTGTAATTTTTGTAAATTTTATTTATTTTTCATTTGTAATTTTGTGAACCGCCACATCTATAAATATTACGCCCCTGATGATGCCAAGGAAATTTGGCGAAACGTTGGGCCGTAAGGTGGAATAAACATTGTTTTTATGCGCACTACAACGAAATAGATCAGAATAGTTTAAAAGAACCTTAATCTCCGAAAATTTTTTTAGTAGGTCATGAAAAAAACCCTTAAAACTCAAAGTCAAAAAAAGTAAAAAAAAAAAATGAAATTTCGCAGGCTCGAAAATTATTTGTTTGGGTATGCGTAGTGAAATTTTTTTTCCTGACCCCAAATCCTATCGAAAAATCGATGGCGCGATATTGGTTAATAAATCGACCCATTCTAATATATAGCATTTTCAGGTCAAATGAAACTTTTTTCAAGTCAAATGAAACTTTTTCCATTGTATAATGTATTTAAATATAATACTTAGAATATATATATTAGAATGGGTCAATTTATTAACCGATATCGCGCCATCGATTATTCGATAGGATTTGGGGTCAGGAAAAAAGTTTCACTACGCATACCCAAACATATAATTTTCGAGCCTACGAAATTTCATTTTTTTTTTTTTACTTTTTTTGACTTTGAGTTTTAAGGGTTTTTTTCATGACCTACTAAAAAAATTTTCGGAGATTAAGTTTCTTTTAAACTATTCTGATCTATTTCGTTGTAGTGCGAATAAAAACAATGTTTATTCCATCTTACGGCCCAACGTTTCGCCAAATTTCCTTGGCATCATCAGGGGCGTAATATTTATAGATGTGGCGGTTCACAAAATTACAAATGAAACATAAATAAAATTTACAAAAATTACACCATTAAATACATAGAAAATCGGTGCCATCGATTTGTGGTACACTTTGTCACATTAAACACAATGAACACTATACAATTTTCATTTGATTGTATAATTTTCATGTATACCAACGTTTTTAGCGGTCGTTTTTGGGTCGGACAGGGTATACAAGAGTAGATACAAGTAAAAAATATAGGTGCTTATTTTCAGTGGGTGGTTAAACTGTAGTATATAAGTTGCCTAGCGTATAACCCTGCTACTTTATCTATTAAAAAATTGAAACGATCAAAAGGCAAGGTTAAACTAAGCCGACTTAACTGCAGCTTAAATTCACAAAGAAAATTTAAGCAAAAATTTTGCCTTCAATGTGGCTAATTAGAAATAGTTGGGTTAAAAGAAAAAATTGATAAATAGCGTTATAAAGTACGATACAAATATATCGTGACAATTACCTTAGTAGTATGGTTTCATTTGACTTGAAAAAAGTTTCATTTAAAACGAAAAAAGTTTCATTTGACCTGAAAATGCTATATATGTATATCGAAAACGTATCGATAAATATTTTATACAAAGTCTATACTTTTTGATGACTTACCGATAACTTTTCTCCAAGCCAAACCCACACACTGCGCCTACACTTACCTAGAAATTGATATCAAATCGATAAGTTTTGAAAAAAATCGATAAATATTTCACAAAAAACGTTGGCACTTCGATGAAAAATCGATGACATTTCGATAACAAATCTATAACTTTTTGATATCATATCGAAAATTTTTCGATAAATAATCAATACATATTCGATATCCAGTCGATAACTTTTGATGACATACTCATACCTTTTCCTCATACCAACCCCACACACTGCTCCTAAGCTTACCCTACACCTACGCACTCTATTCCCCCATATAGCACACCACTTCCAAAGACTGCGCTTATGCTGATACTTTCCTTACGCTTATATTCGGAAATCCCCCCGTGATGTGTCTAAGATAATAAATGCTTTTGACTTCCAAACGACTCAGTTGAGATTTGATATTTAAAATGAAGACTAAATGTGTATTAAGCTAAATTTCGGCCGGACAAGATTGAGTGCGTAACATCATTCCATTCACCAGTGGGAGATGAACAAAATCGGCTTTCATACAAATGATTAGTGGCATAAGTGAGCAGTGCGGTGGCTGACTATCTCTTAAGTAATTGAGTGTAGGTTGAGGTGGATTGTAAATTTTTTAATGATTACGAGGAAGCGTTTGATTATACAAACACAACTGCGATCTGATGAGCCCTTCTGGGTAGCAAAGACTTTCGTAATTTATTCAGAAATGCACCAAAATGTGCCTCTAATAAAATTGACTCGTATAGATACTTTCAAGAGAATTACAAACTGAAACACTGAGTAGAAGAGCTCCAATGTAGTTTCTGAGAAACTGAACACCGACTCAAACATCATTATTAGCTTCATAATTATTGTAATCTTTCTAGCACATGTAAAAATGAGTAACAACAAAAGTAACAACAGTTACATTTTTACAACAATCAACTACAAATACATGCTACCGCTGGCCTACTCAGAGCTATACCTTCAAGCTCCGAGCGAATTGTGGCGATGGTCAACTGAATTAAGTGATAAATATTTGCGAGTTTTATCGGTTTTGAATTTTGTTAGTCCATTAGAAAATTTCTATATCATCTGTTTTTGCTCTACTCTCTGTATATCATATTTATATACTTTCATGGAAAATTAAGTTTTGCCCGATTCTCGAAAATTTTAAGTGCTTAAACGAGAAGAGATGGTCAGCATGACGAGTTGAGTAGATTTAGAAAATCTGTGTGTCTATCGGGAATCTAAGTGTTTTTTGCCAAGTTCACAAGAAACTAAGCCAGCTACCGCGGAATCAGTCTTCTTAGCATTGCGAAGTAGGACCCTATGTCCTGTCAAGCTTGTTGTGCGAAAGATTAAAGCCCACCGTGAATCGGCTGGTTGACATTATTAGCGTGGCTTCAGACCTTGCCAAATCTTGGAAAAACCTCAGAAAAAAGGAATTTACACACCTCACCTCTTCCTCGATTTTAAAGGCGCAGTACGAAAAGCAGCTGTTTATATGTTGCTATGTCTGAATTTGGTTTCCCTGCAAAACTAATACGGCTCTGCAAGTCAGTTGTCGTACCCTTCCTGCTAAATGTTGTAGAAGCATTAACTATGACAACTTCAAATGAGGCGAGAGAGAAGTTCTTCGAAAGATTAACGAACCTCTACGCCTTGACGACGGCGAGTACCGAACAAGATTTAACGATGAGCTGTACGGGTGTTAGGCGGACACCGGTTAGGTTGGGTTGAACTGGTCGGTCAATTAAGACCTCACATAGACTGAATGTGTCCATAGTGTTACCAGAATTTGTTTGATGAAGAAACGGAAGAATCCAAATCAGGAACCCGGACTTATGTTAGAGAATAACTCCGTCCTTTTGGCAAAAACTAGAAGTTTTCTAGGAGCTAGCTTAATTGCTGCCTCGAGATCTGGCAAATCTGTCGCCCTTATAACTGGAGCCTTGACCTAACGAGCGCAAGACACGAACACAGAATATCCAGTTAGTATGCCCATCGTGAGCCTTAAATCTTCTCTCTTCAGAGATATGAGGCACTTGGTGAATCGTGGGATTTGTACATGATCTTAGCTATTCTTTTGTACACGTCTTTCCTGCGTGATGATTCATATGCAGCTCCAGTCTTCTTTTAATTTCTCCAAAAAGGATTGGGATGTATAATGTCGTTTCAGCGAGTTTTGCACCCTCCTTTGCCTACTCATCGGCCTTTTCGTTACCTGCTATCTCTAGTATATGACCGGAAACCCAGTAAGGATGTGTGGTACCGCCTGAGCGAGATTTTTCCAATGCTCCTTTGCATTTCAGGGCACTTATTGATGAAGTACTGTGCGAGGTTATTGCCTTAATCCCCGCCTGACTATCAATATAAATGTTGACGCGATTGCAGCTTAAGCACACTTCCTCCAGAATTTCTGCTGCTTTCTTCGACCCGCTCTAATTTTTTGTAGGTCGTGAAAAAAACCTTAAAAATCAAAGTCGAAAAAAAGTCAAAAAAATGAAATTTCGCAGGTTCGAAAATTATTTTTTTGGGTATGCGTAGTGGAACTTTTTTTTCTCAGCCCAAATTCTATCGAAAAATCGATGGCGCGATATCGGTTAACTTTCGTCCATACAAATCGACCCAACCAAGCGTATAGTATGTTGTGCCATTTCTGCACACTGGCATCAACTTTTCGGTTCAGTTGTGGCCCCAAGATCTGCGGGATGTGTAGAATGGCGTGCAATGCTGCTGTCGGGGTAGTTTTTAGGGCTCCATCGGCATAGTCCGGATAACTAAAACATAGCGGCTACGATGGCTAGGTCGTGTTATGCGTATGAAAGATAGTGCTTTGGTTAGCAGAGGAAGAAAGTGGCCCCACTATGTTGGGTGGAGCAGGTTAACACAGCGAAGAAGCGACTGACGCGCTCTATTCGACGGCCATAGCCATATAATTGGCTACGTGCCAATTAGGTAAGGATGTAAGGACAAAAGAGAATCTTATGAACATATCCCTTAATTTTGGTAAAAGCAAAGGGGACTAATCGTTTCTTTCCATTAATATTGAAACAGAGGACTCTGCATTTGTTGAAACAGAGGACTCATCGATTTTTTCCATAAGAAGAAGACGTCATTAAATAATTCAGTAAAAGGGAGACGCGCTAATAATATGGAGATCAGTGTCACCCTTGTCCGTGCTTAAGGAATTAACGGACTGCGACCAAATTTTTAAGGGGATGGATTTGTGTCGTATATTCTTGGGCCCTTTTGGGACTACTTTGGGACTGTTTCATAATCATTTCGGGTGAACTTCCGCAATAATTCGGAATTATTTTAAGGATGATTAAGAAACTAATTCGATGCAATTTTGGAGCACTTTCAGGATAATTTCTGAATTATTTTCGAAATTATTTCGGAGACTTCTTCGTTTGGAATACATTCCGGATTACTTCGGTATCATTTTAAGTATATCTTCCGGATATCTTCAGAATAATTTCGAGATTATTTAAAAACTATTTCGAGATAGTTACAGGATCATTTCAGTATCACTTACAGATTATTTTGAGTATCATCTCGGGAAAACTGCTGAATCATTTGGATGAACTTTGGGATCATTTCGGAGATATGGAAACTATCGCTTATATCTGTTGTCTATATAATAAAAGTATGTCTTGCACAACTGATTGTTTGGTAGAATATACGAATTTTCGAAATTAGATCAGATTATCACCCGGCTTCATTCATAAAAGGTATACGATTGCATCCTTCCTTGTTCTTCTTTCATTTCCTTCCCACCGCTGCTCCTTATTATTGTGTTGCTGGCATATGGCATCACATTTCCATCAAAATTTAGTTGTTGTGGCTGTTAAATTGCATAATTATGATTGTAAATTCGAAACGGTCATAGACACTGAACTTGAAGCCAAAAGCTTAACCCTCACACACTCTGTATGCGTATTTGTGGCAAAACGTAACAAATGACATGACCAGCTCTCCGTTGTCTGCTTAGAATTTGCTTAGGTCTTTTGGTCAGCTCACCTACTTACAGATGTAAATTTAGTAGTAGAAAACAGTTTGAGTAGGCAGCGCTTTTGGTCATGCATTTGTTGATCAAATCTTATCAATGCTGCCTAACTCATCCCCTATCTCGATTCCACTATTTACTTTACAACGGCCGCTTTTGTTACGCTCTTTTATCTTGTAAGACCGAGCTTATGGATTATGTATCCGTAAAGATACTAAACAAGACCTTGACCATGAATTATCTGTCTGTAGTGCTGTTGTGCAAAGTCAAATTTTCTACACGAATAAATGATTGGTGTAATGTTAAGCGTGCAATTTTAACGGGATTCTTAATAGAATTTGCGCTGTATAACTGATGAATGGCATTCATAGTCATTGACAACCAAAAGAGGAATAATTAATTAGTTTTTCAAAAAGCTAAAAAAGCTGCGGACATTCAGTTCAGCTTACTATTAATTAATAGCTTACCACATATAATAAAGGCGCGATTTGCCTCCGAAAAGATTTAGGCCGGGCTGCTATTCTTGTTTGTGTCATGCTACTTTTTAATTTTTCCTACAAAATGACGGGATGTGACCTACTTATTTTATATCGACTCCAAACAGCAGCGGAAAGATAGAAGAATTTTCACTGTGAAGCATTTCAAGGTTGAAATACACTCGGAGTTTTTTTGGAACTACGGTCGAGCGCATCGCGCTTAGAAAAGCTTGCGGAGGGCTAATAAGCACAATATAAAGCTTTAAAGCTTCAAAGCTTCCGCAACCCAATTGTCAGCCTCTCCTACTCGTGGGGAATCCTGTTACAAATATTAATATATGATACACATATTTAGCAGGCGAGGCTCTGGCGACCTCAAGTTCCTCATGGAACTAGGAAGTGGAGGGCGGGATGGCCTAGAAGGTTTGATATGGGTGTTGTTGTTGTTGTTGTTGTAGCGATAAGGTTACTCCCCGAAGGCTTTGGGGAGTGTTATCGATGTGATGGTCCTTTGCCGGATACAGATCCGGTACGCTCTGGTAACAAAGCACCATTAAGGAGCTGGCCCGACCATCTCAGGAAAATTTTATATGACCCCATTAAACCCTCAGGCCATCCCTCCCTTCCCACCCCAAGTTCCATGAGAAGCTTGGGGTCGCCAGAGCCTCGTCTGTTAGTGAAACGGGATATCGCCGCTCGATGGTGAGGTTGACAAATACATCGTTCCCGAGATGATCGGGCTAGTATCTTTAATGGTGCTTTGTTACCGGAACATACCGGATATGTATCCGGCAAAGGACCATCAAAATCGATAACACTCCCCAAAACTTTCGGGAGTGTCTTTGTCGTTAATACAACAACAACAACAACCTTTGGTATGGTAGACAGAGCACGCTACCACCACACTAAGGGATTTCATGTTTGGATTGTTCAAAGTTGAAGAGAAAAGCAGCCGTTCACACTCCGGTTTTAGCTTTGTTACCAGTTTTGGTTCTGATTTTAGTTTCATTCCCCGAAATTTATTTCGGTTTTAGTTCATTATAACTTCAATTTTAGCAAGTGAATCAGTTAAGGTTTTGGGTTCGCCTTTTGCAGGTCGGAGGTAAAACTTTGTCTGAAGCTCTCCTGGTAGTGGACATTCTGGAAACTGTTTCTCCGTATGTGTAAATGTATAACACCTTTTTATAGTTTTTATGAGTAAAGATGACTGAATGATTTGTTTAAGTTCATTGGGTTGTAATTAGAGCTTTCCCTAGCCCTTGAAATTTAATGGATTTTAATCAAATTCTAAGATGAGAGAAAAAATCTTAATCTCAAGCAGTTGAAGTACACAGGACTCGACCACCTACAGCTTACTTTCAGTGATTTTTAAAGTAACACTGAGACTATATCTTGCCATATATGACTCAAAGCTATAACAGGCCTGATAGGAAGGGTTGATCAGCATTGCTATACAGTACAGCCAGCAATCGCTGGAAGTGAGGAAGCAGACTGTTGTGGAACCAAGAGGACAATGGAAAATGAGTTCCCAAAAGAAATTTATGTACGCTAACTGTACATTCTCTTTATATCGCTCATGTATCCTAAGAGGATAGGATTAAGTCTAGGAGTCTAATTAATTTTCTCACGTTTTACGGAATATGAGCCAGAAGCCAAGCTTTACATTTCTGATCACTGATTCGTATACACCATACTCAAATTTGATGAGCTTTTCGTCCAACAGCAGGATGATAGCAAAGATGCATTTAATTATCGTCATTTTTGCGGCGCCAAAGGAAGGGAAAAGGAAAGAAAATATTAGAAGTTAAAAATGAAGCCGGAAACGAGGTGTTCACGGTTTGTTATCGATGAACTATCGATTTTGTATAGGTGTGTTATCGATGAGATATCGACGAGTTACCGAAGAGTTATAAATTTTACTGTTTTTTTATCGACGAGTTATGGATTTGATATGGACAATTTATCGACTTATTATTAAAGGGCTATAAATTATTTATCGAAGATTTTTTGATATGTTATCAAAAACTTATCGATTTGCTATCGAAAAAATATCTATTTTTAATGAAAAAGGATCGATTTTAGATCGAAAAGTTTTTGATTTTTGATCGGTATTATATCAACTTTCCATGGACGTGTTATCGATTTGCTATCGATGACTAATCAATTTGTTATGAAAAAGATAACGATAAAACTTCCCTAAAAAAATTATGACATATCTGCAACCCGGCTATAACAAGCCGATAACAAATCAATAAGAAGCCGACGACTCAGCGATGACAAGCCGAAAAAAATCGATAACTCCGATAAGAACTCAACGATAAGCCGCTTATAAAACACTAACTTGTTGGTATCGGTTGTTACCGATAAGAAGCCGAAGATTCTGCGATGCCAAGACGATAAAAAATCGATAACTCCGATAATAATTCAAACAATAAAACAATAACTTGTTGGTATCGGTTGTTACCGATAAGAAGCCGACGAAGCTGTTCTCCAAAAGCCCGTAATTATTTGTTTCTGGTAAAGTTTCCTCAATTTTGGTTTAACTTTAATTTTTGCGTAAGCTCTAGTTAACTTAAAAACATAAATTTTCTGTATTTAAGATGGCTTGTTTATACATAGAACTTAACGAACACTTGGTTCTCAAGCCTTTTTTCTTTCCTACGCAACCAAAAATATCTGGAGGGGTTTCAAACGACGCGTCTGGAACTCAATATTAATAATGGAAAGTGGAAAAAAAAATGTTTGAGTTGTTCCACTATTAACAAAAGCCCGAATAATGACACCGGGTCCCTCCGAAACCAGGGTTGGGATCCATCGTCCACCCAAAAATACTATGGATCCCACCCTCGGATCGGAGGTCCCCGGCGTCATTTTCTGGTTTTTCGTTCCTACGTTTTTAACGACTCAAACTTGAATTTAATTGTGACGTTCAACAAGAGTCTCTAAAGTAGTTTTACATTAATATGTCCCAGCTCAAGGCAATTCTGCAAGAAAGATTTTCAGTGGTTTTGTCTTTTTTCTTCGTCGTAGAACCTCCCCCTTCTTACTTGGTCCCTCCTTAACGTGATTTTAGTGCGACGTGTCTCTTTGACAAAATCCCCAAATTCATGACAACGTAGAGCCGGTTTTTCAGTGCGAGTTTAAGTTAAATACAGTTTAAACCTGCTCTTTTGTCGCCTTCAGCTGTGAGCACCAGTAAAATTTTAAGTAAATGATCATAGTGGCAGGGGATAGTTCTCATCTTGACTTTATCAACAGCCCTATTTAACTGTAGCTTAAATTCAAATTTAAATAGCAGGTCTTAGTATTATAAATTAAACAGTGCCGTACATGAATTTGGTTTTTTTTTTGCTTTGCCTATAAATGAAAAATCTGTTCTGCCATTCATATTAACCGCTCCGATGCGCCGCCTAAATAACAATAAAACAACGGTAGTTGATATCAAATTACATTTAAAAGCAAAGGGTAAATAGATGGTCGCACTTTAGCTAGTGATGCCGGAAGTGAAGGTCAAACGGAGCGCGTAGAAGAGAATAAAGAACAAAAGCTTTAAACAAAATATATTCTTATAAATAAAGAACAAATATAAATGCACAAAAATAAAAAATGGGAAAATAAAGTCAAACAAAAGCACGGTCACTTTGCATAAAACTTAACGCATTTGAAAAGCTTTCAGTAACGCTCAGCGCTATTTAAAAAACAAAAGCATTCAAACGAAATGGTGAACTCATTGAGTTCAACAGAAGCAGGCGAGCAACTGAAATCAAAATGAACCGAAAGTGATGATGTAATTTCCAGAGAGTCAAAAGAATATTTACATATATTTATTTATTTAGCCTTAACTGACCTTAAATAGTCAAAAGGAGCACCTTTGCCAAAAAAAGCGAAAAGAAGATTGTTGATGAAGTGCTTTACATTTTATTTACTCAATGAATGACCAAAGCAAATTTTTTTGGGTTTATTAATTACTTGCATAATAATAACTATTTTTAATAAAATTTTAAAGCGAATGAGTTTCGTATTTTTGCTTTGTAAGCATAAAAGTGCTCCGAAAGATGTTAAACAGATTTTAATTTCAATTTTGATTAACATCACTCATACGCCGCGGTGTCCCATTGTGCAGTTTAAGCAAAGCGAAAGCACTTAGCTACACAACGTTTTATATGATAAATTGTGCCTATTGCAAGAATATTTTATGTCAACTCTAATCAACAATTTCCGCTGACTAAGCTCAATTTGAAGGAAATGCTTGCGGTTACTTTTTTATACCCAGTTGTGCTTAGTATGCAGTGTATTTCAGTTTTTTGCAGATTATTATGGTTTGCAATTGCTGCTGTAAATGGATTTAAACTTTAAACTAAGGAACCTTAACCAACATGTTTTATTAAAAAGAGAACTAGCTCCCAAACGTCTGCATTACAGCAGCCAACTCCAAAATCTTCTATGAAAAAAAAAAAATCGTCTGAATTATTTTCGATGAGCTGCAAGGTCATAACAACGAGTGTTAGTAAACTAAAGAAGTTCAGCTGATAACTTAAAGACAATACTTGGTAGAAAGAAGAATCTGGCTTGAGGTATTATCATTTTTGTAAGACCTCGATACACTGTGACCTTCATTTAGTTCTAATGTGTTCGACCTTTCAGCCTATTACGATATGTGGAGGCTTTTAATGTATTGAAAACCCTCTTCAGGCTTTTCATTCCTTATCACCAGAGATTAAAAGTCACGCCTTTTGCTCTTAATCCTCCAGCTCACAAAATTGACAGATTTGTTTGTCTATAGATTTAACTTATTTCGGTGGTATCCTCTCTGCTCATATGAATTAGTTTGGCTAATACTCTTGTTGCTGTGAGTAAGAGCGATTTTGTTTCTTTTCCAGTTACTTATTGTTTCCCTAGTTTATGTCGTTGTGGTCCACAGAAGGGCTCTGAACCATAGAATACTGCTATAGCACCTTGCTTTGCTAGGCAGTCTGCATATTCATACCTAAAACACCTTGATGCCGGGAGCCCATTCTTACAAAATCGTGTTGTTGTCACCCAAATCATTAAAGAATCCTATGCATTTATCTACTTGCTTAGAAGTAATTGTGTAAGAATGCAAGGTACGCAAGATTGCCTGTCTGTCTGACATAAATAGGGTACTCCTCGGGGATACGCCACTTCGTAAACATTCTCTACCGCAAACTTCTATTGCATGGATTTCTGTCTGAAAAAAGCCTCCTTCTTAACATCCCATTGGTATTGATTTTTTGAAGTTCGGCCCATAGATGCCAGTTCCCTTTTTCCGTCATAAAATTTTGATCCATCCGTGAAACAGGTGTTTAAGTAAGGGCCAGTATATGGACTCCCAGTTCCTCAAAGTTCTGTTCGCAATGGTCAGTTCAAAACTCCGTGAGATTCTGAGCGCAGGAGCCATTATATTACGTAGTTGCAATACGGGGTTTCCTAACTTCTTTACTCATACTTTTACTCTTCATCATCACTTTTGGTTGGCACTTAACCGACACAGCAAATTTTAGCTGCGATAATTGGCGCCATTTGTGGTATCGCCTTTATTATGGATTTGGCAGAACAAACTGAAATTCTAATTTGTAGGCATATGCCCATCCGACCATATTTTGCATAGGAGGTGTTTGAAGAACTCGGCGGGCAGTCTGTCATTCTCACTTCATCTTAATCGGGGGCCTTAACGTCTTTTCTATCATCGGCGATTAGTGTATCGCGTCAGTCTTCTGCCTCGCTAGCTAGCAATGAGGTGAAGTGTTCCCTCCACAAGTTAAGCACATTATGTACCTCAGTTTCCATATTGCCATCATTACTGCAGGAATCGGTATGGAAGCCTCCCGTCATCCGCTAAACTTTTTCGTATTCTATTTTTACTCTTACTGTTACTGCCTCTCATCTAATTATTCTCAAGGCAATTTTTTTACTACTCGCTCTACCTTACTATGAATCCCCCTGCTTCATATCTACATACCTTTTCCATTTTTAATCTCTTTAATTTTTCTCTTTTTTTAATTTTCTCTTAACCAGCCTCTCTTCATCTCTTTGTAGTTCACATCCTTTCTCCTTCTCTCTAATTTCTTTTCTCTATTCCTTACGGTTCACCACTCTCCCGACCTTATTTAAACAAGACCTGTTAAAATTGAATTAGAATTAGTAATCAATTAATTAGATTCCTATTTAAATGGCCAATGATTATTTAAATTGTTTTCCGAAAAAAGTAACTACTAATTGATTACCATTACTAAATGATTACTTTTGAATATTTTTGATTTTCTCGATTATTTTTAATTTTTTTATATTTTTATTTATATTTTTTTTGATTATTTTTCCGCTTTGTTGAAAGTAAAATTCTCCTTTCTTGCATGCACGGGATAATTTCTACATACAAGTACATTTTAGGATGCAATAGTAAATCGTAAGCGCTTATCGAGGCGAATATATACATGCATGCAGAATCGAATAGTATATGAGCGTTGATCTAAACGTATTCTCCGGTAGGTGTACACACATGTGCATATTTTCCTACACTCATTATATAAAATAATGCGGGATCGAAAATGGCGGCTTTCTAATTGGCCAGACAATATGTAAAAAAATGTTGGATTATGTACATTAGATTGAAACTTCTTTTTATTTCCTTATGATTACGTCCAGGATATTTCCTATAAAATTTTAAGCTTTGCATAAGGATCCATATTTTTAAACGGTTCTATTTAACGGTTTTATATTTAGCTTGAGTTGACTGGCACGAATTTTGTAATTGAAATTTAAGTAACTTCCCGATAAGCTACAGGCTTGAAACTTGGAGTATAGTTCAGAACTCGATGACAATGCAATAATAAGAAAAAAATCGGCGCTAGGTGGCGCAATCGTATTTGTGGTCCGATTTGGCTCATAATACACACAAGAATCGAAAGCGACCTATGACAAAAAATCGCCGCTATGAGGCGCAAAGATCGAGATATTCAAAAAAATCGTATTTGTGGTCCGATTTGGTAGAAGTGACATCAAAATATTTTGGAGTTTGAGGAGGGACAAGCATACGTGGCGCAGAGTCGAGTAAAGTCTTTGGAAGGATTATGTATTCAGGACTTAGATTATAACAAATTGTCAGGAAAGAGTCTTTGTAATAATGAGTTACTAAATGAACTAAGTAGAATGAGAAATAATAGGCAATTAAATAAAGACCAGAAACTTGAAAACAAAATAATTAAAAAAAATGTTTAAGTTAAACGGTTTTATTGAAAATAATACTCACATGAAGTAATAATAATACTAAAAGCGAGAAAATAATTAGGTAGATCCTAGGTACTAGAGATATACGCCGCCGATAAACGCCACCGCCGCCGCCGATTTTGGCCTTTTTTGTACGCCGCCGCCGAATGTCAAAAATATCGGCGAGTCGGAGGCGGCGGCGGCGTCCGGCGCGGTACTATACTTTCTACTCTTTTAAGACTGTTTAGGCCATTTATTGTTCATGTCGAAAATTGGTCGGATATGGTCGAAAGTGGTATCAACGGATGCGCATCACTGCCAGTTATAAGAAGCTAATTGCTAAATTTAACATCTTCTAACTATTCAAAAGTTATTTAAAAAAACAGGCGCTTTGGATGTCAGCTTAACACGTACTTTGCATCACCCAATTCACCAAGTTATTAAAACAAAACACTAAAAGAAAAGTTATATAATAAATTTATATGCTCACATTACATATTTTTTTCAAAAAATGAATGAAGAATGAATTCAAATTGTCCTCAAGTTGTTAAAAAAAGCAAGTTACCCAAAAAAGGTGCCGACTTTTAAAAAAAATTTATATTGCGATTGGCTCAAAGAATAAGCGAAATCAGTGATGCAAAATCCTTTAGTAGGTTCTAGGGGCATAAACACTCCTTTGAAATGTTTCTTACCTCAAACTTAAGTTAAGGATATATATACGTATGAGAAGGGTTTGAAAAATACTTGGGCTTATATTCAAACATCTTTTGTTTATATGCGAAACTATACAATAGCATCTTAAATGTTAATTTTGATTTTCACACTTCATCCTTCAACACCCAAGTCTCTCGGTTTCACATTTCCTAAAGTTGGCGGCCCTATCCAAACTAGTCCCTTGGAGTGAAATACATTGATTATAGCCTATCAACCAAGTTTAAATATCACCTACACGTTAGCCGGAAAACAGAAGTTTACATCTTTCAACTTAAAATCGGTCGACTTTCATCCTAAAATATCGTTTTGATTTAACGAAGACTATTGAAATTATAAAACTATAAAATTTTAATTATGTAGATGCGCCGAGGATTATACGATTTTCACCCAGTACACAATGACATCCGCTTAGACTGCTTATGATTTCGGCATCCTTGGCCGAACAGGCACTCCCTAACGTTTCAAGGTGTTTCTCTGGTGTAGCTCGGCAGCATAGCGCGACAAAAGCATCCGTTGGAAAGTCTTCGGAGCTAAACCTAGAGCTTCTAAGAAAGTGACGTCGACGAAGGTATGACTTTGAAGTCGCAGTCCTATAGCTTCTGTGCTGGCATGTGGTGTGAGGGTCAGGATGCGTGGTAGCGACTGGTGGTCGGGATTGCTACTGTTCGCACATCGGGAATTGTAGCTCTCAAAAACAGCCGAAAAAACTGGGGCACCCTGTGCCACGAGAGTCATGAGTATTAATAGACCTTTAATAGTAACCGTAAGTCGCCTTTGTGCGTGACCGCTAAGGAGCCACAAATGATTTTATTTATTTATTTATTATTTAAAGTCGACGACAAACTATGGTCGACTGCATAATATAAGAGGTATATAAATATACAACTCAAAAGATAAAATTTAAGATATGTCGAGATTTCAACAATGTTATATTACAAACAAAGAAATATTAATGAACATTACTCTTTAATTTCAGAATATAATAATAATAAGAAATGTGAGCAGAAATAAGAACTTATGCCGAAATATTATACTGGCGGAATGCATCAGATTCCGGAATGCAGTGGATTCCAATCTTCCTGTTGGAATGCAACAAGATTCCAATCAGCATGTCATGGGAATCCGGCAGTGCTAAGAGTAGTGTAATGAGGATACGCCATCACAAGGCATAAAAAAGTAACATGACCTGTGTTGTTGGAATGCAGCGGATTCCAATCAGCTCGATGCCTGACCCATAAGATTATACTGCCGGAATGCATACGATTCCGGTCAGTGACTCATGAAAAAGCATGTTTTTTACGTTGTTGGGATGCACCAGATTCCAATCAACACAGTACTGTCTTGTTCCTTCTTAATGATACATGTTGATAAATGTTCCTCCATCCTTAAGCGAGATAGTTCCTGTCTTTTATGGAAGGAATAAAATGCCGGCAAATTAAATTATCTTGTATCTCTTAAATAAGATAGGCAAGTATTGCATTACGTATAGTGGCAAAAGTACATTCAAGACTGATACAGCTATACAAGTCATTGTAGTGCGCGCACCAGATAAGAAGAGGATTATTTTTAGCAAAGTTTCGTCGACAAAGGGGTAAATATAAAGGAACGTAGTGTCTGGATACTCTAGGGGGAACCGCAAAAAACAAGCGGCTAGGAGGTCCGCAGAATCAATTTCTCCAATAATGAGCTTATGGATGAACAATACCCCCAGTAATATTCTCCGATTTCCCAGAGTGGGTAAGTTAATAAGAAGAAGTCTACTTCTGTATGGAGGAAGGTGGAGACTTGAGTCCCAATTAAGGCCGCGCAATGCAAATATCAAAAATTGCTTTTGAACTGACTCAAGACGCTTTATATGCTTTTGAGAAACAGGGGACCAAACACATGAGCAATACTCGAGTATTGGACGAACCAGCGATGTGTAAAGAACCTTAGTGAGGTACGGATTATCGAACTCTTTAGCCCATCTTTTAACAAATCCAAGTAAACCCAACGCTTTGTTGGCTATAGATGAAATATGCATGTTAAAATTCAATTTCGGATCAAAAAGGACACCTAGATCATTTGCAATAGATATACGCTCCAAAGGCGTACCATCTATTACATAAGATTTCAATGCTGGCTTCACTCGGTCATATGCTTACATTTAGAGCAATTTAAAGCTAAAAAATTTATTGTGCACCAACATTGGAACGAGTCCAAGTCGGCCTGAAGAAGATCCAAGGAATTCAAATCGGTAGGACAGTAAGTGTAGCAAAGTTTTACATCATCCGCATACATTATAGTATGGGAATATAATATTGTTTGTGGCAAGTCATTAATGAAAAGGGCAAAGAGCAAAGGGCCAAGATGACTTCCCTGGGGTACGCCGGAGGAAACTCCGAACGATTCCGACAGATTGCACTTGAACAGGACTTTTTGGGTCCGGTTAGAAAGATAGCTTTTCAGCCACATTAATAGGTGAAACGGAAAGCCCAGTAAATCAAGCTTATGAATAAGCAACTAATGGTTGACGGTATCAAATGCTTTGCTGAAGTCCGTGTAGATGACATCCGTTTGCTTGTTTGCTAAAAATCCTTCCATAACTATAGAGGTGAATACAAGCAAATTTGTAGTGGTTGACCTTTGACGAATAAAACCGTGTTGGCATGGAGATATAATACTAGAACACTGATATTGGAGTTGACTAGTAACAATCTCTTCAAAGACTTTAGGAAAGACTGAAAGTTTAGCAATACCCCTGTAGTTTTCAACTTTTGACCTACTACCTTTTTTATGCAGGGGTATAATAAAAGACTGTTTCCAAAGTGCCGGGAATGACGCAGATCCCAGAGATAGCTCAAATAATTTCAAAATAGGCTCATACATGTTTTCGGCGCAGTACCTAAGCACGCAACTAGGAACACCGTCCGGTCCCGGAGAAAAGGTGGGCTTCAAAGATTGAAGACTCTGAAGAACAATATTACCATCAATAGCAGGATTCCTAATGTAATTCCAGCTATCTAAGCGATAGGGATATTGACCGGAATGAAAACCACTGGATGAATACGTGGACTTAAAGAACTCAGAAAATAGTTCAGCAACGTCGTCATCAGTGCAAGCTTTTTTACCTC